>NW_028270156.1:75620134-76342009 GCF_037043375.1 Chiloscyllium plagiosum | reverse complement strand
TGATTCTTTGAGAAGGGCACCATAAAGCTCAGATGTACAATTAATGAGGTGAAGATTAAAAGATTGTGTGAGAAAGTTACTGTGAGCCATGATGGACCAGGTGCCAAAACACTTCATCTGAAAATGGGAAAAATCAGCCCTTACCCATGATTTTACTCCGTATAGGGAGAAACAACATCAAGACCATGCCTTGTATTGTATTTGGTTGGGCTATAACCCTTGCCCACATATCTACTTCATTCTTCCACTGGTCATATTTGTGAGAACATACAACTGACAGCTTCCACTGGTTTTCAGTCATAGAACATAGAACAATACAGCACAGAACAGGCCCTTCGGCCCACGATGTTGTGCCGAACATTTGTCCTAGCTTAAGCACCCATCCATGTACCTATCCAATTGCCGCTTAAAGATCACCAAAGATTCTGACTCTACCACTCCCACAGGCAGCGCATTCCATGCCCCCACCACCCTCTGGGTAAAGAACCCACCCCTGACATCTCCCCTATACCTTCCACCCTTCACCTTAAATTTATGTCCCCTTGTAACACTCTGTTGTAACCGGGGAAAAAGTTTCTGACTGTCTACTCTATCTATTCCTCTGGTCATCTTATAAACCTCTATCAAGTCACCCCTCATCCTTCGCCGTTCCAACGAGAAAAGGCCTAGCACTCTCACCTATCCTCGTACGACCTATTCTCCATTCCAGGCAACATCCTGGTAAATCTTCTCTGCACCCTCTCCAAAGCTTCCACATCTTTCCTAAAGTGAGGCGACCAGAACTGCACACAGTACTCCAAATGTGGCCTAACCAAAGTCCTGTACAGTTGCAACATCACTTCATGACTCTTGAATTCAATCCCTCTGCTAATGAACGCTAATACACCATAGGCCTTCTTACAAGCTCTATCCACCTGAGTGGCAACTTTCAAAGACCTATGAACATAGACCCCAAGATCCCTCTGTTCCTCCACCTCACTAAGAACCCTACCATTAACCCTGTATTCCGCATTCTTATTTGTCTATCCAAAATGGACAACCTCACACTTGGCAGGGTTGAACTCCATCTGCCACTCCTCAGCCCAGCTCTGCATCATATCCAAGTCCCTTTGCAGCCGACAAGAGCCCTCCTCACTATCCACAACTCCACCAATCTTCGTATCATCTGCAAATTTACTGACCCACCCTTCGACTCCCTCATCCAAGTCATTAATAAAAATTACGAACAGCAGAGGACCCAGAACTGATCCCTGCGGAACTCCACTTGTAACTGGGCTCCAGGCTGAATATTTACTATCTACCACCACTCTCTGACTTCGACCGGTTAGCCAGTTTTCTATCCAATTGGCCAAATTTCCCTCTATCCCATGCCTCCTGACTTTCCGAAAAAGCCTACCATTAGGATTTTTCTTTCCTGCTGTAAATTTTATGTCTTAGTTTTCAATGTTCACCTTTATGCAAGCATCGTCCATTGATATATTTCAGAAAGCCAGTTGTTGAATGATAAAACTGGTTCCAATTTTATACACCCTTTAAGCATTCATTTACAGACTTCAAGCATGAACCTTCCAATTCAAGACAGTTTTAGTCTATTTGATATCTCCCATGATGATTATTAGATGCATTTTACTTACTTCATAGATTTCTATATACTTTTTCTTCCAATTTCTCTTTTCTTATGAGCTGATCTGTATTATATCACTAGCATGATCAATTTATCTTATTCCATACAGATATAAAGTTATGTCCTTGTAATACTGCCATTATATTATCTCTATCGTACATTTACATAAGCACCTTTTCTACTCTTAATAAATATATCATCATGCAAATGTAATGGTCAAAGAGCCTTGTTTTACTTAATGCACTGACATTTGGTTCCTTGTTATGAATCATAGCCTCTGCTTCTCCTGTTTTGTTTCAGATATTGTGTACATTGCTGCATGGCCAACTTAATTTGTGTTATTAACGATTCCTCTTATTTTAAGTTATTCTATATTTACCTTTATCTGTTCTCTACCTATTAAAGTGACCATTGGCCCTTTCTTTGGTCTGTCTTTTACTCTCATCCCCTATTTCTTTTATCTTCAGGTTTCTGTCAGTTTTACTAAATGGCTCACCTTTCACCATCTTATAGATTTAAAGTCTTAGCTACACTCCTTTTTATATTTTCTAGTAGGACTTTGGTTCTGTTACAGTTAGGTGTGTTAGTCTTATAAGACTATAGGTTTGCTCTGTCAGAGAGAGATGATTAGTGGTGATTTGACTTGAGGGCCACCACACCTCAAGAGAGTCCTTCATGATAACCTCAGCTGGTGCAGGAACTGAACACAAGCTGTCACCATCACACTGCTTTGCAAATCACTGTCCAGCCAACTGAGCTAAACTGACCCCCGACAATTAGGTATAACCTTCTCTGGTTCTGGTGATGGTACGATTTGATCCGACTGCGGTTTTCCAGTCAGATATTTACACTCCCAATATGTGTATCTTTATATCAGTTATCTCCTGATACTCCCTTGGTAAGACTTCCCTATTTAACAATATACCATTGACCCTGAAACTGACTGCAAATGCATGGGCTTCTTCCCCATTTTCATACTTCCCCACAGTTGCTCCAGATATCCATAACCCTGGCATCAGGTAGACAACACATCCTGTGTCTTTCAGTTGCTCATGATGCGATGCTATGCATCCCATAATTATGAAATTCCCTATCACTACAAAACTTTCTGTTTAAATTGTTATCTCTTCATTCTTTGGAGTCCCTCTTGTTCCACATTGCCATTGTTAGCTTAACATGCATTCTGCAGTTTTCATTCTTATCTCCACAAACAGTAAGTACTGTTTGTATTTATATTGGTTGAATAGGACTGATGCCTGCCCATCTCCATCAAAAAGTGTGGCGCTGATAAAACACAGCTGCTCAGGTAGCATTCAAGGAGCAGCAGAGTTGACATTCCGAGCATAAACTCTTCCTGATGTATGTGTGGAGAGAAATCAGAATTAACATTTCGGGTCCAGTGACCCTTCCTCAGTACTCATACATGAATAAAACATTAACTCTGCTTTCTCTTCACAGATGCTGCCAGACCTGTTCAGCTTTTCCAGCAATTTCTGTTTTTGTTTCTGCAGCTAGCTGTTTGGGAATTAGGCATTTATTATCAATATCATAACATATACAGGAGAGTTCACTGTTATTTTCCAATATTTTTCAAGTAGAAACATTTAAACTTATCAGGTTTGTTAAGGATTAGAATTAATGCATTAACAATATTAGATATTTTTAAAGATGCACCAATTGTTATTCTAAAGTGAACGCAACAAGTGTCAGCAATTTCTGTTCTTAAGTATGTCAGTCATTTGAATTATATTTTATTTGCTGTTGTTTAATCACTTTGCAAAATAGTTTCAATTTTTAAGATTTATTTCAATGTTTATAGAATGACTTTTTCAATGGAATGCATAACCTTTATAATCCAGGATATTTATAGTTCCCACAGCAAACAATTTCAATTACTCAACAGCTGGAAAGTAAGTAAAGCTATAGGGAGGGGTCAGGCCAACTCCTTCTTTGCTATTCATTTGTGTTTAATGTTATAAATATCGAAAAATGAAAAGCGTTTTGAAATATAAGCAGAATCTTTATGACAAACTTGTTCAGAAATACCTTCATTTTGGGAGCTATCCAGAAGCACATTGTTCTTTCAGCATTAGGATTGTGTTTGAATCCTATCCAGCAGTTTTCTTCTATCACCTGTAAGGGTGTCAAGTGTAATCATCAACCAAATTCCTATCAACCAACAAACCACAGTAAAAGTCTCAACAAAGAAATGGAAATGGAATAACCACCTGGCATTGACTAATGCATCGGAAAAGACAATGGCAGAAACAACCCAGGTGACCCTGCAAAGTCCTCCTCACCTACATCTGGGGGCCAGTGCCAAAATTGGGAGAGCTGTCTCACAAACTAGTCAAGCAACAGCCTGACATATTCATACTAACAAAATCACACCTTACAGACAATATCCCAGACACCACCATCACCATCTCTGGCAGGACAGACCCAGCAGAGGTGGCAGAAGAGTGGTTTACAGTCAGAAGGGAGTTGACCTGGAAGTCCACAACATTGACTCCTGACCTCATGAAGTCTCATGTCATTAGGTTAAGTATTGGCAAGGAAACCTTCTGATTGTTACTTATCAACATCCCTCATGAATCAGTACTCTTCCATGTTGAACAACACTTGAAGGAAGCACTGAGGGTGGCTGAGGCACAAACTATATTCTGGCGGGGGATTTCAATGTCCGCTACCAAGACTGACTCAGGGTTTCAGCCAAGTACTCTGGTTTCCTCTCACAGTCCATAGCTGTGCAGATTAGGTGCATTGGCCATGCTAAATTGCCTATAGTGTCCAGGGATGTGTTGGTTAGATGGATTAGCCATGGGAAATGTAGGATTACAGGGATAGTGTAGGGTGGTAAGACTGGGTGGGATGCTCTTTAGAGAGTCGGTGTGGACTTGTTGAGCTGAATGGCCTGTTTCCACACTGTAGGGATTCTATGAAATCTATGAAAATAGCTCCAGCCTATTCAGCCTCTCCCAACCCTCCAACCCTGGCAACATCCTTATAAATATTTTCTGGGCCCTTTCAAGTTTCACAACATCTTTCCTATAGCAGGGAAACCAGAATTGAATGCACAATTCCAAAAGTGGCCTAACCAATGTCCTGTACAGGTGCAGCATGACCTCCCTACTTCTGTACTCACTGACCAATAAAGGCAAGCATACCAAATGCCTTCTTCACTACCCTATTTAACTGCAACCCCACTTTCAAGGAACTATGAACCTGTACTTCAAGGTCTCTTTGTTCAACAGAACTCCCCAGGACCTTACCATTAACTATATAAGTTTGCCCTGACTTGCCCCTACGAAGTTGCAGCACTTCACATATATCTAAATTAAACTCCATCTGCCACTCCTTTACCCTACAGCCCATCTGATCAAGGTCCCATTGTACTGTGAGATAATCTTCTTCATCCTCTAAACCACCAATTTTGGTGGCATCTGCAAATGTACTAACCATTCCTCCAAATTCACATTCAAATCATTTATATAAATGACAAAAAGCACTGAACCATTACCATCAAACCAAGGGATCAAACATGGGTCAGTGGAGAGTTCAGGGGTGATGGTGGAAGCAGCACCAATAATGCCTAAATATAGGTGTCAATTTGGTGAAACTATCAAACAGGATTATTTGCGTGCCAGACAGCATAACCAGCAAGTGACAGACAATGCTAAATGATCGCAGAACCAACGGATCAGATCTAAGCTCTGCAGTCCGGCTATATCCAGTTGTGAATGGTAGTTGACAATTAAAGACTCACTCGAAGATAAGGCTAGACAAATATCCCTATCATCAATGGTGGAAGAGTTCAGCATTCCAGTGCAAAGGGTAAGGCTGAAGCACTCATTGAATTCTTGAGACAGAAGTGCTGAGTGGATGATCCATCTCAGCCTCTTCCAGTGGTCCCCAGCATCACAGATGCCTGTCTTCAGCTGATTTGATTCACTCCACATGGTATCATGAAACGGTTGGAGTCTCTGGATACTGCAAAGTACGGCTACAACATTGGCCTTAACCCAACAATATGGAAAATTGCCTAGATGTAGCCTCTACAGAAAAAAAGGACAAGTCCAACCCAGCCAATTGTCACCCTATCAGTCTAATCTCAATTATCATTAAATTGATGGAAGGGGTCATCAACAGTACTATCAAGCAGAACCTACTTTGAATTAACCTGCTCCCTGATGCCAGTACCACTGAGCTCCTTATCTCTTTACAGCCTTGGCAGAACTGAATTCCAGAGGTGAGGTGAGAGTGACAGCCCTTGACTTCAGGGCCACATTTGACCAAACAAGGCATTGAAAAGCCCTGGCAAAAGTGGAATCAATGTGGAATCTGACGGCAAAGTCTCCATTGGTTGGAGTCATATCTGGCAACTGGAAAGATGGGTGTGGTTGTTGGAGGTTAGTCCCTCAGCTCCAAGACATCTCTGCGGGATTTCCTCAGGGTAATGCCAAAGATCCAACCATCTTCAGCTGCTTCATCAATCACCTTCTCTCAATCATAAGACCAGAAGTGGGGATATTCACCAATGATTACACAATGCTTAGCAACAGTCACACTCATCAGGTACGGAAGCTGTCCATGTTCATATGCAACAATGATGTGGCGGTGCCGCTGTTGGACCAGGGTGGACAAAGTTAAAAATCACGCAAAACCAGGTTATAGTCCAACAGGTTTATTTGGAAGTGCAAGCTTTCGGAGTGCTGCTCCTTCATCACGTAGCTGTGAAAGCTTATACTTGCAAATAAACCTGGTGTTCTGTGATTTTTAACCAAATGCAAAAAGACATGGATAATATCGAGGTTTGGACTGACAAATGACAATTGACATTCGTACCACATAAATGCCAGGCGATGACCACCACCAGTGAGAGACAATCTAACCACATTAATATTCAGTGGCATTACCATCACTGAATCCCTCACAACCAACATCCAACAACCATTAACCAGAAATTCAATTAGACTCACCACATAAATACAACAGCTACAAGAGCAGGTGAGGGGCTAGGAATACTGCAGCGAATAACTCACTTCCAGACTCCCCAAAGCATATCCATCATCTATAAGGCACAAGTCAGAAGAATGATGGAATAAACATTTGCCTGAATAAGTGCAGGTCCAACAATACTCAAGAAGCTTGACACCATCCAGGGCAAAGCAGCACCCTTGTTTGGTGTCACATCCACAAGGATCCACTACCTTCACAAGCAATTAACAGCAGTGTGTACTGTTTATAAGGTGCATTCTAGAAATTTGTCATAGATCCTTAGACAGCACCTTCCAAACTCGTGACCACTTCCATCTAGAAGGACAGAGCAGCAGATTCATGGGATCACCATGAGCAAGTTCCCCTCCAAGCCACTCAACATCTAGACTTGGAAATATGTTGTACTTACTTCCATGTACCTGGATCAAAATCCTGCTCACCACCACCTTCTCAAAGCCAACTAGGGAGGGCCAGGCAGTGAAGCCCACATCCCATGAGAGAATTTACAAAAGGCTATTCATGATCCATCTTTCAATCAGCAATTTCATTCATGGAAACAAAAAGAAATGGCTGGTGTGGAGAATGAAATTATCACTAATGTCCATGTGCATGGCTTTTCTGAAGTTGGCTGACAGCATCTTTTCGAGTATCTTTCCCCTCTCACCCTAAACCTATGCCCTCTAGTTCTGGACTCCCCGACCCCAGGAAAAAGACTTTGCCTATTTACCCTATCCATACCCCTCATAATTTTGTAAACCTCAATAAGGACACCCCTCAGCCTCCGAAACTCCAGGGAAAACAGCCCCAGCCTGTTCAGCCTCTCCCTTGAGCTCAAATCCTCCAACCCTGGCAACATCCTTGTAAATCTTTTCTGAACCCTTTCAAGTTTCACAACATCTTTCTGATAGGAAGGAGACCAGAATTGCATGCAATATTCCAACAGTGGCCTAATCAATGTCCTGTATAGCTGCAACATGACCTCCCAACTATTGTACTCAATACTCTGACCAATAAAGGAAAGCATACCAAACGCCTTCTTCGTTATACTATTTACCTTTCTCCACTTTCAAGGAGCTATGAACCTGCACTCCAAGGTCTCTTTGTTCAGTAACACTCCCTAGGACCTTACCATTAAGTGTACAAGTCCTGCTAAGATTTACTTTCCCAAAATGCAGCACCTTGCATTTATCTGAATTAAACTCCATCTGCCACTTCTCAGCCCATTGGCCCATCTGGTCAAGATCCTGTTGTAATCTGAGGTAACCCTCTTCGCTGTCCACTACACCTCCAATTTTGGTGTCAACTGCAAACTTACTAACTGTACCTCTTATGCTCGCATCCAAATCAAAAAGTAGAGGACCCAGCACCAATCCTTGTGGCACTTCACTGGTTACAGGCCTCCAGTCTGAAAAACAACCTTCCACCACCACCCTCTGTCTTCTATCTTTGAGCCAGTTCTGTATCCAAATGGCTAGTTCTCCCTGTATTCCATGAGATCTAACCTTGCTAATCAGTCTCCCATGGGGAACCTCGGTGAACTTCTTACTGAAATCCATATAGATCACATCTACCGCTCTGCCCTCATCAATCCTCTTTGTTACTTTCTCAAAAAACTCAATCAAGTTTGTGAGACATGATTTCCCACGCACAAAGCCATGTTGACTATCCCGAATCAGTCCTTGCCTTTCCAAATACATGTACATCCTGTCCCTCAGGATTCCGTCTAACATCTTGCCCACAACTGATGTCAGGCTCACTGCTCTATAGTTCCCTGGCTTGTCCTTACCACCCTTCTTAAACAGTGGCACCACGTTTGCCAACCTCCAGTCTTCCGGCATCTCACCTGTGACTATCGATGATAGAAATATCTTAGCAAGAGGCCCAGCAATCATTTCTCTAGCTTCCCACAGAGTTCTCGGGTACACCTGATCAGGTCCTGGGGATTTATCCACCTTTACTTGTTTCAAGACATCCAGCATTTCCTCCTCTGTAATCTGGACATTTTGCAAGATGTCACCATCTATTTTCCTACAGTCTATATCTTTCATATCCTTTTCCACAGTAAATACTGATGCAAAATACTCATTTAATACCTCCCCCATTTTCTGCGGCTCCACACAAAGCTGCCTTGCTGATCTTTGAGGGGCCATATTCTCTCCCTAGTTACCCTTTTGTCCTTAATGTATTTGTAAAAACCCTTTGGATTCTCCTTAATTGTATTTGCCAAAGCTTAATGCACCTTTAGTGCAATATAAGTCCTCAAGTGCTTCACAGGAGAATTATTCACAGCTAAGTTTAGAGATTTAAATGCAAAGTTGATATGGGAGAAATTATATTCTGTTTCTTTGCATTAACATCAGTACTGAAAACTGGGAAGCATATTAATGGGACAAGTTCATCTGAACAGTGCTGGGATCAGAGTTCTGGCAAGTTGTCCAACCAGGGTGGTAGATGTGCCTTTAAATAGGAGTGATTAATTACATGAGGGAAGACATAGTAAATCAAAGAGAAAGGAAAGGCAATACAGCAGGGAAGATATGTGGGTAATGATAATCAGAACATAGCAGGGAGGGACAGAATACATAGGTTCGGCAATTAAAAGTGAGCTTCAACTTTGGTTATGTGTGGAGTATGTTAGCCCGATTGTACAGACTATTGTGCTGTGTGGATCTAAGCTTTAAGTACACTCGCTTAACTATTCTTGAATGGCAGGGCAAGCAAACAGAAAAGACTTACTTTCATAGAATCCCTACATTGTGGAAACAGGCCCTTCAGTCTAAAAGTCCACACTGACCCTCCAAAGAGTAACCCACCTAGACCTATTCCCCTACCCTATATTTTATCCCTGACCAATACAACTAATGTGCAATTTAGTGTGGCCAATTCACCTAACCAGCACATTTTTGGACTGAGAGAGGAAACCCACATACACATGGGGAGAATGTGCAAACACAACACAGACAATTGCCCAAGGCTGGAATTGAACTTGGTCCCTGGCACTGTGAGGCAACAGTGCTAACCACTGAGCCACCATGCCAATCCTTTCATTCTGACCGTTGCCAGTCAGCTATTCCTGACAAGAATCAGTACAAATATGTTTCTGTCAATCTAAGTCTAAGAATTTTGAAATTGATTGTTAATTATCAATGTCACACTATTGGTAAAATCAAATGCAACAGCCACAATATTCAACTATATTCTGCTCTTCCTGAACAATTCATTGACTGATCTATATATCTTAGCTTGTCTCTTTTGGGATGAATCTCTTACTTCTAATCTGTGCTTGTGTGTTGCATTACTATTTCTTCTTTCATTTAGTAATTAATAAGCCAATTTTTGTGTTAATTTAAGAAATATTTGTTAAATTGGCGCCTTTGAAAACATAAGTTCATTTGGTCTCGGAGAAAGGTGACCTTTCTTTTATAAACTGAGGGAGTGGGTTCGCCCCTCTTCAAATAAGAGCTTAACAGTTTCAGATGTCCCATCTGAAACCGAAACAAATTAAAAAGCCTCAAAGGGCTTTTGTGGCACCGTGGTCGTGTCCCTAACCCTGAACTGAGAGTCCCCGCTTCTTCAAGGTCAAAGATGTGCAGGTTAGGTGGATTGGCAATGCTAAATTACTCATAGTATCCATGGATATGAAAGTTAGGTGGATTAGCCATGGGAAAAGCAGGGTTACATGGATAGAGTAGCTGGATGAGTCTGGGTGGGATGCTCTCGGACAGTCAATGTGGATTTGTTGGACCTAATGGCCTGTTTCCACCTTCTATGAAGGATTCTATGAGGATTCTATATTTTCCCAGGGTAAGGCGAGCAAGCCTGTACTGATACCAGCAGTTACCAGATCAGCCAACCTCCACTACTAGGGAAAGGTATGATCGACCAACAAGAGAGTGAAGTAAGTACCAAGGTACAGGTAAAAGGGATTGAAAAAGGGCATATGCCCATTCCTTTATCAAGTGTATCTGGAGCGTGACTTTATGTAAGGACCACTGACCATAGGAGTTGTCACCAAAACAGAAATAGCTGGAGAAACTCAGCAGTTTTGGAAGCATATGTGGAGAGAAAGCAGTGACCCTTCATCAGAACTCAAGGGAATTTTCTCCTTTTGTAAGGTAAAAAGATGAGTAATGTATCCTGATTAACCTTGACCAGTTTGCAGTAACTCTTTTTAACTGATGAGTTACATGATGAGATAGACAGAGGGGACAAGGGTCAGGAGAACGTCCTGACAAATTTTTTTGAATATTTTATCAAGTAAGCACAAAAGTTTTCAGGTTCTACCAGTGTACTTAAACTATATCAAATTCTATCAATATCTTCGCAGGACTCTTCAGTAAGCAGTCATAAATCTCTAAATAAACAGTCTCAGATCTACATTTGCTATCTTCCTTTGACACGTGCTTTTGAGAATTCACTAGACCCTATTCTACAAGTTCCTACCACTGCATTTGAACTGAAACGACTGGTCATACTTGTCTTGGACAGGCTGTTCCTCAGTCTTTGAGGGTTGGCTGATGTTCTAGAATCTGCAGCTGTCAATTTCAGTTTCTGCTCTAATCTAGGACAGATTCTGGTCTTTGAGTTGTCTCACCAAGGTGATCTGGATCGGGTCAGTCTGATGATGCTCGCTACAAAGTACATGGAGGTGGAGATGCTAGTCCAGTCGAATATGCTGTCTGAAGACACTGTTGAAGAAGGCACAAAACCAGTGTGAATTGCTCCTCTTATTTTTTTTAGAAGTATTTTGGAACCAACCTCTTCAGAGTTGCAACTACATAACTCTGGAGTAGGTGGAAACCCAGGTCTTGTGGTCCAGGGGTAGGGACACTACCACTGTGCCACAAGAAGATTCTAAAATATAAATCACTCTTTCTGTTGTTGAAGCCAGCAGGGATATAAAACACCTCAAAGCCCCTATGAAACTCAAACTCACAATCCCAGTTGATAAGACAGTGCTGTAACCACTGAGTTGAGCTGGGTGCAACCAAGTCTATGTAGCATTCTTCTAATGAAGGCGGGGCTGTGGAGGATGGACATCTATGTCTCAGAGGCCGAACACTAGCTGACACCACATCCTACCTCCCCCTTGACCATGACCCACCAGGCTATCATCACCCACACGATCTGTGACCTCATCGCCTCTGGTGATCTCCCCTCCACCCACGTCTAACCTCAGGCCCCCAGCCCTGCACTGCCCAATTCTATCTGCTTCCCAAGATCCATAAGCCCAACTACCCCCACCGACTTGTTATCTCCACATGTTCCTGCCCCAACAAACTCATTTCTTCCTATCTTGACTCTATTCTGTCCCCCTTGGTCCAGGCACTTCCACTTCCTACCTATATCTGGGGCACTAACTAAGTCCTCTACCTCTTCGGAAACTTCCAGTTCCCAGACCCCCAGTACTTCATCTTCACTATGGACATGCCGTTCTTATACACATCCATACCCCACAATGACAGCCCTCAGACCCTCAGTTTCTTCCTCTCCAACATACCCATCCAGTCACCCTCCACTAATACCCTCCTCCACCTCACCGAATTAGTCGTCACCCTCAATAATGTTTCCTTCAACTCTTCCCATTTCCTTCAAATCCAAGGGGTGACCATGACCACCAGCATGGGTCCGAGCTATGCCTGCCTCTTTGTCAGCTATGTCGAACAATCCCTCTTCAGCACATACACAGGTACAGTTCTTCAACTCTTCTACCATTACATCGATGACTGCATTGATGCTGCATCCTGCACCTATGGTGAACTGGAGCAATTTCCGCCCTGCCCTCAAATTTACTTGGTCTATCTCAAACAACTCCCTCCCCTTTCTTCACCTCTCCATTCCCATCTCCGGCAACAGTTTACGGACTGACATTTACTATGAACCCACAGATTCCCATAACTACTTGGACTGCACCTCCTCCTACCCCATATCTTGCATAAACTCCATCCCGTTTTCCCAATTCCTCCATCTCTGTCACATCTGCTCTGACAAGGAGATGTTCCACTCCCAAGTATCCCAGATGTCCATCTATTTTAAAACAATGTGCTTTCCCCCCTCTGTCACCCAGACAACCCTCCATTGCACCTCCTCCATTCCCTACTTGTCTGCTCTAAACTCCCACAAGCATAATAAAAACAGGGTCCCCCTTGTCCTCATGTTTCACCCCACTAGTCTCCAAATCTAATGAATCATCCTCAAACAATTCCACCAACTCCAATTTGACCCCATCACCTAGAACATCTTCCCATCCGCACCACTCTCTGGCTTCCATAAGGACTGTTCCTTTTGTCACTCCTTGATTCACACCACTCTCCCCACCAAACTCCCAACCCCCACAGTACCTTCCCCTGCAACCATAAAAGATGCAAAACCTGCTGGCACACCACTTCGCTCATCTCTATCCAGAGCCTTAAACAGTCCTTCCAGATGAAACAGAAGTTCGCCTGCCTCTCCTCCAATCTAGTTTACTGTATTGAATGCTCCCGATGGTCTTATCCAAATCATTCAGACCAAACGTAAGCTTAGGGAACGTTTCGCCGAGCATCTCAGCTGGGCCCATAAGGAATAACCTGACCACCACCCATTTCAATTCCCCTTCCCACTCCCTCTCCAACATGCCCATCCTCGGCCTCCTCCATTGCCACAGTGAATCAATTTAAATTTTGTAACTGTACCAGCCTCCACCACTTCCTCTGGCAGCTCATTACATACACGCACCATTCTCTGCGTGAAAAGGTTGCCCCTTAGGTCTCTTTTACACCTTTCCCCTCTCACCATAAGCCTATGCCCTCTAGTTCTGGACTCCCCCACTCCAGGGAAAAGACTTTGTCTCTTTATCTTATCCATGCCCCTCATGATTTTATAAACCTCCAAAAAGTCCTGTCTCATGGCGAATCTTGTCGAATGCCTTACCAAGTCCACATAGATCATGTCCACCGCTCTGCCCTCATCAATCCTTTTCGTGACTTCTTAAAAAAACTCAATCAAGTTCGTGAGATATGATTTTCCACACACAAAGCCATGCTGAGTATCATTAAACAGTCCTTGCCTTTCCAAATACGTGTTAATCCTGTCCCTCAGGATTCCTTCCAACAACTTGCTCACCACTGATGTCAGGCTCATTGGTCTATAGTTCCCTGGCTCATCCTTACCATCTTTCTTAAATAGTGGTACAATGTTAGCCAACCTCCAGTCTTGTGGTATCTCATCTGTGACTATCGATGATACAGATATCTCAGCAAGGTGCCCAGCAATCACTTCTCTAGCTTCCCACCGAGTTCTAGGGTACACCTGATCAGGTCCTGGGGATTTATCCACCTTCATGCGTTTCAAGACATCCAGCACTTCCTCCTCTGTAATATGGACATTTTTCAAGATGTCACCATCTATTTCCTTACATTCTATATCTTCCATGCACTTCTCCACATTAAACACTGATGCAAAATACTCATTTAGTATCTCCCCCCTCTTCTGTGGCTCCACACAAAAGCCGCCTTGCTGATCTTTGAGAGGTCCTATTCTGTCCCTCGTTACCTTTTGTCCTCAATGCATTTGTAAAATCCCTTTGGATTCTTCTTAACTCTATTTGTCAAATCTATCTCATGTCCCCTTTTTGCCCTCCTGACTTCCCTCTTAAGTGTACTCCTACTGCCTTTATATCTTCTAAGGATTCACTCAATCTATTCTGTCTATACCTGACATATGCTTCCTTCTTTTTCTTAACCAAACCCTCAATTTCTCTAGTCATCCAGCATATGGAATGAGCTGCCAGAGGATGTGGTGGAGGCTGGTGCAATTGCAACATTTAAGAGGCATTTGGATGGGGATATGAATAGGAAGGGTTTGGAGGGATATGGGCCAGATGCTGGCAGGTGGGACTAGATTGGGTTGGAATATCTGGTCAGCATGGATGGGTTGGACCGAAGGGTCTGTTTTCATGCTGTACATCTCTATGACTCTAATTCCCTACACCTACCAACCTTTCCTTTCACCCAAACAGGAATATACTGTCTCTGGAGTCTCGTTATCTCATTTCTGAAGGCTTCCCATTTTCCAACTGTCCCTTTACCTGCAAACATGTGTCCCCAATCAGCTTTTGAAAGTTCTTGCCTAATACTGTCAAAATTAGCCTTCCTCCACTTTAGAACATCCACTTTTAGATCTGGTCTTTTCCATCACTATTTTAAAACTAATACAATTATGGTCATTGGCCCCAAAGTGCTCCCCCACTGACACCTCAGTCATATGCCCTGCCTTATTTCCCAAGAGTAGGTCAAGTTTTGCACCTTCTCTAGTAGGTACATCTACACACTGAATCTGAAAACTTTCTTGAACACACTTAACATGTTTCTCTCCATCTAAGCCCTTAACACTTTGGCAGTCCCAGTCTATGTTTGGAAAGTTAAAATCCCCGACCATAACCACCCTACTATTCTTACAGTTAACTGAAATCTCATTACAAATTTGTTTTTCAATTTCCCTCTGATTATTGGGCTCTATAATACAATCCCAATAAGAGGATCATCCCTTTCTTATTTCTCAGTTCCACCCAAATAACCTCCCTTGATGTATTTCCAGACATATCCTCCCCAAGTACAGCTGTAACGCTATCCCTTATCAAAATGCCACTCCCCCTCTTCTCTTGCCTCCCTTTCTATAGCACTTGTATCCTGGAACATTAAGCTGTTCTTCGGCCCAACAAGTCCATACCAACCCTCTGAAGAGTAACCCACCCTCCTCTGACTAATTCACCTAACACAATGGACAAATTAGCATGGCCAGTTCACCTGACCTGCACATCTTTGGATTGTGGGAGGAAACCCACACAGACACGGGGAGAATGTGCAAACTTCACACAGACAGTCGCCCAAGGCTGTAATCAAACCTGGGACCCTGGCACTGTGAAGCAGCAGTGCTAACGACTGAGCCACTGCACCGCCAGAAAATCTCAGCAGTCTATTGTGGAGAGAAATCAGAGTTAACATTACGGGTCAAGTGACCTTTCAGAACTTTCAGCCTTTCAAAGGTGTTTGAAGGCATAGCTAAACACTGGCATAACCTGTCGAAAGTTATGAAAGTGAAGATTGTTTTCCACTTTCTTAGTGTAGCCTACTTTGCCTATACTAATTATGCAATCTTCCAGTCAAGGTATTGGGCTTTGAGTCAACTCTAGTTACGACATTAACTGTTTAGTAATCAAGGCACAGTCATGTGGTTTGGGCATGACCATAAATGAGGGACTACTGCTGCTGTGATGTATTAGTATTCCAGCATGAAGTTATTCTTTTTCCTGATGTAGGTCTGCTTATCTAGGCTTAGTGCTAGGGAGGTTGCCTTATGGAAGGGATCTCTCCCATATCTACATCATGGAGAGCTAATGGTGATGCAGCCTCGCTTGACTTTGTATAAGTCCTTAAGTGAAGTGAGCAGCCTCATTAAACCTGCTCACTATTCTGCAACCATTTGAGGGAAGGAAGGAACATAAATTTGCTAATATTTCTGTTTTAGTTAGTCAGGTAGTGAGCTTCAAATAGGCCTACAGTTTGACCCTAATGTGAGATTTCAATCAAATAATTAATTTTCCTGAGTTAATCTGCACAGACGACTGAATCGAGGCTTTCAGGGTTCAGGTGATATTAGTAGGACCACTACCACAGTCTGCTGGCTAAAAGTTTCAGGCTGCAGCATGAATATCAGCCTATTGTTTCATCACTGTTTGAAAGAGTTTCAAGTATTCTCAAGCCATTCATAAACTCATGAACTCTGCTACGTATCTAACATGGAGATGTGGAGATAGCAATGAGTTCCCAAATAAGGGGGATTATTGCTTGTTAAATGTTTTGTCAGTGGCTCAACCCAGTTCATTAATATTCAGCTTTTATGCTTACCAAACATGCCAAAAAAGCCAGATGTCAAAAAACTTTGACATGGAAACCAGAACAGTACCTGGGGATTCAGCTCTCTGCTTGCTCCAAAGGCCCTCCATATTGCATCTAAAGTGCATCACATACATGATTCATAGGCATCAGCCACATGCATCATCATTCATAGTCATTAGCATCAGCCACTTACTAAGCCCTCACCACCATCACTGCACCAGTCAGAGGCCCTGGCAAGGTGTTCTGCAACTGCAGACTTGGATCTCAAGGCACACCAGCAATAAGCATTAAAGGGTACAGCAAGGACACATAATGTTCGCAGATTGACACCCAGCTCATAGATTGGACTAGGTTGCTCAGAGATGCTCGCTTGGTCTCTTAGCACTCAATTACTCAGCACCCACCAACAGCCTCATACAATCCATGCCCAGTCTTGCCTTCCTTTGCTGTGTCAATTACAGCAGTCATACAACCATGCAGCTTGAATTGCTGATCAGCAGTCCTCAGACACGATAGCATACATCTTGCTCTGCAACTGTGTGTTAAATCAATCTCATACCTGCACCATGTGCCAGCAGGTTATGCTGCAAACACTGTATAAGCAGAAAGCCAAGAAAGAACTGGAGAACGGACTTATGAGAGTTAGGAGGGGGCATGAAAAAGCCTTGGCGAGTTGGATTAAGGAAAACCCCAAGGCATTCTACATTTATATGATGAACAAGAGGAATACTTGGAATACTGTGTCCAGTTCTGGTCGCCCTATTATAGGAAAGATGTGGATGCTTTGGAGAGGGTTCAGAGGAGGTTTACCAGGATGCTGTCTGGACTGGAGGGCTTATCTTATGAGGAGAGGTTGATTGAGCTCAGACTTTTTTCATTGGAGAAAAGAGGGAGGAAAGGGGATCTAATTGAGGTATACAAGATAATGAGAGGCATAGATAGAGTCGATAGCCAGAGACTATTTCCCAGGGCAGAAATGGCTAACACGAGGGGTCATAGTTTTAAGCTGGTTGGAGGAAAGTATAGAGGGGATGTCAGAAGCAGGTTCTTTACACAGAGAGTTGTGAGAGCATGGAATGTGTTTCCAGCAGCAGTTGTGGAAGCAAGGTCATTGGGGACGTTTAAGAGACTGCTGGACATGCATATGGTCACAGAAATTTGAGAGTGCATACATGAGGATCAGTGGTCAGCACAAAATTGTGGGCCGAAGGGCCTGTTCTATGCTGTACTGTTCTATGTTCTATGCCCAGAGTGAGAGTAGGGCCAATTAGGGATAGTGGAGGGAACTTGTGCCTGGAGTCGGAGGAAATAGTGGAGATCCTAAATGAATACCTTGCTTCAGTATTCACTAGTGAGAGGGACCTTGTCATTTGTGAGGACAGTGTGAAACAGTCTGATACAATTGAACAGATTGATGCTAAAAAGGAGGATGTGTTGGAAATGTTGACAAACATGAGGATCGATAAGTCCTGGGCCAGACAGGATGTACCCAAGGTTTCTATGAGAAGCAAGGGAAGAGATTGCTGCGCCTTTGGCGATGTTCTTTGCATCCTCACTGTCCACTGGAGTAGTACCAGTTAATTGGAGGATGGCAAATGTATTCCCTTCTTCAAGAAAGGGAATAGGGATAACCCTAGAATGATACAGCAATCAGTCTTACATCGGTGGTAGGCAGGTTATTGGAGAGAATTTTGAGAGACAGGATTTATGATTATTTAGAAAAGCAGAGTTTGATTAGAGACAGTCAGCTAGGCTTTGTGAAGGGCAGGTGAGGCTGCACAAGCCTTACTGAATTCTTTGAGAATGTGACAAAACACATTAATGAAGATAGAGCTGTAGATGTGGTGTACATGGATTTTAGCAAGGTGTTTAATAATTTTCCCCATAGTAGGCTCATTCAAGTAAGGAGGCCCATAGGAGACAGAGGGTGGTGGTAGGGGGAAAGTATTCAGCCTGGAACTCAGTATCCAGTGATGTTCCACAGGGATCTGTTCTGGGACCTCTGCTCTTTGTGATTTTAATAAATGACTTGGATGATGAAGTGGAAGGGTGGGTTAGTGATGACACAAAGGTTAGTGAAGTTGTGAATAGTGTGGAGGGCTGTTTGTAGGTTGCAATGGGGTATTGACAGAATGCAGAGAAGCAGCAAATAGGGTCCAACTTGAAATTTATGAAGTGATTCATTTTGGAAGGTCGAATTCGAATGTAGATTATAGGGTTAAAGGTAGGATTCTTGGTAGTGTGGAGGAACATAGATCCCTCAAAGTTGCCACCCAAGTTGATAGGATTGTTAAGTAGGCTTATGTTGTGTTGGCTTTCATTAGCAGGGGGATTGAGTTTAAGAGTCGCAAGTTTATGCTGCGTCTCTATAAAGCCCTGGTTAGACCACATTTGGAATATTGTGTTTAGTTCTGTTTGCTCATTATAGGAAGGATGTGGAAGCTTTAGAGAGGGTGCAGAGGAGATTTACCTGGATGCTGCCTGGACTGGAGGACACGTCTTATGAGAAAGGTTGAGGGAGTTTGGGCTTTATTCAATGGAGCGAAGAAGGATGAGTGGTGACTTGATAGGGGTGTACAAGATGATGAGAGGCATAGACAGAATGAAGAAATGTCTATCACGAGGGGACATAATTTTAAGGTGATTGGAGGAAGGTTTCGGGGCGATATCAGAGGTAGGTTCTTTACACAGAGAGTGGTGGGTGTGTGGAATACTGTGCCAGCAGTGGTAGTAGAGTCAGAGACATTAGGGACATATAAGCTACACTTGGAAGATAGTAAAATGAAGGGTATGTAGGTTAGTTTGTTCTTAGTGTAGAATAAAAGGTCAGCACAACATCGAGGGACTCTACTTTGTTCTAAGTAGGGGTAATGTAGAATAATAAGAGCGCATAGTTCATCTATGTACCAGGGGCTGGTTGGAAAAGGTAGGCAGGTGCATACAGATAGTTGGCGGGACAACTTGGGGAGCTTCAAAGCTCATGAAGTTTATGGAAATGCCTCCCAGAATTGGGACGCCTAGGAGCACATTGACACATTGAGTTGGTACCTGAAAACTTGCGATCAAGGAGTTTTCAATCTTGCCTTGACTTGTGTTGGAAATCCAAACAGCACAGTGATGAAGAAAATGGTTGCAATCATATTTGGAGTGGATGGAATAAGTGATTCAACCTTTGGTAAGGAGGCTGCAGGATCCTCCAATGTCAGAGCCTTTAAAGAGAAAGAATATTGAACACTAACCGATGCACACTACAGGTCCCAGCCCCGTGGAAGCCCTATTCTGTGGCTATTCGAATGCATTGTGCCTCATCTTTGTGTTGCCACAGATATCGCTGATCAACTGATTCATAGCAAAGAGGCCATGAAAGAAAAGGGGCATGGTATGAAAAGTGCTAAAGATGTCAGCACCCCCATACCCATGTATGTGTATTGTTCCTTTTACTTCCAGATAAAGTAGCAGGCTCTCAGCACAAACTTTCACCAATAGAACACTGTCTGCAGTCATTGACATTTGGAGCTATACAGAGAGACATTAAAATTACATTTAAGGTGAAATCAGTGACCACTCATTAAAAAAAACTGTAAAATAACACACCATGCACATGCATTGTGACCTATGCCAGCAAAGTGCCCTAAGTAAGTCATCTTCTTCCTCTTCCCTCTGCTGTGTCTTATTGCACTCCCTGGTTTCACTACTTGGGTGCAGGGTGTCAAATCAAAGGTGGAGCCCATTGATCCAGGTTTGGTCGGCTAGCTCCAAGGCACTTGTGTCTGGATAGGCCGCATGCAAATTGATCCTTGTCAGCATGAACTTCCAAGGGCTGGAAGTATAGGATCTGGTCATGCCTAGTGTCCTGGATGTCTCCTGAGATGTCCTCTGGCTAGATGTCTCTTGATGCGCCCCTGTCTCCTTGTGAGGAAGTACCACCTGAGTGTGTGTCAGGTACCTGTCTCTCTATCACCATGCCTTTGGTCCTAAGGACCATGGCTAAAGTGATGGTGTGGAGGTATGTGCATCTCTCCAGCCGACCCTGAGGATGCTGGACATGGTTACAAAGGCAGCCGCCAACCTGACCATGTTCTGACGATGGGTCACTGGACTCAAAATGTTAACTCTGCTTTCTCAATACAGATGATGTCAGACCTGCTGAGTTTCTTCAGAAATTTCTGTTTGTTTTCATGAAGGTGGCCAGATGATTGTAGTACAGCAGTTCTTACGCGATACTAACTAATGCAACCTACATACCTGTCTGCCACTCCCTGTTCATGTTCATTCAATCATGAAGTACATGATTGCCAACATTACTGAGTCCTTGCCTGCCTGGGGTTGAGCTGGTGTCAGGTCTCCAGCAGGGCTCAGAGTGCAAGTGGTCTCAGGTATTTCTACCGTGACCAGTTGCACAGCTTTTGCAATCAGGTGATCACCTGAGGTCCTGGGATGAAGACTTGTTATGTGAGGAGTGGTTGAGGTCTCTGGGGCTGTACTTGATGAAGTTTAAAAGGATGAGGGGGAATCTCATTGAAACTTACAGAATAGGCCAGGTTAATGTGGATGTAGAGAAGATGTTTTCACTCGTAGGACAGACTAGGACCCAAAGGCACAGCTTCAAAGTGAGGGGATGACCTTTTAGAATCGAATTGAGAAGGAATTTCTTCAGCCAGCGGTGGTGATTCTTTGGATCTTATTGCCTCAGAAGGCTGTGGAAGCCAAGTCATTGAGTGTATGAAGAGATAGATACGTTCTTAATTAGTAAAGGAATCACAAGTTTTGGGTAGTAGGCAGGTAAATGGAGTTGAGAAACATATCAGCCACGATTGAATGTAGGAGTAGACTCAATGGGCTAAGTGGATTAGTGGTGCTGGAAGAGCACAGCAGTTCAGGCAGCATCCAAGGAGCTTCGAAATCGACGTTTCGAAGCCCTTCATCAGGGCTTTTGCCCGAAACGTCGATTTCGAAGCTCCTTGGATGCTGCCTGAACTGCTGTGCTCTTCCAGCACCACTAATCCAGAATCTGGTTTCTAGCATCTGCAGTCGTTGTTTTTACCTCGATGGGCTAAGTGGCCTAATTCTGCTCTTATAGCTTATGTTCTTATGACAAGGCACCAGAACCGGATAAGGCTATTAAAGTGGGAGTGGAAATTATGGAGGCAAGGGCCATAGATTTCAGTGTTTAGACTTAGGATTTGTGCAAGAGACCTTTTGTTATGACCGAGATCAAACTCTAAAATATTTATAGAACTTTTTCTTTTAATTCCAAATTGTATTTTTTTAAAAAGGAGAACTGCTACAGAAAAACTGGATTTAAATTCAGTTAATATCTGGCAAAGTCCAATTTGAAGCCATAAATGTTTCCCATGTCGATTGTCAACAGGGGGAGGCATAACAAGAAACCATGGGGGGCTGACTATGTCTTCCCTCTCGGCAGAAAGTCATCTTTTGTACAGATGACAATTTTATCATCTAGAAATATGCAAAAAAGCAAATTTAAATTCAACTTAAGTGGATTAACAGGATTGAGTGCTATCAAGTGCAGTCAATGAGTTTAAGTGACAATAACCAAAAAACATCCTCTGGTTAACCCTGTAGATTTCTTTACTCTGCGTTGAAACCAGTTAAAAAGTGAATGGGACAACAAAAGGAATCTCTCTCACACTGAATGCTGGAATTCAATCACATTCAAAAGGCATCAGGACAACAGAATCTCAGCCAAACTGCAAAACTAAGGTTCATAAAGCTGTCTGTTCACCTACCACTGCCAACACTACTGGAACCTCCACTGCAATGGCTGCAAAGTTCAACTATTGGCCCTTCATGGACAATTCACAAACAAAAATATCTTATTTGTAATCTGCATGTGTGTTGCACTCCTAATTATTCTTATGTTTACTAATTAATAAACTCACTCTTTGTTAATTCAAAGAAGACTGATAAAAATCTTTGAAAACATAATTCATTTGCATCTGGGAGAAAGATATCTGAAGGAAAGGGAGTTTTTGTTTTCCAAATTTAACCTTTTTGCCACCAACCAAGAAGATGGGTGAATGAGGAAAATTATTTTACTCTTCCCTATCTGGCAGTTTAAAGGTTTGGGGTAGACTGTCTGGAACCATACACATTGGGAAATCTCACCTAAGTTCCATCTTAACACTGGACAATTGCAAACATTACACTCTTGTTCAAAAATAATGGAAGCCGACACCCAGCAATCACAGACCAGTCAGTTTAACTGTTGTGGTTCTGTTTGCCAAGCTGGGAATTTGTGTTGCAGACGTTTCGTTCCCTGTCTAGGTGACATCCTCAGTGCTTGGGAGCCTCCTGTGAAGTGCTTCTGTGATGTTTCCTCTGGCATTTATAGGTCGATAAGCATATTAACCTGGACCCAATATACCAGCCACTGCAGCGGACAGCTGGAACTGACAACCGGAAGCGGCAGAGACAAACCACTATAAATACCGGAGGAAAGATCACAGAAGTGCTTCACAGGAGGCTCCCAAGCACTGAGGATGTCGCCTAGACAGGGGACGAAACGTCTGCAACACAAATTCCCAGCTCGGCGAACAGGACCACAACAATGAGCTACAAATCGTCTCCCAAACTTTGAGTCAGTTTAACTTTTTGGGGGGATGTGGAGAGAGGAAGAGAACTTTTGGAAGCAATTATTTGATGTAGAACTAATAGTTACACAGACAAATATGGGTTAGTTAAAGTTAGCCAGCATGGATTTCTTAAGGAAACTGATTTACTGGAGCTTTCTGAAGTTGTAACAGAGAACGCCAATGAAGAGAATGCCATTGTTGTTGTTTAAATGGACTTCCAAAAGGCATTTAATACAGTAGCACAAAAAAATGACTTATGAGCAAAGTTAGAACTCAAAGAAAAAATAGACAGTAGTTATCAAATTTGCTTAGTAATAGAAACAGAAATCAACGGTAAGTGAATATTTTTCATGCTGGAGGATGTTTTGTAGTGAAGTTTAATTAGATTCCCTACAGTGTGGAAACAGGCCCTTCGGCCTAACAAGTCCACACTGACCCCCCGAAGAGCCATTTCCCTCTGACTAATGTACGTAACACTATGGGCAATTTAGAATGGCCAATTCACCCTAACCTGCACATCTCTGGACTGTGGGAGGAAACTGGAGCTCCCAGAGGAAACCCATGCAGACACGGGGAGAAAGGTGCAAACTCCACACAGACAGTTGCCCAAAGCTGGAATTGAATCTGGGACCTGGTGCGGTGAGGCAGCAGTGCTAACCACTGAGCCACCGTGCTGCCCCTTTTTAGATTGGATTCCCTACAGTATGGAAACAGGCCCTTCGGCCCAATAGGTCTACACCGATCCTCCTAGGAGTAACCGCCCAGAACCATTCCGCTACCCTACACTGACCCCTAATTAACACACCTAACACTATGGACAATTTATCATTGCCAATTCACCTGACTTGCACATCTTCGTATTGTGTGAGTTAACCGACACAGACATGGGGAGAACGTGGAAACTCCACACTGAGAGTCACCCGAGGTTGGAATCAAACTTGGGTCCCTGGTGCTATGAGGCAGCAGTGCTAACCACTGAGCCACTCTGCCGCCCGGAGTAAGTTCCCCTGGAGTAAGTAGTGGTACCATTGTATGTATTAGTGATCTAAACCTTGGTATAGAGGAGGCAATTTCAAATTTGGAAATATTGTCAATTGTGAGAAGGACAGTGTAGAATTTCAAATGGACATTGACAAGGCAATGGAATGGACAGATGGCAGATGAAGGTCAATATGGAAAAAATGTGATGTGATACATTTTAGTAGAAAGAATATGGAAAGGCAGGATAAGACAAAGGTATAACTCCAAAATGTGTGGAGGAACAGAGCAGGGTGTATATGAGCATGTCATTGAAGGTGGCAAGGCAAAAGGAGAGACAGCAGTTATTAAAATATTTGGTAATCTGAACTGTATTAACAGGGGTATACAGCAAGAGCAGGGAAGTTGTAGCAAACCTATCTAATACACTAATTATACATTAGCTGAGGTACTGTGCCCACTGATGCCACCCTTTAAACAGGGTGTGAATGCATTAGAGAGATTGTGGAAGATAATTTCTAGAGTGGTTCCAGGAATGAGGAACTTCAGTTACAAAAATAGATTAATGAAGTTGGAACTGTTTCCTTTAACAGAAGAAAGCTAAGAGGAGGGTTCATAGAAAATTTCAAAATCATGACAGATCTGGACAGAATCTATCCACTATCTACAAGGCACAAGTCAGGAGTTTGATGGAATACTCCCCACTTGCCTGGATGGGTACCGCTCCAACAACACTCAAGAAGCTTGACATCATCTAGAACAAAGCGACCCCCTTGATTAGTGCCACATCCACAAACATTCAATCCCTTCACCAACAGCACTCAGTAGCAGCAGTGTATACTATTTGCAAGATGCACTGCAGAAATTACTCAACGATCCTTAGACAGCACCTTCCAAACCCATGACCACTTCCACCTAGAAGGACAAGGGCAGCAGGTACTTGAGAATACCAACACCTGCAAGTTCCCCTCCAAGCCACTCACCATCCTGACTTGGAAATATACCACCGCTCCTTCACAGTCGTTGAGTCAAAATCCTGGTATTCCCTACCTACCAGCATTATGGGTCAACCCACAGCAAGTGGACTGCAGTGATTCAAGAAGGCAGCTCACCACCACCTTCTCAAGGGCAAAAAGTGATGGGCTACCAATGTTGGCCAGCCAACGATGCCCAAGCCCCACACATAAATAAATAAATAAAAACATAGGGCGAAATTGTACCCACCTGTAAAAGGATCGAGAATGAGAGCGTGGCAAATTTGAAATAATCTGTGAAGGAACAAACACAACGTGAGAAAAAAGATTTTCACGCAGCAACTAGTTAAGATCTGGAATGCACTGCTTAGAATGTGGTGGAGGTTGGTTAATCAAATATTTGAAAGTGTATTAGATAGTTATTTGAATAGAAACAACGTGCAAGCTTACAGGGACAAGGTAGGAGATCAATGCTAAATCAGAATGTTCATTTGGAAAGTTTGTGAAAACACAATGGGCTGAATGGCGACCTTCCAAATGGTAGCCAATATGTAACATAAGAAATCACAGAGTTGTTATGTTATGCTACATGACCAGAATATGTCACAATTCACCTGGGTAACAGGGCTACTTGGTCAGGTGGCATTGTAGTTACATGCAGAGTGTATCCCAAGTTACAACATCATTTGGACATAACATTTTTTCTGCATGATATGGATGCATTACATAATAGCACTATTTGTACACATTGCATCTTAGCTTCTGTTCTCCAAATACAGGCTATATCACTTTATCATTGGTGAACGTGCACAAACTGCAATCCCGGAATCTCACTCCATATGGTTACTGAAACAGATGATGAACGGATATACTTCTATGAAAAGATCCACCCATTATGTTGGAAGTAGCCTAAAATCTACATTGAAAATAAGAACCCTGTCACTTTACAGCCACACCCAATCATAACTTTTATGGTCAACAGTTGGTTTAAAAGGTTTAAACTCTGGGTGAGGTAGGGATTCAGGTTTGGCCTTCACAGGACCCAGCCTACCATGGGTTCCTGGTGTACTACGATTTGGATTTTTATCTGGGCCATTTCATCCACCTCCTGTGTGGAAATCAAACATGGTAAGTGTGAAAAATTGGGCGAGCAGAACTTCTCGTCTTAATTGGCACTGTAGATGTCATGAACGATGCAAAGAACTCTGATAAACAAGTGAATTCTTTACTTTACTTTATCCCATTTTATATATGGAAAATCTAAATTGCAGCTATTTCTCAGTTTGTTTTTCTCCATCATTACTAAATGTTAGAATTTACATTTTGCAGCTAGATTACCAAACCACAGAGATCATGTCTGCAGCACCTGGGGAAACAATCACTTTAAGACTTTCGACGGGAATTTTTATACGTTTCCTGGAACTTGCGACTATAATTTTGTGTCTGACTGCAATCAAGTGTATAAAGATTTCTCCGTTCAAATTAAACGCACAATCTCTAAGGGGCATCCCAAGATACATTATATCACAACAACAATCAAGGATATTGTGATTTTTATGACAGCCAAAATTGTGGTCATCAATGGAGCTATGTAAGTTAATCAGTGAAATATTTTGTATTCTTTATATTCTTTGTATTCTTTATATAACAACCTCAGTGAGGCAGTTTATGGATCTTGGGTCTCAGCCAACTTTGCTCACAATTTGATCTCATGATGCATCTTTATCAACAAATTTTAACTTTGATAAATCGATTTTGAATTTTTGTACTGCTCCATGTCCTAAAATAATTGGAAAAGAATTTTGTTGTCACCACACAGGCAGTAATCTGGCAGGTATATCATCTGTCCTGAAAACTTCTCAGGCTTTATTTTGGGGGTGTGATGCGATTATGTCCACCACTTGAAGATGAGAATTCATGTCATTGATTCCCAAACAGGCAATCTTCTGTGTGGACAATGACAGGAATGTCAGCAGCAACTTTATTCAACAGGTATCATGGTATGCTTAATTCATCCGAAATGAGAAAATGCAAATGTGAAATTTAGGATATGGTTTGTGCACTCATCTGCTCGTGAACAAACTTCTATAAAAAGTCAGTTAAATGTATCATACTCATTAAATCTGGATCATTACATGACTAACTAAAGAATAATGGGGTCAACAGAAGGAAAATGAATGTATGAGAGTAATCAGGAAAATATTATGGATGACAATAGACTTTAGGAAGCAATAAGTGGTTGGGCATCAGGGCATTCAGTCTCTGTGGATAAGTAGATAGTGTAGATGAACGGACATGAGTTAGTCACTGTGAGCTGAGTGTTACCAGAAATCAGAAGTGTCAATTTTGGTAAGCTTCTTGAAGATTTCTGTCATTGAGCCCTAGCGAGTTTTCTCATGCTATCTTCTTTGTACTAGTGGAAGTATTGGCCACTGCTGGGACCTCCTGTATTGCTGGCATTGTGCAATCTTTAAGGTCAGGTCATGCACTTGGTCAAGTACTGACAGCTGTTCTGCATAGTCCTTGTCAAATGACAGGTTGGACAGTAAGAAATTGGCAGGGTCAAAAAGTGTGGTGCTGGAAATGCACAAATGGTCAGGTAGCATCTGAAGAGCAGGAGAATTGACGTTTCGGGTATAAGCCCTTCATCAGGAATTGGCTGACAGAGGCATGAGTAAGATGGTCACTGACTATGAAGTGTGCCCTGAACCATTGATGCCTTGCATCCAAGATGTAGGGCTGGAAAGGAAAGCAGCAAGCTGGAGTCACTGCTGGTAATTGCTCTGGTTTTCATGTTGAGAACATGTCATTGTCTAGTTTCTATCCAGTAGATGGCAGAATGAGAAACTGTATTTCAATGAGGCTGGATGACATGATAATGAGGATGTTAATACTTGCAAATCAGCTGCATATTGCTCACGAGCAAGTATCTCATCTTGCCATTCAACATTTGATTGGAAAAATGGGCTTGTTGCTCTTGGTATCAGGAATCCCTGAATCACTGATCTCACACAATTCTTCCAATTTTTTCACCAATGCTAACATTTTTCAGTGGCGGGAAAGATTCCAGCTTGTGTGTGAATAGACATAGCACAGAATAGTAAATGCATGTGCATTGATGGGGATAGTTAGACATGTGTGTGGACAGGGCAGCATTTTTGGGTCGTTGGGAAATAGACACTCAGTTTGTATGGTCATACATTGGGAGAGTTAGCATGTGGGTCGAAAACATGAGAGTACATTACTGAATGTGGATCGACTAGGCAATGGTCAATCTCTGAAGCTGGATAGATGGGGGACAGCTACTGCTTCTGCAAAGATGTTGTTGAGTCAATGTGTGCAGGTGGACCAGGGCATTCTGAGTGTGTAAATGTAGACAAAGATTTCAGTGTGTGTGTGGTTCCTCTTCACCCCATGGTCGCTGACCCATAATCCAGTCAAGCAATGTTTTGATTTTAAGATTCTCATTCTCATTTTCACATCTCTCTATGGCTTCACCATTTCTCCATTTCGGCAGACTCCTCCAGCTTCATAATCCTCTGTAAATATTTTTGTTCCTTTAATTCCAACCAGTTATGTATTCCCAAACATAATTCCTCCACTACAGGAGCCTTGTCTTCAAAGCTCCAGACTCCAAGCTCTGGAATTCCTTTCTAATATCTCTCCATTTCTCTACTGTACATTCCTCCTTTTAAATATTTTGTAAAAATATGCTCATTGATGGACAAAGGGACAGTCAGTTAATGTGGATGGGCAGTCAGTTTGTGCTGATGGACAGAGGGAGAATATGATCATGTAGATGAACAGTCAGACTGTGTTGATGGACAATGAATGAGTCAGTTTATAAGGATGGACAGTCAGTTTGAGATGATTGACCAGAGGTCAGTTAGTTTAGGAGAATGGAGAAGGTCAGTTAATTCATGAGGATGGACAGTCAGTTCACATGGTTGAACAAGGGGTTAGTCTATTTATGTAGGTGGATATCAAAATAGTGTGTAGAAGCTGAGCAGATAGCAGTTAAGTGTTTTTGACTGGCCGCATTGTGTGGATCAGTGCTTACAGTCAGGCAGTATGAGGTCAGTTATGTAGTTGGACAGGGGAGACAATCAAATCGGTTTGTGTCTGAGTGGTCGGCCAGCATGTTCTTGGGTTTTGTGCACAGACGTGATGATAGTTTCCATTGACAAATAGCGGACAGAGTCTGTGCCTGTCAATGTCTTCTTCCTTGTCAACCATGCCTGCCATTATTCAGTTGTTTGGGCCTTCAACTTGAGCCAGTAAGTTCATTTTCCAATCAGAGACAGGTAGAGAGTTTGTAGAGTGAACTTCAGCCGACATTTAACCTCTGCTGGCAAGTTCACGAAGTATTTGATGACATAATCAAGAGCCTGCTTATGGTGTGTCTAAATCATATTACACATAATTTGCCTTTGTTTAATGCTGACAGCACTGGATAAAACAAAGCAAATCTGCAGAAATCGTCCCACTGAATTGTTGTAGTTTTAGAGGGAGAGCTGTGGTAATACCAAAAAAGCACAGAAGTGCCATTTATTACATTTTTCAAGGATCTATTCTCTTAGTCATTAGATAAATATAAATCCAGCTCTCCTCTGTCAGAGTAACACTTATCCCTGTCTTTGGATGAAACCGTTTTCTATGCAATATTGTTTTCTCTGAAGGCATTTGAAATGAAAGTGCTAAGTTAGAATTCTAGAAATAGTTCAAGCTCTGAAGGAGGTCACTTGGCCCATTGGAATTCCTAATAGCAAGGCACCTCGTGTACTCTGCTTCCCTTTCCTTAAAGCTCACAAATGTTTCCTTTTTAGCTAATTGCTGTTGATTTCAGAAGTTCATCCATTAGTCTGGTAATATGTATTTAACTTCTACTTTTCAGAGTCTCACTCCCTTACTATGGATCTGGTCTGTATATAGAACAAAATGTTCAATATACTAAACTCTATGGAAAATTTGGGTTGACTCTAATGTGGAACAGAGAGGATGCTTTAATGGTAAGTACACACATTAGATAGAGCTTCATAGCAACTTCAGAATTGTAACATAGTCTAGCATATTATCCTGTATGCACAGTAACAGATGTGAGGCAGTCTAGAGGGGAGGATACACATTACTTGTGGTATAAAATTAGATAAGGACACAAAATGTTCATAAGGCCATTTACCAGGGAGGTGATGGTATGTTGGTAATGTCACTAGATTAGTCATTGGAACACCATGCTAATGTTCTGGGGCATGGTTCCAATCCGCCTCCGAACCCATGGTGAAATTTGAATTCAATAAGTATCTAGCATTAAAAAATGGCCTAATAGTAACCATGTAATCAATTTTATTTTCATAAATGCCCTGCAGGGAAGGACATCTGCTTCACTTAGGCTTACATGGGACTCCAGACCAACACCAATGTGGTTGACTTTTAATTAAGAATGGAAAATTCTCATCCTCCTTTGGCATTAGGCAATTCTGTGTGCCCCAGTATCAACATCCAAAGGATTATTATTTGAGGAAAAATTGAACTTAACCATCTATATAAATACTGTAGCTATAATATTTAGATCAGAATTAGAAATTCAGTTAACTCATTGCCAGACTCCTCAAACTCAATACACCATCTGTAACACACAAGCCTGGAATGTGATTGAATACTCTCCATTTGCCTGGATGAGTGCAGCTGCAACAACAATCAACTGGCTTGTAATCATCTAGACAAAGCAGCTCACTTGATTGGTACCCCTATTCACCAACTTAAACACTCACTCCTCCCATAACTGACAAACAATTGCAGCAGCATCTACTATTGACAATGTGTAATGCAACAACTCTCCAAGACTCTTGCAACAACACCTTTCAAATTGACAGCATCTACCACTAAAAGATCATGGACTGCAGATGAATGTGAAAATCTGAAAGTTTCTCTCCACACATCATGCTGAGTTGGAACTATATCACTGTTCCTTCAGTTGTAGCCAGATTAAAATTATAGAACTCCCTTCCTATGCTGCAACAGCACTGTGGGAGCACATGTACCATATGGACTAGAGCTGTTCAAGAAAGCAGTTTATTGCCTCTTTCTTAAGGTCAATTAGGGATCAACATCAAATGCTGGCAATGTCCAAAATCATGACAGCATAAAATAAAGCATTAGGAGAACATGTTTTTACTCAGTGTAAGCATTGCAGTGTCTACAGGGTGGTTTCTTAGTAAACTATTGGAGAACAGATTGCTGGAGAACCATGAGACCCTGCAAATCTCTTTGAACATTGGTTTCCACAGCCATGATGTCAACAGTCTGAACTGACACGACAGAATGTTATGTGTGCAGGAGAGCATTCAGTGCTTGCATGGCAGCAAACAGACATTGGATGGTATCTGCAATAGAAGATGATACTGTATTATGGAGGGGTCTACAAGTATGCTATTAGAATTAGCCACCACTTTCATGCTGGAAAGAATGGACTTTAGCTGGGTGCAAAACCATAAGCCAAGTTAATGTCAGATTCCTCCATGCTTACAGGCAGGGACAGCAGGTTTTCTTACAGGCCTACAGCCATGCCAACTATTTCATTGTACGCTGTGTATCTTCTTCTTCCACTATGTCAATCATCCCTGATTGATGTGTTAATCGAAGTCCTTTGCAGCAGAACTCTTGCAAAACTATGCTGTGTGTGATTTTGGTACCCACTCAACCCCTTTATCTTGCCTGGCTGCAGACTCCTTGTGCCTGTGTCTCACCAAGTGTAGCTCCCACCTTTCAACTTTCCTCTAAAATACATGCTGTGTTAGCATCTGAATTAGTAGCTATAATTGTGAAATTGAGTAACAATGCTTCTTCATCATCCATTTCTTTTTATAATTCCATCTGTTTTTTCCCTCCACTGTTTGATCTACTTTCCATTCCTGGTTATCTGAAAAGATGAAAACAGTAAGCTACAGCTGTATAAGGGTAGACAGGGAATGTAGAAAATGTCTGGTCATATATCTGTAAATAAAGAAACAAAAGATTGTGGGATAATAAACGTGAAGTACTGCAAATACTGGAAAACTGAAACAAATGAAAAACGTGTTGGACAAACTCAGTAGGTCTGGCAGCATCTGTGGAAACAGAAACAGAATTAACATTTCAAGTCCAAAGACTCTTCTACAGAACTTTTGTTTTCATGAATTTAAGTGAGGAGAGACTGATCAAGGGAGATAAAATAGGGTGAATATAGGAAGAAATATATTCAATAGGGCAGAACAGGCACTCAGTCTCTGCAAGGTAGAAGTCAGCAGACCAGCTGACAACAGGACTACCATTATTGGTAGATTTGATAACCTAGTCAGGGTTGGATCTGAGAGAACAGAGTGCAGCAGGTTCAGAGGAGACAAATTAAAGTGGGTGAGGGGAGCAGAGAAATGAAAGCAGCTGATGTTACGTCGACAGTTCTTGATGAAGAGATCAAGTGCAGGCAAGCGGTTGGAGGAGGGGTCCAGATAGAGGAGGAGTATTGGAAATGGATGAAAGGGTTGAGTGATGTCGAGAGGATTCTTTTCCAAAGAAGTTGGCATGGAGATGAAGAAGATGTAAAAGAAGTTCAGTGTAATGTTTTGTCCAAAATTCATTGAAGTGGTTTTGTAATTGGACAAAGTTAAGCCCTTTTCTGGAGTCATATTGGACTCAAACTAATAACTCTATTTCCCTCTCCACAAATGCTGCTGCACCTGCTGAGTTTCCCCAGCACCTTCTGTGTTTGTTCGAGATTGTAATGTAATTGGGAAGGGGAATTGAATGGAGAATTAGGTTTAGAAATACTGTTATCATATGGTTTCACTCTTCTGGCCTCATCATTTGCAATCCCAATGCACAGGATATTCTGCTCCATAGGGGTAAGTACATGGAGCCATATCTAATACCTCTGCTTGTCCTGTAAAAAGGTAGGAGATGTGTCAGTGAGTGTAGTTCAGTGTGTTTGGGTAATATGATTGACATGGTAGAATAGCTGGTCATGTTTGTAAACTATGAGTGTGGGTATCAGACTTGCAGCAGTGCTCAGTGTGTGATGGTGTGCTATGGCTATTAATGTTATGTAATGTATGGGTCATGATTGATCAAAATTATTGGTTGTTGAGTAACAAATTCCTGATGCATTAATAAAATGAAGAGTTAATGATGCAGTTCTCAGGATATGACACTTGAAAATTTATTTATCGGCTTGGTCACTCCTGTGAGGCCATTGAACTTTTTATAACACTGAAATCAGACACTCAGTTTGACTCCTGAAATTGACCTTCATGCCAATCTGCTCCAACAACCTCAGAGGTTGTCTCAATCAATGTTTGAGCAACCAACAGAAAAAAACAAAATTAAAGCATGTCTGAGTTAACTTGTGCTGGACTTTTGGGAAGTCTGCTTTTCCCAGTTTCCCAAATACTTCCACACACTCAGAACTCATTTCCAGGCTAAAATCTTTAACTGTTAATGAGTATATTGGTGTTATGGCTAGAACATAGAACATATAACAGTACAGCACAGGAACAGGCCCTTAGGCCCACTCTGTCTGTTCCAAACATATGCCATTCTAAACTAATCCCATCTGCCTGAATGTAGTCTTTCCATTCCCTGCCTATTCATGTGTCTGTCTAACTGCCATTTAAATGTTGTTATAATGAATGCTTCTACTACCTTCCTTCGCAGCATGTTCTAGATACCTATAACATCTGTGTAAAAAAACCTGCCTTGCACTTCTCCTTTAAACTTAAACCTATGCCCCTAACATTTGATTTTTACGAAAATGCGAAAAAGACTCTGACTATCCACCCTTCCCATGCCCTTCAATCTTATATATTTCTATCAGATCATCCCTCAGCCTCTGTTGCTCTAGCAAAAACACGTGTGCTCTCCTGATAGCTAATATACTCCAATCCAGGCAATATATTGGTAAACCTCTTTCTCACTCTCTCCAAATATCCTTAATGTAGTGTGGCAACCAGAACTGCGCAAAAAACTTCAAACGTGGCCTAACTAAAGTTTAATAAAGCTGCACTATTACTTGCCAACTTTTGTATTCAATGCCCTGACCAATGAAGACAAGCATGCCATAAACCTTCTTTACCACTTTATTCACTTGTGATGCTATGGAACTGTGGACTTGCACCCCAAGATTGCTTTGTATATCAATGCTCCTATGAGTCCTGCCATTTACTAGACATTTTCCTCTTGCATTTGGCCTCTTTAAATGCATCACCTCACACTTGTCCAGATTAAACTCCGTCTGTTGTTTCTCCATCCAACTTTCCATCTGATCAATATCCTGCTATATCCTTTGTCAACTTTCCTCACTACCAAAATCCAGCAACATTAAGATTGACAAGTCGCCAGGCCTGGACCAGATTTGTCCTTGGCTGCTTTGGGAAATGAGAAATGCAATTGCTTCGCCACTTGCGAAGATCTTTGCATCCTCGCTCTCCACTGGAGTTGTACCTGAGGACTGGAGAGAGGCAAATGTAATTCCTCTCTTCAAGAAAGGAAATAGGGAAATCCCCGGCAATTACAGACTAGTAAGTCTCACATCTGTCATCTGCAAGGTGTTAGAAAGGATTCTGAGGGATAGGATTTATGACCATCTGGAAGAGCATGGCTTGATTAAATGCAGTCAACACGGCTTTGTGAGGAGCAGGTCATGCCTCACAAACCCTATCATGTCCTTTGAAGATGTGACCAGAAAAGTTGATGAGGGTCGAGCTGTGGATGTGGTGTATATGGACTTCAGCAAGGCATTTGATAAGGTTCCCCATGGTAGGCTCATTCAGAAGGTCAGGAGGAATGGGATTCAGGGGAACATAGCTGTCTGGATACAGAATTGGCTGGCCAACAGAAGACAGCGAGTGGTAGTAGAAGGAAAATATTCTGCCTGGAAGTCTGTGGTGAGTGGTGTTCCATAGGGCTCTGTCCTTGGGCTCTACTGTTTGTAATTTTTATTAATGACTTGGATGAGGGAATTGAAGGATGGGTCAGCAAGTTTGCATACGACACAAAGGTTGGAGGTGTCGTTGACAGTATAGAGGGCTGTTGTAGGCTGCAGCGGAACATTGACAGGATGCAGAGATGGGCTGAGAGGTGGCAGATGGAGTTCAACCTGGATAAATGCGAGGTGATGCATTTTGGAATGTCGAATTTGAAAGCTGAGTACAGGATTAAGGGTAGGATTCTTGGTAGTGTGGAGGAACAGAGGGATCTTGGTGTGCAGGTACATAGATCCCTTAAAATGGTCACCCAAGTGGACAGGGTTGTTAAGAAAGCATATGGTGTTTTGGCTTTCATTAACAGGGGGATTGAGTTTAAGAGCCGTGAGATCTTGTTGCAGCTGTATAAAACTTTGGTTAGACCGCACTTGGAATACTGCGTCCAGTTCTGGTCGCCCTATTATAGGAAAGATGTGGATGCTTGGGAGAGGGTTCAGAGGAGGTTTACTAGGATGCTGCCTGGACTGGAGGGCTTATCTTATGAAGAGAAGTTGACTGAGCTCGGACTTTTCTCATTGGAGAAAAGGAGGAGGAGAGGGGACTTAATTAAGGTATACAAGATAATGAGAGGTATAATAGAATTGATAGCCAGAGACTATTTCCCAGGGCAGAAATGACTAATACGAGGGGTCATAGTTTTAAGCTGGTTGGAGGAAAGTATAGAGGGGATGTCAGAGGCGGGTTCTTTACACAGAGAGTTGTGAGAGCATGGAATGTATTGCCAGCAGCAGTTATGGAAGCAAGGTCACTGGGAACATTTAAGAGACTACTGGACATGCATATGGTCACAGAAGTTTGAGAGTGCATACATGAGGATCAATGTTCGGCACAACATCGTGGGCTGAAGGGCCTGTTCTGTGCTGTAATGTTCTATGTTCTATGTAACTTTCATGTCATCTGTAAACTTACCAATCAGAAGACCTACATTTTCATCCAAATCATTTATACAAATTACAAACAGCAGAGGTCTCAAAACTGATACTCTTGCTTCTAATATCCATATAAAATACCTTGTGATTCTCCTTATACCAAACCATGTTTGCCAAGGACATTTCATGGACTCTTTTAGCCCTCCTAATTCCTTGTTTAAGTTCTCTCTTGCTTCATTTATATTCTTCAAGGGCCTTGTCTGATTTCAATAAAGTATTACACCTGCTTCTTTTTTTGACTTATCTTTCAATATTTTTTGTCATCCAAGATTCTGGAATCTTGCCGTCCTTATCTTTCACCTTCACAGGAACACGCTGGTCCTGGACTCTGATCCCCTGGCTTTTAAAAGACTCTGAAATGTCAGATGTGGATTTACCCTCAAACAGCTGCCCCCAATCTAATTTCTCCGTTCCTGCCTAATATTATTGTAATTAGCCTTTATCCAATTTTACCTGAGGTCCAATGTTATCCTCATCTATCACTATCTTAAAACTTACAGAATTATGATCACTGTCCCAAAGTACTCCCCCACTGAAACTTCAATCACGTGGCCAGGTTTATTCCCAAATACAAGGTCTGGTATAGCCCCTTCCCTAGATGAACTATCGACATATTGTTTCAAGAAGCCCGTTTGGATGCACCTAACAAATTCTGCTCCATCTAAGCCTCTGGCACAGAAGGAGTCCCAGGCAATGTGGCAAGTTAAAATCACTCACAAAAATAACCTTGTTGTTTTTATATCTTTCGATGATATGCTTACACATTTGTTCTTCTATCTCCCATTGATTATTGGGAGGACTGTGGTATAAAACCTGATTGCACTTTTCTTATTCCTGAATTCTACCCATAATCTTTGCCTGATCAGCCCTGATACCCCAAGATGTCTTTTCATAGGGTAGCTTTGACCTTCTCCTTAATAAGTAATGCAACTTCCCCATCCCTTTTACATTCCTATCACACTGAAACATCTAAACCTTGGAACGTTGAGCTGGCAGATCCACCCTTCTCTCAAGCCAAGTTTCTGTAATGGCCACAACAGCATTGTTCCATGTACTAATCCAGGCTCTAAGTTCATCTGCCTTACCTGATATACTCCTTACACTACATTTCAGACCGCCTGTCCTGCCATGTTCATTAACCTGCCCCTACCTGTTCTTGCTATTAGACTTATTTGACCTAACCTTCACATTCTCCTCATACTAAATACAACTGATTCCAAACTCCAACCCAATGGCAGAACGTAGACAGAACTTTCCCCACTTTAGACTTTCTCATAAACTGAAGATTATCTTTGAAGTAGCTGAAGATGATTTGGCCCAATATTCTACCTGAGGAACCATGGGCCCATTTTGTACAGTACTACTGTCCCTACCTATGAGGAGAAAGTGATGGCTGCAGATGCTGGAGATCAGAGCTGAAAATGTGTTGCTGGAAAAGCGCAGCAGGTCAGGCAGCATCCAAGGAGCAGGAGAATCGATGTTTCGGGCATAAGCCCTTCTTCAGGGCATAAGAAGGGCTTATGCCCGAAACGTCGATTCTCCTGCTCCTTTGATGCTGCCTGTCCCTACCTATGGGCCAGGAGACCTGGGTTCAAGTCCCATCTGCTCTAGAAGTGTGTAATAACATCTCTGAATAGGTTGATTAGAAAATATCTACCCTGAATAACTGCTGTGGAGAGGTTCTCTGACTGGGATGATTGAACCTCCACCAACAAAAGCCATTTTCCTTTTGTGTTAGGTATGACTCCAATGAGGAAGTGTTTTCCACCAATTTCCATTAATCTCTCACCATGGGATAGCCTATTTGTGAATAATGCTAGACTCACCAACTATGAGGGTACACATTGTGACATAATGGTGCTTTCTCAGGGTACTCATACTGTTGAGAGAGCATCTCAGCTTCTCCCTCTAGAATCTTCCATCACTTTTGAAGGATTCAGAGGAGATCAAAAATGTAAGTTATTGTTGACATTGATGAATGGGTTCAAATGTAGCAGATAGCTGTCTCGTGAAATGGCAATTTGCACTGTGGTGGTTAACTCGGCGTTAAGCATTGCATGCATAACAGTCTGGCATGAGCTGAAAATGTGTTGCTGGAAAAGCGCAGCAGGTCAGGCAGCATCCAGGGAACAGGAGAATCGACGTTTCGGGCATAAGCCCTTCTTCAGGAAGCCCATTTCCTGAAGAAGGGCTTATGCCCGAAACGTCGATTCTCCTGTTCCCTGGATGCTGCCTGACCTGCTGCGCTTTTCCAGCAACACATTTTCAGCTCTGATCTCCAGCATCTGCAGACCTCACTTTCTCCTAACAGTCTGGCATGTCCATCTCTAGCACATTTTCTGCAGGGAAGATTACAGACTGAGAAAGTGAGGGATTCACTGGTCTCTGTTTTCTCATGGTTTTTTACTTGACTATCTCAATTTTCCCTTTCTGTTAACCCTACTAATGTCCTTGCAGACAGTCTGCCTCCAGAGGCCATGCCCACCAGCAACTGTCCCCCATTTGTCAGTTCAATGACTACCATCTTCATATGTCACTTACATGTGCCCTTGTAACAGGATGAAGTGACCCAGAGACCAATTCACCACACTGAAGATCTTTGAGTGTACAGCCATCATCTACCTGATAAATTTGGCTGGGGCAGCAGGTGTTCTGTTCTCAGAAAGAATCATATTGGACTTGAAACATTAATTCTTTCTCTTTACAGATGCTACTAAACCTGCTGAGCTTCCCAAAATTTGGGGCTGTTTTTATTTCTGTGCAGATGGTGTTTGCTTAACAATGATTGTATACCATTGAAATAGCACATATCAGGACCTCTGCGTTGATGACCTTGCCTTGCCAAGAAATGTTAAAGCTATGCCTGAGACATTGAAATTGGAATTAGGCAGTTTAATACTTGGCTGGGCGAGTGGTGTAGTAGAGAGGGCATTCGATTTCTGAATAATTAGGACCATTTCTGGGGAAGGTGGGACCTGTACAAGAGGGACAGTCTTCACCTAAACAGTGACAGGATCAATATTCTTGCAGGTGGTTTTGCTAGCACTGTTGGGTGGTGTTTAAATTAGTTTGGCAGAGGGGTCAGAACTTAAGGGGAAGCCCTAAGCTATCTAGAGTGGGTGAGAGCTTAAAGAAAAAGAGAATCGAGGTAATAAAAAGCAAGAAGTAGCTGAACAATGTAGCACTAAGATGAATGGAAACCAGGTAGTGACAGAAAAAGAGAAAATGTTTAAAAATAAAGGTTCTTCTGATAGAGTTGTTAGGATTCAAAAATAAGGTATAAAACTAGCATAAGGGCACTTTACCTGAATGCTCATAGCACTCAAAACAAGGTAAATGAGTTGATGGCACAAATCTTTGCAAATGGGTATGATTTAATGGCCATTAAAGAGATGTGGTTGCAGGATGGTTACAACTGGAAGGAAAGGGAGGTGGTGTACCTCTGGTATTTAAGGATGACATCAGAGCAATAGTCAAAGATAATAAAGGTTCTATGGAGAAAAAGGTTGAATCAATGTGGGTAGAAATTAGAAATAGTAAGGGGAAAAAGTCACTGATAGGCGTGATCTATAGACCATGAACTAATAACATCACAGGGGGCAGGCAATAAACAAATAATTGATGCATGGAAAAATGATATTGCAATTATCGTCGGGGATTTTAATCTGCATATTGATCAGTCAAATCAAGTCAGTTAAAGCAGCCTTGAGAAAGAATTCAGAGAATCTATCTGTGATAGTTTCCACGAACAATATGTAATGGAATCTTCAAAGGAACAGGCTATCATAGATCTGGTCCTGTGTAATGAGACAGGAATAATTAATGATCTCATGTTTAGACATCCTCTCAAAAGGAGCAATCACAGTATGATTAAATTTAAAATACAGGGTGAGAAAGTAAATTCTAATACCAGTTTATTGTGCTTAAACAAAGGAGACTACAATGGGATAAGGGAAGAGTTGTCTAAGGTAGACTGGGAGCAAAGATTATAAGTTGGGACAATTACAATTGAGGAACAGGAGAGGATTTTGAAAGCGATTTTTCAAAACACTCAGCACAGGTATATGCCAGTGAAAAGCAAGGACCATAGGAAAAAGGATAATCAGCTGTGAATAACTAAGGAAATAAAGAAGGGTATCAAATTGAAAGTTAATGCATATGAAGTGACAAAGATTAGTGGGAAACCAGGGGATTGTGAAATCTTTAAAGGTCAACAGAAAGTTACGATAGCTCAGAATATAAAAACAGATAATAAAAGTTCCTACAAAATTATAAAACAAAAAAGAGTGGTTAAGGTAAATATTGATCCTTTAGAGAGCAAGAAGGAGGATTTAACAATGGGAAATGAGGAAATAATCTCAGCATTCAACAGTTATTTTGTGTCGGGCTTCATATTGGAAAATACAAATATCATGTCAATATTTGATGACAAGGAGGCTATGGCTCCTGAGACTAGAAATGATCATCATCACTAAGAAGTAGTATTGGGCAAACTAATGGGGTGAAAAGTAGATAAGTTTCCTGGCCCTGATGGAATGCATCCCAGGGTACTAAAAGAGATGGAGGGAAAAATACCAAATGTACATATGGTACTTTACCAAAATTTGCTGGACATAAGGGAACTTCCAGCAAATCGGAAAACAGCAAATATGTTTAAAAAAGGGGTAGAAAGAACTAAAGGCCTGTTAGCTTAACTTCTGTAGCAGGAAATGTATTATTAAAGTAGGAATAGTGAGACATTTAGATAGAAATTGTCCCATTGTGAAACACAGCATGGTTTCATGAAAGGCAGGTCACGTTTGACTAATTTATTGGAATTCTTTGAGGACATTACAAGTGAGTCAGACAATGGGGAACTGGTGAATGTGGTGTATTTGGATTTCTGGAGGGCATTTGGCAAGATGCTGCCCAAAAGGCTGCTGCATAATACAAAGGTGCATGGCATTATAGGCAATGTATTAGTATAGACAGAAGATTGGTTAACTAATGGAAAGTAAAGAGTGGGGATAAATGGGCATTTTTCTGGGTGGCGATCAGTGGCTTGTGGTGTGCCTCAGGGATCAGTGTTGGGACCACAATCATTTACAATTTACATTGATGATTTGGAGTTGGGGACCAGGTGTAGTGCGTCAAAGTTCGCTGGTGACACTAAAATGAGTGTAAGAGCAAAGTGTGCAGAGGACATTGAAAGTCTGCAGAAGGATATAGCTAGGTTAATTTAGTGGGCAAGGCTCTGGCAGATGGAGTACAATGTTGGTAAATGTGAAGTCAACCATTTTGGTAGGAATAACAGCAAAATGGACTATTATTTAAATGGTGAAAAATTGTAGCATGCTGCTGTATAAAGGGAACTGTGTGCCCTTGTGCATAAATCACAAAAAGTTGGTTTGCATTTGCAGCAGGTAATAAAAAAGGCAAATGAAATATTGTTCTTCATTGCTAGAGGGATGGAGTTTAAAAAAAAGGAGTTTATGCTGGAGCTGTATAGGATGCTGATGAGGCCACACCTGGAGTACTGTGTACTGTTTTGGACTGCTTACTTGAGAAAGGATGAATTAGCATGAGAGGGGGTACAGAGGAAGTTCACTACATTGATTCTAGAGTTGAGAGGGTTGGCTTATGAGGAACCAAACTCATTGAAATTTAGAAGAATGAGTGGGGATCTTACTGAAACATATAATTATGCTGGAAATAGATAAGATAGAAACATGGAGGTTGTTTCCACCTGCAAGTGAAACTAGAACTGGGGGTCATAGCCTACATAGAATATAGAACACAACAGTGCAGCACAGGCCCTTCAGCCCTTGATGTTTCGTAACCCTGTGAAACTAATCTGAGGCCCATCTAATCTACACTATTCCATTCTCATCCACATGCCTATCCAATGACCATTTAATTGCCCATAAAGGTGGCGAGTCTACAACTGTTGCAGGCAGTGCATTCCACGCCCCTACTACTCTCTGAGTAAAGAAACTAGCTCTGACATCTGTCCTATACCTATCACCCCTCAATTTGAAGCTATGCCCACTTGTGCTAGCCATCACCATCCTAGGAAAAAGGTTGTCACTGTCCACCCGATCTAACCCTCTGATTATCTTATGTGTCAATTAAGTCACCTCTCAACCTTCTTCGCTCTAACGAAAATAGCCTCAAGTCCCCCAACCTTTCCTCGTAAGACCTTCCCTCCATACCAGATAACATCCTTGTAAATCACCTCTGAACCCTTTCCAAAACTTTCACATCCTTCCTATAATGCAGTGACCAGAACTGCATGCAATACTCCCAAGGGCAGCTGCACCAGAGTTTTGTACAGCTGCAGCATGACCTCACGGTTCCGCAACTCAATCCCTTTACTAATAAAAGCTAACATACTGTATGCTTTCTTAACAGCCCTATCAAACTGGGTGGCAACTTTGAGGGATCTATGTACATGGAGACCAAGATCTCACTGCTTATCTACATTACCAAGAATCTTACCATTTGCCCAGTACTCTGCATTCCTGTTGCTCCTTCCAAAGAAAATCATCTCACACTTTTCTGCATTAACCTTCATTTGCCACCTCTCAGCCCAAATCTGCAGCTTATCTGTGTTCCTCTGTGACCTACAACATCCTTCGACACCATCCACAATTGTACCGACCTTAGCGTCATCCGCACATTTACTAACCCTTCTATGCCCTCATCCAAGTCATTTATAAAAATGACAAACAGCAATGGACTCAAAACAGGTCCTTACGGTACACTATTAGTACCTGAACTCCAGGATGAACATTTCCCATCAACCACCCCCCTCTAAGTTTTTTCAGCAAGCCAATTTATGAACCAAACCACTAAAGTGCCCTCAATCCCATGCCTCCATATTTTGTGCAGTAGCCTACCATGGGGAACCTTATCAAATGCCTTACTGAAATTCATATACACTACATCAAGCACTTTATCCTGTTTGGTTACCTTCTCAAAGAACTCAATAAGGTTTGTGAGGCATGACCTACCCTTCACAAAACCGTGCTGACTATCCCTAATCAACGTATTCCTCTCAAGGTGGTTATGAATCTTATCTCTTATAACCTTTTCCATCTTTACCCACAACCAAAGTAAGGCTCACTGGTCTACAATTATCAGGGTTGTCTCTACTCCTCTTTTTTGAACAAGGGAACAACATTTGCTATCCTCCAGTCTCCTGGTACAATTCCTGTAGACAATGACAATGTAAAGATCAAAGCCAAAGGCTTTACAATATCCTCCCTGGCTTCCCGCGAATCCTAGGATCAATCCCATCCAGCCTAGGGAACTTATCTATTTTCACACTTTTAAGAATTTCTAACACCTCCTCCTTGTGAACCTTAATTCCATCTAGTCTGGTAGCTTGTTTCTCAGTATTCTCCTCAACAACACGGTCTTTTCCCAGTGTGAATACTGACGAAAAATATTCATTTAGTGCTTTCCCTATCTCCTCTGACTCCACACACAACGTCCCAATACTGTCCTTGATTGGCCCTAATCTTACTCTAGTCATTCTGTTATCTCTATATACCTAAAGAGAGCTTTAAGGTTTTCCCTAATCCTTTCCATCAACAAATTCTTGTGTCCCCTTCTCACTCCTCTTAGCTCTCTCTTTAGGTCTTTCTTGGCTAACTTGTAACTCTCAAGCGCCCTAACTGAGCCTTCACGTCTCATCCTAACATAAGCCTTCTTCTTCCTCTTGACAAGAGTTTTAACTTCCTTAGTAAACCACAGCTCCCACGCTCGACAACTTCCTCCCTGTCTCACAGGCACAAACTTATCAAGGACATGCAGTATCTGTTCCTTGAATAAGTTCCAAATTTCAATTGTGCCCATCCCTGCAGTTTCCTTCCCCATCCTATGCATCCTAAATCTTGTCTAATCGCATCATAATTGCCTTTTCCCGAGCTGTAGCTCTTGCCCTCTGGTGTATACCTATCCCTTTCTATTGCTAAAGTAAACATAATTGAATTGTGCTCACATACCTCCAAATCTAACATGCAGCCGGATTCATTACCCAGTACCAAATCCAATATGGTCTCGCCTCTTGTTGGCCTGTCTACATACTGGATCTGGATACCATCCTGCACACAATGGACAAACACTGACCCATCTAAAGTACTTAAACTGTAGTATTCCCAGTCAATATTTGGGAAGTTGAAGTCCCCCTTAACAACTACTCTGTCATTCTCACTCCTATCGAGAATCATCTTTGCTACCCTTTCCTCCAAATCGTTGGAACTATTTGAAGGCCTAGAGAAAACTCCCAACAGGGTGACCTTTCCTTTCGTGTTTCTAATCTCAGCCCATATTACCTCAGTTGACAAGTCCTCAAATATCCTTTATGCAACCATAATACTGTCCTTGCCTAACAATGCCACACCTCCAACTCTTTTACAATCTTCTCTGTTCTTACTGAACATCTAAATCCCAGAATCTGCAACAACCATTCCTGTCCCTGCTCTCCCATGTCTCTGAAATGGCCACAACTTCAAAACCCAGGTACCAACTCATGCTGGAAGTTCACCCACCTTATTCTGGAGCCTCATAATAGGTGGGAGCAGATTTAGGACTGAGTTGAGGAGAAACGTTTCCTCCCAAAGCGCCATGAATCTGTGCAAATCCCTGTCCACTGAAGCAGCTGAGACTACCTCATTGAATGTTTTAACACAAGATAGATTGTTTTATAGATATTTTTATTAGAAATTTAACATTTTTACAAGTTTACAAAAATAAACAAAACTCTCAAGTAGAAACATTGATATACAATTAAATCTTAAATATATAATAACCAAAATTTAACAAAAGAAAAATACCGAGGAAAAAATAACAAAACTCAACTAACTACTACTCTAACCTACAACTAACCACAGTGTATATTTAAGTCTCTTACATTATTCAAATAAGAGAAAGAGAGAAAAAAAAACAGCGGATAACATAGAAATTGGGTAGTGAGATACATGCTCGGAATGTGTTAACATCAAATATAACAAAACCCGTATTCGTGCGGGATTCCTCTCCGAAGGGGCCCCGGACCAGCCAGGTTCGTAATCTCAATTAACTAAAAGCCCTTGTTAGGATAGCTGAAATATCTGTCTTCATATAATTCAAGAAGGGCTGCCATATTTTATAAAATAATTCGGTCTTTCGGTGCACCATATTTGTAAGGAAGTCAAGGGGAATACATTCCATAATTAATCTGTGCCAATTTAAAAGTCTAGGGGGGCCCTCAGCCACCCAGTTTACCAAAATATTTTTCCTTGCACAGAAAGAGAGAATAGAAAATAGTCTCTTCCCATGCATGTCCAGGGAGGATAAGTTCGAAAAGCCCAAAAGGAGAGAAACGGGGTCCACTTTAATTTCCGTTCCTAAAATTTCTGTCAGGGTACTTGTTACTTTAGTCCAGTATCTACGGATCCATAGACAATGTACAAGAGTGCCCACCTCTATTTTACGTTTGGGACACATTGGGGATGCCCCTGCCTTAAACTTTGCCAATCGATCCGGTGCTATATGGGCCCTATGAAGTATCTTGAGCTGGATAGCCTGAGTTCTGTTACAGATGGTGATTCTTCCAGCGTTTTCCCAAATGTCATTCCACGTTTCTATAGAGATTTCTAGTCCCAATTCCTGATCCCATGTTTTAAGCAGATTGTCCACATCTCCCGATACTTCATCATGTAGTAAATGATAAATAGTACTGATGGAGGATAACCCCATTGGTCGTAGTACTCTACATTCTCTATCTGATTTATAAAGACTATCTAATAATGTAGTCTTCTTCTGTATATAATCTCGAATTTGGAAGTATCGATAGAGGTCTCCATTAGGTAATTCAAATTTCTGACGCAGCTGTTCAAAAGACATCAGGACCCCATCTTCAAATAGGTCCCCTAGACATGAGATACCCCTGAATCTCCGGAGTTTAAAAGAGGCATCTGTAAACCCCGGTTGGAATCCCCATGCTCCCACTATCGGCGCACAGGGGGATGTTTTATGTGAGTTGCCCTCATTTTGCCGCATTATATTCCAAGCTTTAATTGTATTTAGTATTATAGGGTTTTTACAGTGATCCGTAATGATTTTCCTCTTGTCTGAAAATAAAAGGTTAATAAGTGGGCATTTTACTTGAGAAGCCTCGATGCCAGCCAGATTGGGTCTTGTTTGATCCACAATCAATCAGCTATGTAACTTAATAAGGAACTTAACTGATATTTCCTAAAATCTGGGAAGTCTAATCCTCCCCTTGCCTGTGGAAGCTGTAGCTTCTTCAGCTTAATGAGGGGCCGTCTATGATTCCAGATAAAGGAACCCAACCAGCCATATAATTTACATAGTGCCAGCCTCGGCAGCATCACCGGAAGCATTCTCATAGGGTATAGGAGACGGGGCAGGACATTCATTTGAATTAGTGCTATTCTACCCAGCCAGGAAATTGGAAGGTCTCCCCATCGCAGGAGGTCCTGCCTTATCCTTTCCAGTAAATGCACAAAGTTAGCCTTGTATAAGTGACCAAATACTGGGGTAATAAAAATACCTAAATATAAGAAACCCTCCAGGGACCAACGAAAGGGAAAATGGGATCCGTCCACTAAGTGGGATATCATAGCAAGGCCACCCATTGGCATAGCCTCTGATTTTGAGAAATTAATTTTATAGCCTGAGAATGCGCTAAATGTATTAATAACTTGGATTAAGCAAGGTACGAACATCAGAGGATTACTGAGGAATATAAGAACATCATCTGCATACAGGGTAATTTTATGTTTACCTGTACCAATCCTTGGGGCCATTATATTAGAATCAGCTCGTATAGCTTCTGCTAGTGGTTCAATTATTAGTGTAAATAACAATGGCGAGAGAGGACATCCCTGACGGCAGCCCCTACCCACACTGAAGCTATCCGAACCTAATCCATTGGTAATCACAACTGCTTTGGGATCACTATACAATGTTGAGACCCATTTGGTAAACATCTTTCCAATGCCAAACCTTTCCAATGTGTAAAACAAATATGACCATTCAACCCTATCAAATGCCTTTTCTGCGTCTAATGAAACTACTACTCCTGGTATCTTTCCCTGATGGCAGGCTTGAATCATATTCAAAACCCTTCTAATATTATTGGATGATCTACGGCCCTTAATAAACCCTGTCTGATCCTCCTTTATGATATGTGGCAGTACCCTTTCTAGTCTCAATGCTAACGTTTTAGAAAGGATTTAAAAATCTACATTTAGTAAGGATATTGGTCTGTATGACGTACAATCTTCTGGATCCTTTCCTTTTTTAAGGATAAGAGAGATATTTGCCTCTTTCAGCGAAGGCGGGAGACAGCCCTGACTATATGCATAGTTATACATGTCCATAAGTGGACCAGCCAATATTTCTGTAAATTCTTTATAGAATTCAGCTTGAAAACCATCTGGGCCAGGTGCCTTACTGCTCTGAAGTTGCCTGATTGCGTCAAGTATTTCTTGGACTGTTAGGGGAGCATTTAAGACCGATACCTGTTCCGGAGTTAGGCCCGGAAAGGTCAAATTTTTTAAAAATGATTGCATCCTCCTAGTCCTGTCTTCACAATCCTACGATTTATATAAATCAGAATAAAATTTTCTAAAGATTGCATTAATCTTTTTATGATCATGAGTAAAAATACCCGTACTTTCCTTGATAGACATGATAGTTTGAGGGGCCTTTTTTTTCTTTGCAAGAAATGCTAAGTATCTACCTGGTTTGTCGCCAAATTCATATAACCTTTGTTTTGCAAATAATATTTCCCTCTTAGCCGTTTGGGTAAGCGTAGTGTTTAGAGCTGTCCTAAGGGCCATAATCCTTTGCAATTTAATAATAGAAGGTCTATCAGCGTATGCAGTTTCAGCTGCTTTTGAGCGTGTTTCAAGCAGACGCTGTTGTTCTCCCTTCAATTTCTTCTGGGTCGCTGAGTAGGAGATGATCAAACCTCGCGCGTAAGTTTTGATGGTCTTCCACATCATTGATGGGTTGCTAGCCGTACCTAAATTAATTTCTAAAAAAGTTTTAAATTCTTGAGAGAAGTACTTTACAAATTTACTGTCTTTCATTAGGAAGGGGTCCATACGCCAATGCCGAGGGGATGTCCCATTGTTCCTCGCCTTGGTTTCCATATATATAGCAGCGTGGTCGGAAATTGCTATACTACCTATTTTACAGGATGATATGGAATTTAAAAAAATCGAGGGGGCAAAAAACATATCAATTCTGGTATGGCATTTATGTGGATTGGAGTAAAAAGAAAAATCTCTGCCCTGTGGATGAAAACATCGCCATACATCTACTAATCCTAATTCTTTGTTCAGAACCACCAATTGTCTAGATCTGGGAGATACTCCTGCAGTACTCTTGGGAATCCTATTTATTTCCGGATCCATAATACAATTAAAGTCTCCCCCTATAATTGTATGACGGGCACCAAGAGCCATCAATTTTGAAAAGGCTTCCGTTATAAATTTAAAGGGGTGTGCCGGGGGGCAGTACAAATTTAAAATCCCATATTCCTCTCCATTTATAAGGACTTTAATCAGAATATATCATCCAGATTCGTCTTTTGTCTGATTTAGGATTTTGAAAGGGAAACTCTTCCGAACAAGAATAACAACTCCCCTACTTTTTGAGCTAAAAGAAGAAAAAAAGGCCTGATCAAATCCACGCTGTCGTAATTTCAGGTGTTCTTTATCCAACAGATGTGTCTCCTGTAGGAGAGCTATATCAACTCTTTCTTTCTTAAGATTTGATAATATTTTCTTCCTTTTGACTGGCGAATTACTCCCCTTGACATTCCAGGTGCACCACTTAACCGACTGATCAACCATAATCATCCGGGCAAATCCGAGACCCCTCGGGAGGGGAAACCTAGCATAGAGCATATAAAATTCACAAAAATAAAGACTCTCTAATACACTCACAACAGTATAATAAAAAACTATTTCTAAATAATAAAAAAAATATAAAACGTATTTAAATGGAGATTTTCCCCCTTGTTTCCAGGGAGTATCACTTCCTTTCCAAAGGTCCATCGTATCCTCTCCCAACCAATACCCCACCCTTGACCCAGGCGCTCCTCAATAGGATGAGGAGAATTCAGATATAATACAAAGCTAAAGTTAACAGTGAGCACCCTACCCCCACACCTGGATATATTTGGTAATGTTAATACCATATAGAAACATATATAACCATGAAACTATAAAATTACAACCTCAACAAATAATAATTAAATATAATAATACAAAATAGCAAGGGAAAACAACCCCGCTCCTAGAGACAGAGGTAAAATAGAATAAGGTAACCACCTCCCCCCACCAACATTAATTAAACCCCCCCGGCTTATATACACATATATATATACACACACACACATACATACATAGAATAATAAAAAAAACAACCCCGGGGGGGAGAAAATTGTTAAATAGAGAACAAATAAATAAATCCCTCTCCCCACCCCCCAAGATAATATTAAACAGTAAGGTAAGAAAAAAGGAAAAGGGGGGGATATAAACCAGAGTGGGGGAAAGGCAAACCAACATCCATTGTCTCTTACAATTTATCTAAGAGAGTCCAAAAATTCCTTAGCCTTTTCTGGCGATCCGAAGTTATACACGGATCCTTCATGGTTAAAGCGTAGCGTCGCTGGGTAGCGTAAGGAGTACTGAATATTTAAGTCCCTTAAACACTTCTTCGCCTCATCGAATGCCTTCCTCTTTCGGACCAGAGCTGGGGAAAAGTCCTGGAATAACATGATCTTGGATCCTTTCTCGATCATGGCTTGGGAATCTTTTCCAAGATTTCTAGAAGCTTCTAGGAGTATCTGCCTCTCCCTATAGCTCTGCAGCCGGAACAGGACCGAACGAGGGCGCAGGTTCGAGCCAGGCCCGCGTATTGCAACCCGGTAGGCCCATTCTACCCTTACCTGGCCTGATCCAGCCTCCAGATTTAAAAGCTGTGGCAGCCACTGCTCGAGGAACACTGTAAGCTGGCCTTCCTCTTCCCGTTCGGGAAGGCCCAGCAAACGAATATTTTTTCAACGACCTCGATTATCGAGGTCATCAATATGATTCTCTAAGGTCCAGACTCGCTGTTCGAGAGTCCGGACCTGATCCACGGCCGATTGCGCTGTAGTTGCGGAGGTCGCGGCCTTTAGCTCCGCCCCTCCGACTCGGCGCTCGATTTCTTTAATGTCTCGGTCGTGCTTTTGCAGCACGGCTGAGAGTGAGTCCCATTGACTTCGGGATTCTTCAATGAAAGCGTCGATCTTCGCATCCAGTTTGGAGATGATACCTACAGCGGCAAGCCTCATGGGAAAGTCCCCCGAGGTGGCTGTGGACGCCTCTGCTGCAGCTGGAGAGGGTGGGGGAGGGGTTCCTGCTTGCTGAGAGCTGCGGGCTCCCTTCCCTTTAGTCATTTTTACTAAAGATTAGATTGTTTAAATTTAATACTAAGCAACTAATTAAATTAAACAGCTATTTTAAATGATTTGGTGAGTGTGGTGGGGGTGGGTGGCCCACTTTGCCCAAGTCTTGGGAGGAGCACTATAGACTCAGACTTGCGGGGTCGCCGCCATCTTGAATCCCCCAAGATAGATTTTTTAACAGGAAATGAATTAGGAGTTATGGTGAGTGGACGGATATGTGGAGGTGAGTCCACAAAAGGCCATGATCTTGTTGAATGGTAGAGCATGCATGAGAGGCTAGATGGCCGAATCATGCTCCTATTTCTTATGTTCTTCAACCTTCACACTTGCCATGGAATGTGCTTAAGTTGCATATTTGGGATATTCACAGTTTTGTGTTCTATGTCAGGTTGTTCCATAATCTCTTACTTGGACATAGCTGCAGCTTTTCCATTGCGCATTGTCAGTGCTGATATGGCAACACTCTGGAGCAAGACATGTGTCTTCCTGATCCATCTAGACTCTTGGGAGAGTCTGTCCACTTGTCTCTGAATGTGTTCCTAAGTATAGAAAGTTAGTGTAGTATCATCAGTACAGAGTAACTCTCTGATGAGCAAAGCAGAGTGGACCACATCCATTTTGGAAACACTTAATGGGGGAATAATGATAAGTGCTCGAAGGTCTGTTCAATGTGTTTTCACTTTGAGTAATTCAGTTTACTGTATTTGCAGTCATGTGGCTTTTGTCTGTTATACCACTTCTCTGGTTACGATACCTTATGAAAATCATTGGCGAGGATATCAAGGTTAACTGTGGTCTCCAAGGAGTCAGCCAGTGGCATGTGAGGCACTTAAACTGGACAAAACCTTTGCAATTTCATATAAGCTTCCCAACACATCAGTTTCATTCTTCAAGAATCCCTACTGTCCTTCCTTGTTGACCCTTGTGAGTTCCTCACAGAATGACAAATTCATGCACTGGCTTGCTCAGTTAGAATGCTGAGTTAAATCCTCAGTTTCCATATTTTAATTGTTCTGACAACTACAAGAATTTCTACTCAACTCGAAAGCCAGGTCTCCTTGACTTGATACCACTTAGAGGCTTCAACCCATCCCTGTGCTAACTAGACTCCTTTTGACAGTGTAAGTTTTGTCCAACATATCACCAAACAATAAGAAAAGCAAATCATATGTTGATCTTTGCCAGAAGGGGATTTGAGTGTAAAAGTAAAGATGGTCTTGCTGCAATTCTACAGAATGTTGGTGAGACTGCACCTGAAGTGTTTCGTAGACTTTTGGCCTTCTTACCTATGGGAGGATACCAATGGATTCCTGTACCAATGAATGGCTACTTTACATTGTCCTGCATTGTGTTCTGACTTCTGAATACACTCAAGAATTAATGTTTGTGCAACCTCAATACTGCTTATAGAGGGAGAGCAATGAAGGTTCATCAGACTAATCCTTGGGATAGTGGAATGTTTAATGAGAAGATGTAGAGGAACCCGAGTCTGTATTCTCTAGAGTTTTGAAAAATGATAAGTTTTCTCATTGAAACTTATGAAGTTCTTACAGGATGGGACACACTGGATATAGATAGGATGCTTCACCTGACTGGTGGCTCTAGAACCAAGGAACATAATTATTACGGCACGGTGGCACAGTGGTTAGCACTGCTGCCTCACAGCGCCTGAGACCCGGGTTCAATTCCCGCCTCAGGCGACTGACTGTGTGGAGTTTGCACGTTCTCCCCGTGTCTGCGTGGGTTTCCTCCAGGTGCTCCAGTTTCCTCCCACAGTCCAAAGATGTGCAGGGTCAGGTGAATTGGCCATGCTAAATTGCCCGTAGTGTTAGGTAAGGGGTAAATGTAGGGGTATGGGTGGGTTTCGCTTCGGCGGGTCGGTGTGGACTTGTTGGGCCGAAGGGCCTGTTTCCACACTGTAATCTAATCTAATCTAATCTAATCATAATCAAAGTAGACAGGTATTTAGAACTGAGGTAAGGAGGCATTTCTTCAATAAATAATGGTGAATCATTGGAAATTCCTTACCCCAGAGGGCTCTGCAAGCTTAATCATTACGTTCAAGATTGTTAGTACTATGGATACTCATGACCTCAAAATATATGGGATAGTACAAAATATGGTGTCAATGTAGATGATAAGGCATGGTGTAATTGAATGGTAGGGCAGTCATGACAGGTTAAGTCACTGTTTCCTGTCACTGTGATCCTATGTACATAAATAAGGGAAGGTGGAGCGAGAAATTAGCCGTTTAGAACAACAGCAAATTTTATTTGAAAAAGCTCACAAACATATAATCAAAGGAATAGTAAGGTTTACAAGTATGTCAGTGAAAATAGATTTGTTAAAGGAAAGGGAGAAGCACTACAATTGAAAAAAAAAGCCAAAAACTAGTTAAGACTTTTCTAATGCATCAGGCTTCATCAAAAAAAAGATTCTTGAACTGGAGATGAATCCTGAAGTGATTGAAAGCCATAAAATCTACTAGAGAAAATTGGAAATATAGAATGAGGCGCTGGGTTACAAGTTGAATTAAAATTGGTTGGAAGGAAGAAAATACAAATAGGAGCTAAGGCTCATTTTCAGGGTTTTTGGCCATTTCTATTCACTGTTAATCAAAGATTTGGATATAGGCCTACAGAAAATGGTGTCAAAATTTGTAATTGATACCAAAATAGGAATAATCATTAACTAGAAGGCCAAAGAACTACAAAGTAATTTTACTAAGGTGAGAACTAAAAGGTGGCAAATGGAATTCAAATCAGAAAGTGTGATATGATTCATTTTGGGGAAAACAATATCTGGAAATATATACTGAATGGAAAGTGGGTGAGTACTGCAGTGGAGCAGAGGGGTTTGGATGGGAGGGGTTGTATGTTGAGAATACATTAAAGACAACATCTCATGCTGTGCTAAAATGTTTAAGACGTTTCATCTTAAGAAACAAAGAATATGAAAAAATATGACATTGATAAATTATATAAAACATTAATAAATGTTTAGCTGAAGTACTGTGCATACTTTTGACCTATGTGTCATGAAAAGTAAGTTGAGGTTCCAGATTCATGAGGATACTGCTGAATATGCCAAAATATAAATGACAAAAATTTCAAAATTGTGTTTTTATAGGATATTGGGTGATATTATAGAAATGTTTAAAATTATGAAAGGATAAAGCACAGTAAATAAAATTGATTTGTTTTCAATAGTAAAGGAGTCAAAATTCTTCATGCAAAAATTTCTGAATGTTTTGAAATCACTTCAACAGTATTACTGTTCAAAGTTTGGTAGAAGATTTGTGGCTCGGGTGCTCGTTGTTGTGTTTGCCGAGCTGGAATTTGTGTTGCAGACGTTTTGTCCCCTGTCTAGGTGACATCCTCAGTGCTTGGGAGCCTCCTGTGAAGCGCTTCTGTGATGTTTCCTCCGGCATTTACAGTGATTTGTATCTGCCGCTTCCGGTTGTCAGTTCCAACTGTCCGCTGCAGTGGCCGGTATATTGGGTTCAGGTCGATGTGCTTATTGATTGAATCTGTGGATGAGTGCCATGCCTCTAGGAATTCCCTGGCTGTTCTCTGTTTGGTTTGTCCTATAATAGTAGTGTTGTCCCAGTCAAACTCATGTTGCTTGTCATCTGAGTGTGTGGCTACTAAGGATAGCTGGTTGTGTCATTTCATGGCTAGTTGGTGTTCATGGATGCGGATCGTTAGCTGCATACTCAAACTACTGGACCTGTGCCTCACAACACACTTCACATTCAACAACCAAATATATGAACAAATCAACGGCACACCCATGGTCTCACCCATCTCTGGACTCATAGCAGAAGCGGTAATGCAAAAGTTAAAACAAACAGTTTTACCACAAATTCAACCCAAACTCTGGGTCAGATATGTAGATAATACCTTTGTAATCATTAAAAACACAGAAATAGAGAACACACATCAGATCATTAACGCCACACTCACAGGAATCCGATTCACTAGAGAGGAAGAAAAGGACAACCAACTCCTATTCCTAGACATGATGGTACAGAGAACACCGAACGGAGAATTCACCACAAAGGTATACAGGAAAGCCACACACACAGACCAAGTCCTAAACTACGAAAGCAACCACCCCAACACACACAAAAGAAGTTGCATCAAGACATTGTTCAAAAGGGCCACAACACACTGCAGCACACCAGAACTGCAAAAAGAGGAAGAAGAATACCTATACAATGTATTCGCCAAAAACGGAACCCAGCAATTTTATCAACAGATGCCTAAGGGAAAGACAATGGAATGAGGACATGCCACAACCCAAAGGACTAGCCACACTACCATACATCAAAAACATTTCTGAACTGACAGCCAGACTACTGCGATCACTAGGACTCACAACAGCACACAAACCAACAGCCACTCTCAGACAACAACTCACCAGGACGAAGGACCCAATACCCAGCATGAGCATAACCAATGTAGTGTACAAAATCCCATGCAAGGATTGCACAAAACACTACATAGGACAAACAAGAAGACAGATAACGATCCGCATCTATGAACACCAACTAGCCACGAAACGACATGACCAGCTATCCTTAGTAGCCACACACGCAGATGACAAGCAACATGAGTTTGACTGGGACAACACTACTATTATAGGACAAGCCAAACAAAGAACAGCCAGGGAATTCCTAGAGGCATGACACTCATCCACAGATTCAATCAATAAGCACATCGACCTGGACCCAATATACCGGCCACTGCAGCGGACAGCTGGAACTGACAACCGGAAGCGGCAGATACAAATCACTGTAAATGCCGGAGGAAACACCACAGAAGCGCTTCACAGGAGGCTCCCAAGCACTGAGGATGTCACCTAGACAGGGGATGAAACGTCTGCAACACAAATTCCCAGCTCGGCGAACAGAACCACAACAGTATTACTGTTATTGAAAATCCTGCACTCTTGAGGTGTGAACAGCAATACAGGATTGCAAACCAAATGGACTATTTACATGTTGTAATTTCAATTTATTTCTATCATTATCTTTGGGCTTAGAAGACATAGCAACATTTTCTGACTGAGCAAATAAAATTGATTCTCCCAAATACTGTATTCCTATTGATCAAAGGCAAACAAAGTTTAGTTTTAAAACTGTGTGTTTCTGTTTGACATGGTTACTTCAGTGGTTTGTTTTTGTACAGTGAATTTCTATATGGGTGGCATTTTCAGTTGGAGACCAAAGTCTGCGGGAAGTGTATTTTCGCTAATGTCAGCAGTCCATTCTACACCATTTAGTCCTCTGTGCAGCATGAATTGACTGGAGAGAAGGGTTTTGCTCCTCACTTGCAAGAGTATTCTGCTTCACAGAGTTGCCGGCTAATCTAATTTACCAGCAACTCTCCAGCCTCAGCAACAATTCACCAATGATTAGACAATGTTCAGTACCATTCGTGACTCTTCACATACCGAGGTCTGTCTCCAAACAAGATCTGGATAATATTTAGACTTGTGCTACCCTAGCAAGTAACATTCATGCCATACAAATGCCAAGAAATTACCACTTCAAAGAAAAGACAATCCACTCAATGCCCTTTCATATTCAATGGCATTACTATCTCTGAATTCCCCATCATTAACATCCAGGGAGTTTCCATTGACCATAAACCCAACTAGACCCACCATTTAAATGCTGTGGCTATAATAGCAGGCCAGAGGCTAGGAATACTACACTGAGTAACTCATTTCCTGACTCCCCAAAACCTGTACCATAAGGCACAAATCAGAAATATGATGGTAAGCTCTGCACTTGCCTGGATGAATGTAGCTGAAGTTAGACACCATCCAGGTCAAAACAGCCTTCTTGATTCTCACCACATCCACTCCCTCCACCACTGATATTCAGTAGTAGCAGTATGTACTACCTACAAGATGAGCTGCTGATATTCACCAAAGATCCTTAGGTAGTGCCTCCCAAATCCACAACCGCTTCCATCTAAAAAGACAAGGTCAGCAGATATATGGGAACACCACCAACTGCAAGTTCCCCTTCAAGCCACTCACCATCCTGAATTGGAAATATATCACCATTCCTTCACTGTCACTGGGTCAGAATCTTGGAATATCTGCCTTAAGAGTATTGTGGGTCACACTACAGCACATGGACTGCAGCAGTTCAAAAAGGCAGTGCACCACCACCTTATCAGGGACAGCTAGGGATCAACAATAACTCCTGGCCCAAAGCAATGTTGACATCCCAAGTATGAATAAAAGAAAAGTTCTGAATTGAGGAAAGGTGGATTTTAATACCATTAGATGGGATCTGGTCAAAATGAACTGGGACCACCAACTTGGAGGAAAATCTACACCAAAGTATAATAGTAAGAGTGCAGAAAAGATAATAGTAAGAGTGCAGAACCATCAGATTCCCAAAAAAGGTGAAGGGTGGGACCAACAAGTCCAGAGAATCCAAGATGTCAAGGGTTGTACAGGATTGCATCAGGAAAAAGAAAGATACCAGAGACTTCAAAATAATGGATTCCCAGGAGAAGTTTAGAAAATTCAGGGGTTATGTAACAAGAAAGTTATGAGGGCAAAGAGAAGACATGAAAAACAACTGGTGTGTTACTTTAAGGAAAATCCAAAGGTATTTTATAAGTAGATTAGGGGCAAAAAAAAAACTGGAACAAGGGTAAGGCCAATTAGTGACCAAAGTGTGTTCAGAGCTAGAAGATATGGCTGAAGTTTTAAATGAGCATTTTGCAGAAGGATGATGTAGGTCTAAGTATCAGGGAGCAGCCTGTGATATTCTTGAACAGATTAGCATTGGTTTAGAGGAGGAATTAGTAGTTTTATCAGGCTTCAAAGTGGATAAATCTACAGACTCAGATGAGATGTATCCCAGACTTCTTCAGGAGGCAAGGAATGAGACTGCAGTGGCTCTTATATTAATTTTCAGATCCTCTCTGGCCACTGGACAGGGGGTAGAGGACTGGAACACACCTAATGTAATACATTATTCAGGAAGGGTGGCAGGGATATACTAAGAAACTACAGACCAGTAAGTCTAACCTGAGTGGTAGGGAAACTATTGTAAAAACATTTTGTGGGAGAGAATTTATCTCTCCTTGGAGAAACAGGGAAACTAAGGTTGTATAGCATGGTTTTGTCAGGGGAGATCATATCTAACAAATCTGATTGAATTTTTACGTAATGAGGCAGTGCAGTTGATGTAGTCTACATGGACTTCAGAAAAGCTTTTGACATGATCTTGCATGGCAGACTGTTTAAGAAGCTAAGAGCCCATGGAATCCAGGACAACCTTGCAAATTGGATCTAAAATTATCTTAAAAGCAGGAAGCAGTGATATACAGCACAGAAACGGCTGACCTCAGACTCTTCAATTCAATCCAGACTGAATATAATCCCAAACTAAACTAGTCCTACTTTCCTGCACCTGGCCTATATTCCTCCAAATCGTTCAAATTCAAGTACCTATCCAAATGTCTTTTAAATACTGTAAATGTACCGACATCTACCACTTCCACAGGAAGTTCATTACACATGAACCACCCTCTGTGTAAAATATTTGCCTCTCAAATATTCTAAATCTTTTTCCTCTCACCTTCAAAATGTGCCCCTAGTTTTGAAATCCCCTATCCTCGGAAAAAGACAACTACCGTTAACTCTATCTATACCTCTCATTATTTTATAAACTTCTATCAGGTTCCCACTCAACCTCCTTCAATTAAAAAAAAGTCCCAGCCTAAGCAGCCTTTCTTTGTAACTCAAACCTTTCATTCCCAGCAACAATGGGTAAATCTCTTCTGAACCATCTCTAGCTTGATAATATCCTTCCTGTAACTAGGCAACTGGACATAGTATTCTAGAAGAGGCCTCACCAATGTCATGTACAACCTCAACATGACTTCCCAACTCCACAACACAAGTAACTGAGCAATGAAGGCGAGCGTACCAAATGGCTCTTTAACCACTCTGTCTATATTTGACACAAACTTCAAAGAATCATCTACCTGCACGCCTAGGTCCCTCTGTTCTACAACACTACCCAAGCCCTACAATTACTTGTATTAGCCCTACCCTTGTTTGTTGTACCAAAATGCAATAGCTTGCATTTATCCAGATTGAACTCTACCAGATGGTTGAAGGGTGTTTTTGTCAATGCAAGCCAGTGGCATGCCAAGGCGTTTAGAGTCATAGAGATGTACAGCACGGAAACAGACCCTTCAATCCAACCCATCCATGCCGACCAGATATCCCAACCCAATCTAGTCCCACCTGCCAGTACCTGGCCCATATCCCTCCAAACCCTTCCCATTCTTTTACCCCTCCAAATGCCTCTTAAATGTTGCAACTGTACCAGTCTCCACCACATCCTCTGGCAGCTCATTCCATACACGTACCACCCTCTGCGTGAAACTGTTGCCCCATAGGTGTCTTTTATATCTTTCCCCTCTCATCCTAAACCTATGCCCTCTAGTTTTGGACTCCCTGACCCCAGGGAAAAGACTTTGTCTATTTATCCTATTCATGCCCCTCTTAATTTTGTAAACCTCTATAAGGTCACCCCTCAGCCTCCGACACTCCAGGGAAAACAGCCCCAGCCTGTTGAGCCTCTCCCTGTAGCTCAGATCCCCCAACCCTGGCAGCATCCTTGTAAATCTTTTCTGAACCCTTTCAAGTTTCACAACATCTTTCCGATAGGAAGGAGACCAGAATTGCACACAATATTCCAACAGTGGCCTAACCAATGTCCTGTACAGCCGCAACATGACCTCCCAACTCCTATACTCAATACTCTGACCAATAAAGGAAAGCATACCAAACGCCTTCTTCACTATACTATCTACCTGTGACTCCATTTTCAAGGAGCTATGAACCTGCACTCCAAGGTCTCTGTTCAGCAACACTCCTTCGGACATTACCATTAAGTGTAAATGTCCTGCTAAGATTTACTTTCCCAAAATGCAGCACCTCGTATTTATCCGAATTAAACTCCATCTGCCACTTCTCAGCCCATTGGCCCATTTGGTCCAGATCCTGTTGTAATCTGAGGTAACCCTCATTGCTGTCCACTACACCTCCAGTTTTGGTGTCATCTACAAACTTACTAACTGTACCTCTTATGCTCGCATCCAAATCATTTATGTAAATGACAAAAAGTAGAGGGCCCAGCACCGATCCTTGTGGCACTACACTGGTCACAGGCCTCCAATCTGAAAAACAACCCTCCACTACCACCCTCTGTCTTCTACCTTTGAGCCAGTTCTGTATCCAAATGGCTAGTTCTCCCTGTATTCCATGAGATCTAACCTTGCTGACCAGTCTCCCATAGGGAACCTTGTCGAACGCCTTACTGAAGTCCATATAGATCACATCCACTGCTCTGCCCTCATCAATCTTCTTAGTTACTTTTTCAAAAAACTCAATCAAGTTTGTGAGACATGATTTCCCACGCACAAAGCCATGTTGACTATCCCGAATCAGTCCTTGCCTTTCCAAATACATGTACATCCTCTCCCTCAGGATTCCCTCCAACAAGTTGCCCATTACCGAGCTCAGGCTCACTGGTCTATAGTTCCCTGGCTTGTCTTTACCTCCCTTCTTAAACAGCGGCACCACGTTTGCCAACCTCCAGTCTTCTGGCACCTCACCTATGACTATCGATGATACAAATATCTCAGCAAGAGGCCCAGCAATCACTTCTCTAGCTTCCCACAGAGTTCTCGGGTACACCTGATCAGGTCCTGGGGATTTATCCACCTTTAACCGTTTCAAGACATCCAGCATTTCCTCCTCTGTAATCTGGACATTTTGCAGGTTTGGTGCTGGCTTCCTTGCTGTTTGTAAACTAAACTAGTTGCTGTTTGCTGTGTAATGATCTTGACATTATTGTGGGCGATAGATCAATAATTTCAAAGGTGACTGGAAGTTGGTGGCATTTAAATAGTGAAGAATAAATTCTTAAGCTACAGGATAATATAGGTGGATTTGTGAGATAGGTTGAACGATGGCAAATGAATTTTATGCTGAAAGGTGTGAAATGTTGTAGTTTAGAAAGACTAACAAATCAGCAACACTCGCTCGGATCCATGTTGAATGGTAGGATATTAGGATTTACAGAGGATCAAAGGGGACTTTGGTTTGAATGTCCATAGATCCTGAAAACAGCAGAGAAAATAGATAAGATGGTTAAGTAGATCATAGAATAGAAGCCCTGCAGTGTGGAAACTGGCCATTTGGCCCATCAAGTCCACACCAACCCTCTGAAGAGTAATCCACTCAGACCCATCCCCCTACCCTATTACTCTACAAATAGGCATATTGTACTTCACTATATTAGTTCAAGAATACAAGAGCAGGGAAAGTTATGCTGAAATTGTATATAACATTAGTTTGTCCATAATCAGAATCAGAATATTTTGTGCATTTCTGATTGCCCCACTATTGCAAGGATTGCACTAGAAAGGGTGCAGAGAGGATTCACCAGATGCTGACTGGGCTGGAGCAATTCAGTTATGAAGACAGACCAGTTAGGGTGCATTACTTTCCTCATAAATAAGTAGTGATTGGAACCAGGTGGATCTCGCAGACTATGCAATCCTTAATTGGGGTTGGTAACCAGAACCCATCAAGACACCCCGGCTGACCAACAGCAACAGGGGATTCAGAATCTCCTCTGTTCAAGGAACTGACTCTGAGCTGACTGAGCCACAGCCAGTGTACTATGCACAAGTAAATAAAGGGTGACTTGGTGAAGGGATACTGGCCTCTGAGTTGTTATTTCAAGGGGGTACTAGATTGAGGTATACAAATTTATGAGGGGTATAAATAGGATAGATAGGGAGAAACCTTCCCCATTAGTAAAAGGAACAATAACCAGGGGCACAGTTTTAAGGCAAGGAGCTGGAAGATTACAAAGAATTTGAGGAAATTGTTTTTCACCCAGTGGAAGGGGTTTCTGGCATTCACTTCCTGAAAGGTTGTTAGAGACAGAAACTCTCAGGACATTCAAGTAGTATTTAGATAAGCATTTGAAACACTATTTCATGCAAGGCTAAGTGCTGGAAAATTGGAATAGAATAGATAGATTATTGATGAGTGGCACAGACATGACAAGTTAAAGGGCCTCTTTCTGTGCTGCAAAAACCTCCATATGAAGCTTATTATGCAATATAACTAAGATAGCTGCAAAATCACATGACATTGCAAAATTTTCTATGATGACATATCATCTGTATCAAAAATACAATCAAGTATTCTTTGATTATTAGCAACCATGCTCTCTCAACACAGCAATAATGACATCCCTCCCACAGCCACCCCTCCCTCCAAATCCTTCCTTTACCAAACTTAAATATTCACTCTCCCCATAAAGTCCTTGACTTCCTCCCACTAGTTTGAGAATTTAGACTGAGTGGAGAGTAGAGCTTATGTGACCATTACTTGGGTTCTTAAAGGCCTCATTTGGGGACATATAGAAGTGAGGAGGTCACCCAAGGAGCTTTATGGGCCCACTCCTCTGCCTTCAAACCCAGTGGCTGTAAAGTTCTGCCCTCTACACCTAAGTACTATCACTGAGTTGACAGCAATATTCGAGGTATTCACTCCTATAGTTTAACGTAATATACGGTCATAAATATTTTGTGTAAAACCTTGAAGTTCTCTCATGAAGTTAAGTCTTAGTCAAAAGGCAACTGGTTTATTATTACAATTTTTTTAGGTGGAACTTGATGTGAAATTTCAAAATACGACCTGTGGGCTCTGTGGAGATTACAATGGGCTTCCTTTATACAATGAATTCATTGCAGATGGTAAGGCAAGAATGCTTGAACTTTTTCATAAAATAATTTGCTGAATGAAATAGTTTTAAATTTAAAGTATCTTGTTTTCATACACTTTAGGCCAACAATTTTCATCAATTCATTTTGGAAATCTGCAAAAAGTCCATCAGCCAAACGAGCAATGTGAAGATGTAGATGAACGTGAGATAGAAACCAGTGCTTTGTGTGAGCAATATGTAAGTTTCACTAATCTGGATGTATGGCTAGTAAAATCTTTGAAGTTAATCACACTTTTCTGGAATTACTAAACTAGAAATGCAATGACATCATAGAATTCCTACAGTGTGGAAGCAGCCATTTGGCCCATCAAGTCTACACCAACGCTCTGAGAGCATCCCACCCAGATCCACCCTCTACCCTATCACCATGTATTCCCCATGGCCAATCCACCTAGCCTGCATAACCCTGGATACTATGGGCAATTTAGCATGACCTATCCACCTACCTTGCATATATTTGGACTGAGTGAGGAAACCAGAGCACCTGGATAAAACCCAAGCAAACACAGGGAAAACATGCAACTCTGCACAGCCACCCAAGGGTGGAATTGAACCCAGATCTCTGGCACTGTTAGGCAGCAGTGTTAGCCATTGGACCACCCCATTTTACAAGGAATTGTACATCTGTATGTAAATGTTGGCCTAGACAATAAATAAGTTCAATTCAGATGCCTGATAAAATTGTTAAATAACTCACACTATCTGGGCTTACACGCAAAGAAAGCTGCTAGCATCTCAATGAGTGCTTCTATCTTGAAACATCGTCTTTTGGGGCTGGAAGAGTAAAATCTTAAACTTAAGAAAATGTGTATCCATAAAATCTTAATGAGTTTTTAAAAGAATTGTGACCATAAACAAGCACAAGAACAAACAAACACATACAGAACAACTTCAATTATCTGAACGAGACGGGCGGGGAGTATTTTGTTCGGATAACTGATTGCTCAGAGAACTGATTGTTTGGATAATGGATAACGGGACCTTGAGATATTGTTCAGATAACGTGAAATCGGATAATTGATGTTCGGATAACTGAGGTTGTTCTGTATTTATGTTTGCATACTTATTCATATTAATCCTTTACACTACAATTTATGTCTACTCTCACATCTCATATATACTTACATTCATAAATTTATATACTCATGCACATATTCAATAATTCAAATGTCTATGTACACTTTTTTATGTAGCTGCTGCATTTTTCAGGCAACAGAGTTCGATATATTACACTAATGTTTTTCAGAGAGAAGCTTGTGAAAATCTCCTTTCAAAAAACGCATTTGCAGATTGCAAGTCCCGCTTAAATATCGAACATTATATACAGGCCTGCATACAAGACATGTGCACCTGCAGTAAAGTCTTAGATTCATTCTGCTTGTGTAGCACAGTCTCTGAATATTCCAGGCAATGCTCCCATGCTGGTGGGAAACCAGAAAACTGGAGGACAGAGACATTTTGCCGTAAGTATAGCATAAAGTTGAAGTAAGAAAATTGCTCATTGTGGTCAACAAAGGAGGGAAATATTAAATATTAACATATTAGAAGTATGAAAGCATATCCAAAGAAGACCCAGAAAGCAAACCGAGTATAAAAAGCACAACAAGGTACTACGTCGTTAATTGTGTAAATCAGCTATCCCAGCAAAGAATCATGCTCAAAGGGAGTGTGGGGTCTGTTCTATGCTCTCATCACCATTGTGAATATACAAACAGTTTTTATTTATATTTTTGAAGAAAAATTGAGGGAACTGTGGTGACAATCAAGTAACTGAATTTGACAAACAGACAGTGGCTTATTGGAGTTGAAGATCTATTCCTCTTCCATAAAGCCTTATATTTCATTGTCAAATAACATTTGCCAAACAAAGTTTAAAATAATAGATTAGAATACCAAGGCTTAGCACCTTTCAGCAACTCATTTCCAGGTAAATATTTGGAGTTCAAATTCAACTAAGATAAATATATTTTGGGAAGATGTTAGCTGGCACAGGAAGATGTTTTATCATAGATTGGTCAAACAAACAAATGTTTATACACACACCAAATTTTTCACTTGAGTTGCAAACTGAGGTTTTAACTGTGGAGCACCCTGTTTCAAACCACATTTATACAAGAGAACAATATTTGGTAATAGGGAAAATTCCCCAGCTTTGCATACAGCTTCAACCCTAATTTCTAATTTGTCATTTCATAAAATCATGGAATTATATAGCTCACATTCTGTTCATCTTAGTTTTGAAAGAGCTAAAAGCCTAATTAGCATTTGACCCATATACTCCTAATCGTAAAAGAAGAAAAGCAAAAGAGAATTACAGCACAGAAAGAGGCCCTTTGGCCCTCCAAACCCGTGCTGATCATCATGCCCTAACTAAAATAAAAAGATACCTTCTTCCCTTATTCAGTCCATAGCCCTGTATTCCCTCTTATTCATGTAACCATCCAGATACCTCTTAAATGTCGCCAACATTCCTGCTTCCAGCACCTCTTCTGGCAGCACGCCCCAGGCTCCTACCACACACTGCATGAAAATCCTGCCACATACATCTCCCTTAATTAAAGTGATTCATTTTGGAAGGTCAAATTTGAATATGAATACAGCTTTAAAGACAGGATTCTTGGCAATGTGGAGGAACAGTGAGAACTTGGGGTCCAAGTACAAAGATCCCTCAAAGTTGCCACCCAAGACGATAGTGTTGTTAAGAAGGTGTATGGTGTTTTGGCTCTCATTAGCAGGGGGATTGAGTTTAAGAGTGGAGAGGTTTTGCTGCAATTGTATAAAACCCTGGGTAGACCACACTTGGAATATCCAGTTCTGGTTGCCTCAGAGTGCAAAGGCAGAGTGTAAAGGAAATTTACCAGGATGCTGCCTGGATTGGAGAGTTTGTCTTATGAGGAAAGGTTGAGTGAGCTAGGGCTTTTCACTGTAGAAGGAGGAGAGAAGAAGGAAGAGTGGTGACTTAATATAGGTGTACAAGGTAATGAGAGGCATAAATAGAGTTGATAGCCAGATACTTTACCCCAGGGCAGAAATGGTTGTCACAAGGGGTCATAATTTTAAGGTGATTGGAGGGAGGTATACAGGAGATGTCAGAGATAGGTTCTTTACGCAGAGAGTGGTAGCTGGTGGAATGCACTGCGAGCGGTGATCGTAGAGTCAGAGATACTCGGGACATTTAAGCGACTGCTGGACAAGAATGTGGATGGCAGTAAATTGAGGGGTGTATAGGTTAGGTTGATAAGTGCTCGGCACAACATCATGGGCTGTTGGGGCCTGTACTGTGTTGCACTGTTCTATGTTCTAAACTTTTCCCTTCTCGCCTTGAACCTGTGCCCCCTTATAATTGAAACTTCAACCCTGGGAAAAAGCCTCTGACTATCCACTCTATCTATACTTCTCATAATTTTGTAGGTGTCTATCAGGTCTCGTCTCAGCTGTCCACTTTCCAGTGAAAACAATCTCAGACTTTTTAACCTTTCCTCATAGCCAATACCCTCAACACCAGTCAACATCCCAATGAACCTTCTCTGCACTCTCTCCAAAGTTTCCACATCCTTCTGGTCATGTGGCAATCAAAACTGCACACAATACTCCAAATGCAGCCCAAATATGGGTTTTATATAGCTGCAACATGTTTTGCCAACTCTTGTACTCCATGCCCTGGTCAGTGAAGGCAAGCATGCCATATGCCTTCTTACTCACCTTGGCTGCTTTTACAGAACTGTGGACCTGCACGTCCAGATCTGTCTGTATGTTAATGCTCCTAATGGTTCTGCCATTTACAAAATAATTCACATCTAAATTTCATCTCCAAAATGCATATGTTTGGATTAAACTTCATCTGCCATTTCTGTGCCCAAGTCACCAATCTACCTATATCCTTTTGTCCTTTCACAACCATCGACACTTTCAGCAACTCCACCAGTCTTTGTGTAATCTGCAAACTTACTAATCAGACCATCCACATTTTCCCCCAGATCATTTATATATTCTACAAACAAAAAGGACCTAAGACTGATGTCTGTGGAACACCACGAGTTACTCCATTCTGAAAAACAACCTTCCACTGCTACTGTCTGTCTTCCATGACCCATCCAGAATCCCATGTCATTTTAGTTTTTGTACCAATCTGCCATTTGGGACTTTATCAAATGCCTTACTGAAGTCCACATAAACTACATCCACAGCTCTTCCTTCATTAATTATCTTTGTCACCACTTCAAAAAATCCAATCAGGTTGGTGTGACATGACCTTCCCCATACAAAACCATGCTGCTTGTCACTAAGTAGTCCATTTTCTTTTAAATGTCCATGTATCTTGTCCCTCAGTATCTTCTCGAGGAGCTTCCCAACCATAGAAGTCAGGCTCACAGGCCTATAATTTCCTGGATTATCCCTGCTTCATTTCTTAAACAAGAGAACAACATTGGCTATTCTCCAATCCTCTGGAACCTCACCTGTGGTCAAAAAGGATGTGAAGATATCTGCGAATGCCACAGCTATTTCTTCCCTTGCCTCTCGCAGTAACCTGGGATAGATCCCATTTGGCCCTGGGGCCTTGTCTACCTTAATGCAACTTAGGATACCCAAAACTCCCTCCTTCAATATACTGATATTCTCTGAAGTATTCATACACTCATCTCTGATCTCAACATCAGTTATATTCTTCTCCTTCGTGAATACCAATACAAATCACTCATTACGGATCTCTCCCACTTCTTGTGGCTCCACACATAACTTCCCTCCTTTGTCCTTGAGTGGACCTACTCTTTCCCTTGCTACCCTCTTTCTTCTAATCTAAGCATAAACAGCCTTGGGATTCTCCTTGACCCTGTTTGCTAAAGATATTTCATGGCCCCTTTTAACCTTCCTAATTCCGCATATAAGTTCTTCCTAATTTCTCAGTACTCCTCAAGGACTTTGTCAGTTTGTAAATGCCTAGACCTATTGTATGCTTCCTTTTGACTAAGCTTACAATTTCCTTTGTCATCCATGGTTCCTGAATCCTGTCATTCCTCTTTCAGTTTTGCAGCCTGCCACATGCCAGCTGTAAATTTGCCCTCAAATAACTCCTCCCAATCCATATTCTCCAGTACCTGTCTAATTTAGATGTACTTAGCTTTTAGTATCCTCACCCAAGGGCCACTCTTGTCCTTATATATGGCTACTCAAAATCTTATGGAATTATGGTCATTAAGTCCAAAATGCTCTCCTATTGAAACATTGATCACCTGTCTTGCCTCATTCCCTAATACCAAGTCTAGTATGGCCTCCTCTCTGGTTGGATTGTCAATATACTGTCTCAAAACACCCTCCTGGACACATCTAACAAATTGCTCTCCATTTGAGCCCCTGGCTGTAAGGGTGTCCCAGTCAATAAGAGGAAAATTGAAGTCACCCAACACAACTACCCTGCTTTTTCCATACCTTTCCAATATCTGAGTACATATCTGAGTCCTCTCTGTCCCATGGACTGTTAGGACATCTACAGAAAACTCCCAACATTGTGATTTCACCCTTCCTATTCCAGAGCTCCACCCATAATGCCTTACTGCAAAATCCATCTGGTGTGTCCTCTCTCAGCACAGCTGTGATGTGATCCCTAATCATGTACTCATATTGATGCCTTCTAAATGCTGTAATTGTACCAGCCTCCACCACTTGCTCTGGCAGCTCATTCTATATACGTACAACTCTCTGCATGAAAAAATTGCCCCTTAAGTCCCTTTTAAATCTTTCCCTTCTCACCTTAAACCTATGCCCTCTAGTTCTGGATTCTGCCATCCTGGGGAAAAGACCTTGGCTATTCCTCATGCCCTCATGATTTTCTGAACCTCTATAAGATCACCCCTTAGTCTCCGATGCTCCAGGAAAAATAGTCCCAGCTATTCAGAGTTTCCCTATAGCTCAAATCCTCCAACCCTGGCAAGATCCTTGTGAATCTTTTCTGAACCCTTTCAAGTTTTACACAATTTTTCCTATAGGAGGGAGACCAGAATTGAATGTAGAATTCCAAAAGTGGTCTAATCAATGTCCTGTGCAGCGGCAATGTGACCTCCCAACTCCTATACTCAATGCACTGACTAATAAAGGCAAACATATCAAACACCTTCTTCACTACCCCGTCAATTTACAACTCCACCTTCAAGGAACCATGAATTGAAGCCCAAGGTCTCTTTGTTCAGCAACACTCCCCAGGGCTTACCATTAAGTATATAAGTACGGCCTTGATTTGCCTTACCAAAATGCAACATCTCACATTTATCTTAATTAAACTCCAATCAGTCCAGGACTATGTTCGAGTCAATCCGGGGCTGTGTTACTGTCTGTCTGGGGAGTGTGTTCCAGACATTACGAGATGTGTTCCAGTTAGTCAAGGGGTGCCTTCTAATTAGTCCAGGAGTGTATTCTAGTCAGTTTTTGTTTTTGTTGGTCCAGACGGGTGTGTTCTGGTCAGTGTGTTCTCGCCAGTACAGATGGGTGTGTTCTAGTCAGTCCGGGGGGGGTGTTTTAGTCAGTCCAAGGTTGTGCACCAGTCAGACCAGGGTAGGTGGTGTATTCTAGTCAGTGGGGTGGGGGGTGTTCAAGTCAGTTTGGGGTGTCCTCCACTCCAACGCCAGACCTGTATTCCAGATAGTCCAGATGGTGTGTTCCTGTCATTCCAGGGCTATGTTCCCAATAGTCTGGGAAGTGTATTCCAGTCACTCCAGGGCTGTGTTCCAGACAGTCTGGGTGTTGTGTTCCAATTATTCTGCCGGTACCTTCTAGTCAGTCCGGGAGTTTGTTCTAGTCAGTCCAGGAATGTGTTCTTGTCAGTCCAGAGTGGTATTTCAGTTACTCCAGGCTGTGTTCTAGCTAGGCTATGTTCCACCCTTTTCAGGAGATGACTTCTAAATTCCCTCCATCCTGTGAGTGAAACGAATTCTCCTCAACTCTCCTCTTGGCCTTCTGCTTGATGCCTTGGCAAGAAGACAGAAAATAGCTTCAGGAAGAATTGGGAAGCTTAGTGAATGGGCAAGAACATGGTAGATAGAATATAATGGTATGTTGCCTCCCGGATGCCAGGGTCAGGGATGCCTCAAATCAAGTCTACAGGGTTCTCAAGGGGGAAGGTGATCAGCCAGAAAGGGATGGTGACCTGAAAAGTGAATATAGGGAGTTAGGTTGGAAATTAAAAGGCAGGATGAGCACAGTAGTAATCTCAGGACTGCTACCGGTGCCACGGGTTAGTGAGGCTAGGAACAGAGACCGGGTGCAGCTGAACACATGGCTGCAGAGCTGGTGGAGGGAGGGCTTCAGATGTGTGAATCATTGGGATACCTTCTGGAGAAGGTGGGACCTGTACATGGAGGACGGGCTGCACCTGAAGTGGAAGTCAGAACCAGGAAAGGAGCAGTCACTTTATTGGGAGTTTTCTATAGAGCCTCCAATTGCAACAGAGGCACGGAGGAGCAGTTTGGGAGGCAGATCTTGGCAAAGTGCAGAAGTAATGGGTTTGTTGTCATGGGTGACTTCAACTTCCCTAATATTGATTGGAACCTCCTTAGTGCAGATAGTTTGGTTGGAGCAGACTTTGTCAGGTGTGTCCAGGAAGGACTCGTGACTCAATATGTAGATAGTCCAACTGGAGGGGAGGCCATAGTGGATTTGGTGCTTGTCAACGAACTAGGTCAGGTATCTCTTGGTGGGAGAGCATTTCGGTGATAGTGATCATAACTCCCTGATCGTTAAATAGTCTTGGAGAGGGATAGGAGCAGATGGCATGGGAACTTATATAATTGGGGGAGAATGAATTTTAATGCTATTAGGCACTACGGAACATAAATTGGGAACAGATATTTTCAGGAAAATGCACAACAGAAATGCGAAGGTTGTTGAGGGAGTACTTGCTGCGAGTGCTGGATAGGTTTGTCCCACTGAGACGTGGAGGGGATGGAAGAGTGAAGGAAGTAATATAGAACATAGAACAGTATAGCATAGTACAGGCACCTTTGGCCCTCAATATTATGCCAATCATTTATCCAACTCTAAGATCAAACTAACCTTCATATCCGACACTTTACTATCATCCACATACCTATCTAAAAGTTGCTTAGATGTCTCTAATGTATCTGACTCTACTACCACTGCTGGCTTCCATTCCACGCACCCCCCACTCCTTGGATGACAAGAGATGTGGTACATCTAGTCAAGAGGAAGAAGGGAGCTCACTTAAGGTTGAGGAAACAAAGATCAGGCAGGATTCCAGAGGGTTACATGGTAGCCAGGAAGGAAATGAACAATAGATTTAGAAGAGCTAGAAGGGGGCTTGAAAAAGTCTTGACAGAGAGGATTAAGGAAAACCCCAAGGGGTTCTATACTTAAGTGAGGATCAAGAGGATGGCCAGTGTGTCGGTAGGGCCAATCAGGGATAGTGGAGGTACCTTGTGTTTTGAGTCAGAGGAGATAGGGAGGTCCTTAATGAATACTGTGCTTCAGTATTTACTAGTGAGAGGGACCTTGCCATTTGTGAGGACAGCGTGAAACAGGTTGATACACTTGAATAGCTTATTGTTAAGAAGGAGGATATGCTGGAAATTTTTAAAAACATGAAGATGTTAAGTCCCCTGAGCCAGGTAGGATATATCCAAGGTTTTTACAGGAAGCGAGGGAGGAGATTGCTGTGCCTTTCGCGATGATCTTTGCATCCTCACTGCCCACTGGAGTAGTACCAGATGATTGGACGGTGGCAAATGGTATTCCCTTGTTTAAGAAAGGGAATATGGATAACCCTGGGAATTACAGATCAGTAGTTTTATATCAGTGGTGGGCAAATTGTTTGAGGGGAATCTGAGAGACAGGATTTATGATTATTTGGAAAAGCAGAGCTTGATTACAGATAGTTAACATAGCGTTGTGAGGGGCAGGTCATGCCTCACAAGCCTTATTGAATTCTTTGAGAATGTGACAAAACACATTGATGAAGGCAGAGCAGTGGCTGTGGCATATATGGATTTTAGCAAGGCATTTGATAAGGTTCCCCATGGTAGTTTCATTCAGAAAGTAAAGAGGCATTGGGATACAGGGAAATCTGGCTGAACAGAATTGGCTGGACCATCGAAGACACAGGGCGGTAATAGACAGAAAGTATTCAGCCTGGAGTTCAGTGAGCAATTGTGTTCTACAGGGATCTGCTCTGGGCCCTTTGTTCTTTGTGATTCTTATAAATGACTTAGTTGAGGAAGTGAAAGAGTGAGTTAATAAGTTTGCCGATGACTCGAAGGTTGGTGGAGTTGTGGACAGTGTGGAGGGCAGTTGTCGGTTGCAACAGGACAGTGACGGGATGCAGAGCTGGGCTGAGAAGTGGCAAATGGAGTTCAACCTGGGAAAAGTGTGAAGTAATTAATTTTGGAAGGTTGAATTTGAATGCAGAATACAGCGTTAAAGACAGGATTCTTGGCTGTTTGGAGGAATAGAGGGATCTTGGGGTACATGTCTATAGATTCCTCAAAGTTGTCATCCAAGTTGATAGGATTGTTAAGAAGGCTTTCATTAGCTTGGGGATTGAGTTTAAGAGCAGCTATATAAAGTCCTGGTTAGACCGCACTTGGAATACTGTATTCACATGTGATCGTTTCATGGTTGGAAAGATGTGGAAGCTTTAGAGAGAGTGCAGAAGAGATTTACCATGATGCTGCCTGGACTGGTGAGCGTGTGTTATGAACAAAGGTTGAGAGAGCTAGGGCTTTTCTCATTGGACAGAAGAAGGATGAGAGGTGACTTGATGGAGGTGTACAAGATGATGAGAGGCATAGATAGAGTGGATAGCCATAAACCTTTGCCCAGGGCAGAAACTGCAATTACGAGGGGAACCAACATTTTAATGTGATTGGAAAAAGGTTTAGGAGAGTGTCAGAGATAGGTTCGTGGAATGCACTGCAGCAGTGGTAATAGAATCAGATATACTTAAGCCACTCTTGGATAGGCACATAGATGAGAGTAAAATGTAGGGTATGTAGGTTAGTTTGATCTTAGAGTAGAGTCAAAGGTTGGCGTACCATTGAGGGCTGAAGGGCCTGTATTGTGCTGTACTGCTCTATGTTCTATCATGTGGAAACACATGAGACTATTCACTTGGTAGGAGAACCAGATGTGAAGAGTATTTCTTAAATAGTAAGAGATTAGAAAGTGTAGATGTAAAAAGTGACCTTATAGATAAGTGATTGATGGCTGACATGCATGGTGCAACAAGCAACCATTAAAAGAAACATTGGTGTTTGTATTACTTTTCTCTGTACATATTGAGAACATTTTCTTGAGATTTCCATACCCAATAGGTTACTGCAGAAGTCGGGCTTTAAAAGATTCCAGTTGAATTCATTTTACAGGGACTACATCCAATATATATGTGTTTGTCCCTTTATTCATTCTGTATATGCTATTTTACAGCAAAGAAATGTCCTTTAAACATGATCCATAAGGAAAGTGGCTCTCCCTGTATGAACAGTTGTTCTCATCTCGACACAAGCAGTTTGTGTGAGGAGCACTACATGGATGGATGCTTCTGTCCATCAGGTAGGTAATTTACAGTGTCTTCAAATAAATGATCTGTTTCTCCCTACTTTCCTCCATCACAAAGAATCCTACAGCAAACTTAATTGTTAAATCAGTAATGTGGGAAAAATAATACTCAAACCTGTAAGCAGATAATCGATTTTGAAACTGATTTCTGGGAGGAAGAAACTAATCACCTTGGAGTATGTGTAAAATATTGACCCTTGGCAGGTAACAGCTGGCAGGAAAACACAGAAAAAAGTGGTGGATCTAAATTTAATTACTGAGCTTTCAACTGGTCCACAGCTGGCATAGAATATCTAAATTGGGGGTTCACACTTAGATGCCTTGCTTAGGAATTCTGACTTTTATAGGGTTATCATTTGTATTCTCCATTGTATGGGATAGTAACTATTTGGCATGAGTTGGTAACTTCTGCAACAAACTGCATTGTGTAACCTTGAGTATTAACCATTTACATGTTGATCCTGTTGTATAATGTTTCACAGTCAGTATGTCAGTATGCCTTAAAGAGGCATGTTAATAATATAATCACCGCATCACAGCATGTGACCTGAAGGTTAATGTGGGTGAGTCCAGCACATCATTGCCAAAACCAAGGCTGAAGTCTTTGCAACCACCTTCAGCTAGAAGATCATAACTGCATAAGCACATGAGACCGCTTTTCAAAATGATTAGAAGTACACGGGAATAATTAGAGATATGCTTCATATTTTTCAGGAACGGTGCTTGATGACTACTCTGGCACTGGATGCATTAGTGTGAAGGAGTGTAAATGTACAATAAAGGGCAAACATTATGATCCAGGCGCTCTGATTTCAACAGAATGTGAAGAATGGTATAGTCAGCATGAATTCAGCTTCTGTAAAAAAATTCCATTTAGGTTTGAATAAACACACTAAATTGGTCTTCCTTGTCATTTAAGTCTCTGTGACGGAGGTAAATGGCTGTGCAAAAATCTACCATGTCCAGGTGTCTGCTCATTTGAGGGAGGAGCACATGTCTCCACTTTTGATGGCATGAAATACACATTTCACGGTGACTGCTATTACATTCTTTCTAAGGTAAAAAGATGTTATACATTTTTATTTTTGTTACATGTCAACAACATGTGAATAGTAATATTATGCTGCGTACATGTTTGAACTGCGAATTGATTAGTCCCCAGGTCCTGGTGGACTTTATTGTAGAAGTAGCCATTGAAATAATTAATGTGTTACTTTTAATTTTCCAAAACTCTTTACATTCTGAGAAGGTTCCTTTAGATTGGAGCATAGCTAATGTAACTCCTTTATTTTAATAGGGAGTGAGGCAGAGAGTGGGAAACTACAGGCCAGTTACCTTACTATCTGTCACAGGGAAAATGTTAGATTGCTACTATTAAAGATGTTATAACGTGGGACTTGGATATATTCAAGTGAGTCAATCAGAACTAACATGATTTTGTCAAAGAGAAATCATGTTCAACTAATTTATTGGAAGAAATAATTGTGCAGTAATAAAGGAGAACCAGTGCATGTATTGAATTTAGATTTCCAGAAGCCATATGACAAGGTGCTTCATCAAAGTTTATTGTAGAAATTAACAATTTCTAATGTAGGGGTAACATATTTACATGGTCAGAAATCTGGCTGACTACAGGATGTAGAGAGTAAGAATAAATGGGTCTTTTTTTAGACTGGCAGGATGTCACAAGTCATCTGCCACAAAGGTCAGCGCTGGGGCTAAACTCTTTACAATTTACATAAATTATTTGAATGAAGGGACCAAATGAATGGTAGTTAAATTTGCTGATGACAAAAAAGCAGGTAGGGTAATGAATAGAGAAGAGGACATAAAACACCTACAAAAGAATGTCAGTAGGTTAAGTGAGTAGGCAAAGATCTAGCAAATGGAGTATAATGTGGGAAGTGAAATTGTCCATTTTGGCAGAAATAATAAAAAATAAGTAATCTAAATAATGAGAGATTGCAAATCTGAGATGCAGAGAGATCCAGGTGTCATCATGCATGATTCACAGAACATTAGTATGCAAGTACAGGAAGTAATCAGGAAAATAAATGAAGTGTTATGTTTTATTGTGAGGGTATTGAATGTAAGAGTAGGGAAGTTATGCTTTAGTTATACAGGATATTGTTGAGGCTGCATCTGGAGTACTGTGTGCAGTACTGATTACCATGCTTAGGGAAGTATATTAACAAGGTGGAAGCAGTTCAACAAAGATTTACTAAACTAATAACTGGAATGAGTACATTGCCTTATGAGGAAACACTAGGCCTGTATGCTCTGGAGTTTAGCAGAGTTAGAGATGAATTAATTAAATATTTTTAAGGCAGAATTAGATTCTTGATTACCAAGGAGATTGAAAGATTATTGGAAGTATGCAGGAATGTAGAATAGAACCCTCTGAAAACCAGATCAGCCATGTTCTTAGTCAGTGGTGGAGCAGGCTCAAAGAGATAATTGATTGACTCTCGTTCATTGTTTGATTGTTTGTATGCTACAATTGTGTCGGTTTCTCAGTTGTCCAGGCAGCTTTATAGGATATTGTACTAATTCTACTATATTCCTATTTTGCTACTCTTCCCTTTTGTTATACACGTTTTCCTTTGTGGTAAGGGTTAGTGGTACAGACACTAAATATAAAGAGTTGAGAGAATGCCTCCCAATAAAACTATCAACTTAGCTAATTCAGGAAAATTTAGAACAAAGCCTTCTTTTTTATAACAGAATGCTTTGCGTGAATGTACTAACATATTCTAGCACAGTATTGTGCCTCAAAGCTGGAAACATTCTCATGGCTTAAATGTTACAGCCAACTTTTTATTATTCATCTGTCAGTGGTTCTGTAGTTGTATTAATTTTTATCTGTATCATCTCTACATTGGATACTACCTTGAAACATAAAATATGGTTAGTTAGCTCTAACAATATTAACATGACATTATTCCTATACAATATTAATGAGGAATGTAAACAAAGTAGTATACGAAAGTTCTAAAGTCCAGAAAAGTGAGGATAAACAAAGATTCAACTTGAAAAAAAAATAAACTCCTCATGAACAGTTTTAGCATGACACTACTTTAGCATGACATCTGCACAGAAGTATTGCCTTATTGATTAGTAATTCAGGTATGTTACAATGCCAAAGAATCTTTAAGAAAAGATGGTAATTAGAGTCATAGAGATGTACAGCATGAAAACAGACCCTTCGGTCCAACCCGTCCATGCCGACCAAATATTCCAACCCAATCTAGTCCCACCTGCCAGCATCTGGTCCATATCCCTCCAAACCCTTCCTATTCATATACCCATCCAAATGCCTCTTAAATGTTGCAATTGTACCAGCCTCCACCACATCCTCTGGCAGCTCATTCCATACACGTACCACCCTCTGCGTGAAGAAGTTGCCCCTTAGGTCTCTTTTATACCTTTCTCCTCTCATCCTAAACCTATGCCCTCTAGTTCTGGACTCCCCAACCCCAGGGAAAAGACTTTGCCTATTTATCCTATCCATGCCCCTTCATAATTTTGTAAACCTCTATTAGGTCACCCCTCAGCCTCCGACGCTCCAAGGAAAACAGCCCCAGCCTGTTCAGCCTCTCCCTGTAGTTCAGATTTTGACTTTGAAATTTGCAAATCAATTTATTCATCTCAACTATGAGCAGCCACAAATACATATATTTTCACAGATAGCACTTACAGTGAAGTATTTGGAATCAGAGTATCAACGAGCATGCCATAAGAAAGGCATGAGTGGATTATTAATTTTCTCAAGCATTGCCACTAATCAGAACAGAACTGCTGCTGACTTTTTCCATGTGGATTGGAAGCAACGTAGCAGATTGCTATGTACTAAAGGCTTTTTATTCTAAGAACTACATATTAGCAAGAATTTACTGTCTTTTGGTAAGGAAACATTATTAGGGATGACATTGGATACTCAAGTGAAAATGTCAGGAATATCATCCGTGCCCTGGCCAAAGGGATTAGCTCATTTATCAAGCCATTTTCAAATTATCAGAATTGATATTCCATTCATTTCTTTTCTTGCTTTTCCTTGAAAATTTTTCTCCTTGCTTTCTGCAGGTCCATTTCCTTTTAATGTGCTGTACCAAGTCTCTCTTCTTAACGACACTTCAAAGATTCCTTTGTTCATTCATTCTACTCAAGACTTTGTGATTTGTTACTTTTTTCCATGCAGCCGATCTTTTCCATACTCTTCCAAACCCATATTATAAAATCTTCACAGATCATTCCTTAATAATATCCTTCCTATTTCTTTAATTCTTTATTTTACTGCCTTTATATTCTTTTTATCCATTTATTTTTCTGTGTTTTAAGATAGCATGTGTGTACTTTATAACAATAAATAAATCAAATAATAATTTAGTTAAAAAAGGAAGTACAACATAAAAGCATTCTCTCTTACCCTGAATACTAAAATTCAATCATGGCTGGAAGGAATCAGAACTACGGAATCTCAACCAATTCTCAAAACTAAGGATCAGGAAACTGACTGTTCAACTACCAACATCATCACTGCCAAACCCTCCATTTCAATTGTTTCAACGTTAAACTATCTGCTTTTTGTAAACCGAGACTAATCCAAAAGTCTATTTTTTAACTTTTATCTTTCTGGACTCCGCTCTTACTTCTGATCTGTGTATATTTGTGTTGCATTGCCATTCTTCTTGTATTCAGTAATTAATAAATTCATTCTATGTTAATCAGACAGCCTGCTTAAATTGGCTGTTATTAAAATGTAACTTCACTTGAGTCTGAGAGAAAGGTATCCACAAGAAAAAGGAGCTGATTTTAAATTACATTTGTTTTACCCAACTGATGCAGAGCCAGTTCATCCTCCACACCCAGGAGTTTAACAATGTGAGGTCTCCAATCCAGACCCATAATGAATTGGGGAACATTGCCCTAGGTTAAGTCTTAACACTATCTATAGATTCTTGTTCTCCTTCCTTTGTGCTTGTGACATGTGCTTTGTCATCTGCAAATCTAACTGGCATTCTCATAACATGTAAAAATATCAGACTAAAATTTGCGTGTGTGTAATAAATTCTGTGGAGACGTTTCTATGATTACAGCATCAAAAAAATCATAATGGTCAGCTTATTAATAATTATAAGCAATTGGTAATAATATTCATGAATTGATTATTAAATTCTTGTATATGTATAATGGGTGGAATCTTTGCAGCACTCTTAGAATAATTAATATAAACTCCTCATCTCACAATAATGGAAGATCAGCAATTGGATAAAGCTGAGTCAGAGATAACGCAACTGAAAGCATAATTTATACTTGATAAGACAGACATTAAGTTTCTTTAGTGTCCATATGTATCCAGAATCTAAGGTGTTCAGTCAGAACCTTGAAACACTCTAAAGTTTCCACTTCTATGTCAGTCAGTAAGCTTATACTGGTCAGCATTTGGTCATTTATGTATAAAGCTATCTTTATAATTTTTAGTTCTATTGTTAAACAGTCATTTTTTTTTCATTAGACTGAAGTAAATACAGACTGATCATGCTTGCAGCAATCTATTCGATATATCCAGCAATGTTTTGTTTTTGTCATTTCTGTTTCTGAATCTTAACAGATGGATAATAATGATCTTCATTTTACCTGTTAACAGGACTGCGATAAGCAGCAGTACACACTGCTGGCAGAAATAGCTCCATGTGGAACAATTGTATCAGAAACTTGCCTAAAAACACTAGTGTTAACAACTGACCATAGGCAAAATGTAAGTTTCTTCAAATATGTTGTGGCAAGTCTAATTAGTCGTTATCACCACTACCTTTGATGACTAAATTCTTGGTCCTACTCAATCTATCGTTTTTAGCCTTTATGTGTTTATTGGCCTCAAATGGAACTGACATCATTTCCATCTCTAAAGACACTAATTTGTTTCATTTTCAGGCAAATATTTCTTTCCTGCAATTATTTTTATTCTCCATAAAGCCCAAATCCATCCAAAGTTAGAGTGTCATTCTGATACCATAGGATACTTTTTTAATAGATCCCGCAGATTTTTCAATTAGATATAAGGGAAGCCAACCCTCTACCTAATGCAAACACAAAGAAAGCTGGATAAACTCAGCAGGTTGAGCAGCATCTGTGGAGAGGGAAACAGAATTAAAGTTTTGAGTCTGGTATGACAGAATCTGTCTATTCTGTGTTTTACCAGGCAGTATTTTGCCTTTATCCCCTTCATGATCCATCTCACTCTTGTATTAATCTCCCTTTCTGTTAAATTTATACTATTCCACTCAGTGTTGTTTTGATCTTTCTCCTCTTAAAATGTTCAACAGTTCCCTGCTGACTGAAGGAAAAACTCATTGCACTAATTTAACAGCATCCATAATTTCAGTAATGCTTCAGCTTTTCTCCCCTACAAACTTCACACTTTTAAAGCTCAATTTTTTTGCTAGCTGATCATTATTGCTTGATCTGTTTCATTTTCTTTGCTCTTTTCCACAGTGGTGATGACTGCATTATCTTCTTTGACCTTTTGACTTTGTTACTTAATAGGAAATGGGTGATTGTCTCTAAAATAAAAGACTATTGTTTCCTTATTTTTTACTGAGCTATGTTCATCTAAAAGTATTGCTTTAATTCTTAGGTGCTTATTTTTAAAGATAATGGGGATGTTCTTCTTAATGGAGTCAAAACAGCATTACCACTGGTAACAGGTAGGAGCCAGTCCTTATGAAATTTGTTGCAGATATCCTACTCAATTAAATGAGAGTTATTAATATTTAAGGGACTTGAAAAAAGATGTTAATGAGTTCAGTAAATCTTCAGTTAGTCAACTGTCACCTAACAGTATCATATAAGTATGCTTATCAAGGATGCATCAGTACTAGATTTTATATTAAGATGTAATGTGTTACAGTTCATTGCACTTTCACATACCTGTTGCAGTCTGTTGCAGCTTTCGGTAAGGATGGCAGAGTCATTGTCACAGAGTCATATCGATGTACAGCAAGAAAACAGATTTTTCTGTCCAACTTGTCCATGCCAACCAGATATTCTACGTTAACCTATTCCCATTTGCCAGTATTAGGCCCATTTCCTTCTAAATCCTTTCTATTCATTTACCCATCCAGCTGCCTTTCAAATGTTGTAATTGTACCAGCCTCCATTACCTCTTCTGACAGCTCATTCCATACATGTACAACCCTCTGCTTGAAAGTGTTGATCCTTCGATTCATTTTAAATCTTTCCCCTCTCACCTTAAACCTATGCCCTCTAGTTTTGTACTCTCCCACCCTGGGGTAAAGACCTTGACTATTCACCCCATACATGCCCCTTGTAATTTCATAAACTTCTATAAACATAAATATCCTCCGATGCTCCAGGGAAAACAGCCCCAGCTTATACAACCTCTCCCTTCAGTTCAAACCCTCCAACCCTGGCAACAACCTTGTAAATCTTTTAACAACTCTTTCAAGCTTCGCAATATCCTTCCTATAGCAGGGAGACCAGAATTGAATGCGGTATTCCAAAAGTGACCTAACCAATGTCCTACACTGCTGCAACATGACCTCTGAATTCCTATATTCAATGCACTGATCAATAAAGATATGCTTACCAAACCACTTCTTCACTATCCTGTCTACCTGCGACTCTACGTTCAATGAACTATGAACTTGCACTCCAAAGTCCCTTTATTCAGGAACACTCCCTAGGACTTTACCATTAAGTGTATAAGTCCTGCCCTGATTTGCCTTTCGAAAATGCAGAACCTCACATTTATCTAAACTAAATTCCATCTGTCACTCCTCAGCCCATCTGCCCATCTGATCAAGGTCCTGTTGCACTTTGAGGTTATGCTGTTTGCTGTCCACTACACCATCAACGTGCTGTCATCTACAAATTTACTAACCATAACACCTATTTTCATATCAAAATCATTGATATAAATGACAAAAAGCAATGGACCCAGCATTATGGCATACCATTGGTCACAGTCTTCCAGTCTGAAAAGCAACCCTCCATCACTACCCTCTGTCTCCTACCTTCAAATCAATTTTTTATCCAAATGGCTAGTTCTCCCTGCATTCCTTGTGATTTAATCTTGCTAACCAGTCTATCATGCGGAACATGGTTAGAGACAGAATTCCAAGATTTTGACACTGAAGGTACAGTGATGTATTTCCAAGTTTGGATGGTGAGTGGCTTGGAAGGAAACTTGCAGGCCATGGTGGTCCCTTATCTTTCTAGATGGTGGAGCACATGGATTTGGATGGTGCTGTCTGCAGTGCAATTTGTAGATGGGGCTACTGAGCGTCAGTGGTGGAAGGAGTAAACGTTTGTGGATGTGGTACCAATTAAGCAGGCTGTGTGACTTGTCCTGGATTGCGCCAAACTTCCTGAGAGGTGTTGGAGCTGCAGTCTTCCAGGCAAGTGGGGAGTATTCCATCACAGTCCTAACTTGTGCCTTGTATAATTAGACAGACTTTGGGGTATCAGACATTGAGTTGTCATTACAATATTCATAGCTTTTGATCTGTATTTACATGGTGAGTCCGCTTCAGTTTCTGGTCAATGATAATCCCCGGGATATTAATAGTGAGAAATCAGTGATGCCAACACCACTGAATTTCAATGGGCAGTGCTTAGCTATGAACCTGCACTCCAAGGTCTCTTTGTTCAGCAACACTCCCTAGGACCTTACCATTAAGTGTATAAGTCCTGCTAAGATTTGTTTTCCCAAAATGCAGCACCTCACATTTATCTAAATTAAACTCCATCTACCACTTCTCAGCCCATTGGCCCATCTGATCAAGATCCCATTGTAATCTGAGGTAACCTTCTTTGCTGTCCACTACACCTCCAATTTTGGTATTATCAGCAAACCTACTAACCATACCTCTTATGCTCACATTCAAATCATTTACATAAATGATAAAAAATTGTGGACTCAGCACCGATCCTTGTGGCACTCCACTGGTCACAGGCCTCCAGTCTGAAAAACAACCCTCCACCACCACCCTCTGTCTTTTACCTTTGAGCCAGTTCTGTATCCAAATGACTAGTTCTCCCTATATTCCATGAGATCTAACCTTGCTAATCAGTATCCCATGAGGAACCTTGTCGAATGCCTTACTGAAGTCCATATAGAACACAACTACCGTTCTGCCCTCATCAGTCCTCTTTGTTGCTTCTTCAAAAAACTCAATCAAGTTTGTGAGACACAATTTCCCACACACAAAGCCATATTGACTATCCCTAATTAGTCCTTGCCTTTCCAAATACAAGTACATTCTGTCCCTCAGATTCCTTCCAACAACTTGCCCACCATCGATGTCAGGCTCACTGGTGTATAGTTCCCTGGCTGTTCTTACCCCCTTTCTTAAACAGTGGCACCATGTTAGCCAACCTCCAGTCTTCCGGCACCTCACCTGTGACTATCGATGATACAAATAACTCAGTAAGAGGCCCAGCAATCACTTCCCCAGCTTCCCACAGAGATCTAGGATACGCCTGATCAGGTCCTAGGGATTTATCCACCTTTACCCGTTTCAAGACAACCTCCTCTGTAATATGGACATTTTTCAAGTTGTCACCATCAATTTCCCTACATTCAATATCTTCCATGCCCTTTTCCACAGTAAACACTGATGCAAAATACTCATTTAGTATCTGCCCCATCTCCTGCAGCTCCACACAAAAGCCGCCTTGATGATTTTTGAGGGGTCCTATTCTCTCCTTAGTTACACTTTTGTCCTTAATGTATTTGTAAAAAGGCTTTGGATTCTCCTTAACTCTATTTGCTAAAGCTATCTCATGTCCCATTTTTGCCCTCCTGATTTCTCTCTTAAGTTTCTCCTACTGCCTTTAAATTCTTCTAAGGATTCATTCGATCTATCCTGTCCATATCTGACATATGCTTCCTTCTTTTTCTTAACCAAACCCTCAATTTCTTTAGTTATCCAGCATTCCCTACGTCTAGCAGCCTTTCCTTGCACCCTAACAGGAATATACTGTCTCTGGACTCTCGTTATCTCATTTCTGAAGGCTTCCCATTTTTCAGCAGTCCCTTTACCTGCAAACATCTGCCCCCAATCAGCTTTTGAAGTTCTTGCCTAATACCGTCAAAATTGGCTTTCTTCCAATTTAGAACTTCAACTTTTAGATCTGGTCTATCCTTTTCCATCACTATTTTAAAACGAATAGAATTATGGTCGCTGGCCCCAAAGTGCTCCCCCACTGACACTTCAGTCACCTGTCCTACCTTATTTCCCAAGAGTAGGTCCAGTTTTTCACCTTCTCTAGTAGGTACATCCACATATTGAATCAGAAAATTTTCTTGTACACAGTAAACAAATTCCTCTCCATCTAAACCCTTAACACTATAGCAGTCCCAGTCTATGTTTGGAAAGTTAAAATCCCCTACCATAACCACCCTATTACTATTACAGATAACTGAGATCTTCTTACAAATTTGTTTCTCAATTTCCCTCTGACTATTAGGGGATCTATAATACAATCCCAATAAGGTGATCATCCCTTTCTTATTTCTCAGTTCCACCCAAATAACTTCCCTGGATGTATTTCTGGGAATATCCTCCCTAAGTACAGCTGTAATGCTATCCCTTATCAAAAATGCCACTCCCCCTATTCTCTTGCCTCCCTTCTGTCTTTCCTGTGGCATTTGTATCCGGGAACATTAGGCTGCCAGTCCTGCCCATCCCTGAACCATGTTTCTGTAATTGCTATGATATCCCAATTCCATGTTCCTAACCATGCCCTGAGTTCATCTGCCTTCCCTGTTTGGCCTCTTGCACTGAAATAAATGCAGTTTAATTTATCACTCCTACCTTGTTTTCTGTTTTGTCCCTACCTGCCCTGTTTGATTCGCCTTTGTTCTCAATTGTACCAGTTTCAGATTTAAATCTTTCCTCATTATCTCCCTGGGTCCGATCCCCCAACTAGTTTTAATCCTCCCGAGCAGCTCAAGGAAATCTCCCTGCCAGTATATTAGTCCCCTTCCAATATAGGTGCAATCCGTCCTTTTTGTACAGGTCACTTCTACCCCAAAAGAGATTCCAATGATCTAAAAATGTGAATCCTTGTCCCGTACACTAGTTCTTCAGCCATGCATTCATCTGCTCTATCCTCATATTCCTGCCCTCACTAGCTCGTAGCACCAGGAGTAATCCAGATATTACTACTCTTGAGGACCTCCTTTTTAAATTCCTACCTAATTCTCTGTAATCTTCCTTCAGAATCTCAACCTTTTTATTCCTCTGTCATTGGCTCCAATGTATACAATGACCTCCTGGTGGCCCCTCTCCCTCTTGAGAACATTCTGTACCCTCTCTGAGTACCTCAGACCACTGAGTCCCCTAACACAATCGATCGCTTGGAACCCGACGTATATCTCACTACATTAGAGCCAGTCTCAATACCAGAAAATTGGCTATTCATGCTAAATTCTCCTGAGAATCCATCACCCCCTACATCCACCTCCTACATTTCAAACAGCATACTTATTTGAAAAACATCCTCCCTGTTTCGAACTTATCTTTTCACTTCATAATTTTATGTGTTTCTATAAGATTGCCCCTCATTCTTCCAAACTCCAACAATTATAATCCCAGTCTACTCAGTCTCTCCTCATAAATCAACCCTCCCATCTCTGGAATCAACCTAGTGAACTTCCTCTGCACCCTTCCAGTGCCAGTACATCCTTTCTCGAGTAAGGAGACCAAAACTGCACACAGTACTCCTGGTATGGCCTCACCAGTACACTGTACAGCTGTAACATAACCTCCCTGCTTTTAAACTCAATTCTTCTAGCAATAAAGGACAAAATTCCATTTGCCTTCCTAATTTATCTGTTGCACCTGCAAACCAACCTTCTGCAATTCATGTACAAGGACACCCAGGTCCCGCTGCATAGCAGCATGCTGTAATTTTTACCATTTAATTAATAGTACTTTTTACTGTTCCTCCTACCAAAATGGATGACTTCATGTTTATCAACATTCATGTGCCAGACCTTTGCCCACTCATCTAAACTATCTATATCCCTCTACAAACATTCAGAGTCCTCTGCATACTTTGCTCTACCATTCATCCTAGTGTCATCTGCAAACTTTAACACACTACATGTGGTCCAATTGGAGTTGTGGTCCCCAACTCCAAATCATCTATGTGAATTGTAAACAATTACGGTCCCAACACTGATCCCTGAGGCACTCCACCAGTCATTGATTGCCAACCAGTAAAGCACTAATTTATTCCCACTCTTTACTTCCTGTTAGTAAACCAATACTCTGTCATGTTGATACATTGTCTGAAATGTTGTGCACATTTATCTTAAGCAGCAGCCTTTTGTGCAACACCTCGCCTTTTGGAAATCTGGATACACCACATCTACTGGGTGTCTGTTGTCCACCGCACTCGTAACGTCTCATAGAATTCCAATAGATTAGTTAAACATGACCTGCTTTTCATGAGCCTGCTATTCTGAGAATATCCAGTTTATTCATATTCTCCATTTTCTGTCTGTTAACCAATTCTCAGCTTATTCTAGTATATCATCACCACCAATTCCATGTGCTGTAATATTATTTGCTAAATTCTGGTATAGGATCTTATCTTGGCCATCAAGGAGCACTTGAAATGATAGCTTAGATTTGCTGCTCAATGCATCACAAAACCTCAATTAAGTATTGAGAGTTTTCTAATCCAGCATGTTCTACTGATTGCCTAATAATGATGGCTTTTACGAATCTCTTGACATACAAAAACATGGGATTAAAAAGTTGAATTTGCAAAATATAACCAAGATATTCTATGCACTTTGCCCAAGTGCATCATAATGTCCATTAAGAAGCTGCATGGTGGCTCAATGGTTAGCACTACTGTCTCACAGCACCAGGGACCTGGGTTCGATTCCAGCCTCGTGTGACAGTCTGCATGGAGTTTACCCATTCTCCCTGTGTCTGCAATGGTTTCCTCCGGGTGCTCTGGTTTCCTCCTACAATCCAAAGATGTGCAGGTTAGGTGAATTGGCCAAGCTAAATTGCCCACAGTGTTCAGGGATGTGTAGGTTGGGTGCATTGGTCAGGGTAGGTGTGGAGTGGTGAGGTGGGTTGCTCCTCAGAGGGTCGGTGTGGACTTGTTGGGCCTGTTTCCACACTGTAGGGATTCTATGGAAAAAGCTGAAGTTTATGAATTGTTAACGAGGTTGATTTGATTTGCTACTACTGAGAAAGAATAAGAAGTGTTTTGACAAACATCGAAAGTTGAATTATTTTGAATACAATGAATTCAATACAGCAACAATATTGTTATTTATTTTTCGCAGAGATGGGCTGTTCTACAATTTAACTAATTTTATCAGTTCTCCTTTCAAATTTCATACAGGATGACGCAGAGATTTCATCAGTGCCATTAATCACACTCCAAAAGCTAACCTTGTGTTTTCCACGTACTAGCTGACAATTCAATCTATATTCAAATAGCAGTGTGGCCAGGGGATCATAATACAGTTTTTTTTATAGATTATAATAAGTTTCACATTCTCAGACTTATAGTCTCTCGTTTTTCACAAAAAGAGCCAAAATGTTCCAGAGAGATGAATCATGATTACAAAACTATGAATGCATGAAGGAACAGAGTAAAGCTTTCCACATGTATTTCCTCCCACTCCTCGTAACACAAAAGTAAGGGATTCACATGACTCTACCAATATAATCAGCAAGATCATTTTTAAGTTTAACAGGTCTGGCAGCATCTCAGAAAACAAAATTAATATTTCGAGCCTAGTGACCAACCCAAAACATCAACATTTTTTTTCACCACAAATGCTGCTAGTCCTGCTGAATTTCTCTACCAGTTTGTTTCAGATCACAAACATCCATAGTTCTTTGTTTCATTGTATAAATTTTAAATGGTCATTTATCATCGATATAGCCATTGAGTCATTTAGGACAAACAGGCCCTTTGGTCTTACTCATCCATGTCAATAAGGTTTCCAAGATCAGAAGTCACATGAGTCCAGGTGATAGTCCAACAGGTTTATTTAAATTCCAAGCTTTTGAAGTGCTGCTTCTTTGATGATAACCTGGTGTTGTGAGACTTCTGACTTTTTTCACCCCAGCCCAACACTGGTACCTTCACATCATGATCAGGTTTCTGGAAATGAACTAGTCCCATTCACCTGCAACTGCCCCATATCCCTATAAACTTGTCTCATTCCTGACCTCAAATGTCTTTTAATTGTTGTAATTGTATCCACCTCTACAACCTCCTCCAACAACCCATTCCATGTATGAAACAATTGACCCTCAGGTCGCTTCTAAGTCTTTCCTCATCTCACCTTAAACCTCCAGTTTTGAACTCCCCTACCTGGGAATAAGACTTTGGCTATTCACTCCTCATCCTCCTAAGCTTCAGGAAAAAAATGACCAAACTCTCCTTCTAACTCAAACCTTCAGTCTCGGTAACATCCTTGTAAATCTTTTTTGTACCCTTTCCAGGTTAATAACATCCTTCCTAACAGCAGGACAACCAGGATTATATGCAGTACTCCAAATATGGCCTTACCAGTGTCTTGTACATTGTAATATGATATTCCAACTCCTGTACTCAATGCTCTGACCAATGAAGGCAAATATGCCAAACACCTTCGTCACCACCCTGACTACCTGTTATGCCATTTTCACAGAACCATGTACCTGAAACCCTAGGTTCTGTTCGACAACACTTCCCAGGGCCCCACAATTAACTCTGCAAGTCTTACGAAAATGCAACACCTCACATTTATCCAAATTAAACTCCATCTGCCATTCCTTGCCCCACTAGGCCAGTTGATCAAAATCGCTTTGAAATCTCAAATAACCTTCTTTCCTGTCTACTATACTTTCATTTTGATGTCATCCGCCTCATGTATTCTCATTCAAAGCATCTAGATAAATGACAACAGCAATGGACCCAGCACCAATCCTTGCAGTACACTGCTGGTCATAAGCCTCCAGACTGAATAACAATCTTCTACTATCATCATCTGTCTCCTACTGGCAAGCCAATTTTGTATCCAATTAGTTAGCTCTCCCTGGATTCCATGTAATCTTACTAACTAGAGTCCAAGAGTATGGTGCTGGAAAAGCACAGAAGATGTGGCAGCATCCTAGGAGCAGGATAATCGACGGAGGGCTGATTCCTGATGAAGGGCTTTTGCCCGAAACATTGATTTTCCTGCTCCTCGAAGACTGCCTGGCCCACTGTGCTTTTTCAGCACCACACTTATGACTCTAATCTTCAGCATCTGCAGTACTCACTTTTGCCTACCTTACTAACTAGTCTATTATGCAGAATCTTGTTAAGGGCCTTGCAAAAGTCCATGTAGGCAACATCTACCACTCTGCCTTCATCTATCTTCTTGATCACATCTTCAAAAAAAAAACTCAAATTTGAGACACAGTTTCCCACGCACAAAGCTGTGTTGACCATCCCTAATCAGTCCTTGCTTTTCCGAATATATGTAGATCTTGTCTCTCAGAATCCCCTCCAACAACTTATCCAATACTGATGTTAGACTCATGAGTCTATAATTCTTTGGCTTTTCCTTGCAGGTTTTCTTAAATAATGTCCCAACATAAGCCACCTTCCAGTCTTCTGGCACATCACAATATACAAATAACTTCACTAGGGGTCCTTCAATTTCTCCCTAGCTTCACATAATGTCCTGGGATACATTTGATTAGATCCCTCGGATTTATCTACCTTTATGCGTTTTAAGAACTCCAGCATTTCTTGTTCAGTAACGTGGACTGTTTACTAGACATCACTATTTATTTCCCCAGAGTTGCTTAGTTTCCAGGTTTTTTCACATGGTAAATGCTAATGAGAAATACTTAAGAATAGAATAGAAATTTATTGTCAAGTATACTTTTATATGTAAAATAAGTGAAAGGTTTTATAAGCTGCCACACCACAGTGCATATTAATGACCGAAGTCATTCATCATCATCATAATAATAGTAATGTAAAATTAATCACAGTTCAGTTAACACCTATTAGATTCAGGGAAAGCCGATTGAGGAATGACTGAACACCCTGAAGACACAGTCAGGATGAAACCGCTATTCTGGGACAAGTACACCACGCTGGAACACTGGACCATAAACCTTCACCAAAGACTGCCACACTCAGCCTAGACTACCACACTGGGCCAGGATAAGCCACACGTTCCTCACACTGCCACTGATCTGCCATGTGTCCCTTTTGCCAATAGTTCTGCTCCTTCAGACACCTGGGCCGAGCTGTGGACCTGAAGCCTCAGCTCAGCCTTTAAGTTCAGGCCAGGGGATTCAGCCAAGAACCTGTTCCTTACTCATTGGTAGAGCCCACACTGACGGGAAGCAGTGTCTAGCTCATCCTGGTATGGCTGCTGCAGCCAGAGGCCTGTTCCTTCACCTGCCACTTTCAGGCTTTATAGAAAAAAACAGAGTAAACAGGATAAAAAAAGAAAATGAACAAAAGTAAAATGGAAATAAAAAGAGAAAGGAAGCTGATGGGAATGGGTGAGCTGTGGGCTCAGCTTACTCACTCCGCCACTATCTTCATATAGGATCTCACCCATCTTCTGTGGCTTCACACAGGCAACTTCATTGATCTGCTTCAAAAAGTAGATCATCATCACAGTATCAAATGAAAACATACAGTTACCTCAATTACTATCACCCTATGAGTCTGATCTCCATAATTATGAAGTGCTTTAATAGATCAGTCAAGGCTCACATCAACTGTGGGCGGCACGGTGGCCCAGTGGTTAGCACTGCTGCCTCACAGAGCCTGAGACCTGGGTTCAATTCCTGCCTCAGGCGACTGACTGTGTGGAGTTTGCCCGTTCTCCCCGTGTCTGCGTGGGTTTCCTCCGGGTGCTCCGGTTTCCTCCCACAGTCCAAAGATGTGCAGGGTCAGGTGAATTGGCCATGCTAAATTGCCCGTAGTGTTAGGTAAGGGGTAAATGTAGGGGTATGGGTGGGTTTCGCTTCGGCGGGTCGGTGTGGACTTGTTGGGCCGAAGGGCCTGTTTCCACACTGTAATGTAATCTAATCTAATCTAAACTGCAGCCTACCAAACTGCACTATGTTCTTTGCAATTCGCCTACAGGTCCAACAGCTCCACAGCAGACACCATCTCCCTGGCCCTACACTTATCCCCAGAACAGCTGGATAATAAGGATGCCTATTGTCAGGATACTACTTATTGACCACAGTTCTACCTTCAATACCATATTTTCAAACAAACTCATCTAAACTCAGACCTAGGTTTCACGTCCCCTGTCTGTAACTGGATCCTCTACTTCCTGATCTATAGAATGCATCAGTGAGAATAGGTGACAACATTTCCTCGACTATAATTCTCAACACCTGTGCTCTGCAAAGTAGCATACTCAGCCCCCTACTATACTCTTTATACACTCTGCTAAATTCTGTACCAACTTCATTTACAAGTTCACTGACAACCCCACTGTTGTAGGTCAGATCTCAAACAACGAAACAGAATACAGGAAAGATATTGAGTCCTTAGTGGCACGGTAAGCTTGCCATCTATGGCAGCAAAACAAAGTCATTGACTTCATAAAGTGGAATGGAGGGCATGCCCTTGTCTGCATCTTTGGTACTGAGGTGGAAATGGTTGAGAGCGTCAAGTTCCTGGGAATGATGATCATCAGCAATTTGTCCAGGTCCACTTATGTCGACACGATGGTCAAGAAAGCACAACAAAGTCCTAATTTCTCAGAAGGCTAAGGAAATTTGGCATGTCCACAAAGACTCTTACCAATTTTTATAGATGCTTTCTATCTGGATGCATTGCTGTGTAGTATGGCAACTGCTCTTCCCAAGATCACAAGCAGCAGAGTTGTGAACACAGCCCATCCCATCATATAAACCAAACTTCCATTTGCCTATACTTCCCGCTGCCTCAGAAAAGCAACCAACTTAATCAAAGACCCCACCAACCCAGTTATAATCTCTTCCACCCTCTTCCATTCAGCAGAAGATATTAAGGTTTGAGTAACGTTAGAATAGATTCAGAAACAGCTTCTTCCTCTCTGTTATCAGACTTTCAAAACCTCTCAAATGTTAATTCTGATCTTTCTGTGCACTTTTCCTGCAGCTATAATACTGTATTCTGCACTGCTACCCTTCTGCACTTTGTATGGTGCAATCTGCCTGTATAGCACAAAACATGTGTATTCGTAGTTCCTATTTTGTCCTTAATATACTTGTAAATCTCTTTCGATTCTCCTTTATCTTCACCGCCAAAGTTATTCCATGTCCCCTTTCTGCCCTGTGATTTCCCTCTTAAGTGTACTGGTACAAGCCTTATACTCAAGGGATCCTGGCTGCCTATTCCTGACACGTTCCTCCTTTTTCTTAACCAGTGCCTCAAATCTCTAGTCATTGAGTGCTCCCTATTCCTCCTAGCCTTACATTCACACTAAGAGGAACAAGCTGGCCTTGAACTCTCATGTCACTTTTGAAAGCCTCCCACTTTCCAGAAGTCCTTTTACCTGTGAACAGCCTCCCCCAATCAACTTATGAAAGTTCCTGTCTAATATCATCAAAATTAGCCTTGTCCCAGTTCAGAACTTTAACTTGTGGACCAGACCTATCCTTTTGCATATTTGTTTTAAAACTACTGGAAGTATGGTCACTGGTCCCAAAGTGCTTCCTCACGAACACTTCAGTCACTTGCCTTGCCTTATTTCCCAAGATGCAGGCCAGTTTTACCCTTTCTCTAGAAGGGTCATCTACACATTAATTGAGAAAGTTTCTATGAACAGACTTAAATTCCTCCCATCCAAGCCAATTTCATTCCCAGACTGCTTTGAAACTTAAAATACCCTACTACATTCAATTCTTCTATAACGCGATGATTGAGTTCTTGTGCAACCCCATTTATAGAAAAGAAATTGTACTTTAGAAACAGTGCTTAAGGTATTGGCGATGTAATTGTGTTTACAAATGTTATGAGTTCACACTTTAAAAAGTGTTCCCAATTTGTCAATCGTGCTGTAGAGAATTTACATTGATGAAATCTGTGTTGTAGTAGAGCTACCTGTATTAGTTCAATCCCAAAGTGATCACCCATTTATATTTCATTTCCACCCATATATTTCATTTCCATCCAGCTTCACTGGATGATCCCTCAAGAATATCCTCTTTAAGTACTCCCATGATAGTAAAAAAACGCCATTCCCCATCCTCTCTTGCCTCGCCTTCTGTCCTTCCTATAGGATCTGTACCTCAGAACACTGAGCTGCCAGTCCTGTCCCACCTTCAGCCATGTTTCTGTAGTAGCAATTATATTCTGGTCCCATGTTCCCATCCATGCCTGGAGTTCATCTGCCTTACTTGTCAGACCTCTTGCACAGAAATAAATGCGGTTTAATTCATCAGTCTTTCTTTGTTCTCTGCTGTGTTCTTGCCTGCCTTGACTATTGAACCTGCTCTCTGACATCTCCACTAGTCTCAACCCTCTCGTGTCTCACTACTGTTTAGGGTCCAACTCCCTGGCTAGACCAGTTTAAACCCTCCCAAGTAGCTCTAGCAAATTTCCCAGTCAGCATATTGGTCCTCCTCCAATTCAGCTGCAACCCATCCCTCTTGCACAAGTCACCTCCGTCCTGAAGAGAATCTAATGATACAAAAATCTGAATCCCTGCCTTCTGCACCAGCTCCTCAGTCATGTATTCATCTGCCCTATGTTTATAATTCTATTATCACTAGCATATGGCACCGGAAATCATCCAGAGAATACTACTTTGAGGTCTTGCTTTTTAACTTCCTGCCTAACTCCCTATATTTACTCTGCAGGATTTTATCCCTTTTCCTATTTATATCTTAAGTACCAAAGTGAGCAATGACCTCTGGCTGCTCATGCTTCCCTTTGAGAATGTGAAGAAACCACTCAGATGTTCTTGACTCTGGCACTAGGGAGGCAACAACCATCCTGAAGTCTCACTCACAGCCTCAAACACCTGTCTGTGCCCCTGACTAAAGAGTCTTCTATCACAATTGCCCTCTTGAACTTTGCCATACCCTGATTTACAATAGAGTCAGTTATCGTGCCAAAGACCTGACTGCTGCTGCTGTTTTCCCATGAAAAGCTATCCCACCACAACAGTATACTTGTTTGGAGAGGGGGAACAGCCACAAAAGATTCCTGCACTATCTGTCTACCTCTCCCGGTGAACACTGAACCTGCACCGTGACCATCTCGCAGAAGCTACTATCTATCACTTTCTGCCTTTTGTATGCTCCTTAGTACTCCCAACTGCCACTCCATACAGTCTGAGAGGAGCTGCAGCTGGACACTTCCTGTTGATATAGTCACCAGGGATACTCAACTTCTCCCGAAACTCCCACATCTGACACGAGGACATACTGTTTCACTAACTGCCTTCTCTGTCCCTTTAATAACTAGCAGACTTGGGGAAAAAAAAGAGGTCTTACCTTCTCTTACATTGTTGCTGCTTACCCTGCTCATCAAAGCTCACTATTCACCTCGGCCCACACTGAGACCTTCCAGCAGCACTTCAGCCGCAAACAATCTATCTCAAAAATAGTCAAAACAAAACACAACAATGCCACCCTCTTCCACTTCCCTAAATACTACACTTTGCACCAGTCCCAGCATTTTCATTTCTGCCATTCACAATCCGACTGGGAGCACCTTAGGCCTTGCTTTTGTACTGTAGGCCTGCTCTGTCTCGGGAACCAGGCTCAACCACTTAACTTAATTGATTTAATTCGCTGCCCTTTATGTGCAACAACACTCAGAGAGATTGTTCTAACTCTCCTTAGGCCTGAAAGCAAAAGGAACAAGCTTAAATGTATGCCCTTTACTTACTCAAAGTTTGCTAGATTTTGAGGTCCTAACCTCCTTTCTTACAGACTTTGTAAATTCACATCTTTGTGTACATTCATGTGTCTCTAATGGATATATATTGAAAATGAAAACAGCTTTATAAGTCCTTCCTTAAATTTGTGTGCCAAGGATTAGCCAAACTGTGTGTCATTAAAAGTAGCGCTGAAAATGTGTTGCTGGAAAAGCGCAGCAGGTCAGGCAGCATCCAAGGAACAGGAGAATCGATGTCTCGGGCATAAGCCCTTCTTCAGGAATCATTAAAAGTAATCAATTTGAATGCATGAGAATTATATTGGATTTTGAAGCACATTTACACACTGTTTTTGTAATCCCCTTGTTGGGGACGTTGAATGAAAGGCAAAGTATTGGTTAGTACTTCAGAATCAATCTAAATTACTTCATTGTCTCAAAGCCACAGGTCATCCCAAACATGTTCTAAATTATTTTAAATGTTAAGATAAAAACTGAACCTTTGAAAGTTAATCTTTTCTTTTGTAATATGATGTCACAAATTAAATTAAAGGAAGAATGTTGTTTAAATATTGCTTCTGGAGTTTTCCATCAATTCCTGAGGACAAATAGTGCTGCAGACACGAACTGCACAACGTGTGTGGGATACCTCATTGAAGAAAGTTGGATGAACTGAGTGGTCCATGGTGTCCACGGGGAATCAATGTAAACTGCTTCAAACAGTGTTACACAAACACATTTCCCCAAACCGTTCAGACATATCTGTGAAAATACTAAAGTTGCACTGGGAAATGCAATCTATTGGATACCAGCTTAAATGAATAAGAGTAAATATTTGGAGTGGTCAGTTGCTTCCTTGCATGTAAGTTGATATCAAAAACAGAAATTGCTGGAAAAATTCAGCAGGTCTAGCAGCATCTGTGGAGGGAAAGCAGAGTTTCAAACTTGTTCTGAGGAAGGGTCACTCTACCCAATATGTTAACTCTGCTTTGTGTCCACAGATGCTGCCAGACTTGCTGAATTTTTCTCGCAATTTCTGTTCATATTTCTGATTTGCAGTATTTGCAATTATTTGTTTTTGTTCTGTTAACTTGATATCAAATTGGGTTGGTAGGGGTAGGCTACTCAGTGGCATCTGTTACAAAAGGCAGGAGCTAAATAAATATTCAATTTTTTTGCAGCAAATTATACTGTTTTCCAACCATCAACATTCCACATCCTGTTAGAGACCCGGTTTGGCCTGCAGCTGCAAGTCCAACTAATTCCTCTAATGCAAGTCTACATAACACTAGACCAATCATACAAAGGGAAAACATGCGGTAAGTATTGTATACTTGAATTTGTCATAGTCATTTCAAGTGACCTATAGTCAGAGATAAATCAAATAGAAGCAATTCTTGGTTCAAAATATCACAGGAATAGGATTGACCATTTAGTCCCTCAGTGATCTGGAATCTAACTCCATAAGTTTATCTTTGCTCTCTATTCCTTAATACCTATGCTGAATAAAACTATAAATTTCAGTTTAACAAATGATTTAGTATAAGTTATTTTTTGAGGAAGAGAGTTTCAAACTTCTGCCAACTTTTATGTGTAGTAGTGTTTCCTCATTTTACTTTTGCTCTAATTCTGAGTCTACGTTTCCCTAGTTATAGACTCCACAATGAGCAGAAATGTTTTCTTTGTATCTACCTTATTTCTTCCCCAGGTGACACAATTTTGCACATTAAGATAACCAATTAAGTAATAGTAATACGGTATACAGTAAATCCTCTGTAACCATGAAATCTTAACTCACCAAAAAGTAACAACGAAATTCAGCATCTGCGGACAATCTCGTGTTTTTGTAATTTTTAACCTTTTTTAACCTGTATTTGTAATAACTGCCACACTCGCGAATTTCATCATTTGCAGGGGGTGATAGGACCAGAATCCTCGCACATACAGAGTATGATTAATAATGCATTGCTAATATCATGTTTCTACTTATATTGCTTACAATACTGTATAATTTTATCACTTGCAAATTTGAATATGTACACTTCCAACCCTTTGTATAAGTTATTCGTAAATACTGTCAATTGTTGAAGAACCAACATGAGGCATCACTGGTCACACCCTTCCCATATTTTTTGCTTTTGCCTCTCCTTCCAATCAGCCAATTTCTTATTCTGGATTAGTGGTGCTGGAAAAACACAGCAGTTCAGGCAGCATCCGAGGAGCAGTAAAATCAACGTTTCGGGCAAATTTCTTAACCAGGTCACTTACTTACCTTCAATTTCTATAGATTTCAATGTTAGCTCACAGTCTTTTGTGAGGAATTTTATCAAATAGCCTCTTCATAAGATCCCAATTAAACATTAACTCTTAACTCAGTCCTTTCCTTGTTCTATGTAAACTCTTTCTGTTGTCATTTTTTCTCTAGTTTCATGTGTTCTAATGCTACATTACATCATTATGCTTGTGATTTTATTTTCTTTTTAAGGATGTACACAAATTCTTACACTGAACTTAATCGTATTTTATTTCTGCTAGGTTTCTGTGGGAATTTTAATGATATTCTGTATGATGATTTCAAGGCAAGTGATGGCATAATTGAGGGAACAGCTGCATCCTTTGCAAATACATGGAAAGCCCAGCGGAAATGTGTGGATAAAACAGATCGTCTGGAAAACCCTTGCACTATCAGTGTGGAAAACAGTAAGAGCAAAAAGAAACAAATTCAGGCTGTATTGACAAGAATAATTTAAGGGCAAAACTTTATATTTCTGCATCTTCTTTTTGTCCATTTCTTCTGATGGAGAAAAAGGTGTTAGGTATTTCTGAGCTACTTCTACTTCATGTAAGTTTCAGTTTTTCTGTCATAAAAGTGAACCCATCATCCTCCCATAAGATTTTATTATCTTTGAATTTGGACAGCAAACTTCAGGCTCCAGTATTGTTCAAGAACAAAGGAATCTGGGGGTTCAGGTACATAATTCTTTGAAATTTGGTTAACAGGGTGGTTAAGAAGGCATTTAGCACACATGCCTTCATTGCTTGGACCTTTGTATACAGGAGTTGGGATGTCATGTTGTGGCTGTGCAGGATGTTGGTGAGGCCTGCTGTGGAATACTGTGTGCAGTTTTCTCACCCTGATGTAGGAAGGGTGTCACTAAGCTGGAAAGGGTTCAGAAAAGGTCTACTAGGATGACTCTATAACCCTTAGAATATGTGAGTTATGTCAATGTGACTGGGTATGCAGGGTATTCTTCTGTAAGGAACTCGTGAAAAATTTTAATTCATATCTAAAATTATTTTGCAGAAAACTATGCTGAGTACTGGTGTTCACTTTTAAAAGAACCTGGAGGAGATTTTGCGCCCTGCCATTCCACCATTCAACCAAATGAATATTTCAAGGTATGTTTGTAATGTTAAATAAATACTTTCCATCAGTCTTCACAATAGAAGACACTAACAGCATTCCAAAATTACTAAATAATTAAGGCACAAAAGGAGGAGAGGAAATAAATATAATAACTATCACGAGAGAAACTAACTGGGCTAAAGATCGATAGTTTCCTGGACCTGATTGGATGCATCCCAGGACATTAAAGAAAGTAGCTACAGAAATAGTGGATGAACTTGTTGTAGCCTTCCAAGAGTCCTTAGATTCTGGGAGAAATTCCAGAGGATTGGAAAACAATTCAATGTAACATCTTAAGAAGGGAAGGAGATAAAGAGTGGTAACCTCTTCTGTTGCTTTATGTCAGTTTCAGAATTTCAGTTCATGGGTACCAGCGTACTCCTCTTCACCATGGATGTCAAGTTACTTTACATGTCTATTCCCTCTCAGGATGGTGCTAAGACTCTCCTCCTCTTACTGAAAAAAAGACCTGAACCATCCCATCTACCACCACACTCCTCCACCTTGCAGAGCTTCTTCTCACTTTGAACAACTCCTTGAACTCCCCTCACTTTCTTCAGATCAAAGGTGTAGCCATAGGTACGCTCATGAATCCGAGCTCTGCTTGTACTTTATGTACATGGAGCATTCCTTGTTCCAATCATATTCGGGTTCCTCCCTACAACATTTTTTCAATACATTGATGATATCATTGCTGCTGCTTCCTTCTGTCATTGGAATTGGAAAGGTTTATCAATTTCACTTCAAATTTACACCTTGCCTTCACCTTCACCTAGTACATCTCTAATTCTTCCCTTCCATGACATTTCTGTCTCTACTTCTGAGGATAGGCTACCCACTGATATCCACTATAAACCCACCCAACTTCCAAAGCTGCCCGTAAAGACTCAATTCCATTCTCTTGATTATCTATTTCCACTGCACCTGTTCTGATGATGCTACCTTCTACAGGGTGGCCTCAGAAATGTCCATCCTTTTCCTCAAATGATGAGTCCCATCCACTGTGGTTGACACACCTCAAAGCCATGTCCAACACATTTCCTGTACTTCTGTTCTCTCCCCTTTTCTTCCCTTCCACAACACATAGAGTCTCTCCCCGTCCTCAACTTGTTGCCAACTGACATCCATATCCAAAGGATTATAAGCTGCCATTTCTGGTTGCCACACTAAAGGAAGGATTGGAGACTTTAGAGAAGGTACAAAAGAGATTTAACAGGATGTTTCCTGGATGGGTGTATCAGCTGTAAGGAAAGGTTGGACAAACTTGGATTGTTTTCTCTAGAGAATCAGAGGCTGGGAAACAAACTGATAGAAGTACATAAAATTCTGAAAATCATGGATAGTTGGAATTTATATCCCAGGGTAGAAATATCAAATACTATCAGGGAAAGGTTTATAGTGAGGGGACGGAGTTTAAACGAGATGTGACTGGCAAGTATTTTTATACAGAGCGTGGTAGGTGCCTGGAATGTGCTGCCAGCAGAGATGGTAGAAGCAGATGTGATAGCAATGTTTAAAAGGCAGTTAGAGACACATGAACAGGCAAGAAATAGAAGGTTATGGACCATGTGCTGCGAGACAGGATTAAGTTGGAATGGCCTCATGGTCAGCACAGATGTATGTGGTCCGAAAGGCATTTGCAGTGCTGCACTGTTCTATGTTCATTTCAGCCACCTCCAATACGATGCACCACCAGACACATATTCCCCTCCCCTCCCTTGTCAGTATTCTTCAGGGACCGTTTCCTCCAGGGCACCCTGGTCTACTACTGCTCCACTCCCCAACATCACTCCACCTCTCCACATCATCTACCCATGAAATCACAGAAGATGTTTTACCTGTTCCTTCTTCCTCACTATCCAAGGCCCCAAACATACCATCCAGGTGAAGCAGTGATTTACGCACGTTATTCAATCTAGTCTTCTGTATTAACTGCTCACAATGTGGTCCTCTCGACATTGGGGAGTCAAAATACATTTTGCAAAATACCCACGTTCTGTCTGCAAAAATGACTGAGCTTCTGGTTGGCTGCCATTTTGAAACACGACCTTGTTTCCTAGCCAATATCTCTGTCTCGGGCTTGTGACAATGCTCCAGCGAAGCTCAGCATAAACTAGAAGAACAACACCTAACTTTCTGCTTGGGAACTCTGCAACCTGAATATCTTCATTCCTTTACCCACCACCACAGCCTCTGTCCTATCATCACTGGGCTGCTATTTTCACAGCCCGCTCATTGTCATCTACTTATGGTCCCTATAAACAGTTATTCTTTCTCCCTGGCTTTCTATTATCCATCCATTTGTCTGCCTAACAATATTTCTCTTTCTCTGGGCTCCATCTCCACCTATCATTTTCTCTTTCTTCCATCCATCCTCTCCTGTCTTCAGCTTAGATATCACTTTGTCCTAGCTACCATCTGTTCTGAAGAAATGTCACTGGACTTTTTCCAGCAATATCCATTTTTATTCACTATAGGCCAGTTAATTTAACATCTGTTATTGGGAAATATTTAGAGTCTATTATAAAGAATGTAATAACAAGCATCTAGAAATACATAGTATCATCAGACAGACAACATGGCTTGAGGAGAGATCATGTCTGACTAATTTATTAGAATGCTTTGAGAGTACATATTATTCAACAAGTAGAATAATTAAAGGGAAAGCAGAGAATGTTTTTCAGAAGGTATTTGATAAGGTTCCACATGTTAGGTAACTAAATGGGATAAGAGCCATAGAGTTGGAGGTAGTACATTAGTATGGATAGAGGATTCGCTTATTGATAGAGGACGGAGAGCTGAGATGAAGCACTTTCAGGGTAGCAACTAGTAGAATGGCACAGGGATCAGTGCTAGGCAACAACTATTTATAATATATATTAATGACTTAGATGAGGAAAGCCATAGCCAGGTTTGCAGATGCCACAAAAATAGGTGGAAAGGCAACTTCTGAGTATGACTTGAAGAGTCTGCAGAGGGATGTAGACAGGTTAAGCAAGTGGACAAAACTTGTCAAATGGAATAGAATGGGGAAAATGTGAAGTTATGCACTTTGGCAGGAAGAATAGAAAAGTTGAATATTATTTAAATGGACAAAGATTGCAGAAAGATGTAACACAGGGGACTTGGAAGTTTAGAAGAATGAGCAATAACCTTATTGAAAAATGCCACATACTTAAAGGTCTTGTCAGGGCAGGTGCAGAAAGGTTGGTTCCCCTTGTGGCACAGTCAAAGACCAGAGGGTATGATCTCACAATGAGGTTTTTCACATTTAAGACAGAAAGGAGGAAGAATTTCTTTTCTCAGAGGATAGTGTACCAATGAAATTCTTTACTGAAGAGGGGGCTATAGGAGCTGGGTCAAAGATTGTGATGGGCAGATTTTTAATCAGTAAGGGAATAAAGAGATTTGTAGCTAAGATTGTGGTTCTGGTTGTAAGTTTGCTTGCTGAGCTATAGGTTTGTTCTCAGACATTTTGTCACCATGCTAGGTAACATCATCAGTGAGCCTGGTATTCTGTCCCGCTTTCTATTTATGTGTTTTGGTCTATTGTGGTTGGTGATATCACTTCCAATTCTGTTTCTGTGACATTATTAAATGGGGTCGAAATCCATGTGTTTGTTGATGGAGCTACCATTTGAATGCCAGGTAGGAATTCCCATGGTTGTCTTTGTTCAGCCTATCCTAGGATGGATGTATTGTCCCAGTTGAACGGTGTCCCTCTTCATCTCCAGTCTGAGGATAGTTGAGGATACTAGTGATAGTTGGTCATATCTTTTTGGTGGCTAGTTGATGCTCATGTATCCTGGTGGCTAGTTTCCTGTCCGTCTGTCCCATGTAATGTTTGTTGCAGGTTTTTCAGGGTATTATTCTATCTGAAATTCAGTCTGCTGGTTGTTGGTACAGGGTCCTTTAGATTCATCAATAGCTGTTTCAGTGTGTTGATAAGTTTGTGGGCTACCACGATGCCAAGGGGCCGGAATGGTCTGGTTGTCATCTCCAAGATATCTTTAATGTATGGTCATGTGGCTAGAGTCTGTGGGCATGTTGTGTCTTCTTGTTTAGGTTTGTTGTTTAAGAATTGACGGACTGTGCATATTGAGTACCCATTGTTCTTAAATACGTTGTATAGGAAATTGAGGACATCTCAGAGATGACAACCAGACTACTCTGGCCCCTTGGCATTATAGTAGCCCACAAACCTACCAACAGCTATTGATAAATCTAAAGGGCCCTGTACCAACAACCAGCAGACTGAATGTCATCCACAAAATCCTATGCAAAAGCTGTAACAAACATTACATTGGACCGATGGGCTAGGAAACTAGCCACCAGGATACATGAGCGCCAAAAAGCCACCAACTATCACTAGTATCCTTACACACAGATGAAGAGGGACACCAGTTTGACTGGGACAATACATCCATCCTAGGTAAGGCTAAACAAAGACACTCACAGGAATTCCTAGAGGTTTGGCATTCAAACCGGAACTCCATCAACAAACACATCAATTTACTAATGTCTCAGAAACAGAATCCATCACAACAGACCAAGACACATAAATAGAATGCAGGACAGAACGCTTCAGCGGATGCTCACTGATGATGTTACCTAGCATGGTTACAAAACATCTGAGAACAAGTTTATCAGCTCAACGAGCAAACTTACAATTCAGGGTTACAGGGAACAGCAAATGGCAAAGCAGTTAAATAGATATTTTACATTAGTCTTTATGGTGGAAGATACTGCTAACATCCCATTAATAGTAAAAAATATGGAGGAAGAAACTCACCATTACTAGAGACAAACTAATAAGACTAAAGGCAGATAAGCCCCTGGCCCTGGTAGCTTGCATCCTACGATTCAAAAAGAAGTAGCTGCATGGATGCATTGGTTGTAATTTTGGTTGTAATTTTGCAAAAATCCTTGAATTCTGAAGAAATACCAGAGAAATGAAAATTATCAAGCAAAGAATCAAAGAATCATACTGAACAGAAGAGACCCATTGAGTCTGTACTGCCAAAAAACAAGCCAGTACCTGCACCAGTCTCACTTTCCTACAATAGACTTAAATGTTAAACTGTTATGTCACTTCATGTGCCCATCCAAGTACTTGTTAAAGGTTGTGAGGTTACCTGCCTCACAGCTACCATCCCAGGCATTGCATTCCAGAGCCCCACCACCCTCTAATCATCTCTAAACCTTCTGTCTTTCACTTTAAAAGTTTGTCCTCTTACATAGAACAGTACAGTACCTGATGTTGTGCCGAATACAACACCAAATTAAACTAATTCCTTCTGCCTGTCCTTAGTCTACATTCCTCCATTCCTTGCTTATTTATGTGCTTATCTAAAAATCGCTTCAACATTTCTATCATATCTGCCTCTACAAATACCCCTGACAGAGCATTCCAGACTCCTAGCCACTTTCTGTGTAAAATTTCTGCCCTTCATAATCTCCTCTGAACTTTTCGCCTCACCATAAATGCATGTCTCCTGGGTATGAGACATTTCAATTCTGGGAACAAGATTCTGACCGTCAACCCCATCTATGCATCTCATAATTTTGTAGACTTCTATGAAGTCGCCCCTCAGCCTCTGCTCCTCCAGAGAAAACAACACAAGATTTTCTAGCCTCTCCTTATAGCTCACACCCTTTAATCCAGACAGCACCCTGGTAAACCTTTTCTGCACCCTGTCCAAAGTCTCCACATGCTTCCCCTAATGTGGTGACCAGAATTGAATGGAATACTCTAAGTGTGGCCAAGCAATGCTTTATAAAGCTATAACATGACATCCTGACTCTGATACTCAATTCCCCAACCAATAAAGGCAAACCTGCCAAATGCCTTCTTTACCACCCTACCTACCTGGCCACTTTCAGGGAGCTATGGATGTGAACCCAAAGATCTATCTGTACATCAATGCTGTTCAGGGTCCTGCCATTTACTGTATATTTTGCCTTAATATTTGATCTCTCAACATGCAGCACACTTACTCGGATTAAACTCTTTCTGCTATTTTTCCGGCCATATCTGCAACTGATCTTTATTCCCTTGTATCTTTTGACACCTTCTAAACTATCCACAACTCCACTTTCTATCATCTGCAAACTTATTAACCCACCCATCTGCATTTTCATCCAAGTTTATATATTTTTATATATATATCACAAACAACAGAGGTTCCAGTATGCTTAGCTGCAGAACACCATTAGTCACATACCTCCAGCCAGAAAAACACCCTTTTCACCACATCCCTCTGCCGTTTATGGGCAAGCCCATTCTGAATCCAAGTGGCCAAGTCACTGTGGATCTCATGCATCTTAATCTTCTACCATGAGTCACCTTGCCTAAACCCTTAGTAAAATTCATGTAGATAACATCCACTACTCTTATCTTCATCAATCACTGACATCATGAAAAACTCAATCAAGTTAGTAAGATATGACCTGCCCGGCACAAAGCCATGCTCACTGTCCCTAATTAGGCTATGCTTTTTCAAAGTGCATGTAATTCCTATCCCTAAGAATTCTCTCAAAGAGCTTCCAATCATCGGTATGAGACTCATCATCTATAATTTCCCAGATTATCCCTAGTTTCCTTCTTGAACAGTGGAACAACATTAGGTCTTGTTCTTGACCCTTCGACTAAAGGATACAACTGTTTTCTGTATACTCTGTCCTTGCTCTACATGATGTTATACACCTTAAACAGGTTGTCCCTCAACCTTCTCTGCTCCAAAGAAAACAACCTGAGCTTATCCACCCTCTCTTCATTGCTGAAATGCTTTATCCCAGAAAACATCCTGGTGGACCTTCTTCACACTCCCTCCGATGCAGTCACATCCTGCCAATCGGGTGGAGACCAGAAATGCAAATAGCACTCCAACCGATGCCTAACCAAAGTTCGATACAGCTCCAACATGACCTCCCTGTTCTTATCATCTATGCTTCAATTTATAAAAGCGAGTGTCCCATATGCCTTCTTAACTATCCTACTAACCTGTTCAGCCACCTTCAGTGATCTGTGGACAAGCACCTCAGTAGCTCTCTGTTCCTCTGAGCTTCCAAGGATCTTGCCATTCATTGAATACACCCTTGTATTGTTCTTTCTTTCAAAGTGCATCACTTCACATTTGTCCACTCTGAAACCGCCAAAATCTCCAATAGCTCCTCACTTCTTATAGTAAACTGTTCAAGAACATCCATCTTCTTCAATTCTGAACTTCAATCCTCCCTTTCCTGACTAAAGATAGATGTGAAGCATTAACTTAACAATCTATCAATGTCTTTCAGCTTCACACATAAATTGCCCCCTTGTCCTTAGTGGGTGTTTTTTCACTGGTTATTCTTTTCCTCTTGATATATTTGTAGAATATCTTGGGATATTTGATACCCTATTTAAAAAGGAGTGAAGCACTAAATGGGTACTCTCGGCCAATTATCTGATATCATATTGGAAAAGCTTTGGAATCAATTATTAAGCAAGTAATAGCAGCACATTTGGAAAATTGTAATCAAATGAAGCAGCGTCAGCATGGCTTTATGAAAGGGAAATCATGGTCTGACTAATTTACTAGAGTTTTTGTTTAGGAAGTCTCAACCAGAGGGGAAGCAGTAAATGTGTTGTATTTGGACCTTCAGAAGGCATTTGACAAGATAAGCAAAGATTAAATTATAAGATGGGAGCCCACACTGTTGGAGGTAATAAGTTGGGAGGGAGACAGAAATGATTAATGGGCAGGAAACAGCGAGATGGGATAAGGTGTTCTTTTTCAGATTGGCATCCTGTAACCAGTGGGGTTCCACGTGGCTCATAACTGTTACAATATATGACTGCAGGAAGAAAGTTAAATTTGTAGATGACACAAAATATGCATAAAGGCAAGCTGTGAGAGGGATACAAATAGTTTACAGAGAGACACTGATTGGTTAAATATGTGGGCAAAACATTGGCAAATTGGTTACAATGTGGGGAAATATGAAGTTGTTCAATTTGGAATGGAGAATGGAAGAACAGAGTATTACTTAAATGGAGAAAAACTGTAGAAAGCTGAAACATAAAGGGACTTAGGAGGACTTGCACATTAAGTACAGAAAAGCTATCACACTAGCGCAGCAGGTATTTAGAAAGGCTATTGGAATGTTGGCCATCATTTCAAGGGAGTTAGAGTATAAGAGTAGGGAAGATGCCGATAAGACCACATCTGGAGTGCTAGAGCCATTTTGGTGCCCTTATTTAAAGCAAGATATTATTTCATTTGAAGACGTTCAGAGAAGATTCACTAGGATGATCTCTGGTAATGGAGGGATTGTCTTAAGAGCAAAGGTTGAACATGTTGGGACTCACTGAAGTTTAGAAGAAACTTATAGGACTCTTAAGGGGCTTGACAAAGTAAATGCTGAAAGGATGTTTTTCATCATGAAAGAGTCTAGGACCAAAGGGCATAGTCTCAGAATTAATGGATGCTAGTTTAAGGCTGAGATAAGGAGGGATGTCTTTAAGCGAGTTGTGAATTTTTGGACCTCTTTGCTACAGCGAGTTGTGGAGGCAGAATCCTTGAGTATTTTTAAGGATGAGATAAATAAATTCTTATTAGGAGCGAATTCAAGAGATTTGGAGAAAGGGCAGGAAAGTAGATGTGAGGAAGGTTGAATCAGCATGATACTATTGAATGGCAAAGCAGACTTGAATGGCTGAAAGGCCTATTTCTGTTTCTATTGCTTATTGTCTTATTAAAAGGCAGAAAAATTGAGTTAATGATTATCAGGACATAATCTCATTGAATTGCACAGCAGACTTCTGATCCTAAGTCTGATGGTCTTAATTTCATTTTACAATAAGTTTTTCTTCTCAAAATACTGAAACATAAAATCCCCATTGGTTGGATCCTCTAGTTTTCCAATGGTACGTAACACCAGTATTCAATTTTCCAACAAATATTTCTGGTTTGTGCCATTGTGTGTGTATGTGAGTGAAATCATTTTGTACTCCAGGTTTTATGCCTTGTTCACCTCAGGGAAGAACAATTAATAAACAATAACTTTCAAAATAGGTGTTACATTTTGTTTTGGAATCTTCTCTGATGTCATGTACTCATGCAAAAGTGAAAATAAAAAAGAGTTTCCAGGTATCTTTTGTCATGACTCGCTGGGGTGTTGTGCTGAAAATCAAGTCCCACCAATTCTGGAGTTGTCACAAAAATTAAAAGTTTTTTTTGAAAATACACACACAAAATTGACTGATTAACCTGATTCCAGACCCAGTTTGATACCAAATATGGACCAACTTTCTATACTTAACAAGAATTACTATTTATCACAAGTAAATATCACCTAACTATAGGTAAGCAATTATAAACTGCTGGTACATAACACTGCTAATTAAAACTCTTACCTCTTTACAAACTCCCACTTACATGTACACAGAAGTTCAGCAAAGGAAAGACATATGGTCAGTCATGAAAAGCTGGAAAACATTTCTTTAGTGTTCGCTCCCAGGTTCTGTTGAGTTGGTTCACGCCAAACTAAAAGTTTATTCCTGGATTCCCTTTTCCAAAATTTTCCACTGCTTTGTAAGAGGCACAGGGTGGCTGGTTCACCTGTAAAATGCCAATTCTCTGTCAATTAAGAGTCACAACTAACAGCAACACCTGAAGGAAAGATTAAGTGGTTTCCTTCAGATTTGATGTGTTTTAGAACATAGAACATTACAGTGCATTAAGGCCTTTCGGCCCTCAAAGTTTTGCCGAACCTGTGGAACCAATCTGAAGCCCATCTATTCCATTTTCATCCATATGTTTATCCAATGACTATTTAATGTCCTTAAAGTTGGTAAGTCTACTACTGTTGCAGGCAGTGCGTTCCACGCCCCTACTACTCTCTGAGTAAAGAAATGACCTCTGACATCTGTCTTATATCAACCACCCCTCAATTTAAAGCTATGTCCCCTCATGCCAGCCATCACCATCTCACTGTCCACCATACCTAATCCTGTGAGTCACCTCTCAACCTTCTTCTTTCTAACACCTTTTCCATGCAAACATCAACCCTGTCTAGTCTAGTAGCCTGTATCTCAGTATTGTCCTCAACAAAATTGTCTTTTTCCAGCATGAATACTGATGAAAAATATTCATTCAGCGCTTCCCCGTCTCCTCAGACATCACGCACAACCTCCCACTTCTATCACTGATTGGCCATAATCTTTCTCTAGTCATTCTTTTATTGATGTACCAACAAAAAGCTTTAGGGTTTTCCTTGATTCTTCTTGCCAACAACTTCTCATGTCCCCTCCTGGCTCTTCTTAGCATTCTCTTAAGGTGTTTCCTGGCTAACTTGTATCTCTCAAGTGCCCTATCTGAGCCTTCATGTCTCATCCTAATCTAAGCCTTCTTCTTTCTCTGGACAAGAGATTCAACTTCTTTACTAAACCACAGTTCCCTCGCTCGACAACTTCCTCCCTGTCTGACAGGTATATACTTATCAAGGACCCTCAGGAGTTGTTCTTTGAACAGGCTCCACATTTCAATTGTGCCCATGCCCTGCGGTTTCCTTCCCCATCCTATACATCCTAAATCTTGCCTAATCACATCATAATTGCCTCTCACACAGCAATAACGCTTGCCCTGAGTTTCCATCGCTAAAGTAAACATAACCGAATTGTGGTCACTATCACCAAAGTGCTCACTGACCTCCAAATCTAAAACCTGGCCAGGTTCATTAGCCAGGACCAAATCCAATGTAGCCTCGACCCGTATTGGTTTGTCTACACACTGTGTCAGGATACAATCCTGCACACATTAGACAAAAACTGACCCATCTAAAGTACTCGAACTATAGTATTTTCAATCAATATTTGGAAAATTAAAGACCTCATAACAACTACCCTGTTACTCCCGCTCCTATCCAGAATTATCTTTGCGATATTTTCCTCTACATCTCTGGAACTATTCAGAGGTCTATAAAAAACTCCCAATAAGGTGACCTCTCCTTTCCTGTTTCTAGCCTCAGCCCATACTACCTCAGGAGACCTTGACTAACAATAGCACAATCTCCCTCTTTTACCATCTTCTCTGTTCTTACTGAAACATCTAAATCCTGGGACCTATAACAACCATCCCTGCTCTATCCATGTCTCCAAAATAGCCACAATATCAACGTCCCAGGTACCAACCCATGCTGCAAGTTCACCTTATTCCAGATGTCTCTGGCGTTGAAGTAGACACACTTCAAACCACCTTCCTGCTTGCCAATTAATTCCTGCGACCTTAAAACCATATTTATAACCTCACTACTCTCAACCTCCTGGACACTGGAACTACAGCGGCACGGTGGCACAGTGGTTAGCACTGCTGCCTCACAGCGCCAGAGACCTGGGTTCAATTCCCGCCTCAGGCGACTGACTGTGTGGAGTTTGCACGTTCTCCCCGTGTCTGCGTGGGTTTCCTCCGGGTGCTCTGGTTTCCTCCCACAGTCCAAAGATGTGCAGATCAGGTGAACTGGCCATGCTAAATTGCCCATAGTGTTAGCTAAGGGGTAAATGTAGGGGTATGGGTGGGTTACGCTTTGGCGGGTCAATGTGGACTTGTTGGGCCGAAGGGCCTGTTTCCACACTGTAATATAATCTAATCTACAATTTAGGTCCCCATTCCCCCTACTGAATGAGATTAAACCCTCCTGAATAGCATTAGCAAATGCCAACCCTCTCCCCCAGGATATTAGTACCCCTCTGGTTCAGGTGTAGACCATCCTGTTTGTAGAGGCCCCATCTACCCTAGATTGAGCCCCAATTATCCAGGTCTCTGAAACGCTCCCTCCTGCACCATCCCTGTAACCACGTGTTCTCTCCTTATTCCTTGCCTCACTAGCACGTGGCACAGGCAAGACACCAGAGATAAAAATTCTGTTTGTTCTAGCACTGAGCTTCCACGCTAACTCTCTGGATTTCTGCCTTAAATGCCCATCCCTTTTCCTACTTATGTGGACCACAACTTGGGGCTGCTCCTCCTCCCCCTCAAGGATCCTGAAAACACAATCCAAGACATCACAAACCGTGGCACCTGGGAGGCAACACACCAATCATGAGTGTCTCCCTTTCCCCCAGAACCTCCTATCTGTCCCCCTAAGTATGGCGTCCCTAATGACTAATGCTCTGCTCATCGCCCCCTTCCCTTCTTAGCAACAGGGACAGACTGTGTGCCAGAGACCTGTCGTCCCCCCAACAGTATCCAAAATGATATACTTGTTATTGAGAGGAACAGCTTCAGGGGTTCCCTGCACTGCCTGCCGGTTCCCTCTCCGTCCCCGACAGTAATCTATCTGTCTTTTTCTTATACCTGAGGTGTGACTACCTCCCTGTAACTCCTCTAAATAACCCCCTCCACCACCCGAATGATCCGAAGTTCATCCAGCTCCAGCTCCCTATCGTGGTTTTTGAGAAGCTGAAATTGGGTGCACTTGCTGCAGATGAAGTCAGCAGGAACACTCGTGGTGATCTTACCTCCCACATTCTGCAGCAGGAACATTCAACTGCCCTAACCACCATCCTCACTGTTCTAAATTCCCAAACAGACTTCCTGGCATGCCCCTGACCCTCACTGTCACTCCTCTCACGGTTGCTGCTACTGACAAATGGTTTTGACTGCAGAAAACAGAGAGGCCTCTTATGAGCTAATAGAGATCAAATCATTTTTGAATATTTTGTTCCAAGTCCCAAGCTGTTCAGTTATCTGACAACCAATTACATGTATTTTGGCAGGCAAAAGGCTTTTGTTATCAACACTGGTTACAGGTCCTTAGATAAATCAATTTTGTGATGCTACTCAGCTGAATCAATCCTTTGGCTCCTATTCATCTGCAAACATTTAAATTAATGTATTTAAACAGCTTTTTGCAATCTTTGTTACATGTGTCAGGTTTCTTGCTTTTCAAAACATGCGGCTATCCTTCCACTGGTTTCCACAGTACTTTTCTCACTTCAATCCACATTTTTAAAAGCACAAAGACATAGCCATTGCATCTTACCTACACCCTTCTCCCCAAGAGAAGTAATTTACTCTCCTTCTCCTTCTCTTTAGAAATGTATGTATGACAGTTGCAACTGTGATAAAAATGAGGACTGCATGTGTTCTGCACTATATTCATATGTTCGAGCCTGTGCAAGCAAAGGGGTCATGTTAACTAATTGGCGGACAAAAGTATGTGGTAAGTAAGCTTTATTTTATATTTATTTAGTGAATCTAGATGCAACCACAACAAATATACTTGTCCTGGAATATTGGCTGATGGAAATTAGACAGGGTTGGCAAATGGAAACACATCTCTGGGCTGATGAAAATCAGAATGTGCTACAGGCTATAATTGGAAGAGTGCAGAGAAATAATAAAGCCAGAGACATTTACAGAGATAAGGAGGTGCGAGGTCATGGAGGAATTTGACAGTAAGGATGAGAGTGCAAGAATCCAGCTGTGGCTGAATTAGGATTCAATGGATGGAATAGTGTGTACAAGTCACGTCTGATGTAAGTTTTGAGTTTGAATAATAAGAGTCTGAATTAAAAATGAGTACTACTAAATATAAAACTTCTGAGACATCATTATATTTTCACACAAAGACTTCAGTGAAACTCAGTCTTTAACTGTTAATGTGGATTAATAGATATTACTGCAAGTTGCTGCGGCAGATTAGTCCTTTCAGATCATTGACTTTTCTTATTTGTTTTCATAAATTTGTTATAGACTCTTACACGAAGACCTGTCCGGAGACACTAATATACAGTTATGATGTGAAAAGTTGCAAGCGCACATGCCATTCTCTGAGTGAGAAGGATATTACCTGCGGAATCCAACACGTGCCAGTGGATGGATGTGGCTGCGCTGATGGAATGTATATGAATGAAAAAGGCAGATGCGTGCCCTCATCTGAGTGTCCATGCCTCTATCAGGGCACCCTCTTAAATGCTGGAGAGATAATTAATCAAGGAGATACACATTGGTAAATTAACTGGCCACTTGGCTACTGTAGTAATTTTGCACAAAAATTATGATCAAAAAGATACTTATAAACTTTTATTTTATATTTTTACTAATCTGTTACAGCGTGTGTCAAGATGGAAAAATGCAGTGCATTGTATCGCTGTATAGAATACAAAGTAAGTTTTGCTATCCAATTTAAATTATATTTGTTTTGTTAATTTAACCATTAATACATGGCAGACATTTACAAACTTTTGTGATCTGTCAGCCATAACAGTCAGTAATACACTCAACATCTGAGTCACAACCGGTTGAAACCCAGTTCCATTAAGACAAAGAAATTAAGGCTGACACTCCCATACAATACTCAAGGAACACTACACTGTTGGAGGTTCTGCCTTTTTGACAAAATATCACCAAGGCCCAAGCTTTTCTTCTCATGTAGATGTAAAAGATCCCATGACATAATTTGAAGAATCACAGAAGAGGTACCAATTTTCCTGGTCAGTGATTATCCCTCAATCAACATTAGAAAGGATGATTATCTGGTCATTACCAGAATCCTGTTTTTTGTGGAAGCTGAACAATTTGTGAACAATTGGCTGGCTTCCTACGTTAAAGTCGTGACCATGCATCAAAAATATTTAATTGACTGCAAAGTGCTTTAGGATATCTGATAGTTATGAACAGTATGATGTAAATGCATGTTTTTTGTCTTTCTTTTTACAGAATGTTTTCCACCCAAGATCTATTTAAGTTGCAATACTACAGAGCCAGGCACAACAGGGACAGAGTGTCGTCGTACTTGTGGAAACCAAAATCTGGACTGTGTGGGTTTCTTGTGTTTCATTTTCAAAAGGATTTATTGTAATTCTTTAATTTATACACATACCATGGCATTCATTGCAAAGAAATATCATAAAGTCAGCCTTATCAGTTAGCATTAGTAACTTTTTAAACCATTCTCAAATGTCCATTTCTGCTTAAATATTTAAGTCTTATGAATACAGCTGAAAGTAAATTATAACCCAGCTGCAAAATATAAGAATACTTCAGTTGAAAACAATTTTGTGAGGGTTCTTGTGGCGCAGTGGTGGTGCCCTTAGCTTTGGACCAGAAGGCCCAGATTCAAATCCCATCTGCTCCTGAGGTATGTGATACCATCTCTGAGTAGGTTGATTAGAAAATAAGAAAAAAAGCCTGATATTTTTGAGGGTTCTTGTGGTACACTGCTATTAACCCTCCTTCTGAACCAGGAGACCCAAATTCATAGCCCACTACTCCAGAGGAGTGTAACAACATTACTGAACAGATTTATTAGAAAATAATATCAAAACAATTTTCCTCATTAACCCTATCGAGCTAAGCAATTAAATCCTTACTTGATTCTGCTACTAAGCTGACTACAGAATTAGGATAAGTAAATTAATGTGATTATGCACTGTGGAAATGAGTCCGCCACCTGTTAACTTACAACTTTATAATCTCAGAATACTGTCATGCTTTAAAAATTGCACCAACATTAGGGATGAGTTTTTCTATTTCTGTGCCAATGTTTTAAGCCTAAAACACTCCGACGTGGCCAAGCTGGAGTCTGTAGGCAGCAACAATGCATGGTTAGACCTTTCTATGCACAATGCCATTATAACAAAATATGCTAGGTGCATGGGCTGGCATGAGGGTGATTAACACTCTGATTGTAACTAAATTGACTCCTAACATTCATTAATAAAACTGCAAGACATTTTACTGTCTCATGCTTTAATGGATTTTTTAAAAATCAACCTTTCAGATGTGATATGACATACCTATGGAGCAATGGGACTTGAACTCCATTCAAAGGCAGGGGTATTGCTACTGTGCCAAAAACTTGTTTTTAGTTCTGTAGTATACAACTTATCCTAAGAGCAACTAGTTGAGCAGGAATAAGAAAGTTGTTGGCAAAGACTTGAAATAGACCTAGCTGTGCCCAACTTTCACTCTTCACTTTTGAGGTCAACTGATTACATTGCATTGAAGAGGATTTATGGAAGAATTTTGGAAGATATTTGGAGGACTTTGTATGTCATTCTATCAATATGTATTCTGGGAATTCTTTGATGACTTCACCTAAACAGAGTGGCTGCTCTGGTACTTTTAGAGATCTTGTAGGAATCAGCAGGAGAAAGTATGAGAATGGGAATCTTGTTCGGGCTATCCCTTGGTCTGTAGGAGGAACGGAAGGAAGAAATTATGTCAAACAGAGGGAGAGACAGAAATGCACCATAGTCTTGGTGATTTGTAGCATGGCCCATGGACAATCATGAAATCATCCTTTTCCAGCAACGGCTCCACATTCAGCTTACCTTGACTCAGCGGTCAAATATTGAGTGGTCTGGAAAATGCTTGACTGCCAGTAAGGGAAGTTTTGTGGGGCTGAGGTGTTTTTGTTTGCAAAAGGGAAAGTGTAGCTAGGCAGCAGTTGTGAGATCTTGAGTCATATCCCTACTTTTTCTGAGTGTATGAAAGTAATTTTAAAATTAGCATTTTGAGACTCATCATATATACCATCCAGTTGTATGTCAAAAACGACAGGTCTGTCATTACAAGAAGGCATATTAAAACGTCCCCTGGAATATATGGGACTTTGACCTTCAAGTGATAGAGTTATTTAGGTGTATTGACAAATGAAACATGGAAAATGTTCTAGCCTTAGCTGTTTAAAACTGTCTTGCTTCTTTAGTTACAAGGCTGTTATTTCATATCCCACTCTGAAAACATAAGATATTCAGGTGACAATCAGTAGCTCTGGTAGAATGATACAAGAGCTGTTTTCTATGAAGGCAGGCTCAGGTTCTAAGAAACATGTTAAAATTTTGCAAGTCAAGAGAACATTTTCACCCAAAGCATTAACAGTTGTGAAATAAGTTCATAGGATAAATATTGAAGCAACCAGTCTAATTGAAAGCAGGAGTTAACAGATACAATTCTGGAGAAAGAAATAATCAAAGTGTGTGATAAGAAGGTAAAGTTATTTCATCAATCAAAAAAGATGGACTTTACTCATTTTCATTACAATTCCAATATTGGTAACACTCTTGTCATGAGGAAAGAAATGACTTATGCCTTACAGTTTCATATCTTTTCACTTCACACATATAATTCTACATAGCTAAATGGAAGCTACCAGAATATGTGTGCAGTTAGGTTCTAAAAAATTATTTTGAACAAGAAATAATATTGCCTATTGAATAGGCAAAATTAATAACGTTGGACTGGCTGCTTGTTAATTCTCTCCCTGAGTTACAAGGAGAGAAATATTGGGAAGGGAGAACAGTAGATAAGCCATCTGATATCAGATTACCAAACCATCAAAACTAAAGATAACTACCAGACAATTAATACGGTAAACTGTAAGAATTGAGATAACAATTTACTTTTTTTCTGTTATCAATTTGAAGTCTAAAACCTATCTTTCCTGGTTTCCACAGTACAGTGAGAAATGTGTGTCAGGCTGTGTTTGCCCTGAGGGGATGATGGACGACAGAAATGGAAGTTGTGTTATTGAAGACAATTGCCCCTGTGTGCACAATAATTTTCATTATCCATCTGGAAGCAGAATCTCAGTTGATTGTAACACTTGGTAATTTTATAACTATATCAATATCTATATAACTATTTGAAATCTACAGTTATTGAAACACATCAAAACATAAACTGTTTCTAAGCCTTTTGTAAATCTGAGCTATCAAAATTATACAGTTAATAAAACATAATATATATGTAAATGTAGATATTCTGTCAATATCTTTATTCCATGTATTTTGTCCTATTGTATTATAATATTTTTATATTATCTGCTGTTCACTTCTGAAATGTCAAAAGATACGCAATGCAAAAAAAGAATAATGGCAGTTGAATGAACATCAACCAGCAACTTATTGATATTTTTCTTATATTGTTAATTATATAGATGAGACATCTTGCCCGTAACCTTCCCAGGAATTTCATCCAGTCAGTACATTTAATTTTTAAAAATTTAATCTATTTTTCTCATCAACTGGTTCAGAGATGTTATTATACATCTCTGGAGCAGATGGGACATGAATCGAGGTCTCTTGGTCAAATGGTAGGGACACTACTACTGCATAAGAAGAAGGCCTTGTCACTACGTTTTTTTTATTCAACCTATTTTTCAATCAACCTGTTCAGAGATGTTATTATGCATCTCTGGAAGCAGGTGGGACTTAAACCTGATCCTCCCTGTCCAGGATAGGGACACTACCTCGGCAGAGGGCCTAGTTACTGCATTTACACACTAACTGCCCGTTAAACTCAGCACAGAGATTTTCATTTGATATTTACAAGCATCAGTAACCTTTTTAACATTGCGGTCAATGTCAATTACTGCCAATCAACTTCTATTGTCACTTCATGATCAACTCACAATTCCAGCAAAATATGAGCTAAGTAATTGCACACCATGAGATGTCCACAAGTGCAAATTCTGGCCCCAAGACTCTTTGGAAAATAAGCTACACAACAACTTTTAACAAACTTCTCAAACTTGAATATGAAGGAATTTGAAGTTAAAATATATAGTTCTTTTAATCATAAATATCCTTTTGAAGTTTTTGATAAAAGGTGATGTTTTCTGCATTTTGTTCTGAAATCATTTTAATTTATTTAGTACTTGCCAGAAAGGCAGCTGGGACTGTACAAATATTCCCTGCTTTGGAGCATGTACAATATATGGGAGTGGTCACTACATTACATTTGATGGCAAGCGCTACAATTTTGATGGAAACTGTGAATACATTGCTGCACAGGTACGTTTTCTAATATATTTTTCTTGGATCAGATATATTCTCAGCTGGGATCTAAAAACCTGAGGGCTAGTAATTTTATTTCCAGATTTCTGCAGTGAATCAGATACCTCAAATATCCTGAGGTAACTCTTTCACTAAATTTCTTTACCCTATAATAAAATTCAAATCTGCCCCACCAATGTGGCTTAAATTTTAAAAAACCTTGCTACTGTGCAATTTTATGGCATTAACATCAGTCCCATGAGGATCTGCATTATGTTTAATACAATAAGTTGTTTTAATATTGCAATATCAAGAATGTTATTTTTAAGATAATCAAATTATGCATTTATTTTCAGGATTACTGTGGAGATAATCTTACCAATGGCACCTTCAGCGTAATTACAGAAAACATTCCCTGTGGAACAACTGGAACAACATGTTCTAAATCAATCAAACTATTCTTTGAGGTAGTGTCTTTTTAGTATTAGAATATTTTGCATTTAACTCATTCATCTTGTTTGCATTTGTTTGTACTGAAACCCTTTATATCTTGCTTCAGAATTTTGAATTGAAACTAGCTGAAGGAAAACATGAAATAATTCAGAGGAATGAAAACAACAAGATCCCTTTCACTATCCGTATTCTTGGCCTTTATCTGACTGTGGAAGCTGACAATGGGTTGATTCTAATATGGGACAAAAAGACTAGTGTTTTTATTAAGTTGAGCCCTTCTTACCAGGTATGATTAAATTTATCAACAATCAGAAGACAATATCTATCCCAATATGCCAAAAATATTAATTATATACCTCAGTTTTTAAATGGAAACAAAGTGACCTGATCTCAATAAATGGATGATTCTTACTCTGTGATTCCAGGGTTATATTTGTGGCTTATGTGGCAATTTTGATGGAAACGCCAACAATGACTTCATGACAAGAAGCCAGTCTGTTGTTGCTGATGTAATTGAGTTTGGAAATTCCTGGAAGCTAACTGCTAACTGCCCGGATGCTGAGCCCAATGATGACCCTTGCACTGAGAAACCACACCGCAAAGGCTGGGCACAAAAGCAATGCTCCATAATTACAAGTGACATCTTTGCAAATTGTCATAAAATGGTTGTGTAACTTTCTAATTTTTAAAATTTTCTCATATGATATCATTCTTTTTAAATGTCTATATATTTAGTAACCTATTGTATCAACAGGTTGATCCAAATCCATTTTATGATTCTTGTGTCCATGATTCATGTTCTTGTGACAGTGGTGGAGATTGTGAGTGTTTTTGCACTGCTGTAGCTGCCTATGCTTTTGCCTGCAATGAAACTGGGGTGTGCATTGACTGGAGGACCCCTGAAATCTGTCGTAAGTTTATGGTAACATTAACGTACAAAACAATCAAGTTTTTAAAATTTAATATTTACCAGACGTTTATATGTCTTCTTTTTATAGTTCTTGTTTGATTACAATATTGCCTGGTGTCTGAAAATATCCTGCCTTAAGGTCCTAGCTTAAATGTCTGCTTTGAACATAAGGAGCATAAGAACATCTGGCCCTTCAAACCTACTCCACCATTCAGTAAGATCATGGCTGATCTTTTCGTGGCCTCAGCTCCACTTACCTGCCCTCTCACTATATCCCTTAATTCCTTCATTGTTCAAAGAAATATCTATTTTAGCTTTAAAAACATTAACTGAACTAGCGTGAACTACTTAACTATGCAGGCAATTCCATAGATTTACAACCCTTCTCAATTCAGTCCTAAATTTACTCCCCCTAATCTTGAGGATATGCCCTCTTGTCCTAGTTTCACCTGGCAGTGGAAACATTCTCTCTACATCTATCTTATCTATTCCCTTCATAATTTTATATGTCTCTATGTTTCATTCTTCTAAATTCCAATGAATATAATCCTAGTCTGCTCAGCTCCTCCTCATAAACCAAACCCCTCAACTCCAGAATCAACCTCATGAAACTCCTCTACACCCCTCCAGTGCCAGTATATTCTTTCTCAAGTAAGGAGACAAAAACTGCATGCAGTACTCCAGGTGTGGCCTCACCAGCACCCAATACAGCTGCAACATGACCTTTCAGCTTTTAAACTCAATCCCTTTAACAATGAAGGACAACATTTAATTTGCATTCCTAATTACCTATAGTACCTGCAGTCCAACCTTCTGTGATTCATGCACAAGGACATCCAGGTCCCTCTGCACAGCAGCATGCTACCATTCAAGTAATAGTCCTTTTTACTGTTACTCCTACCAAAATGGATGACTTCACTTTTATTAACATTGTATTCCATCTGCCAGACCTTTACCCACTCACTTAAAGTATCTATGTTCCTCGGCAATGTTTCACAGTGCTCTGCACACTTTGCTCTGCCACTCATCTTAGTGTCATCTGCAAACTTTGACATACTCATCATGGTCCCTAACTCCAAATCATCTATATAAATTGTAAATAATTGCGGTGCCAACACTGATCCCAGAGGCACACCACTAGTTACTAATTGCCAACCAGAATAGTACTCATTTAACCTCACTCAAGTAAGGAGTCCCTGATTTTCCAGGTGGTGTTTTGGTACTCACAAGTCTCCATGTGTCTAGCCGTGACATTGTATGATAAGTATAAATTTGTTCCTAAACAAAAACAAACATACATCACATATTTCTGAAAAAAAATTTACATTATTAATTAAGTCAACTTTTTATATTTAAGCATTGTCAAAGAGAATACATCACTTTAATTAGATCACCTAATAAGGTGGATCTTTGGTACTAATTATTTATGAATATTAATGATCACCACTGATGATTCATCAGCAAATGCCATCAACAGGAAAATACTTACAGACAAGCAATTAATGTTAAGATAAAAATGTGATAACAAGGGATAGTCATTAATACCAGTATAGAAATACAGAAAGATGCCTAGTGAATGCAAAGAATAGTAAAAAAGAGAGAAAAATCAACACAGAAGGAAAGACAAATTGAGTGGTATAAGAAGTTGCTTCGGGGTTGAAGAGAAAGAGAAAACAGTACTAAAGGAAAGATAAAAGATACAAGAGGATAATTATTATGGAGTATTAAATCCTGAAGTACGTTGTAAACTTTTATGATCAAGTATTAGGCAATGAATATCTATCTTCTCCTCTATCAGCCATGTACTGCAGTTTCTACAACCCTTCTCCTGAAATGTGTGAATGGCATTATTATCCTTGTGGATTCCCCTGCTTTAAATCGTGCCTAAACCCACTTGGCCTCTGCAACATCACGTTCCAGTTAGAAGGTAAACTGCCTTTTGATTGTTCTAAAAGTTTCATACAGTACAAGAATATTTTGCTGCTTTTTAAAATTACATCAACAGCAATGGCTACTAATTATTTGTATATAATGTTTTTTAAATGCAGGAATATATCTCAAAGTGTCTCAATATTATAGTTTCCAGTCTAATCCCAGATTGCAAATGAAAGCAAATACATTGCAGAACTGCCAAGAGCCAAAACAAAACAGTAACTTACAGAAACTAGTGTGTCTCACCGCACTAATATTGGTCCATAGGCAGTGGTAATAGGCAGTCTGGTATCGAATAGAAAGAAATCTGTATGTGCACATGGTCTTCCCAACACAATTCTGACTAAGTAACGCTGATAGAAAGGTTATTCCCATTTTAATAGGCAGCACAGTGGCTCAGTAGCTGGCACTGCTGCCTCACAGATCCAGGGATTCGGGTTTGATTCCAGCCTTGGGTGGCTGTCTGTGTGGGTTTTCATCGGGTGCTCCAGTCTCCTCCCACAGTCCAAAGATGTGCACGTTAGGTAGTTTGGCCAAGCTAAATAGATCATAGTGTCCAGGGATATGCAGGCTAGGTGAAATGGCCATGGGGAATGCAGGATTACTGGGGTAGGGGGTAGGGGGTGGGTCTAGGTGGGATACTCTTCAGAGGGTCAGTGTGAACTTGATGGGCTGAATGGCCTGATTCCACACTGTAGGGATTTTTGAAGCAGCATGAGGAATTTTATGAACGATGTAACTCAAAACTGTATATAGTATTACCTGACAACATGTTTGCATTGTTTTATTGGCTTCAGGTTAATTTCAGTGTTCTGCTCCCACCCCAGAAGATTTGTCTGTAGATCATGCATAACGAGATTTTTGTGAACTATTAAGATGCAAAGCCAACAGTCTGACTTTCCTGCCAGTAGCTGGAATTCAGGAACTTAGCCTCTAGTCTTAACTGGGTTTACTTTAAGGCTATTTGTTGCTTTCAGATATAACTTATTAATGTTGAATTTATCCTGGAGTGGGTACTGAAACAGCTAGAACAAGCAAAAAGTGTGTCTGACATACCTGAACTCCTCAACTTGATTGAAATGCTGCTGAATTAACTCCTGAACAGAATGTGAATGGAAGGGTAAAGAGGGACTTCCAACATAACAGAAAGGGTACTTCAAGAAAGTCTCAGTTGTTGTTGTTATTGGAAACATCTGGGCCAAGGGTGACTCAACATTCTTTGTGGGACATGGTGGAATGCTTTTACTTCTTTGGAACCACAATGGAATGTTTTTCATCTTACCTGGAAAGCATTTTTGTCCTTCTGATCAGCTGCTGATTTGCTCCTCCCCATGGCTGGAAAGCTGTGACAGTTTCACTGCTCAAGGTCTGGTTAATATTCTGATAGGGAGGCTATGACATGTTTACGAGGTGCCTCACTTTCTGGGAGTGACCTTGTGTACTAAAATCAAAAATGATGGGAAAATGTTAAGTTCAAATCAGGTAAGTAACTTCCTATTTCAAGCTCCCAATGGCAAAGGGTAGCTTTAAATCAGAACAGTGCTCAGTGTTTGCAATCTTGACCTTACTCCACAATATAACTGCTATCATCACTTCAACTGTTTTGTACACAACTAGATTTCTTCCAAAACTAATATAAATAAGTTTTTTTTAAAAAAACCTGGTTAATCTTAAGTAAATTTACTCAACAGTACCAACTTTATTTGTTTTATTTAATTCAATAGCATGAAAAAATAATTATTTGTTTTTGTGTCTTTTTTTAGGGTGTTATCCCAAATGTCCAGAAAATACACCCATCTATGATGAACATTCAAAACAGTGTGTTGCTCAATGTGGCTGTTATGAAAATGGAAAATATTATGAAATTAATGAAACTATTGAAACCACAAACAACTGTGAGAAATGGTACTTATTATTTTGTTTGCATTTTCAATAATCTAAGACATTAAATTGTACATTCTGAGTCAAACATTTTTGGGTGGAAATCCCGCTCCAACCATTGACCTTTTTTTATTGCCATACTTAAGTTCAATATAAGTAACTTTTACCATTGCTTTTGTCAAAATTGTTGTGGCTAGCACCATTTCAGAAAGAACGCTAGAGTATTAATTTCATTTACATTACAACGGTGACTGCATTTCAAATGAATCGATTAGTTTTTAAATGCTTTGTAGCTTTCAAAGGGTATGGTAATATTCCATATGAGTTACAAATGCAAGGAATTCTATTCACTACCATGATGTTAAACTCATAATAAACCAAGGGTTCTTTTTTTTTCAGCTTGTGCACACCAGAAGGTATTAAATGCATGAACGACAGCAGTGGTAAGTATTAATTTCAATTTTTTGCTACACAGTATGTTAATTATGTAGAACAATATACAAATTTTCACATCACCCCGTGTTTTCTTTCTTTATAGCTTGTGTTTGTGTATACAATGGCACAGTGTACCATCCAAATGAAGTTATCTACAACATAACAGATGGGCTAGGAGATTGCATTGTGGCATATTGTGCTGACAATGGAACAATTATTAGAATAATAAGCCCTTGTGCACCAACTAGTACCACCACAACAACACCACTGACTATTTCGCCATTTTCAATCACAGCCAGTACAGGTAACATTTTTGTGTTCATTTTTTGATTGATAATCAAACTGCTCAAAGGTGGAAATAGAATATAGTTGCATGTCCTTTTAAGGGTAGAGTACTCTGCCTTCTTCAAATAATAACTGATGGATTCACTAAATTATCATGCTACATTATCATTTGATTGGCAGATCACTGACAATTTGAATGCATAAAACATGAAAACAATTTAGCATTTATCACCAGACCTGATTGGATCACAACAAACGTTGTCAGGTCTTCCCTCTGCCAAAACTGCTCACGACTCCAAGATCATATTGGACTGCAATGATAACCAACAGCACTGTTTTCTCCACTCTCAATTTCCCCCTTAAATGTTCTTGACCTCACTTCCAACAGCAGGTGTTAGGAACTCATGGCTTGTATTTTGTCACTAAGATTGAGACCATGTATGTAGCTGAAAATGTGTTGCTGGAAAAGCGCAGAAGGTCAGGCAGCATCCAAGGAACAGGAGAATCGACGTTTCGGGCATAAGCCTTTCTTCAGGAATGAGGAAAGTGTGTCCAGCAGGCTAAGATAAAAGGTAGGGAGGAGGGACTTGGGGGAGGGGCGTTGGAAATGCGATAGGTGGAGGGAGGTCAAGGTGAGGGTGATAGGCTGGAGTGGGGAGGGGGCAGAGAGGTCAGGAAGATGATTGCAGGTTAGGAAGGCGGTGCTGAGTTCGAGGGATTTGACTGAGACAAGGTGGGGGGAGGGGAAATGAGGAAACTGGAGAAATCTGAGTTCATCCCTTGTGGTTGGAGGGTTCCCAGGCAGAAGATGAGGCGCTCTTTCTCCAACCATCGTGTTGCCATGGTCTGGCAATGGAGGAGTCCAAGGACCTGCATGTCCTTGGTGGAGTGGGAGGGGGAGTTAAAGTGTTGGGCTACGGGGTGGTTGGGTTGGTTGGTCTGGGTGTCCCAGAGGTGTTCTCTGGGTGTCCCTTGGATGCTGCCTGACCTGCTGCGCTTTTCCAGCAACATATTTTCAGCTCTGATCTCCAGCATCTGCAGCCCTCACTTTCGCCATGTATGTAGCTGCCTATTTCATCATCATCATCATCATTCTTCTAAACTCCACCCACAATGCCAAGGACATGCTCTGGTTGTACTCCCTGGAGCCCATCTGAAATAACTCCATACAGGCCAGTATCCCATTATCAAGTCACCCTTTATTTATACATGCATAGTACTTGACACATATAGCTTTTTCTACCCTCTGAACTGAACCTCTGATCCACCTGTCCACCTCTTGTGCCTGGAGCGTCTTGGAAGAAATTCACCCTCTTCTTTGGGCAGTAAAGGATCAAACCCACTATGTCCACCTCAGACTCAAATATTTCATAGAATCATAGAATCCTTAAGTTGCAGAACCAGACCCACCACCCTACTCTATACCTGTAGCCCTGCAATTTCCATGGCTAATCCACCTAGCCTGCATATCTCTGGCCACAATAGGCAATTTAGCATGGCCAATCCACCCAACCTGCACACGTTTGGACTGTGGGAACACCTGGAGGAAACCCACATAGACAGGGAGAGAATGTGCAAACTCCACACAAACAGTTGCCTGAGGGTGGAATTGAACCCAGCTCCTTGGCACTGTGAGGCAGCAATGCTAACCACTGAGTCACCATGCCACCCATTTCTTCAACAGTAGACATGGATTCCGACAACCTTTCCAGCTGTCCTGAGTGGCTGGGTGTGTTTTGCTGATGCTCGGTTTCTGAGTTTTCAGCTTTCATGTGGTCCACATGCTTGTTTAGGACCAGCTCACGTACCCAAATTTTTAATGTTGTGGGATCTGATCTTGCATTGGCCACGCCTGATACCATGCAAGGCCATTTCAGTGGTTTCATTACCAAACTTTGTCCCCTGAAGTAGACTGTTCCTCTTGCTTAGAGGGGTCTTTTGTCTGGCATTGACATTCCCAATGCTGGTTCACCCTACGCTCCCAGGTCCAGAAAGATCAGATTTAACCTGGTTTTGAATCTTCTCCCAAGTAGCAACTCTGCTGGAGCTAACCCTGTAGTTGCATGAGGGGTGGTCCAATAATGAAATAGGTACCAGAACAGTTTGACATTGAGTAAAGCTGTTGGGTGGTTCTTTAAGCCTGCCTTCAAAGTTTGGCCTGGTCTTTCCTCCAGACCATTGGGCAATAGATGATATGGAGCTGTCTATGCCTCATGACATTAAACTTTAGGAAATATTCAAGTTCCCCATTTTCTGTAACCAACACTTCTGCGAGCCCTTGTACTGCAAAAGATACTCGCTCCTTTTCTATCACAGTCCCAGTATTTAATAAATGATCTCTATGCACATTCCACAACTTTGAGTGTTCATCCACAATGCCCTTGAAAGGGCAGGCATAATTGACATGTAACCGAGTCCAGGGTTGCTCAGCAATTCCCAAGAATGTGGGGGAGCTGCTGGTGGTAATTTTTGTCCTTGTTAGCACTCTGGGCATTGCCCCACCAAAGTGCCTATGTCTACACCCAAATTTGGCTACCAGACACAACTTGTCATCAACATATTCATTTTGCACACTTCTGGTGGAGTTTAGCCATTATCTGGTTCTCTCTGGTGATTGGGTCTCACCAGAAAGGTTTCAATTTTGATTGTGACGGTCCCCCATGATCACCAGCTGTTTTAGTTTTGCCAGGACCAGATTTTTTAGCATCAAAAGTATGATATTGTCAGTGCTGACCAGAAAGGTGTCCAGAAAGTTTAAAACCAGAATGGACTTTTCTAGTGGCAGCATCACCAGTGACATATCCGTCAGTAGGAGGCTGCTCAAGGCATCTGCATTTGCTACTCAACCTCCTGGATGATGTTCTAATTTACAATTGTATGCACTTTTTCACCTGAAGCCTTGTCCTTGTTGAGTGTGGTAGCAGGGGTTTGTTGTCTGCTACTATTACCAATTGATGGATGGAAATTGGATGGAACTTTCTCACACCAAAGATGTCCACCAAATCTTCCTTCTCTATCTAGGCAGTTTTGCGCTCTGCATCAGCCAAATTCCAGGAAGCATGCACCATTGGGTATTCACCTTCATAGTACATCTGTGCGCCAATACTACCTCGATACCATACAGAGAAGCATCATATGTCATCACGATATCTTGCAATGGGTCGTAGTATGCCAACACCTCAAGCAGTGACAGCTGCTTCTTCACTTTCATAAAGGTTCTGTCTTAGCTACAAGCCCATTTCCAAGGCTGACCCTTTTTCAGTAGTAGATGTAAGAGTGCCAGGATGGAGGCCAGGATATGTATGAATGTTTTGTAATACAGGTCGTTCTGCTACAATGCATGTTTCCTTAACGCGAATTTGCTGAAATTCGATTAACAAATTGGGAGCACTGTTTCTAAAGTACGAACTTTTAAAAGTGTGCTGGTTGTAACGCAATTAGATTGCCAATAGTTTAAGCGCTGTTTCTAAAGCGTGATTTTTCTATAATGTTGTACTTGCACAAGAACGCAACCATCGTATTATAGAAGAACTCCCTGTAAATCACCAATCCAAGGAGTGACCTAAGCTCCAGTACCAACATGGGAGCCGGGGCACCTTTGATTGCCCTCACTTCAGTTTCCAACAGATGTAACCCCATCTTGAGTCTGTAGCCTAAGCGGGTCACTTGGGGAGTGACCTTCTAGGGCATATGTTCACCTTGGAGAAACATCTAAAAACTATGGCCAAGTTATCTGTATGCTCTTCATTGGTCTTCCCTGTTATTAGCACATCATCCAGATAAATGACGATCTGCAGCAGACCTTGTAAAATTTTCTCCATTCTCAAGGGGGAGTGTGAACTTGAATCCTTTTCTGATGTCAATATTTAAATCTTTCCAATATTTTGTGTTGTGCTTGTTTAGTAAATATTTTGCTCTCTCTGTTATGCTGACAGCTATACTGTGTGTGTTCAGTGACTGTCCCCATGGTGAGATTAAAAATAAAACAAAGTTAGAGTTTAACAACCCACGTTTCATTTTGGGATCTCCTTATTTTAATTTAACCTATTTTTCCAATTAACTTGGTCAGAGATGACACTGGAGCAGGTGGGACTTGAATCTGGGACTCCTGATCCAGGGTAAGGGTCGCTACCACTGTACCACAAGAGGGCCCCAAAATAATTCTGTTTTCACAATACAGGTTAAAAGAATCCATAAATTCCCATTCCCTGACAGGGATTTGAACTTGGACCACAGTGGTGAAAGTGCCAAATTCTAGCCACTAGACCATCAGGAAAGTTTCATTTTAGGATCTAACATTGCTGAGTACTATTAATGTCAGCTGGGATATAAAATATCTGACAATGAATTGAACATTTGAAGCCAAAATAAGAATTGATTTAGCACACAACAAAACTTTCAAAACTGGTATATAATTTAACACCGAGGTAAATTAGAGTAGGTGCCCAAATACTTGGTCAAAGAAGTAGGTTTTACAGACCGCATGAACCATAGAGTGAAAAATAAAGAAGCACATATTTGAAAAGGAATGATAGTCCAGACTTTAGGGTTTATGTAGTTGAAGGATTAAGATATGTAACTGGTGAGAATTAGAAGAAAACAGTGATCATGGAAGGTTATAGGTTTGAAGGAGGTTACATAGCTAGGGAAAAGACAAGCAATGGATGGATATGAAAACTTTAAGGTCAACACTTTGCGAGAACAAATGCCAATAGTTATCCGGTCAGGATAAAGGAATGAGTCTTAGTGCATGGCCTTGGATACTTCTTGAATGAGCTCAAATTTACAAAGAAAGAAAATTGGGAGTGAAAGTGTTGAAACAGTTGAGCATGAAAGCTCAGTTGAGGGTTTTAGAAGCAATACTACTAAGACTATGACAGGCATCATTACGGAGTTAGACATCAGCTATCAAAATTACAGGTTGATGGCATGTTCTCAATTATCCATTTTCTTGCCTTGTCACATCTTGGCCCTCTGTCCTTCACATGTATCATGGAAACCTGGTAGTTTTCAAGGGATTCCTGAAGAAGGGCTTATGCCCGAAACATCGATTCTCCTGTTCCTTGGATGCTGCGCTTTTCCAGCAACACATTTTCAGCTCTGATCTCCAGTATCTGCAGTCCTCACTTTCTCCTTCAAGAGATTAACATGGAAAGTTTCAGCAGATCTTCAGATGCATTTTTGTTCAAATAATCAATGTGCTTATTAGGATGTACTATTTCACAACCCTCACTTTGCAACTCAGTTATTGATTTCCTTTGAGTGATAAAACTGATATTATCTCTGTGTTTTAAAAACTTTCTTTCTTTTTCAGAAATTAAGTCATCAACTTCAACTGTTCCCACAACCAGCAAAATACTGAGCAGTAAGTAAACTTTACAATCATTTGTAATGTGAAATATTTCCATAATAGTTAATATTGATCGATTACTGCATGTTTTACCGAACTGTTTCGAATAGTGTCACATCTGACTTTTGAAGGAAACAAGTAAAAAGCATCAGCAGGAAATTTTATTATATTGCAATCATCAAATACAAATAGCATAGCCTGACATTTCAAGTGCATTACATTTTATAATTCGTTGAAAAGTTTTTAAAAACAAATTTTATGAATACTTTTCTTGCACAAAGAGCATCATTAATGCAGGTATTTGATTTAAAAAATCATTTGCTTATGGACAGATAACTCTCTATCAATGGTATAGAACCAGTTGAAAAGTAGCAATTAAAGAAAGATTTGTGCACATTAACTCTTCCATGTATATATGCATAACTGAACAGAAATCAATGTAAAATGTCGTAATTCTCACATCAAATCTTTTAATTCCCTATAGCTACTTGTGTGATAGTGGAACAATGTGAATGGACCCAATGGATAAGTGTAACCAAGCCAAACTCTGGCTTTTCGGGAGGTGATTTTGAAACATATGATAAAATTAAGGAGCATGGATATGCAATTTGTGATGCTCCAAGCAACATTGAATGCAGAGCCATACATGCACCAGATGTAGAACTGGAAGATATCGAACAAACAGTACAGTGCAATATTTCTTTTGGTCTCATATGTGAAAACAAGAACCAAAATTACATGAAAACGTGCTACGACTATGAAATCCAACTGTTATGCTGTAATTTTATATGTCAAGCTCCAACAACAACAACAGAATCAAGGACAACCACGGCGCATATTACCACAATGACTTCTGCAGAATCAACACCACGGATTCCCACAGGTGTTCAAACATCACACTCAACAGCAACAACAGCACAGAGTACAACAACAACAGAAGTTTCAAAGGCAACAAATGAATCACCAACTACCCTGAAAATATTCAGAACGACGACTGTGATGCCAACAACAGTCCAAACAAAAGAATCATCCACTTCAACTCCACATTCATCCAAATTCCCAACAACAAGCACAAATAAGCATTCAACTACCAGTATAAAAATACACACTGGCTCGACAACAACTACAACCTGTACAACTGAAACCACAGAGACAGGGGAAACACATTCACCCACCGCTCCACCTTCAACCACCTCCCCAGTCACAACATTCTCTGCAACAACGACCACAACATCACCCACACCCACAGGACCACCTCAATCATCATCAACATCACACAAAACACAACCGTCAACCACTTCCACCAGTGCTTCTCCAACTGTGACCACGATCACATCGACACCGAGTGAAACACCAACTGAAACAAGGCAAACAACAACCTCACCCACTACAGTCACTTTAACCCCAAAAACAACGAGCACTTCAACAAGCACAACGGTGACTGCAACTACAACTGCTCAGTCTTCAACCCCAACAGCAACAATCAGCATAACGTCACCTTCTACAGAATCCACAACCATGACAGTATCCACAATATCAACCACAACCACAGCATCAACGCCGATAACATCTTCAAAACTGCCAACATCCACACCCACTCCACATACAACTAGCACTGCGGAAACACCCACCGGCTCAAAGACAACTACAACCTCTACAACTGAAACCACAGGGACCGGGGAAACACATTCACCCACTGCTCCACCTTCAACCACCTCCCCAGTCACAACATTCTCTGCAACAACGACCACAACATCACCCACACCCACACCCACAGGACCACCTCAATCATCATCAACATCACACAAAACACAATCGTCAACCACTTCCACCAGTGCTTCTCCAACTGTGACCACGACCACATCGACAGCTAGTGAAACACCAACTGAAACAAGGCAAACATCAACCTCACCCACTACAGTCACTTTAACCCCAAAAACAACGAGCACTTCAACAAGCACAACCGTGACTGCAACTACAACTGCTCAGTCATCAACCCCAACAGCAACAATCAGCATAACGTCACCTTCTACAGAATCCACAACCATGACAGTATCCACAATATCAACCACAACCACAGCATCAACGCCGATAACATCTTCAAAACTGCCAACATCCACACCCACTCCACATACAACTAGCACTGCGGAAACACCCACCGGCTCAAAGACAACGACAACCTGTACAACTGAAACCACAGAGACCGAGGAAACACATTCACCCACCGCTCCACCTTCAACCACCTCCCCAATCACAACATTCTCTGCAACAACGACCATAACATCACCCACACCCACAGGACCACCTCAATCATCTTCAACATCACACAAAACACAATCGTCAACCACTTCCACCAGTGCTTCTCCAACTGTGACCACGACCACATCGACAGCTAGTGAAACACCAACTGAAACAAGGCAAACATCAACCTCACCCACTACAGTCACTTCAACCTCAAAACCAACGAGCACTTCAACAAGCACAACGGTGACTGCAACTACAACTGCTCAGTCTTCAACCCCAACAGCAACAATCAGCATAACGTCACCTTCTACAGAATCCACAACCATGACAGTATCCACAATATCAACCACAACCACAGCATCAACGCCGATAACATCTTCAAAACTGCCAACATCCACACCCACTCCACATACAACTAGCACTGCGGAAACACCCACCGGCTCAAAGACAACTACAACCTCTACAACTGAAACCACAGGGACCGGGGAAACACATTCACCCACTGCTCCACCTTCAACCACCTCCCCAATCACAACATTCTCTGCAACAACGACCACAACATCACCCACACCCACACCCACAGGACCACCTCAATCATCATCAACATCACACAAAACACAATCGTCAACCACTTCCACCAGTGCTTCTCCAACTGTGACCACGACCACATCGACAGCTAGTGAAACACCAACTGAAACAAGGCAAACATCAACCTCACCCACTACAGTCACTTTAACCCCAAAAACAACGAGCACTTCAACAAGCACAACCGTGACTGCAACTACAACTGCTCAGTCATCAACCCCAACAGCAACAATCAGCATAACGTCACCTTCTACATTATCCACAACCATGACAGTATCCAAAATATCAACAACAACCACAGCATCAACGCCGATAACATCTTCAAAACTGCCAACATCCACACCCACTCCACATTCAACTAGCACTGCGGAAACACCCACCGGCTCAAAGACAACTACAACCTGTACAACTGAAACCACAGGGACCGGGGAAACACATTCACCCACCGCTCCACCTTCAACCACCTCCCCAGTCACAACATTCTCTGCATCAACGACCACAACTTCACCCACACCCACAGGACCACCTCAATCATCTTCAACATCACACAAAACACAATCGTCAACCACTTACACCAGTGCTTCTCCAACTGTGACCACGACCACATCGACAGCTAGTGAAACACCAACTGAAACAAGGCAAACATCAACCTCACCCACTACAGTCACTTTAACCCCAAAAACAACGAGCACTTCAACAAGCACAACCGTGACTGCAACTACAACTGCTCAGTCATCAACCCCAACAGCAACAATCAGCATAACGTCACCTTCTACATTATCCACAACCATGACAGTATCCAAAATATCAACAACAACCACAGCATCAACGCCGATAACATCTTCAAAACTGCCAACATCCACACCCACTCCACATTCAACTAGCACTGCGGAAACACCCACCGGCTCAAAGACAACGACAACCTGTACAACTGAAACCACAGGGACCGAGGAAACACATTCACCCACCGCTCCACCTTCAACCACCTTCCCAATCACAACATTCTCTGCAACAACGACCATAACATCACCCACACCCACACCCACAGGACCACCTCAATCATCTTCAACATCACACAAAACACAATCGTCAACCACTTCCACCAGTGCTTCTCCAACTGTGACCACGACCACATCGACAGCTAGTGAAACACCAACTGAAACAAGGCAAACATCAACCTCACCCACTACAGTCACTTTAACCTCAAAACCAACGAGCACTTCAACAAGCACAACCGTGACTGCAACTACAACTGCTCAGTCTTCAACCCCAACAGCAACAATCAGCATAACGTCACCTTCTACAGAATCCACAACCATGACAGTATCCACAATATCAACCACAACCACAGCATCAACGCCGATAACATCTTCAAAACTGCCAACATCCACACCCACTCCACATACAACTAGCACTGCGGAAACACCCACCGGCTCAAAGACAACTACAACCTCTACAACTGAAACCACAGGGACCGGGGAAACACATTCACCCACTGCTCCACCTTCAACCACCTCCCCAGTCACAACATTCTCTGCAACAACGACCACAACATCACCCACACCCACACCCACAGGACCACCTCAATCATCATCAACATCACACAAAACACAATCGTCAACCACTTCCACCAGTGCTTCTCCAACTGTGACCACGACCACATCGACAGCTAGTGAAACACCAACTGAAACAAGGCAAACATCAACCTCACCCACTACAGTCACTTTAACCCCAAAAACAACGAGCACTTCAACAAGCACAACCGTGACTGCAACTACAACTGCTCAGTCATCAACCCCAACAGCAACAATCAGCATAACGTCACCTTCTACATTATCCACAACCATGACAGTATCCAAAATATCAACAACAACCACAGCATCAACGCCGATAACATCTTCAAAACTGCCAACATCCACACCCACTCCACATTCAACTAGCACTGCGGAAACACCCACCGGCTCAAAGACAACGACAACCTGTACAACTGAAACCACAGGGACCGAGGAAACACATTCACCCACCGCTCCACCTTCATCCACCTCCCCAATCACAACATTCTCTGCAACAACGACCATAACATCACCCACACCCACAGGACCACCTCAATCATCTTCAACATCACACAAAACACAATCGTCAACCACTTCCACCAGTGCTTCTCCAACTGTGACCACGACCACATCGACAGCTAGTGAAACACCAACTGAAACAAGGCAAACATCAACCTCACCCACTACAGTCACTTCAACCTCAAAACCAACGAGCACTTCAACAAGCACAACGGTGACTGCAACTACAACTGCTCAGTCTTCAACCCCAACAGCAACAATCAGCATAACGTCACCTTCTACAGAATCCACAACCATGACAGTATCCACAATATCAACCACAACCACAGCATCAACGCCGATAACATCTTCAAAACTGCCAACATCCACACCCACTCCACATACAACTAGCACTGCGGAAACACCCACCGGCTCAAAGACAACTACAACCTCTACAACTGAAACCACAGGGACCGGGGAAACACATTCACCCACTGCTCCACCTTCAACCACCTCCCCAGTCACAACATTCTCTGCAACAACGACCACAACATCACCCACACCCACACCCACAGGACCACCTCAATCATCTTCAACATCACACAAAACACAATCGTCAACCACTTCCACCAGTGCTTCTCCAACTGTGACCACGACCACATCGACAGCTAGTGAAACACCAACTGAAACAAGGCAAACATCAACCTCACCCACTACAGTCACTTTAACCTCAAAACCAACGAGCACTTCAACAAGCACAACCGTGACTGCAACTACAACTGCTCAGTCTTCAACCCCAACAGCAACAATCAGCATAACGTCACCTTCTACAGAATCCACAACCATGACAGTATCCACAATATCAACCACAACCACAGCATCAACGCCGATAACATCTTCAAAACTGCCAACATCCACACCCACTCCACATACAACTAGCACTGCGGAAACACCCACCGGCTCAAAGACAACTACAACCTCTACAACTGAAACCACAGGGACCGGGGAAACACATTCACCCACTGCTCCACCTTCAACCACCTCCCCAGTCACAACATTCTCTGCAACAACGACCACAACATCACCCACACCCACACCCACAGGACCACCTCAATCATCATCAACATCACACAAAACACAATCGTCAACCACTTCCACCAGTGCTTATCCAACTGTGACCACGACCACATCGACAGCTAGTGAAACACCAACTGAAACAAGGCAAACATCAACCTCACCCACTACAGTCACTTTAACCCCAAAAACGAGCACTTCAACAAGCACAACCGTGACTGCAACTACAACTGCTCAGTCATCATCCCCAACAGCAACAATCAGCATAATGTCACCTTCTACAGAATCCACAACCATGACAGTATCCAAAATATCAACTACAACCACAGCATCAACCCCGATAACATCTTCAAAACTGCCAACATCCACACCCACTCCACATACAACTAGCACTGCGGAAACACCCACCGTCTCAAAGACAACGACAACCTGTACAACTGAAACCACAGGGACCGAGGAAACACATTCACCCACCGCTCCACCTTCAACCACCTCCCCAGTCACAACATTCTCTGCAACAACGACCACAACATCACCCACACCCACAGGACCACCTCAATCATCTTCAACATCTCACAAAACACAATCGTCAACCACTTCCACCAGTGCTTCTCCAACTGTGACCACGACCACATCGACAGCTAGTGAAACACCAACTGAAACAAGGCAAACATCAACCTCACCCACTACAGTCACTTTAACCTCAAAACCAACGAGCACTTCAACAAGCACAACCGTGACTGCAACTACAACTGCTCAGTCTTCAACCCCAACAGCAACAATCAGCATAACGTCACCTTCTTCAGAATCCACAACCATGACAGTATCCACAATATCAACCACAACCACAGCATCATCGCCGATAACATCTTCAAAACTGCCAACATCCACACCCACTCCACATACAACTAGCACTGCGGAAACACCCACCGGCTCAAAGACAACTACAACCTCTACAACTGAAACCACAGGGACCGGGGAAACACATTCACCCACTGCTCCACCTTCAACCACCTCCCCAGTCACAACATTCTCTGCAACAACGACCACAACATCACCCACACCCACACCCACAGGACCACCTCAATCATCATCAACATCACACAAAACACAATCGTCAACCACTTCCACCAGTGCTTCTCCAACTGTGATCACGACCACATCGACAGCTAGTGAAACACCAACTGAAACAAGGCAAACATCAACCTCACCCACTACAGTCACTTTAACCCCAAAAACAACGAGCACTTCAACAAGCACAACCGTGACTGCAACTACAACTGCTCAGTCATCAACCCCAACAGCAACAATCAGCATAACGTCACCTTCTACATTATCCACAACCATGACAGTATCCAAAATATCAACAACAACCACAGCATCAACGCCGATAACATCTTCAAAACTGCCAACATCCACACCCACTCCACATTCAACTAGCACTGCGGAAACACCCACCGGCTCAAAGACAACGACAACCTGTACAACTGAAACCACAGGGACCGAGGAAACACATTCACCCACCGCTCCACCTTCAACCACCTCCCCAATCACAACATTCTCTGCAACAACGACCATAACATCACCCACACCCACAGGACCACCTCAATCATCTTCAACATCACACAAAACACAATCGTCAACCACTTCCACCAGTGCTTCTCCAACTGTGACCACGACCACATCGACAGCTAGTGAAACACCAACTGAAACAAGGCAAACATCAACCTCACCCACTACAGTCACTTCAACCTCAAAACCAACGAGCACTTCAACAAGCACAACGGTGACTGCAACTACAACTGCTCAGTCTTCAACCCCAACAGCAACAATCAGCATAACGTCACCTTCTACAGAATCCACAACCATGACAGTATCCACAATATCAACCACAACCACAGCATCAACGCCGATAACATCTTCAAAACTGCCAACATCCACACCCACTCCACATACAACTAGCACTGCGGAAACACCCACCGGCTCAAAGACAACTACAACCTCTACAACTGAAACCACAGGGACCGGGGAAACACATTCACCCACCGCTCCACCTTCAACCACCTCCCCAGTCACAACATTCTCTGCATCAACGACCACAACTTCACCCACACCCACAGGACCACCTCAATCATCTTCAACATCACACAAAACACAATCGTCAACCACTTACACCAGTGCTTCTCCAACTGTGACCACGACCACATCGACAGCTAGTGAAACACCAACTGAAACAAGGCAAACATCAACCTCACCCACTACAGTCACTTTAACCCCAAAAACAACGAGCACTTCAACAAGCACAACCGTGACTGCAACTACAACTGCTCAGTCATCAACCCCAACAGCAACAATCAGCATAACGTCACCTTCTACATTATCCACAACCATGACAGTATCCAAAATATCAACAACAACCACAGCATCAACGCCGATAACATCTTCAAAACTGCCAACATCCACACCCACTCCACATTCAACTAGCACTGCGGAAACACCCACCGGCTCAAAGACAACGACAACCTGTACAACTGAAACCACAGGGACCGAGGAAACACATTCACCCACCGCTCCACCTTCATCCACCTCCCCAATCACAACATTCTCTGCAACAACGACCATAACATCACCCACACCCACAGGACCACCTCAATCATCTTCAACATCACACAAAACACAATCGTCAACCACTTCCACCAGTGCTTCTCCAACTGTGACCACGACCACATCGACAGCTAGTGAAACACCAACTGAAACAAGGCAAACATCAACCTCACCCACTACAGTCACTTTAACCCCAAAAACAACGAGCACTTCAACAAGCACAACCGTGACTGCAACTACAACTGCTCAGTCATCAACCCCAACAGCAACAATCAGCATAACGTCACCTTCTACATTATCCACAACCATGACAGTATCCAAAATATCAACAACAACCACAGCATCAACGCCGATAACATCTTCAAAACTGCCAACATCCACACCCACTCCACATTCAACTAGCACTGCGGAAACACCCACCGGCTCAAAGACAACTACAACCTGTACAACTGAAACCACAGGGACCGGGGAAACACATTCACCCACCGCTCCACCTTCAACCACCTCCCCAGTCACAACATTCTCTGCATCAACGACCACAACTTCACCCACACCCACAGGACCACCTCAATCATCTTCAACATCACACAAAACACAATCGTCAACCACTTCCACCAGTGCTTCTCCAACTGTGACCATGACTACATCGACAGCTAGTGAAACACCAACTGAAACAAGGCAAACATCAACCTCACCCACTCCAGTCACTTTAACCCCAAAAACAACGAGCACTTCAACAAGTACAACGGTGACTGCTACTACAACTGCTCAGTCATCAACCCCAACAGCAACAGTCAGCATAACGTCACCTTCTACAGAATCCACAACCATGACAGTATCCGAAACATCAACTACAACCACAGCATCAACGCCGATAACATCTTCAAAACTGCCAACATCCACACCCACTCCACATTCAACTAGCACTGCGGAAACACCCACCGGCTCAAAGACAACGACAACCTGTACAACTGAAACCACAGGGACCGGGGAAACACATTCACCCACCGCTCCACCTTCAACCACCTCCCCAGTCACAACATTCTCTGCAACAACGACGACAACTTCACCCACACCCACACCCACAGGACCACCACAATCATCATCAACATCACACAAAACACAATCGTCAACCACTTCCACCAGTGCTTCTCCAACTGTGACCACAACCACATCGACAGCTAGTGAAACACCAACTGAAACAAGGCAAACATCAACCTCACCCACTACAGTCACTTTAACCCCAAAAACAACGAGCACTTCAACAAGCACAACCGTGACTGCAACTACAACTGCTCAGTCATCAACCCCAACAGCAACAATCAGCATAAGGTCACCTTCTACAGAATCCACAACCATGACAGTATCCAAAATATCAACCACAACCACAGCATCAACGCCGATAACATCTTCAAAACTGCCAACATCCACACCCACTCCACATTCAACTAGCACTGCGGAAACACCCACCGGCTCAAAGACAACGACAACCTCTACAACTGAAACCACAGGGACCGAGGAAACACATTCACCCACCGCTCCACCTTCAACCACCTCCCCAGTCACAACATTCTCTGCAACAACGACCACAACATCACCCACACCCACACCCACACCCACAGGACCACCTCAATCATCATCAACATCACACAAAACACAATCGTCAACCACTTCCACCAGTGCTTCTCCAACTGTGACCACGACCACATCGACAGCTAGTGAAACACCAACTGAAACAAGGCAAACATCAACCTCACCCACTACAGTCACTTTAACCCCAAAAACAACGAGCACTTCAACAAGCACAACCGTGACTGCAACTACAACTGCTCAGTCATCAACCCCAACAGCAACAATCAGCATAACGTCACCTTCTACATTATCCACAACCATGACAGTATCCAAAATATCAACAACAACCACAGCATCAACGCCGATAACATCTTCAAAACTGCCAACATCCACACCCACTCCACATTCAACTAGCACTGCGGAAACACCCACCGGCTCAAAGACAACTACAACCTGTACAACTGAAACCACAGGGACCGGGGAAACACATTCACCCACCGCTCCACCTTCAACCACCTCCCCAGTCACAACATTCTCTGCATCAACGACCACAACTTCACCCACACCCACAGGACCACCTCAATCATCTTCAACATCACACAAAACACAATCGTCAACCACTTACACCAGTGCTTCTCCAACTGTGACCACGACCACATCGACAGCTAGTGAAACACCAACTGAAACAAGGCAAACATCAACCTCACCCACTACAGTCACTTTAACCCCAAAAACAACGAGCACTTCAACAAGCACAACCGTGACTGCAACTACAACTGCTCAGTCATCAACCCCAACAGCAACAATCAGCATAACGTCACCTTCTACATTATCCACAACCATGACAGTATCCAAAATATCAACAACAACCACAGCATCAACGCCGATAACATCTTCAAAACTGCCAACATCCACACCCACTCCACATTCAACTAGCACTGCGGAAACACCCACCGGCTCAAAGACAACGACAACCTGTACAACTGAAACCACAGGGACCGAGGAAACACATTCACCCACCGCTCCACCTTCAACCACCTTCCCAATCACAACATTCTCTGCAACAACGACCATAACATCACCCACACCCACACCCACAGGACCACCTCAATCATCTTCAACATCACACAAAACACAATCGTCAACCACTTCCACCAGTGCTTCTCCAACTGTGACCACGACCACATCGACAGCTAGTGAAACACCAACTGAAACAAGGCAAACATCAACCTCACCCACTACAGTCACTTTAACCTCAAAACCAACGAGCACTTCAACAAGCACAACCGTGACTGCAACTACAACTGCTCAGTCTTCAACCCCAACAGCAACAATCAGCATAACGTCACCTTCTACAGAATCCACAACCATGACAGTATCCACAATATCAACCACAACCACAGCATCAACGCCGATAACATCTTCAAAACTGCCAACATCCACACCCACTCCACATACAACTAGCACTGCGGAAACACCCACCGGCTCAAAGACAACTACAACCTCTACAACTGAAACCACAGGGACCGGGGAAACACATTCACCCACTGCTCCACCTTCAACCACCTCCCCAGTCACAACATTCTCTGCAACAACGACCACAACATCACCCACACCCACACCCACAGGACCACCTCAATCATCATCAACATCACACAAAACACAATCGTCAACCACTTCCACCAGTGCTTCTCCAACTGTGACCACGACCACATCGACAGCTAGTGAAACACCAACTGAAACAAGGCAAACATCAACCTCACCCACTACAGTCACTTTAACCCCAAAAACAACGAGCACTTCAACAAGCACAACCGTGACTGCAACTACAACTGCTCAGTCATCAACCCCAACAGCAACAATCAGCATAACGTCACCTTCTACATTATCCACAACCATGACAGTATCCAAAATATCAACAACAACCACAGCATCAACGCCGATAACATCTTCAAAACTGCCAACATCCACACCCACTCCACATTCAACTAGCACTGCGGAAACACCCACCGGCTCAAAGACAACGACAACCTGTACAACTGAAACCACAGGGACCGAGGAAACACATTCACCCACCGCTCCACCTTCATCCACCTCCCCAATCACAACATTCTCTGCAACAACGACCATAACATCACCCACACCCACAGGACCACCTCAATCATCTTCAACATCACACAAAACACAATCGTCAACCACTTCCACCAGTGCTTCTCCAACTGTGACCACGACCACATCGACAGCTAGTGAAACACCAACTGAAACAAGGCAAACATCAACCTCACCCACTACAGTCACTTCAACCTCAAAACCAACGAGCACTTCAACAAGCACAACGGTGACTGCAACTACAACTGCTCAGTCTTCAACCCCAACAGCAACAATCAGCATAACGTCACCTTCTACAGAATCCACAACCATGACAGTATCCACAATATCAACCACAACCACAGCATCAACGCCGATAACATCTTCAAAACTGCCAACATCCACACCCACTCCACATACAACTAGCACTGCGGAAACACCCACCGGCTCAAAGACAACTACAACCTCTACAACTGAAACCACAGGGACCGGGGAAACACATTCACCCACTGCTCCACCTTCAACCACCTCCCCAGTCACAACATTCTCTGCAACAACGACCACAACATCACCCACACCCACACCCACAGGACCACCTCAATCATCATCAACATCACACAAAACACAATCGTCAACCACTTCCACCAGTGCTTCTCCAACTGTGACCACGACCACATCGACAGCTAGTGAAACACCAACTGAAACAAGGCAAACATCAACCTCACCCACTACAGTCACTTTAACCCCAAAAACAACGAGCACTTCAACAAGCACAACCGTGACTGCAACTACAACTGCTCAGTCATCAACCCCAACAGCAACAATCAGCATAACGTCACCTTCTACATTATCCACAACCATGACAGTATCCAAAATATCAACAACAACCACAGCATCAACGCCGATAACATCTTCAAAACTGCCAACATCCACACCCACTCCACATTCAACTAGCACTGCGGAAACACCCACCGGCTCAAAGACAACTACAACCTGTACAACTGAAACCACAGGGACCGGGGAAACACATTCACCCACCGCTCCACCTTCAACCACCTCCCCAGTCACAACATTCTCTGCATCAACGACCACAACTTCACCCACACCCACAGGACCACCTCAATCATCTTCAACATCACACAAAACACAATCGTCAACCACTTCCACCAGTGCTTCTCCAACTGTGACCATGACTACATCGACAGCTAGTGAAACACCAACTGAAACAAGGCAAACATCAACCTCACCCACTCCAGTCACTTTAACCCCAAAAACAACGAGCACTTCAACAAGTACAACGGTGACTGCTACTACAACTGCTCAGTCATCAACCCCAACAGCAACAGTCAGCATAACGTCACCTTCTACAGAATCCACAACCATGACAGTATCCGAAACATCAACTACAACCACAGCATCAACGCCGATAACATCTTCAAAACTGCCAACATCCACACCCACTCCACATTCAACTAGCACTGCGGAAACACCCACCGGCTCAAAGACAACGACAACCTGTACAACTGAAACCACAGGGACCGGGGAAACACATTCACCCACCGCTCCACCTTCAACCACCTCCCCAGTCACAACATTCTCTGCAACAACGACGACAACTTCACCCACACCCACACCCACAGGACCACCACAATCATCATCAACATCACACAAAACACAATCGTCAACCACTTCCACCAGTGCTTCTCCAACTGTGACCACAACCACATCGACAGCTAGTGAAACACCAACTGAAACAAGGCAAACATCAACCTCACCCACTACAGTCACTTTAACCCCAAAAACAACGAGCACTTCAACAAGCACAACCGTGACTGCAACTACAACTGCTCAGTCATCAACCCCAACAGCAACAATCAGCATAAGGTCACCTTCTACAGAATCCACAACCATGACAGTATCCAAAATATCAACCACAACCACAGCATCAACGCCGATAACATCTTCAAAACTGCCAACTTCCACACCCACTCCACATTCAACTAGCACTGCGGAAACACCCACCGGCTCAAAGACAACGACAACCTGTACAACTGAAACCACAGGGACCGAGGAAACACATTCACCCACCGCTCCACCTTCAACCACCTCCCCAGTCACAACATTCTCTGCAACAACGACCACAACATCACCCACACCCACAGGACCACCTCAATCATCTTCAACATCACACAAAACACAATCGTCAACCACTTCCACCAGTGCTTCTCCAACTGTGACCACAACCACATCGACAGCTAGTGAAACACCAACTGAAACAAGGCAAACATCAACCTCACCCACTACAGTCACTTTAACCCCAAAAACAACGAGCACTTCAACAAGCACAACCGTGACTGCAACTACAACTGCTCAGTCATCAACCCCAACAGCAACAATCAGCATAACGTCACCTTCTACATTATCCACAACCATGACAGTATCCAAAATATCAACAACAACCACAGCATCAACGCCGATAACATCTTCAAAACTGCCAACATCCACACCCACTCCACATTCAACTAGCACTGCGGAAACACCCACCGGCTCAAAGACAACGACAACCTGTACAACTGAAACCACAGGGACCGAGGAAACACATTCACCCACCGCTCCACCTTCAACCACCTCCCCAATCACAACATTCTCTGCAACAACGACCACAACATCACCCACACCCACACCCGCAGGACCACCTCAATCATCTTCAACATCACACAAAACACAATCGTCAACCACTTCCACCAGTGCTTCTCCAACTGTGACCATGACTACATCGACAGCTAGTGAAACACCAACTGAAACAAGGCAAACATCAACCTCACCCACTCCAGTCACTTTAACCCCAAAAACAACGAGCACTTCAACAAGTACAACGGTGACTGCAACTACAACTGCTCAGTCATCAACCCCAACAGCAACAGTCAGCATAACGTCACCTTCTACAGAATCCACAACCATGACAGTATCCGAAACATCAACTACAACCACAGCATCAACGCCGATAACATCTTCAAAACTGCCAACATCCACACCCACTCCACATTCAACTCGCACTGCGGAAACACCCACCGGCTCAAAGACAACGACAACCTGTACAACTGAAACCACAGGGACCGGGGAAACACATTCACCCACCGCTCCACCTTCAACCACCTCCCCAGTCACAACATTCTCTGCAACAACGACGACAACTTCACCCACACCCACACCCACAGGACCACCACAATCATCATCAACATCACACAAAACACAATCGTCAACCACTTCCACCAGTGCTTCTCCAACTGTGACCACAACCACATCGACAGCTAGTGAAACACCAACTGAAACAAGGCAAACATCAACCTCACCCACTACAGTCACTTTAACCCCAAAAACAACGAGCACTTCAACAAGCACAACCGTGACTGCAACTACAACTGCTCAGTCATCAACCCCAACAGCAACAATCAGCATAAGGTCACCTTTTACAGAATCCACAACCATGACAGTATCCAAAATATCAACCACAACCACAGCATCAACGCCGATAACATCTTCAAAACTGCCAACATCCACACCCACTCCACATTCAACTAGCACTGCGGAAACACCCACCGGCTCAAAGACAACGACAACCTGTACAACTGAAACCACAGGGACCGAGGAAACACATTCACCCACCGCTCCACCTTCAACCACCTCCCCAGTCACAACATTCTCTGCAACAACGACCACAACATCACCCACACCCACAGGACCACCTCAATCATCTTCAACATCACACAAAACACAATCGTCAACCACTTACACCAGTGCTTCTCCAACTGTGACCACGACCACATCGACAGCTAGTGAAACACCAACTGAAACAAGGCAAACATCAACCTCACCCACTACAGTCACTTTAACCCCAAAAACAACGAGCACTTCAACAAGCACAACCGTGACTGCAACTACAACTGCTCAGTCATCAACCCCAACAGCAACAATAAGCATAACGTCACCTTCTATATTATCCACAACCATGACAGTATCCAAAATATCAACAACAACCACAGCATCAACGCCGATAACATCTTCAAAACTGCCAACATCCACACCCACTCCACATTCAACTAGCACTGCGGAAACACCCACCGGCTCAAAGACAACTACAACCTGTACAACTGAAACCACAGGGACCGGGGAAACACATTCACCCACCGCTCCACCTTCAACCACCTCCCCAGTCACAACATTCTCTGCATCAACGACCACAACATCACCCACACCCACATCCACAGGACCACCTCAATCATCTTCAACATCACACAAAACACAATCGTCAACCACTTACACCAGTGCTTCTCCAACTGTGACCACGTCCACATCGACAGCTAGTGAAACACCAACTGAAACAAGGCAAACATCAACCTCACCCACTACAGTCACTTTAACCCCAAAAACAACGAGCACTTCAACAAGCACAACCGTGACTGCAACTACAACTGCTCAGTCATCAACCCCAACAGCAACAATCAGCATAACGTCACCTTCTACATTATCCACAACCATGACAGTATCCAAAATATCAACAACAACCACAGCATCAACGCCGATAACATCTTCAAAACTGCCAACATCCACACCCACTCCACATTCAACTAGCACTGCGGAAACACCCACCGGCTCAAAGACAACGACAACCTGTACAACTGAAACCACAGGGACCGAGGAAACACATTCACCCACAGCTCCACCTTCAACCACCTCCCCAATCACAACATTCTCTGCAACAACGACCATAACATCACCCACACCCACACCCACAGGACCACCTCAATCATCTTCAACATCACACAAAACACAATCGTCAACCACTTCCACCAGTGCTTCTCCAACTGTGACCACGACCACATCGACAGCTAGTGAAACACCAACTGAAACAAGGCAAACATCAACCTCACCCACTACAGTCACTTTAACCTCAAAACCAACGAGCACTTCAACAAGCACAACCGTGACTGCAACTACAACTGCTCAGTCATCAACCCCAACAGCAACAATCAGCATAACGTCACCTTCTACAGAATCCACAACCATGACAGTATCCACAATATCAACCACAACCACAGCATCAACGCCGATAACATCTTCAAAACTGCCAACATCCACACCCACTCCACATACAACTAGCACTGCGGAAACACCCACCGGCTCAAAGACAACTACAACCTCTACAACTGAAACCACAGGGACCGGGGAAACACATTCACCCACTGCTCCACCTTCAACCACCTCCCCAGTCACAACATTCTCTGCAACAACGACCACAACATCACCCACACCCACACCCACAGGACCACCTCAATCATCATCAACATCACACAAAACACAATCGTCAACCACTTCCACCAGTGCTTCTCCAACTGTGACCACGACCACATCGACAGCTAGTGAAACACCAACTGAAACAAGGCAAACATCAACCTCACCCACTACAGTCACTTTAACCCCAAAAACGAGCACTTCAACAAGCACAACCGTGACTGCAACTACAACTGCTCAGTCATCATCCCCAACAGCAACAATCAGCATAATGTCACCTTCTACAGAATCCACAACCATGACAGTATCCAAAATATCAACTACAACCACAGCATCAACCCCGATAACATCTTCAAAACTGCCATCATCCACACCCACTCCACATACAACTAGCACTGCGGAAACACCCACCGTCTCAAAGACAACGACAACCTGTACAACTGAAACCACAGGGACCGAGGAACCACATTCACCCACCGCTCCACCTTCAACCACCTCCCCAGTCACAACATTCTCTGCAACAACGACCACAACATCACCCACACCCACAGGACCACCTCAATCATCTTCAACATCACACAAAACACAATCGTCAACCACTTCCACCAGTGCTTCTCCAACTGTGACCACGACCACATCGACAGCTAGTGAAACACCAACTGAAACAAGGCAAACATCAACCTCACCCTCTACAGTCACTTTAACCTCAAAACCAACGAGCACTTCAACAAGCACAACGGTGACTGCAACTGCAACTGCTCAGTCTTCAACCCCAACAGCAACAATCAGCATAACGTCACCTTCTACAGAATCCACAACCATGACAGTGTCCACAATATCAACTCTAACCACAGCATCAACGCCGATAACATCTTCAAAACTGCCAACATCCACACCCACTCCACATTCAACTAGCACTGCGGAAACACCCACCGGCTCAAAGACAACGACAACCTGTACAACTGAAACCACAGTGACCGAGGAAACACATTCACCCACTGCTCCACCTTCACCCATCTCCCCAATCACAACATTCTCTGCAACAACGACCACAACATCACCCACACCCACAGGACCACCTCAATCATCATCAACATCACACAAAACACAATCGTCAACCACTTCCACCAGTGCTTCTCCAACTGTGACCACGACCACATCGACAGCTAGTGAAACACCAACTGAAACAAGGCAAACAACAACCTCACCCACTACAGTCACTTTAACCCCAAAAACAACGAGCACTTCAACAAGCACAACCGTGACTGCAACTACAACTGCTCAGTCATCAACCCCAACAGCAACAATCAGCATAACGTCACCTTCTACAGAATCCACAACCATGACAGTATCCACAATATCAACTACAACCACAGCATCAACGCCGATAACATCTTCAAAACTGCCAACATCCACACCCACTCCACATTCAACTAGCACTGCGGAAACACCCACCGGCTCAAAGACAACGACAACCTGTACAACTGAAACCACAGGGATCGAGGAAACACATTCACCCACCGCTCCACCTTCAACCACCTCCCCAATCACAACATTCTCTGCAACAACGACCATAACATCACCCACACCCACAGGACCACCTCAATCATCTTCAACATCACACAAAACACAATCGTCAACCACTTCCACCAGTGCTTCTCCAACTGTGACCACGACCACATCGACAGCTAGTGAAACACCAACTGAAACAAGGCAAACATCAACCTCACCCACTACAGTCACTTTAACCCCAAAAACAACGAGCACTTCAACAAGCACAACGGTGACTGCAACTACAACAGCTCAGTCATCATCCCCAACAGCAACAATCAGCATAACGTCACCTTCTACAGAAACCACAACCATGACAGTATCAACAATATCAACCACAACCACTGGCTCTACAACAACTACTATCTGTACAACTGAAACGGTAGAGACTACTGAATCACAGTCAACCTTATCTCCATCTTCACCCACCTCCCAAGTCACAAAATCCTCTACCATGGCAACGTCTTCACTTGTTTCAACTGTGTCACCAAATGTAACATCTCCAACAACTTTCCAATCATCAACGTCCAGAATTACTAGAATGCCTCCACCTATATTTACAAGCATAACCTCTGTGAGTTCTGCTACCTCTGAAAATGTCACCGTCAGTCAGTCTACCACAAATGTCAACAAATGGAGCACAACTACTGCAGTCACTGTTCCAGTCACCAGGACTGCATCAGCAAGTACTGTGTCTGCAACTACGATCAAGATACCTTCAACATTTTCTCAACCAACACCGACTGCTTCCTCTGTGAATTCAACGATTTCTCCTACTACAAGCTATCCATCTGCAACAACAGAATGTTTTTGCATTGTAAACGGAACTGTGTATTCTCAAGGTAATTTGGTTTTTGCTTTGTTCACCCTGTCTCTTCTGTTCATTTTGGGATTCGTCTGTTTAAGATCTTCTAAATCATATATACTCCTAAAACTTTTGATTTTAAGCTCCCTTGGTTGTTAACTTGCTCTTTGAGTTACATCCCTCTCTATTTATTTTCAAAATCAACCTATTCAGAGAATGCTCTGACAGACCTGTGAGGCAGGAGGGACTTGAACCTAGGCCACATTGCCTGGAGGTAGGGACATTACCACTGCACCACAAGAGCCGTCTCTTGGTACCTTTCTGGTCCCTCAGGTTGGATTTACTTCAAATGTTGTATTGGGTTTTTCATTCACTTCGATACAATGTCATATCATGTCATGTCATTATGTGAGTTAGCCTAAATTTACTTCTCAACAAATGAAACTCATTTTTGCCAGTTCAACAGTTGTGTGAGTTTAACCTCAAATGTTACAGTATTCTAGTATTTCTTACTCTAATGCTCATAGACATCAGCTCCTTGTATTTCCAACTTCCTCTCAAACTTTTAGCATATTTTTTAGAATTAGAATTCCTCATGTGGAAACAGGCCCTTCACCCTATTAAGTCCACACCGACCCTCTGGAAAATAACCCACCCCCCTACCCGATATTTACTCATGACTGAGGAACCTCGCCTATATATCCTGAACACTATGGACAATTTTGCACGGCCAATTCATCTAACCTGCACATCTTTGGACTGTGGGAGGAAACCCATGCAGACATGGGGAGAATGTGCATACTCCACACAGACAGTCGCCCAAGGCTGGAATCAAACCCAGGTCCCTGACGCTGTAAGGCAGCAGTGCTAACCACTGTGCCACCATGCTTTTCCACATGTTTCTCCTGAGTTTCTGTGCAATAAATCTTGCAGGCCTGTTGATCTATTTTGAACTATGCATATTTATTTGGCACTTCCTGATCCTGCAATTTTTTTATAGGTAGCATGCTTAAAACAATATCCTTAATCTCGTTGGTCTTCAAAGAATATGTTGATAATCATTTAAGGGAATAAAATTAAACAAGAGATTGAAAAATAAAGATTTGCTGCTGAGATGAAATGAATATCATTGCAGACAGCACTGAGCTTCTATATATTTGTATTTAGCCTTCACCTCACCAACATCAGAAAATAATCTTCTCATTTTTTTGAAGCTGGATTTTTAAAAAATCATATAGCTGTAAACAAATCTCCCAATCATTGCATCAAAATCAATTTGATCCTTCAATGTTCTCTGTCACCCAGTGATGGCATGACTTCCATTTCCAATATATTAACTTGATTAGTCACCATTACTACCTAAAGAAGGTGTATTTTTCTCTTCATTGTGTTTGAAAATCTGATATCTCCCAGTGAAATGAAGACAAAAGTAAGGCAAAGAACCTGAGATTTTCTGGTCCAGCCCAGAGTGTTTGATATTTATCAGATGAAGGTAAGTCCATCTTGCTGTTGTACAGCAAATGGTTTGGACCACTATAATGATTATAAGGTACGTGACTCCCTTTCCTCTCATACACCAGCACTTCTACACACCCCAAGGGTGACATCATGGACTTCAGACTGGAAGTAAACCCAAGATTAAGATGCAAGACCTTTGTAAGAGAAGGGTTTGTGTGGTACTGCACCTGGAGCATAAAAAAAGATAGGCGGAATGTTTGTGTTCTTGCAGATGGAAATATTTGAAAATTCATATGCTGCTTCTTTGAGATTCTTTCCATAATGTTATACACATATAATGTTGTCAAATTGAAACACGAAACGCCATGACTGTTTTAGTACATGGTAATTATGATTTTCTAATTGGGAGTGGCTATGTAGAATAACTTCTACGGAAACAAAGAAAGAGTTCATAGTTCTGATTAATTAAATCAGTCTCAATCCATATTCAAATGTGAGAAATATCACAATTTTCAATAACTAATTTCATATGATTAATAATTTTGAGTTCAAAATTAGGTAATCATATTTTCATTTGAAATTAATATGGGGCTGCATATAGATTTTTGCCATTTAGATTAATAATCGTCTATTAATTTTGCATTTTGTACTTCTTCTCATTTCAATGTTATTTAACACTGTATATTAAGAAGAATACCATTTTTAATATTGCTATGCTGATCTTCACAGTATACTATTGCTTTCGTTTGTTTTGTACCATTGTGTGTTGTGTCTGTTACCACTGAGTCTGTGTGACTGATATATTTTGTCAAATTCAGTTCAAAAATTGATCTTGCATTGACTCGCTTTGGATGTGCAAATGGCTTTTTTCCAGTAGAAATTTGTGTAATATTGTGTTGGTAAGATGTCAATAATCAGTTGAGACTGTCGTAGAATAATTGTAAACATCTATTTGTAACTTTTGCTACTTAATGACATGGGAAGCCCTTTTGTGAATCTTCTGTTTACTGTGTGCTATTAAAACACATTAAATTCAGTATCTTCCTTTTTGTACATTTTAGGTGAAACTATATATAACTACACTGACAAAGATGGATTTTGCATCTTTGCAAAATGCAATGCCACTTGTAGTATTGAAAAACATATATGGCCTTGTGGAACCACAACACCTTCTCCTACAAGCACACCTATGAGTAGTACCAGCTATACAACTGAAACTATCACAAAAATAGAAGCTTGTCCAGATTTTGATCCTCCAAGACAGGCAAGTATATGTTATATGATAGCACCGTACTTTATGGCAAGAAGACAATGTCAATTTTATAATGTATTGAGCAATCATTATACCTGCATATGATTCAGTCGCCAGATTAGTATGTTTGATCTCATAGGAGCAGGAGCAGGCCATTTGGCCCTTTCAGCCTTTTTGCAATTTTAGATCTTGGCAGATCATTTACTTTAATACCATTTTCCCAAAAGATCCCCATAATCCTTGATGTCATTCATAGCACAATAAAATTATTATGTTAATTATAATCAGGAGTAAAATGTGTGAAATCAAATCAGTGACATCACCTGACAGTTCCTCCGACCTAAGGAGTCAAATGTTCCAACTCTAGATGAAAATAACATTCGATGTCAAGTTATTCAAGGATCTGAATTAGTTACTAGATGCAGCACTATGCAGTGGTGAACTCTCAATAAAGACCAGCACAATACATTGCATAAGATAATAGTATTGAAGAAGGAAACATAGCTATAGATGGCCATTCAGATTATTCACCCAAACTACTTAAGATAGAAAGGCGGTAGTTGAAAATTACCAGAAGCTATCTAAATAAAGCTGGAATGGAAACAGCACAGTTCATTAGTGTCTACAGTCAGGTCTAACTGGAAACGGCAATGATGAATATTAACAATAAATTATTCAGGAAAGGATAAAAATACTAATAATAGATGTTTAAATAGAATATGATAAATAGTATGTACCATGCCTGAATGTATGTCTAAACTATTTGTCTATTTATTACAGCATAATGAGACATGGTTACTCTGTGAATGTTTAATGGCAACATGTATAGAAAAGAATATCATTTCCATACAACCTGTGGTCTGTCCAACTGTTGAACCTCTTGAATGTGCCAATGGCCATGAACCTGTCAAAGTGTACGATGAAAATGGTTGTTGTTACCATTATGAGTGTGACTGTAAGTACAAAATTGAAAGAAAATGACAATTTCTTAATCAAAACTATTAACCTGGTTGATTGCCCTTCTCCATACCTTCTTGTCAATCATTCATTCTTGTTCCAATTCCACATTGTTTAAATCTCTCACCACCACATGCTTCCACTTGATCTTAGGCCGCCTTCTTCTCATCTTCCTGCCAGGCCCATCTTCATCACTTTCCTTACCACAATTACAATCTCACTTGTTCTCTCTCTCTATGCAACGGATCGTCATGCCATTTCAATTTCTCATGAGCTATTTCCTTCAATGCTTCCACTATTTTCACTAACCCCTGATGTAATGACTCTAGAGTTTATCCTTTTTCATCACTCCAGATGTCGATAGCATATTTGTGGTAGGTGTAGTGGTTGTTGTTCTTGGCCTATCTCACCGCATACCATTCTCAGAAAAATCACCACTCACCATAGATCACAGAATTGACTATCATCCCTAGTGCAGGTGCTGTCTTCAAAAACAATTGTGCACCCAGACAAGCACTGTCAATCATGTTATCCTACACAGCTCCTCATATTTTCTGCAGTCATCGCAAACAGGGAGAATCAGTGTTCCACTTTGCTGACAGGATCCTGAACACAGTGTCCTTGCTGTAGCATTACACCGATCGTTAACAGTTCAGCCCAAGGTTCAGGATCAAAGTGAAAAGTGTCCTGTAAGTGGATCAGACATGTGCCATAAGGGATCTTGGAGGCTGACAAATACAGAATGTTAATATCCATGGATGTGGGTTATGTGTGGCTGGTGCCCATGCAGGGTGCTCTATTATGTAGGTGTGCTTTGTCCAAAATTGAATTCATGTGGAAAAAACAAGGAATTCAACACAACAAACATTCTGTCTGGTTTCCCTGTTGGGTTTCCTTGATGTCGAACTAATTGATTGAGTTTGGTAAGATTGCAACCACAATATTAATGAGGCAAATTGTGTTGTCAACAGGGACCTTAACAAGCATTAATCAATGTTAATTGGCAATTCACTGCTGACTGGCAAAAATCTAGTCATGTCACTTGTGTAAAGTGTAAAATATGGGCGCGATGATCTTGATTAATTAAAGATGCTTGCCTAATTTTGTCACACATCTTGCCATAGCCATGTCATTCAGATCCCTATGAGATTCTGCCTATAATCTCTCTCAACATTCCAGCCAGAGACTGCTTGCAAGTAGAATATGAGGATAATGCAAAAAGTGAGAGAAAGAATAGTGATCATCTATTCATAGATTGAACAACTATTATATTCAGTTGTTATTTTGATCAGTGTTTCGTTTTTCATATTTTACCTTAACATTAACAAATGAAATGCTAATGTCCACTTTTTACTGGGGTTTCATTCAGTAGGATTTTTTAACATCAATATCAGAATTGTGGCAATGAAGTAGCTGAATAACCATTTTAAAGAAAGAAGATAATGAAAAGGACCAGTCATAAAGTAACATCCCAAAGAGCTTGCAGTTAATGTATTATTCTTCAAGTATAATTAAGCAAATATGATTTAAAAAAATCAGATTTCTCACAATCAACAATGTGTTGATGACCATATATTTTGGCAGGTGATGTTGGTTGGGAGCTAAAATATAGATGGATACCTTTTCTCATCTTCGGAATGTGCCAAGGGTTTATTCAGTGTCAGTTGAGAGGGTATTACTATTTTGATGGCAAAAGTAGCTTTGGAGAAAGCAAAACTACTGAAAATGAATTATTGTCACGTATCTTGTTGGAGGGAATCCTGAGGGACAAGGTTTACATATATTTGGAAAGGCAAGGACTGATCAGGGATAGTCATCATGGCTTTGTGCGTGGGAAATCAAGTCTCACAACTTCATTGATGTTTTTTGAAGAAGAAGCAAAGAGGATTGATGAGGGCAGAGCAGTGCATGTGTTCTATATGGACTTCAGTAAGGTGTTTGACAAGGTTCCTCATGGGAGACTGGTTAGCAAGGTTAGAACTTATGGAATACAGGGAGAACTAGCCATTTGGATACAGAACTGGCTCGAAGGTAGAAGACAGAGGGTGGTGGTGGAGAGTTGTTTCTCAGACTGAATGCCTGTGACCAATGCAGTGCCACAAGGATCAGTGCTGGGTCCACCACTTTTTATCATTTCTATAAATGGTTTGGTTGTGAACTCAGGAGGTATAGTTAGTAGGTTTGCTGATAACACCAAAATTGGAGGTGTAGTGAAAGAAGGCTACCTCAGATTACAATGGGATCTTGATCAGATGAGCCAATGGACTGAGGATTAGGTAAATGCAAGGTGTTGAATTTTGGCAAAGTAAATCTTAGCAGGACTTATACACTTAATGGTAAGGTCCTAGAGAGTGTTGCTGAACAAACAGACCTTGGAGTGCAGGTTCATAGCTCCTTGAAAATAGAGTCGCAGGTAGATAGGATAGTGAAGAAGGTGTTTGGTGTGCTTTCCTTTATTGGTCAAAGTATTGTGTATAGAAGTTGGGAGGTCATGTTGCGGCTGTACAGGACATCGGTTTGTCCACTTTTGGAATATTGCGTGCAATTCTGGTCTCCTTCCTATTGGAAAGACGTTGTGAAACTTGAAAGGGTCCAGGAAAGATTTATAAGGATGTTGCCAGGGTTGGAGGATTTGAGCTATAGGGAGAGGTTGAATAGGCTGGCGCTGTTTTCCCTGGAGCATCGGAGGCTAAGGGGTGACCTTATAGAGGTTTATAAATGAGGGGCATGGATAGGGTAAATAGACAAAGTCTTTTCCCTGGGATGGGGAAGTCCAGAACTTGAGGACATCGGTTTAGGGTGAGAGGGGAAAGATATAAAAGAGACCTAAGGAGCAACGTTTTCACGCAGAAGGTGGTACGTGTATGGAATGAGCTGCCAGACAAAGTGGCGGAGGCTGGTACAATTGCGACATTTAAAAGGCAACTGGATGGGTATATGAATAGGAAGGGTTTGGAGGGTTATGGTCTGAGTGCTGGCAAGTGGGACTACAGTAGGTTGGGATATCTGTTCGGCATGGACAAGTTGGACCAAAGGGTATATCCTTATGACTCTATCTAGTTCTGGGCTTAGCTACACTTCAGCATTTAAGCAATGACTGTGGTGACAAATGTATTAGTGCTACTGCTACACCTAATCATTTACTGTATTTTATTTTATTGTGGAGGAATATCTTTAATTGTTATGTGTAACTGTTTAGCTGCTACTTTGATGAAGTAAAAGAGAAAACATGGTAGAATATGTGAAATGGAATATATCACAAGTTCATTTTACAAGTTATTTTGACTTCCTTAGGAAAAATAATTTCTATATTATTGCTGACTTTAAAATTTAATATCCACGTAGGCTACTGCAATGGATGGGGAGGATCACATTTTGTTACATTTGATGGCCAATACTACACCTATGATGGCAATTGTACCTATGTCCTTGTGGAAGAAACAACCCCATCATCTACCAATTTTGGTATTTACATTGACAACTATCACTGTGACGTTCAAAATAGTGTCTCTTGCCCACATGCTATTATGGTGAAATTTGAAAACCTGGACATACAGATCACAAATACTGATCCAACTGGAATTCAGCACCAGGTAACTATATGTATTTTTGTCCTTGGAAGCACTTTACCATGCATTGATTGCAATCATTTAAGTGGCTAACATAAAAGGGACCTTAAACTTTTATTTATACATCAGTATAAAAGGGAAGGGAAACAATGGTGAATTCCAATTAGGGACCAAACGGTAAACCTGCACACAAAGGCAAAGACTGTGACTGACATAATACATGTCATTACTAGTGTCTCAACCAAACCCTGAGTGAGATTCCCCAGTTTGTTACAGTTCCAAATAGGAAACCCAAATTGTTAAGGTCCCATGTGAGGAGGGATTAAGCTAAGGTAGATATTTTTTGAGCAGTAAAGGAATTAAAGGATATGGTGAGAGTGTGGGTAAGTGAATTTGAGTCCACGAAAAGATCAGCCATGATCTTATTGAGTGGCAGAGCAGGATTGGAGGGCCAGACGGTCTACTCCTACTATTAGTCCTTATGTTTTTATGAACCTTCATTATTCACCCTGGGAAAAACGTCTTGACTATCCACTCTGCCTGTGCCTCTCGTCATCTTGTATATCTCTATCAAGTCACCTCTTATCCTTCTTCTCATGAGAAAAGCCCCAGCTCCCTCAATCTTTCTTCTTAAGACATGCCCAGTTCAGGGAGCATCCTAGTAAATCTCCTCTGCACCCTCTCTAAAACTTCCACATCCTTCCTACAATGAGCAACCAGAACTGAACACAACATGTTAACCATAGTCTAACCAGAGCTGCAGCATAAACTCAGGGCTCTTAAATTCAATTCCCCTGCTAATGAAAGCCAACATACCATACACGTTCTAAGCCTCTATCAACTTGGGTGGCAAATTTGAGGGATCTATGAATGTGAAATCCAAGATCCCTCTGTTCCTCCACACTGGCAAGAATCCTGCCTTTCACCCTGTAATCTGCATTCAAGTTCGACCTTCCAAAATGAATCACTTCACACTTTTCCAGGGTTGATCTCATATACTGCTTCTCAACCAAGCTCTGCAAGCTGGCAATGTCCCATTGGAACCTACAAACAGCTCTCCACAACTCCACCAACATTTGTGTAATCAGCAAACTTACTAACCCACCCATCCACCTTTTTATTCCGGCAAAAGTGAGGACTGCAGATGCTGGAAACCAGAGTTTAGATCAGAGTGGTGCTAGAAAAGAACAGCAGGTCAGGCAGCATCCAAGCAGCAGGAAAATTGACGTTTCGGACAAAAGCCCTTTATCAGGAATGGAGGCAGGGAGTCTCCAGGGTGGAGAGATAAATTGGGGGGGTGGAGCTGGGGAGAAGGTAACAAAGAGTACAATTGGTGAATGGGGGTGGGGATGGAGGTGATAGGTCAGGGGGAGGGTGGAGCGAATAGCTGGGAAGGGAGATTGGCAGGTAGGACAGGTCATGAGGACAGTGCTGAGCTGGAAGGCAGAGGAAATGGGAATACAGGATGGCATTTTTGCAGGAGGTAGGGTGGGAAGAGGTGTAATCCAGGTAGCTGTGGGAGTCGATGGGTTTGTAAAAAATGTCAGTGTCAAGTCGGTCGTCATTAATGGAGATGGAGAGGTCCAGGCCACCCATCCACCTTCTCATCCAAGTCATTTATAAAAATCACAAAAAGCAGAGGTCTCAAAACATATCCCTATGGAACACCATTGATCACCATGTCCAGGCTGAATACTTTCCATCTATTATCACCCTCTATCTTCTATGGACCAGCCAATTCTGTATCCAGACAGCCAAATTTCCTTGTATCCCATACCTCCTTACTATCTGAATGAGCCTACCATGGGGAACCTTATCAAATGCCTTACTAAAATCCATATATACCACATTCACTGCTCTACCTTCATCAATGTGTTTTGTCACATCCTCAAAGAAACCAGAAGGCTTGTGAGGCATGACCTGTTTCTCATAAAACCATGTTGACTATCTCTAATCAAACTATGCTTTTCCAAATAATCATAAATCCTGTCTCTCAAAATCCTGTCCAATAATTTGCCTACCACTGACATAAGACTGACTGGTTTGTAATTCTCAGGGTTATTCCTATTCCCTTTCTTGAACAAGGGAATAACACTTGCCATCCTCCAAACATCCGGTACTACTCCAGTGGACAGTGAGGATGCAAAGATCATCACCAAAGGCTCAGCAATCTCTTCCCTTGCTTCCTGAAGAAACCTTGGGTATATCCTATCTGGCCCAGGAGACTTCACCATCCTCATGTTTTTCAAAATTCCCAGCACATCCTTATTCTCAGCATCAAACTGTTTGACCAAATCAGACTGTTTCACACTGTCCTCACAAATGACAAGGTCTCTCTCACTAGTGAATACTGAAGGAAAGTATTCATTAAGGACCTTCCCTATCTCCACTGACTCCAGGTGCAGGTTCCCTCCATTATTCCTGATCGGCCCATTCCCTCACTTTGGCCAGTCTCTTTTTCCTCACATAAGTGTAGAACGCCTTGGGATTTTCCTTAATCCTACTCGCCAAGGGTTTTTCATGCCCCCTTCTCACTCTCCTAAGTCCATTCTTCAGTTCTTTCCTGGCTACCTTGTAACCCTCCAGAGCCCTGTCTCATCCTTATTTCCTCAACTTTAAATGAGCTTCCTTCTTCCTCTTGATTAGATGTTCCATATTTCTTGTCATCCAAGGTTCCTTCACCCTATCATCCCTTCCTTTCCTCAGTGGGACAAACCTAACTAGCACTTGCATCAAGTGCCCCATAAACAACCTCCACATTTCTGTTGTGCATTTCCCTGAAAATATCTGTTCCCAATTTATGCTCCATAGTTCCTGCCTGAAAGCATTGTAATTCCCCCTCCCCCAATTAAATACTTTCCTTTATCACCTGCTCCTATCCATCTCCATGACTATAGTAAAGGTCAGGGAGTTGTGATCACTGTCACTGAAATGTTCTCCCACCAAGAGATCTGACATCTGACCTGGGTCACTGCCGAGTACCAAACCCAATATGGCCTCCCATCTAGTCGGTCGATCAACATGTTGAGTAAATAATCCTTCCAGAATCCACCTGACAAAAATCTGCTCCAATCAAACGATTTAATAATGTTTAATAAACAAAGTTTATAAGAATCAATCTCTGAATTGTTCATGGGTTGGACTGGTAGCCTTGACATTGGTAGTTGATCAATCAAGTTTTAAGATTCTTCACTTTGTAGGCTAATGCAAATTCATTCGACATGATGTTTATAAATTGGTTTGCACTTGGATCGAGAGAGGTCCTCCTTTACCTGCAACACAAGGGTAACTATGGGATAGTTCTTTGACAGTGACCTTCACAACATGCTAATGTTCAAACTAGTTTACACATAAGCCAGCAGATTTGAAACGACCTTTTTAATGCCTGTTTTATATATTTCTCCAGGGTGACACAGCCATGTCTGCAAGAGGTAGCTTTCTGTTGAGAGGACAGAGATAGTCAGCTCCCCACACTCTCCACCAACATCATTATTTCTCCTTGTTAAGTCTCTTCTAATTGAAGTTTTCCTGACAATTTACATTTGGCTCACACAGGACTTTTCTAGACCCTTACCGAATCTAAAGTATTAGTTGGCTGTCGCAGTCCTCCACTTAATACAACACACTTTGATAAAGCAGAAAATGTCTATAAATCCTTTGGATGATAATCCATCACAATAACCTAGAGAAGTGAATGCTGTCAACACAGATGCAAGCAAGAAGATAATAGCAACATTGGATATGTAATGAGTGGATGAAGAGGGGAAAAAAAACTTAAAAGATTGTTAACAAAAGTAGAAAAATTACTTATTTTTCATGCAAACTACTGAAGAAAGTAAAGATGGAAATTCTGGGGATATTGTAGGAATTTTCTGATCATAATCTCCCAGTCCTCCTTTAGATATAGTTAAATGCTAGACAATTGCAAATGTTACTAATGTCAGAAAACATTAGTGGCAAGATATGTTGAAACATTAATTTGGGAAAAAATTAACACTTAGCAAAGTATGTTCTAATAATAGCAAAATTAAAGCCCAATTACTACAGCATAAGTGCATAATTAGCTAAGGGACAGAAAGTAAAAAAATTATGGAGAAGTGTTGTTTTTTAGATTGTGGAAAACTTGAGAATAGTCCTTGGGATGAAAGATATGAGTTATGCAGACAGACATGGAAAATCGGTGTAGTTCTTATAGCAGAGAGATTATGGGGAGATTTGAAGCTATTCAAAGTCCTGAAGGATTTTCCTGGAGTAAACAAGGATAAACTGTTTCCGTCGCAGAAGGGTCAATAATGAGAGGATACAGATTTACAGTACAAGATAAAAGAGCCAAAGGTGGCATAAAGAAAACAGTTTTTTGAGTTCTTACAAACTTACACTGCTTTAAAGGGCAGTGGATGGATTTAGTAATACTACTTTTTGAGTAATTGCATATATACTTGAAGGGAAAAAGTTTGGGGGAAATATGAGTCTGTGGAAAAAGTTTGGGGGAATATGATTAATTGGTTTCCTCTGCTAAAGAGTCAGTCTGGATTTGAGATGTTCTTCTTTGGCACTGTATGATTCTACATAAAACCACTTCTGACATTCAGAAAAATTATAACAGTTCATCTTAATTTTCAGGTAACTGTTAATGACAGCATTGTGTCACTACCCTATTCAAGAGATGGTGTGAAAATCTCCAGCTCAGGCCTTAATGTGATGCTTGAAATTCCCAAACTAAAGGCATTTGTTACGTTCAATGGTTTAGCTTTTGCAATCAAACTTCCAAGTGAAATGTTTGAAAATAATACGCAAGGGCAGTGTGGTAAGCATTTATATTATCTATAAACTCTTTGAAATAAGACATTTAGGAAGTATGAGTTTTGATTTGTGCACATTAAAGACAAAATTATTAAAAACATTACAAATACATAAAGCCCTAAGAGAAAATCTATGTATTCCATAGTAATAGATATTTCAATTTCATTTGTACCTTATATTAAACTGTACTTGAAATAATGTAAGTACCTACGGAATTACTTCCTTATCTTGTAAGCTCTGCCAGCTGATTTATTTTCAAGAGTGTTCAAACATAAGTGTACATTTTCTCAGTGCTAATAAGGAATACTCTAAGGCAAGCAAATGCTGATAATGTTGCAATACTTGAATATGTGGATGACATATGGTAACTAGTAGGTTAATGTTGCCTACATATTCTAGAGCTTGTTAGAAATACATTCTGTAGACCTCTTTGCAAAAAAAACATACTTGTGGTCTCTTGGGTAAACATCCTTGCAACATTTTTACAAACCCATAAGGGCCAAATCTCAACTGATGACTGATCCATGACACTGCTGAAAAACATCAGTGTAGAGGTTGTACTTAATTATATAATGGTGTAAAGATATTTCTAGTCATCTTGTTCAGAAATCTTATTGCACATATCTGGAGCCAGAAGGACTTGAATTCAGGCCTGAACAAGTATCCTGTTGATTTCCTCTTCTATAAACCATGACCATTGCTGTTGACTGTACTGACATACTTTCACCACAGTTAAGGACAGTTAATACAGTATATATAATAAATAGCATTATGAAGACTTTATTTTGGAGGGAATGAAGGATTGTAAATTTATTTCAAATCCTGTGGAGATAAGTTCAATGAAAACATACATTGATACTTTTGTGTTAGCAAGGCATTTATCAGAAATCACATGTTCCATGTTGGGTCTTGTTTCCTTGAATTCACCTCAAAGAAAACGTCTGACTGTTTTTACAAGGAAACAACTAATTCTGTTGGAGATTGGTTGTATTTTATGTAAGGAGAAACCTGCTGGAAAAAAGAAGCTTTCCAGTTGAGCTCTCTTGTTTCATGAAAATAGCCTTTATTGTGAGTCCTCTAAACAGGTTTCATGACATTTCTTGAAATTCTGCATCTGCAAAGGACCCCAGCAACAGGTGAATGTGTTCAGTGACATCTATTTTGTGTGCCAGAATTTCAGACTGTCAGCAATCTGAACATCTGAAATCTCATTGCCTCATGCTTTCAAGAATTAAGACCAAAAACACACAAAAACATTAATTGCTGGAGAAACTCAATAGGTCTGGCAGCATCTATGGAGACAGAGAAACAGAGCTTCGAGTCCAGTGACCCTTCTTCAAAACTGATAGCTAGGAAAAGGCGATGTTTAAGCTGATGAATGAAGTGGTGTGAGTGAGGATTAGGTGGAGACAGAACCAGACAGAGAGAGAGAGAGAGAGAGAAAACAAGGTAGCTAGACAGACGGAATGCTGATAGTAAGCGAGGGAAGAAAGGAAGCTAGATAGGTGATAGTGGGAGCTACGGGTAGGGGAAATAGGTCAGCTACATTGAAAGCAATCCATGTCAAGAAAGGATTTTGGATGTGAGGGTGGATAATAGACATGGAAGGAGGTGCTCATACTCTCAAATTGTAAAACTTGACATTGAGTCCTGAAGGCTATAAGGTCCCCAAATGGGCACTGCAACAGGCCTGAGACAGAAATGTTGGTATGGCAACACAGTGGTGTGTTGAAGTGGCAGGCAACTGGAAGCTGAGTCATTTTTACAACTAAACATTGGTATTCTGCAGTCACCTAGCCTATATTTTGTCTCCCGAATGTCTAGAATACAGTGTTGTGAGTAGTGAATACAGTAGACTAGACTGGATTAACGACACGTAAATTGCTACTTCACCTGGAAAATGTGTCTGGGTCTTTGGATAGGGAGGATGAAAAAGGTAAACAGGCAAGTGCTGCACCTTTCGCAAGTGCATGGGAATGTGGAGAGGTGTGAGAAGTCGAGGAGTGGAATAGGGAGTCCCAGAGGGCACAGTCCCTGCGGAATTCTAACAAGGGAGGGAAGGGGACTATGTGTCTGGTGGTGGCTTCCCACTGGAGGTGGTGCAACTACGGGGGTCTCTGTGGCTACAGGGGCGCTAATGTTGTTGTGGGAGGGAGGAGTGTGTAACAGAAGAATTGTGAGAAATAGGTCGGCAGCAGCTAATAGCCCTGTCATCTACGGGAGCAGGGAATCTTAGTTGAACATAGAACGTAGAATATAGAACATTACAGCGCAGTACAGGTCCTCAAGGATGTGCCGACCTGCAGAACCAATCTGAAGCCTATCTATCCTACACTATTCCAATTTCACCCATATGTTTATCCAATGACCATTTAAATGCCCTTAAAGTTGGCAAGTCTACTACTGTTGCAGGCAGTGTGTTCCATGCCCCTACTACTCTCTGAGTAAAGAAACAGCCTATGACATCTGTCCTATATCTATCACCCATCAATTTAAAGTTATGTCCCCTTGGGCTAGCCATCACCATCTGAGGAAAAAGGCTCTCAATGTCTACCATATCTAACCCTCTGATTATCTTGGATGTCTCAATTAAGTCACCTCTCAATCTTCTCTCTAACGAAACAGCCTCATGTCCCTCAGCCTTTCCTCATAAGACCTTGCCTCCATGCAAGGCAATATCCTAGTAAATCTCTCCTGAACCCTTTCCAAAGCTTCCACATCCTTCCTAAAATGCGGTGACCAGAACTGTACGAAGTACTCCAAGTACAGCCGCACCAGAGTTTTGTACTGCTGTAGCATGACCTCTTGGCTCCGAAACTCAATTCCTCTACCAATAAAAGCTAACACACCATATGCCGTTTTAACAATCCTATCAACCTGACTGGCAACTTTCAGGAATCTATGTACATGGACATCGAGATCTCTGTTCATCTACACTGCCAAAGATCTTACCATTAGCCCAGTACTCTGCATTCCTGTTGCTCCTTCCGAAGTGAATCACCTCATACTCTTCCACATTAAACTCCATTTGCCACCTCTCAGCCCAGCTCTGCAGCTTATATATATCCCTCTGTAACCTGTAACATCCTTCAGCATTATCCACAACTTCACCGACTTATTGTCATCTGCAAATTTACTAACGCATCCTACTATGCCCTCATCTCGGTCGTTTATAAAAATGACAAACAGCAGTGGCCACAAAACAGATCCCCGCGGTACACCACTTGTAACTGAATTCCAGAACGAACATTTCCCATTAACTGCCACCCTCTGCCTTCTTTCAGTGAGGCAACTTCTGATCTAAACCGCCAAATCACCCTCATATATTTTGCCTCCATATTTTGTGCAATAGCCTACCAGGGAACCTGATTAAATGCTTACTGAAATCCATATACACCAGATCAATCGCTTTACCCTCATCCACCTGTTGGTCTCCTTCTCAAAGAACTCAATAAGGTTTGTGAGGCATGACCTATCCTTCACAAAACCGCGTTGACTATCCCTAATCAACTTATTCCTCTCTAGATGATTATAACTCCTATCATTTATAACCTTTTCCAACACTTTATCCACAACCAAAGTAAGGCTCACTGGTCTATAACTATCAGGGTTATCTTTACTCCATTCTTGAACAAGGGAACAACATTTGCTATCCTCCACTCTTCTGGCACTATTCCTGTAGACAATGATGCCATAAAGATCAAAGCCAAAGGCTCTACAATCTCCTCCCTGGCTCCCAGAGAATCCTAGGATAAATCCCATCCAACCCAGGGGACTTATCTATTTTCACACTTTCCAGAATTACCAACAACTCCTCCTTGTGAACCTCAATCCCATATAGTCTAGTAGCCTGTATCTCCACATTCTCCTCAACAACATTGTCTTTTTCCAGTGTGAATACTGACAAAAAATATTCATTTAGCGCTTTCCCTATCTCCTCGGACTCCACGCATAACTTCCCACTGCTATCCTTGATTGGTCCTAATCTTTCATTCTTTTATTCCTGATATACTTATAGAAAGCTTTAGGATTTTCTTTGATTCTATCTGCCAATGACTTCTCATGTCCCCTCCTCGCTCTTCTTAGCTCGCTCTTAAGGTCTTTCCTGGCTGACTTGTAACTCTCAAGTGCCTTAACTGAGCCCTCACATCTCATCCTAACCTAAGCCTTCTTCCTCTTGACAAGAGATTCAACTTCTTTACTAAACCACAGCTCCCTCACTCAACAACTTCCTTCCTGTCTGATAGGTACGTATTTATCAAGGACCTGCAGCAGCTGTTCCTTGAATAAGCTCCACACTTCAATTGTGTCCATCCCCTGTGGTTTCCTTCCCCATCTTATGTATCCTAAATCTTGCCTAATCGCATCATAATTGCCTCTTCCCCCAGCAATAACTCTTGCTCTGTGTTATATACCTATCCCTTTCCATTGCTAAAGTAAACATAACCGAACTGTGGTCATTATCACTAAAGTGCTTAACTACCTCCAAATCTAACACCTGGTCAGGTTCATTCCCCACTACCAAATCCAATGTGGCCTTGCCCTTTATTGGCTTGTCTACATACTGTGTCAGGAAACAATCCTGCACACATTGGACAAAAACTGACCCATCTAAAGTACTCAAACTATAGTATTTCCAGTCAATATTTGGAAAGTTAAAAGACCCCATAACAATTACCCTGTTACTCTCGCTCCCATCCAGAATTATCTTTGCTATCCTTTCCTCTACATCTCTGGAACTATTCAGAGGCCTATAGAAAACTCCCCAACAGGCTGATCTCTCCTTTCCTGTTTCTAACCTCAGCCCATACTACCTCAGTAGACAAGTCCACAAACTTCCTTTCTGCCACCGGTGAGGTAAAATGGACATTTCTGAGGCTTTCCTGTGGAAGGTGGCATCATCAGAACAGATGGAATAGTTTTTGACCAAAAAAATGTTTTTGTTTGTGTGTATGTTCTGGATTATTTATAGGGATTCATATTTATACTTTCGTGTTCAAAACTTGGTATGGTTCATGGATCTTTTATTCTGAGTCTAACATAGAGAAAGGTGTCAATTTGGGCGTGACAGTTCATGGAGTAGTAGAAGTTGAGGAAGACAGTCCTCTCATCCCATCCTACTGTAACAATAACAAATATGAGATTTTACACCTCTGTATGGTTTAGCTAGTCACAGTAAATTTGGGCAGACCAATGTTAATACCTAAGACATCGAAATGCAAGTGGGAAAAAAATTGGCAGATGAAGTATAATGTGGGAAAGAGTGAAGTGTCTACTTTGACAAGCAAAATTAGCTTTGTGGTAGAAGACAAATGATAGTGGTAGAAGACTGGTTGTGTGACTGGAGGCCAGAGACTAATGGTGGCCCATAGACATCAGTACTGAGTCCCTTATTGTTTGTGACATATATAAACAATATAGAAGGAAATGTGGAGGTAAATATGAGTAATTTTGCAGATGACTCAAAGATTGACCAGATAATTGACAGTGAGGAAGATGGTCTTTGATATTGGGAGAATATAAATGGATTGGTCAGTTGGGCAGATCCACAGCAGATGGAATTTCACCCTGATAAATTTTAACCCTGATACAAAGAGGTAATACACTTTGGAAGATGGAAGATGACAAGGGAGTGCTTAATGAATGGCAAATCACGAGGGAGCTCAGAGGAATAAAGGAATATTGGGGTGCTTGTCCAGAGATTCCTGAAGCTGCCAGGATAGGTTAATAGAGTACTTACGAAAGCATGCAGGACACTTGCCTTCATCAGTCATTACATAGATTGTAAGAGCAGGGAGGTCATGTTGAAGCTGTACAGCACTTGGTTAGACCACAGTTGGATTACCATGTGCAACTCTAGTTGCTGCACTACAGGATGATATGATTGCACTGGAGAAGGGGCAGAGGAGATTCTCCTGGAAGTTGCTTTAGATGGAGTAGTTTAGCTATGAATAGTAGCTTGGAAAGGTTCGGTTGTTTTCAAGGCTATGGACTAAGTGCTGGAAATTGGGCCTCATGTAGATTGAGAATAGTTTCTGTTGGTGCAGACTAGGAGTCATACAGATCTACAGCACAGAAAAAGGCTCTTTGACCTGTCAAGTCTGCAACACTCAAACTCAAGTACTTAACTATTCTAGTCCTATTTTCCAGCATTTAGTCATTGTTATAGTTATACATCTTGACGTTGCAAATGCACATCTGAATATTTCTTAGATGTTATGTGAATTTCTGCCCCTACCACCCTTGCAGGCAATGCATTGTAAATTCGCACCACCCTCAGTGATTTATTTTTTACCTGACATCCTTCAAAGCTCTTACATACAGTCATACAGGTCTATAGCATGGAAACAGGCCCTTCAGCCCAATTTGCTAATGCCACCCAGTTTTCACAACTCAACTAGTCCCATTTGCCTGTGTTTGGTCCATATCCCTTCATACCTATCCCATTCATGTACCTACATAAATGACAAAATTGTACTTGCTTCCACCACTACTGTGGCAGCCTGTTCATGCCCAAACATCATGAAAAAAATCCCTCCAGAGTCTTTTGTATCTTTCCCATCTCACCTTAAACCCATGTCCTCTAGTTTTAGAGACCCTTACCATGGGCAAATGCTGTTGGTTATCTGCTTTATCCATGAGTCTCATGATTTCATAGACCCATTTAAGGTTACCCCTCAGTCTCCTACGCTCCAGGGAAAAAAGTCCCATCTTATCCAGCCTCTCCTTATGACTCAAACCTTCCAGTCCATGTAGCATCCTAGTAAAGCATTTCTGCACTCTTTCTAGTTTAATAATATCCTTTTTATGGCAGGGTGACTAGAACTGCATGCAGCACCCAAATGTATCCTCACCAACATCTTGTATAGCTGCAACAATATGTCCCAACTATTATACTATATGGTCTGACCAAAGAAAGCAAGCATGCCAAAAGCCTTCTTCTCACCCTGTCTACCTTTGACTCCACTGTGAATCTGTACCCCTGGATCTTTTTGTTCTAATACACCCCTAGGGCCCTAGCATTAACTTTGTAACTCCTGCCCTAGTTTGATTTAGCAAAATGCAACACCTTTCATTTATCTAAATTAAACTCCAACTGCTTCACCTGCCATCCTCAGCCCACTGGCCCAGTGATCAAGATTTTGCTACATTCCAAGACAATTCTCATCCAAATCATTTATATAAATGATGACCAACAGTGGATCCAGCAATGATCTCTGTGGCACATTCCTGGTCACAGACCTTCAGTCCGAAAAACAACCCTCTACTTCCACCCTCAGTGTTTTCAAGTCAAGCTAATTTTATATCCAATTGACTAGCTCTCCATGGATCCCAAGAGATGTAGCCTTTCTCAACAACCTACCATGTGGTACCTTGTCAAAGGTATTGCTACAGTCCATGTAAATATTGATTACCACATTTCTCTGATGTATATTCTTGGTCACCCCTTTTAAAAATCTCAATCAAATTTGTGAGAGACAATTTCCCACACACAAAGATATACTGACTACCCCAAATAAGTCCTTGCCTCTCCAAATGCCAGGATTTCCTGTCTCTCAGGATCCCCTCTAACAACGTATCCACCATTAGGCTTACCAGTCTGCAGTTCCCAGTCATTTCCCTGCAGCCTTTCTTAAATAATGGCACAACATTAGCTATCCTTCAAACTTTGGACACTACACCCGTGGCTGTTGATACAAATATCTCCACCAGGGGCCCCACAAATTCCTCCCTCGCCTCCCACAAAATTCTGGGTACATCAGGTCCTGAGGATTTATCTACCTTAATGTGTTTTAAGACTTCTAGCACCTCCCTTTCTGTAATGGACTCTCTTCAAAAAAGTACTATTTATTTCACCAAGTTCTGTAGCATCCACAATGGTAAATATCAACGAGAAATATTAACTTAGAATCTCACCCATCCCTTGTCTGTCCATACACAGATGACTTTGTTGATCTTTAAAATGGGAGAAAGTGAGGGCTGCAGATGCTGGAGATCAGAGCTGAAAATGTGTTGCTGGAAAAGCGCAGCAGGTCAGGCAGCATCCAAGGAACAGGAGAATCGACGTTTTGGGCATAAGCCCTTCTTCAGGAATGGCTTATTCTTGAAGAAGGGCTTATACCCGAAACGTCGATTCTCCTGATCTTTAAAATGGGCTATTCTCTCCCTAGTTACTTTTTGTCCTTCATGTACTTGTAGAATCTCTTTGGATTCTCCTTTACCTTATCTGCCAGTTATCTTGTGGCCTCTCTACCTTAAAGCTATGCCCCTGATTGATCCCTTCACCAACAGGAAAAATTTCTTCCCAACTACTCTGTCTATGCCCGTCATAATTTTATATATCTCAATCATGCTCCCTTTTCAGTCTCCTCTACTTGAAGGAAAACACCCCCAATCTATCCATCCTTTCTTCATAGCTAAAACTTTCCAGCCCAGGCAACATCCTGGTAAATCTCCTCCGCACCCTCTCCAGTGTAATCATATCCCTCTTACAATATGGATTCCAAAACGTACACAATACTCTTGCTTTGTCCTAGCCAATGCTTATACAGTTCCAGCGTCACTTTCCTCCTCTTAACTTTATTAGCCAAGGCATAGAGTTTAAGCATCCCATATGTCTTCTTATCACATTATTTACTGTCCTGCTACTTTAAGGGACTCGATAGGCTGAGATCCTCTGCTGTACTATGTGATTCTATGAACAGGAAAGCAGAATATTATCTAAACAAAGAGAGACTACAGAATGTAGGGGTTTGCATGTTCTTGAATTTGATCACAGAAAGATACAATCACCCAGATTTTTCAGAGTGGCAATTGTAGTTAGATTGCTACACTATCTATATCTTTTGCATTAGAACTAAGCTCTGCATTTCTAGGCGGAAATTTTGATCAAGGCACCTTTAGAAATGTTGGGTGTACAAGTTCCCTCACAGTGCAGACTAATCAGGGAAGGTAAATTAAACCCCATTTTTCATAGTCCTCGGTGCCAGATTTAAATGTTCTGCAGAACAGCATATGCCCAATGGGTTCCACAAGAATCAGTGTTGGAACCCTCGATATTAGTCATATATACAAATGATTTGGACTTGAATGGTTGGTCATTGATGATATGAATGTAGGTGAGATGGTAAATAGTGAAGAGGATAGCCTTAAATTACAGAAGGATATAAATGGGCTGGTCAGGTAGATAATCAATTTCAAACGGAATTCAGTCTGGATAAAAGATGCAAAGCAATACATAACGAATGGTAGAATCCTATGAAATACCAAGGATCAGAGGAAATTCTGGAAAAACTAGAAGTCTGGAAGCATCTATGAAGACAGAAACAGAGTTAACATGGGGAGAAGAGTGTCAGGTCTGGCAGCAGCGAAGGGGACAGCAGGTTTAGTGATGGGATATAGGGGGTTGTTGGCTCTAGAAGGGAAAAGGGCTGTCAGTTCCAGTGGTAGGAGACAGGAGGTTGTCAGATACAATGGGGAGAAGAGGTTTCAGGTCTTGTCATTGTTAGGTTATTTTACTCTTGAGGTTCTTACACACTTGATGCAACTGCAACACACCAACTTCTGTGAACAAACAACCAAATTTATTAAACACAGTACAGGCTTTCTGGAGGAACCTTTAACACACCCACGCAGAGCTTACGGGGTCGTGGCAAAAAGCTTTCTCTGTCCTTTATGCAAAACTTTCAACATCACAGTTAGTACTGCCCACAAGACAACCCTCAGCCATCCCCTCATAATTACATGCCACTCAAAATAAAATGCAGTGACCACCCCACCTCGAGAAACAAGGTAATGCAAATCATCCCTTAATGGTCAAATCTGTTGCAAGTTGTTTTTTGTAACTTTAAGAAACAGGTTAAATTCCAACTGAATGTTCTTATTGATTTCTGGATGAAAATGTAAGTCATCCCTGAATGGTCAATTCTGTTGCAAATTATTTTATGTAACTGTAGGGGAGTAGTTACATTCCAACTATAATATTCAGGGTTGATTTTTGGTTGAAAATGTAAATCATCCCTGAATGGCAAGGAAATGGCCAATTAAACCTCCCACATTCCACCTATAAGACGAAGACACACCATCTTACCCCACGGCATTCAATGTTAGCTTATTTTACTCTTGAGGTTCTTACACACTTGATGCAACTGCAACACACAAACTTCTGTGAACAAACAACCAAATCTATTAAACAAAGTACAGTACAGGCTTTCTGGAGGTACCTTTAACACATGCCTCGCAGAGCTTACAGGGTCATGACAAAAAGCTCTCTCTGAACAAGGAAACAGTTTGTCCTTATACAAAACTCTCAACATCACAGTTAGTACTGCCCACAAGACAACCCTCAACCATCCCCTCATAGTCGCATGCTACTCAAAATACAATGCAGTGACCACCCCACCTCCAGAAACAATGTAATGCAAATCATCACTTAATGGTCAAATTTGTTGCAAATTGTTTTTTGTAACTACAGATATACAGGAGTAGTTACATTCCAACTACAATGTTCTTATTGATTTTTGGATGAAAACATAAATCTTCCCTGAATGGTCAATTCTGTTGCAAATTGTTTTATGTAACTATAGAGAAGTAATTACATTCCAAATATAATGTTCTTACTGATTTCTGGATGAAAATGTAAATCACCACTGAATGGCAAGGAAATGGCCATATAGACCTCCCACATTCCACCTAGAAGGCACACCACCTTATCCCTGGGGCATTCAATTTCTTGCAGGTCAGCGGGGCAAATTAAATTGTTAATATCTCATTCCCTCCTTTTATCATTCCATGATAACCACCTCGATGAGTGATGAGAAAGGCATTACCAATTTATACCTAAGAATCTTACAGCCAGTGCTCAAGCAAGTTATTGACACACAATGTACAATAACAACAAAAATCACTAGCCCATGCAGTAGATAGGATTCCTGGGATCCTCCCAGTAGCCATACTAGCCAGCCTCTCCATTCTTAAGGCCTTGTCAAAAATATTCAGTTGGTTCCAAGTAGACTGAATGGCACAGGTGATGTTGTATTGATTCATCCATAACCTGGATGATGCATTTGTCCTCCACTATTGTATGCATCCACCTTTTTGGGCCAATAGATATTCTACTGCATATCTGGTCTGTTGTGCATAGAGCCTTAACTCTGCCAATTCCTGATTAACTGCATCCAGTCCCCCTGCCCCAGGCATTCAATTTCTTGCAAGTCAGCAGAGCAAACTTACTCTTTAATATCTCAGTCATGTCCAGTAGGGAAAGGAGATTTCAGTGGGAGATAGAGAATTCTTGGATCCAATAGGGGAGGGGCTATGATGTTGGATATTGTTTTGCAGTTTTTTTTAAATTCTTGGTTGCCAAGTTCATTTATTGAGCTATTTATTTTTAATCAATTAGTAATATTGCTAAAAGATAATTGATACATTTTAAATATTGCAGAGTAAAATTTCAATTCACCACTTTGATTTTAGTCTCAAAAATATCATTTCATCACCTGGTTTTTGTTTTACTAATATGGAGGGAAAAATAATAATGTCCATATACTATAATGTTCAGCTGTAAATGTCAAGAGAAACAGCTTAAATATTACTGAAAAGAGAGAGATATTGCCCAACTTTTCATCTTGTTCTTATCAGGACAAATATTAGAATGAAAAATTTCAAGGGATCACAAATTTATAGGAGTAAAGGTGGTCTGGTTGGCTAGTTGAGTCGGATTAACCAAGATACTGCCATGGAGAAAACAATGGAAAACTAAAAGCTCCCAAGGCCTCTAAATAATTTAAAAAGGCACAAGTTTTGACCAGATTCCATGTGCAGAGAAAGGTTCCTTGGCTATATGAATGTTGCTTCTAGCAAGCAAAAATACTATGAATTTATCTTAAACTAGTTTTTGGTGTAGCTGTTAGCACCATAGAGGTTATTCAGCAAGTTGATAGCTACAGTAACAGCCAGTTTTAGATAACCAGTCGAGTTTGTAACCTGACTCACTTATGCTTTCTAGAAGCAGCATACATTTCCCCTTGATGACCTGCTCTCTGCAAACAAAAGGAATACGTTAAAGCCTTGTGCTTTTAATCGATACTCTCAGGTCTTGGGCACTTACTGTTTCCTTATGTTTTCTCCATAGCATGCTTGTTAATTTGACTTGGAGGAGAAAGTGAGGTCTGCAGATGCTAGAGATCAAAGTTGAAACTTTATTGCTGGAACAGCACAGCAGGTCAGGCAGCATCCAGGGAACAGGAGATTCGACGTTTCGGGCACAGGCCCTTCTCATTCCTGAAGAAGGGCCTGTGCCCGAAACGTCGAATCTCCTGTTCCCTGGATTCTGCCTGACCTGCTGTGCTGTTCCAGCAATAAAGTTTCAACTGTTAATTTGACTTGTCAACCAATCAGGTCAGGCAGCATCCAAGGAGCAGGAGAATCGACGTTTTGGACATAAGCCCTTCATGAGGAATTGCCCGAAACATTGATTCCCCTGCTTCTTGGATGTTGCCTAACCTGCTGTGCTTTTCCAGCACGACAGTCTTGACTCTGATTTCCAGCATCTGCAGTCCTCACTTTCTACATGTTAACTTTTATCCTGAAGTATAAGCTGTCATCATTTGAATGTGGCATTTTTGATTTTGGCCTGATTAGTGAAAGACAAAATCTTCGACAAATTTCTTTCTTTAGCAGTATTCAAGTTCTGTATTAGCAAGTAATTGTGAGAGGTGGGGGTCATTGAGTCATAGAGATGTACAGCACAGAAATAAACCTTTCGCTCCAACTTGTCCATGCCAACGAATCTACTCCCATTTGTCAGCATTTGGCCCATATCCCTCTAAACCCTTCCGATTCATATACCCATCCAGATGCCTTTTAAATGTTGTAATTGTACCAGGCTCCACCATTTTCTGTGGCAGATCATTCCATACAAGTACCACGCTCTGTGTGAAAAAGTTGCCCCTTAGGGCCCTTTTGTATCTTGCCCCTTTCACCCTAAACCTATGCCCTCTAGCTCTGGACTCCTCCACCCCAGGGAAAAGACTTTGCCTATTTATCTTATCCATACCCCTCATGATTTTATAAACCTCTATAAGGTCACCCCTCAGCCTCCAATGCTCCAGCGAGAACAGTTGCAGCCTATTCAGTCTCTCCCTGTAGCTCAAACCCTCCAACATCCTCATTAATCTTTTCTGAACCCTTTCAAGTTTCACAATATCCTTCTTATAAAGAGGGAGACTAGATTGCACACAATGACCTGTACAGTCACAATATGACCTCCCAATCCTGTACACAATGCACTCATCAATAAAGACAAGCACACCAAATGCCTTCTTCATTGTGACTCTATTTTCAAGGAACTATGACCTGCATTCCAAGGTCTCTTCATTCAGCAATACTCCCCAGGACTTTACCAGTAAGTGTATAAATCCTGCTCTGATGTGCCTTTCTAAAATGCCGTACATCACATTTATCTAAATTAAACTCCATCAACCAATCCTCAATCTGGCCCATCTGATCACGATTCTGTTCTGCTCTGAGGTAACTTTCTTGGCTGTCCACTACATCATCAACTTGAGTGTCATCTGAAAACCTACTAATCATATCTCCTATGTTCACATCTAAATCACTTATATAAATGACAAAAAACAGTGGACCCAACACCAACCTATGTGACATACAGGCCTCCAGTCTGTAAAGCAACCCTCCACCAACACCTTCTGTCTTCTACTTTCAAGCCAGCTCTGTATCCAAATAGCCAGTTCTTCCTCTATTCCATCTGATCTAACCTTTCGAAACTGTCTACCCAGTCTACCATGAGGAAGCTTGTCAAATACCTTACTGAAGTCCACATATATCACATTTACCATTCTGCCATCATCAATCCTCTTAGTTACTTCTTCAAAGACTCAATCAAGTTAGTGAGACACAATTTCCCATGCACAAAGCCATGTCAACCATCCTTAATCAATCCCCTCCCTCGGATTCCCCCCAACAACTTGCCTACCACTGATTCCTGAAGAAGGGCTTATGCCCGAAACGTCGATTCTCCTGTTCCTTGGATGCTGCCTGACCTGCTGCGCTTTTCCAGCAACACATTTTCAGCTGCCTACCACTGATGCCAGGCTTACCTGTCTATAGTCCCCTGGCTTTTCCTTATCATCTTTCTTAAATAGTGACATAACGTTATCCAATCTTCAGTATTCTGGGACCGCACCTGTGACTATCAATGATACAAATATCTCAGCAAGGGGCCCAGCAATCTCTACACTCACTTCCCGTAGAGTTCTAGGGTACACCTGATCAGGTCCTGAGGATATATTCACCTTTATGTATTTTAATACATCCAGCACCTCCTCCTCTGGAATATGGGCATTTATCTAGTTATCACTCCATATTTCCCCACATTCTTTATATTCCATGTCCTTCCCCACAGTAAACACTGATACAAAATACTTGTTTGGTATCTCCTCCATCTCCTGCAGTTCCACATACAGGTGAACTTGCTGATCTTTCAGAGGCTCTATTGTCCCCAGTTACCCTTTTGTCCTCAACGTATTTGCAGAATCCTTTTGAATTCTCCTTAATAGTATTTGCCAAAGTTATTTCCTGTCACTTTTTTGCCCTTCTGGTTTCCCTCTTAAGTATACTTCTACTGCCTTTATACTGTTCTGGGATTAGATCAGATTCCCTACAGTATTGAAACAGGCCCTTCAGCCCAACAAGTCAACACCGATCCTCCAGAAGAGTAACCCACCCAGACCCATTCCCCTACCCTATATTTAACCATAACTAATGCACCTAACATTATGGGCAATTTATATTTAGCACCTAACCCGCACATCTTTGGATTGTGGGAGGAAACTGGTGCATCCGGAGGAAACCCATGTACACACTGGGGAGAATGTGCAAACTCCACAAAGATAGTCACCCGAGGCGGGAATCAAACCCAGGTCCGTGGCACTGTGAGGTAGCAGTGCTAACCACTGAGCCACCGTGGTGTCCTAATTGATCTCTGCTGTCTATGTGCTTCCTTCTTACTCTTGAACAAAACCTCAAGTTCACTCGTCATCCAGCATTCCCTACACCTACCAACCTTGCTTTTCACCCTAAAAGGAACAAACTGTCTCTGAATTCTCATTCTCATTGTTGAAGGCTTCCAGTTTTCCAGCTGTGTGTTTTCCTGTGAATGTTAGGCTCTTTTCCTGAGGTTTCACATACGAGATGCAATTCGCACACACCAACTTCTACAAAGAGTTAAAGTTTATGAAAGCCTGTACAAGTTAGGTGACCTCTTTAGCCCTCTTTGCAGAAGTCGAGTCAAAAGAGGCCCCAAACAAAGGAAACACAACCCCTTTATACAGGTCAGTTGGTAATGCTCACATGTACTCCAGCCACTCCTCCCATACCCACATTACCCAGGTACAATAGTAGGATGAGGTCATCCTCGGAGACCAAGGATGAAATGCAAATGCCCTAATCCTGGGGAATCATTATGCAAATGATTTCCTGACTCCCCAAGACAATGTGGGTGCGATATACTTCAATATCAGGGGATGATCATGCAAATGAATTTAATTGGCTGGAGGATGGCTATGAAAGCATTTCTGAATGGAATTGACAGAATGAGAATTTAATTTGATAATAGTAGTAGGACAGTAGTAAATGGCTGCTCAAATGAAGTGTGGATTACAATGGATAGTCATCTAAATTACTGCATGCTGTCTGTGAGACAGAATGTCACACCGCCACCCCATCCTGCCACTTCCAGAATGTTCAGCTTCTTGGAGAAAGACAGTACAGTTTAACCCTTTAACATGACATTAATGTCCAGAGAGATAGTACAATTTAATCTTTTAACATTGCATGAACATCCACCCCAAATGAAGTTTTGAAAGTTCTTGCCTAATACCATCAAAATTGGCCTTCCTCCAATTTAGAAATTCAACTTTTAGCTCCAGCCTATTCTTTTCCATTTCTATTTAAAAACTAATAGGATTATGGTCAATGGGGCCAAATTGCTCCTCTAATGACACCTACCCTGCCTTATTTCCCAAGAGTAGGTCATGTTTTGCACTTTCTCTTCTATGTACATCCACATACTGTATCAGAAAATTTTGTTACACACACATAACAAATTCCTCTCCAACCAAGCTCTTAATACTGTGGCAGTCCCAGTCTTAGTTTGAAAAATTAAAACCCCCTACAATAATCACTCTATTATCGTCACAGATAACTGAGATCTCCTTACAAATTTGTTTCTCAACTTCCCACTGTCTACTAGAAGGTGTATAGTCCAATCTCAGAAAGGTGATCATCCCTTCCTTACTTCTCAGTTCCACCTAAATAACTTCCCTGGACATATTCCCAGGAATGTTATCATTAATCAAAATACCACTCCCCCTCCTCTCTTGCTCTCCTTACTATTCTTCCTATAGCTTCTATACCCTGAAACATTAAGCTGCCAGTCCTGTCCATCCCTGAGCCAGGTCTCTGTAATTGCTATAGAACATAGAAAATAGAACATTACAGCACAGTACAGGCCCTTCAGCCACCAACTGATGTTGTATCACCCCGTGTAACCAATCTGAAGCCCAACTAACCTACGCTACTCCATTCTCGTCCATATGCCTACCTAATAACCATTTAAATGTCCATAAAGTTGTGAGTCTGCCCCCATTACTCTCTGAGTAAAGAAACTACCTCTTACATCAGTCCTGTACCTTTCACCCCTCAATTTGAAGCTATGGCCCCTCGTGCTAGCCATCACCATCCGAGGAAAATGGCTCTCACTGTCCATCTGATCTAATCGTCTGATTATCTTATATGTCTCAATTACGGTACCTCTCAACCTTCTTTTCTCTAACAAAAACAGCTTCAAGTCCCTCAACCTTTCTCTCCATACCAGGCAATGTCCTAGTTACTCTACTCTGAACCCGTTCCAAAGCTTCCACATCTTTCCTATAATGTGGTGACCAGAACTGTATGCAATTCTCCAAAGCTATGAAATCCCAGTCCCATGTTACCAACCATACCCTCAGTCCATCTACCTTAACCGTTATGCCTCTTGCATTGAAATAAATGCAGTTTATTACCCTACCTCATTCTTTGCTTTGTTCTTGCCTGCCCTGACTGTTTAGACTTATTCCTTTTCCCAACTGTATCAGTCTCAGACTGCTCTCTTTCTTCCCTATCACCTTAGATTGCAACCTCAGCCTTACTAGTTCAGATTCTCTGGAATAGTTCCAGCCTCTGAGCCAGAATCTCCAGGTTTGAGTCCCACTCCAGAATGTGATAGCTAAAGCAAGTATGTTCATAGAATGGTCAAATTGGCATCAACTGCAAATCTTTTTAATACATGTGAGTGGCAGGCAACGAGAATGACAGATTCATGGTCAGTTCCTACCATCCATAGCTCCAGACTATTAAAATGTAGACAGAAGTACATGTTGCCACAGCAATTTGACCCTCAACACCACAAATTGCAAACAAAACTTTATGTTGCAAGGTCTAATGACTTCACGTCAATTATATTGGTGGTTATAGGCAAAGTTGTTAGCAAAACTATGATTGTGTTCTTCTACTGCCAGTTAATTCTGCTGAGAAAAAACTGAACCACAAATTAATAAACAAGTACATTAAAAATACATTGTTACAGCAGATGTACATTACTATGAACCTATCTTAATGAACAAGTTTATGGAACAAGTTTTTCTTGAATCATTCTCTAGTGCATAATAAGATCTCTTTTAATAGATAAAATGTCCCCAAGGAGGATAAACGAATAAAGATAAACTGACACACTCAATAATCTATCTTCTCAGGAACATGTAATAATGTTCGGAGTGATGACTGTATATTGCCCAATGGAAAGCCTGCAACCACCTGTTCTGAAATGGCTGAATACTGGCAAGTCAAAGATTCCAACAAGCCAAACTGCAATGGACCATCCTCACGACCTACTCTAAGACCTCAAGTTACAGTCAGTCCCCAAACAACGCAAAAGCCTTGTAACTCTAATTCTCTTTGCAAGCTCATTACAAGCAAGTAAGATGTTGTACTGTATTACATTATCTGAGATTTTTTTAAGATGAGAAATTTTTAATTTTTGATTAGTCAGTGAACTAAATAACATACTAAAAGAAGCTTATGCAAATGTTTTGGAATTTTTCATGAGATTTACAAATTCATATTAGCAATCCAGAGATTTGTGATTTTTTTTGTGAAATGATAATTGCAAGTTTAGATTGTAATGAAATGTTCTCAAGCAAGAGCATTTAAAGATCCAGACAATATAAACATTATTTAGTGAGATTTTCTCTTTACTTAATGGCTTGAACATTAGATAATACCAATAATGTGAAACTCTCGTTAGCTAATAACTAGGATTAAATATCACTCCATAGTTTAGGACATAGCAAGTTTTGAGAAGATTTTTAGTTCAGGTTGAGGTTCTGGATGTAGGTTTGCTCTCTGAGCTGGAAGGTTCATTTCCAGATGTTTTGTCACCCTACCAGGTAACATCTTCAATAGGCCTCCGGGCGAAGCACTGTTGATAATTCCTGCGTTCTATTTATATGTTTGGATTTCTTTGGGTTGGTGATGTCATTTTCATGTGATGATGTCTTTTCCTGTTCGTTTTCTCAGGGGATGGTAGAGGGGTCTAACTTGATGTGTTTGTTGGTAGAGTTCCGGTTGGAAAGCCATGCTTCTAAGAATTCTATGCGTGTCTCTGTTTGGCTTGTCCTACAATCGATGTGTTGTCCCAGTCGAAGTGGTGTCCTTCCTCATCTGTAAGGATACTAGTGAGAGAGGGTCATGTCGTTTTGTGGCTAGTTGATGTTCAGGGTAGCCCACAAACCCACCAACACATTAGAACAGCAGCTAATGAACTTGAAAGACCCTATACAGACAACAAGCAAAACTAATGTTATTTACAAAATACTGTGCAAGGACTGTAACAAACACTGCATTGGACAAACAGGCAGAAAACTAGCCACCAGGATACATAAACATCAACTAGCCACAAAACGACATAACCCTCTCTAATTAGTGCCCTTACTTACAGATGAGGAAGGACACCACTTCAACTGGGACAACACATCCATTCTAGGACAGGCCAAACAGAAACACGCACAAGAATTCCTAGAAGCATGGCATTCCAACCGGAACTCTATCAACAAACACCTCGAGTTAGACCCCATCTACTGCCACATGAGAAAAAGAACAGGAAATGACATCACCACAGGAAATCATGTCACCACAGGAAATGACATCACCAACCCAAAGAAACCCAAACATATAAATAGAAAGCAGGAATTATCAACAGTGCTTTGCCCGGAAGCCCACTGAACATGTTACCTAGTAGGGTGATAAAACGTCTGGAAATGGACCTTCCAGCTCAGTGAGCAAACCTACATCCAGTTTAGGATATGTTTAGTTAACACAGTACTTCATCAGGGCATTTAATAGATCTGTGAGACAAAAATGGATTCAAAACCAAAGAAGGATGTACTTGGACAGGTGAAAAAAAGTCTTGATCAAACTGGTTGATTTTAAGCAGATAGTGGAAGATGAAAGTGATTTGTGGTGAGGACTTAAGAGAATACCTTCAGTTTTATTTTAAATATTCAGCTGCAGCAAGTGCAATTCATTGAAGACTAAATATCAGTCAAACAGTCTAATAGTATAAAGTTTTGGTTGTAACATACATTCAGGTATCATTAATATACATGTGGAAAGTGACCCCATGCTTAGGATGAGTAAGGTGAATGAAGAAGCTTAGATTCTTAGTCAACAGCTGCATTGTCATGCTTGGTAGAAAAAGAAAGTATGACTATGAATCAATCAACAAGAGTAAAAACCAACATGACCTACCTACTGACGTGGACAATGGAACAAATGCACTCGAGGAGAATGTATGCTAGTTTGGAATTGTCATTTTAGTGCTTTGGCAGGGTGAACGATGGTAATATCTTTCCTCTGGTTTTGCTGATCCTGAAACCAGAGCGCACAATCTCAGGATAAAGGGTAGGTCGTGCAAGGCCAAGGTGAGGAGGAATTTCTTCACTCAGGGTGGTGAATCTTTGCAGTTCTATATTCCAGAAGGCTGTGGAGCGGCAGTGACATGTTTGGACAGTGCAGGGAGCTAAGAGAAAGTGAGGACTATAGATGCTGGAGATCAGTCAAGAGTGTGGTGCTGGAAAAGCACAGCAGCTCAGGCAGCATCAAGGAGCAGGAAAATCGACATTTTGGGCAAAAGCCCTTCATCAGGATTGAACAAGGAGCTGCTAGAGAGAGAGGGCCAGGATGTATGACATTAGGAAACTGGTCATATACTTTGCAAAATAAAGGGAATTTGGAGTTTGTAAAGAATACTGGCAACAATACTTATTAAAAACAAACTGCAAGAATATGTCATTTGAGAATGAAAGTGAAAACGTTGGTTTTGAAAAGGAAAAGAACAATGCCTCATCAGAAAGAGTTATTTACAATGTCAGCGACACTGGATCCAGGAGTGGAGGAGGGATAGATGCTCAGCAGTTTATTGAGAAAGAAATCTAGTGAGGAGGAGATGAGTCTCATGAATGTATGAAAACTGAAAAACATAATTTGTGCAACAAAAATACCAAAGGTTGAAGAAGATTCAGCATGTGTGGAAGAAGTCTACTTTGCATCTAACCCATTCTGAACTTGTTCAGGGGATACCTAATGATTGAGTGTAAAGTGAGTTTTACTCTGCAACTATACCATGCATTGTAACAAGAGTAAAAACATTCAAAGTCTCACAGGAAGGTTCATGAATTATGCCTTTTTCAGATTGTTTACAGAATGTCATGATCGCGTTTCACCAGACAATTACTATCAGGCGTGTGTGCATGATGAATGTCGAATGCCAAGTACCTCAGTGATATGTGCAAGCTTGCAAACCTATGCATCTGTCTGCATGTCACACGGTATCTGCATTGATTGGCGAAATTACACAGATGGGGTATGCTGTAAGTATTATGTGCTTACAAAATATTACATTGCATTCACAGCAGAAAACAGCTGGTCCAACAGGTCTGTGTGGATGTTCATATTCCATACAGGCCTCCCAACACCCTTCTTCATCCAACCCCATCAACATATCCTTTCAACCCTTCTGAAGCAGATTACATGAAATTTATTAGGGCTTTGAGTATGTAAGTATTAAGATGGAGAAGCAGAATCCAATAATCGCATTGTATTTGAACTTTCAAAACAAAATGTCACATAATGGGCTATACATAAAATTAAAACCGACAAATTTGGAAAAGGAGGTAATATTCAACATTCATTGAAGATTGCTTCAAGAATGGAAAACAGAGAAGAAGGTCTATAGAAATTTAGCCATGAAGGTACAACAAGCAGTTAGTAAGGAAAAGGGCGGCACGGTGGCTCAGTAGTTAGCACTGCTGCCTTTCAGCACCAGGGTCCTGGGTGTCTGTGTGGAGTTTGTATATTCTCCCTGTGTCTGCATGGTTTCCTCGGGTGCTCCGGTTTCCTCCCACAATTCAAAAGATGTGCAGGTTAGGTGAATTGGCCATGCTAAATTGCCCACAGTGTTAGGTGTATTAGTCAGGGGTAAATATAGGGTAGGAGAATAGGTTTGGGTGGGTTTCTCTTCGGGGGGACGGTGTGGACTTGTTGGGCCGAAGGGCCGATTTCCACACTGTTGAGAATCTAATCTAATCTAAAACATACTATGTTGGCCTTTATTACATGTGGATTGGAATAAACAAATAAATAAATCATGGCATTTGCCTTCCTAACTGCCTGCTGTACCTTCATGGCTAAATTTCTATAGACCTTGCATGAGTACACTCAAATTTCTTTGAATATCATCACTTATCAAGTATTCTGCATTTCTATTATGACCAAAGTAAATAATTTTATACTTCCCACACAATCCATCTACTGCCTTGATGCTTTAGCACACAGCGACTTAACATTTCTTTGCAGCCTTTTTGTGTCCTGTCCATAACTCCCCTTTCTATTTAGCTTAATATCATCAGCAAACATAAATGCATTAAAAATTAACTTTCCAAATGGATGGTTGTCGCTAACTGGTAAAAGCATTGCCCTAAGAAGTGAACCAGTGAAGCTATCATCTATTTTTGTTGAATTGAAACAGACACAGTGTTCTTTCTGACAGCAAAAAATGGGACTCTGAGTATATACCTGCATTGCTTCCAGTAAATGCAAGTGCTCATACCGCTAACCCAGTTAACAATCTTAAATTAGTTACTGTCCTAATTCTTTACACACATAAAATTCAACGAGCCTATGCTTGCAAAACTCAAAATACAATGTCTAACATTAGATGTTAGTCTGTAACTGAACTACATTAGGTAAATAATCCTGAATTTGGCAATTAACTGTCACATCATTAATTGATGCATTCATCATGGCAAAGCTTTCACCAATTAGACCTTAATTACCAAATAATCAGCACTCTCCTCTCATACAGAATAATATATTTTTTTCTTCATTTTGATATTTCTTCTGAATTTTCTTAATTAGTCCAAGACAAAGGTCTTCAATAGATGTATCTATTCTCAGCAATAATCTTCAAATTATTTTTCTCTATTTATTATTATGACCTTATTTGCTAATGAAAATGTTTTATAAAGTCTTATACTTTCTAACAAAAATATATTTTGCCAGATTGTAATTCTGTTGCCATATTTTGATATTTTGTTCCCTCATCAAATGTTTCTACATCCTTCCATACATTCTCCTCACAGTTTACTTCCCACTTATCTTTGTGTCATCAGCAAACACAGATAGTTACAAAGTTCCTTCTTCTAGATTATTCGAGTCATAGGGTCAAGTAGCATAGAATCAGGCCCTTTGATCCAAACAGTCCATGCCTAGCATAATCCCAAACTAAACTAGACCCACCTGCTGTTAGGGGGTGCAGGTGCATAGTTCCTTAAAAGCAGAGTCACGAGTAAACAAGATGGTGACAGTGTTTGGCACACTTGACCTCATTGGTCAGAACACAGTTTAGTTGTTGAGGCTTCACGTTGCAGCTGTACAGGACATTGGTGAGGCTACTTTTAGAATACTATAATCAATTCTGGTCGCCCTTCTATAGGAAGGATGTTGTTAAACTTGAGAGTGTGCAGAAAAGCTTTACAAGAATGTTGCCGACACCAAAAGGTTTGAGTTATAAGGAGAGGTTGAATAGGCTGAAGGTTTTTCCCATGGAGTATCAGAGGCTGAGGGGTGATCTAATAGAGGTTTATAAAATCATGAGGAACATGGACAGGATAAACAACCAAGGTCTTTTTCCTAGGGGAGGAGAGTCAAAAACTAGAGGGCTTAGGTTTAAGCTGAGAGGGGTAAGATTTAAGCACAACCTGGAGACAACCTTTTCACACAGAGGGTGTTGTTTGCATGGAACTAGCTGCTAGAGGAAGGTACAGTTATGATATTTTAGATTAGATTAGATTCCCTACAGTGCAGAAACAGGCCCTTCAGCACAACCAATCCACACCAACCCTCTGAAGCGTAACCTCCCAGACCCATTTCCCTCTGACTATGCACCTAGCACTATGGGCAATTTAGCATGGCCAATTCACCTAACCGGCACATTTTTGGACTGTGGGAGGAAACCCACGCAGACACAGGGAGAATGTGCAAACTCCACACAGTCACACAAGGCTGGAATCAAACCTGGGACCCTGGTGCTGTAAGGCAGCAGTGCTAACTACTGAGCCACCGTGGCATTGGTACATAAATAATAAGGGTTTTGAGGGATATGGGCCAAATGCTGACAAGTGGGCTCGATTAGATTGGGATATCTGGTCGGTTAGACTGAACTGTCGGCAGACAGTGAGACTGAAGGGTCTATTTTTGTGCTGTATGATTTTATGACTCTAATTGTACAGAGTATTTATTAACCTGTTGATCTGTAAAATTGCTGATAGACTGACAGGAATCTTTATTTCTTATTTTTTTCAATACAGCTTTTAATTGTCCTTTAAACAAAGTTTACAAAGCATGTGAAATCTTTGAAGAGGAACTTACATGCACTTCAAGGTTTGTTAAAGGCATAGAAAATTGTGTTATTTTTAAAAGTTTTAAATATATTTTAAATTACTGTTCCCACCAGTTATGATTAATATGATCCACTAATAAATATATAATATTTTTTAAGCAATTCAGATATGACCGGTCTTAACTTATCAGAAGGATGTTTCTGCCCAAAGGGTACCATTCTTTTCAGCCCTGACACTGATCTATGTGTTAATAAATGTGGTAAGAATTTCTGCTCATTCTCATTTTTCCTGTTTTCTGTACTTCTTTGGATGTCTTCTCTCATTTTTTGTGTCTCTTCTGTAATTCTAAGGACTTTCTTTTTAAGGTTGCATTGGACCTGATGGATTACCTAAAGAGGTAAGCAGAGATTGACTATACAGTCTCTAAAATCTATTTCAATCATAATTTGCTCATGAATATGTATTTTATCACTTGAATAAGATTAACAGGCAATTGAACCACTGTAATGGTTTGAAATGCACTGAGCTATAGGATTTTCGCAACTAGTTGAAGTGGCTTACTACACACCTCAACTCCTACAAGTCTTTTGTTTAAAGCTCTTTGAAATAACTGAAATTTAAAATGCAGTTGGTGAATGTAGGAATTCAGTGAGATAGAGTTAGGAAATGCTGTTTGACAGATAAAATGGCTAAATTAGACTGTGGGCTACAAAATAGTAAAGACTGAAAATATATAATTAAATTAAAATAATTAATAAACAAGGTTGTTACTTAGATTAAAACTATATTGAGATAATTGAATGATATTCCAGAACTTCAAAACCTTAGATTAATCGCTTAGATTAAAACCATATTGAGATAATTGAATGTTATTCCAGAACTTGAAAACCCAATTAGTTAAATGAAATTCAATAAAAATGGCAGGGCATACTGTAACTGTAGCATGGGGGACCTGGTGGCTGTACTTCAAGGAATTTTGGTTTAGAATAGATGAACTGATGTCAGAGTTTCAGATGCTGCAACGTACTAGGAAGGAGAAATTTTCAGACGCTAGCGTAAGGTCATGTATTTCAGATTTGATCAGAGAAAGATGTGTGCATTATGAATGAAACAAGTATGTGAATCCAGAAAATAACATTTCTCCAACAGATATGAGGCTCTTGAGGGCAAGGATTAAAAGACAAGCAAACTAACCACTAAACGTTGCTAAAAGGAAATAAAATGTTGAAGCTTTTTATCTTGGACTCGTCAAAACTAGGATGCAAATAACAACAGAATTGAAGAAAACGAATACTATGTTATACAGCATGAGTGGTGGATGCTGATTTATTGGGTGATCGTTGTCCTGTGATGCAGCAAGAATATCAATTTTAATTCTCAGCCCAGGCAGGTAGATTCTAATTGGTCAGAATGTTAACTTGAATTGCAGCAGAGACTGACTGTGTTACGACACAGGGTAAACCCCTTTGCTAATTTAAACCAGCAACACAAAAACAACACCCCGTGCTGTAATCTGTGAAAATTTGAGAGGCAAAGAACTATCCCAAAGTCGCTAAAGTACAAAAAAAGTAAGAACTTTATTCTTTAAGTTTATCACAGAATATTAACTAACAACTATTCACAACTCCTTTCTCTAAACCTATCTTTTACCTCCCCCTGTACAAAACTGGTCCAATAAAATCCCCGACTAAGATTTACAAAAAAATCAAATTTCAAAACCAGCCAGCTGTTGAATCTTCTCTTTGTATTTTCCTCTGTAGATTTTCTCTCCAGGTCGGTGTCAATGCTTTTTTTTTCCCGTGCAAACTCCTTCTCCGGACAGGTATCTCTCTGAGAATTCTTACTAGCAGCCTACATCTGTTGGTCCTTTGGCAGTTCTCTTTGTCACTATTTGCCACTTTGGGTAACTTATTTATACCCCAAAACATCAGAATGTTTCATTGGTTTTAATATTGTTAAATACTAAATTCAAACTTGATTGGAGTTTGGCATCTTGGGACATAAATTTAAATTTGGCCAATCAGTTTAAATTATTTTTGTACCCAGGCAACCCAGCTACTCTAGCTGTTTGATCAAATGTTACATTGTTGCCTTATTCAGAACACTTTACTGTGTCAGATAGTTCTGCTAGCTTTTCAACTCTCTTAAAGGTACAGTACTCCTCTACACCATCATAACAACGGTCACTTATGCCCCCTTTTTAATGAATGTACAAATTTATTTCACCTCCATAAAACAGAGTCTTTTGTATTTGGATATCTAGCTTCTAACATATGCAAATACATTACACTGTGAGCCCAGCTGATGATCTTAAAATCGTTTCCAGTATAACTCTTACTTAATAAACAGTTTCCAATAGCAGAATCACATCTAATAGCACATATATTTTTCTGAGACTTGCAGTTAATAGTTAGAGCAATAAAAAGGAATGTAATAGTGACGAGAAACAGCATCGTATGGAGGATAGATGATGTTCTCTGCAGGTAGTAGCATGAGTCCTAACGTTACATAATTGCCTGCACAAGGCTGGCCTTAAAGGTATATCCTGAGGGCTGAAAAGGAACTTGAGTGGAAGATCAACAACAGAGGTAGAACTAAGAAAGAGGCACGAAAGGTGTGGCGCTGGAAATAGCACAACAGGTCAGGCAGCATCCGAGGAGTGGGACAGTTGGCATTTCGAGCATTCCTGATGAAAGGCTTATGCCTGAAACATAGACTCTCCTTTTCCTCTCCTAAGAAAGAGGCAAACTGGTTAGCTACTAGAAAACAAGGAATAAGAACAAACAGATTATTTCCAAGTTGACAGCCTATGACTGATGAGATACCACAAGAATTAGTACTTTCCCCAATGTTTTGGATGTGAGGCTTACATATAATGTATCCAGATTTGCAGATATGTAAAGTTCAGGTGGAGATATTAGTTGTAAGAAATTTGGAGAAATTGCATTAGTGGGCAAAAAAAAGTTGATGGATGGAATACTGTGTGGAAGAATGTGAGTTATCCAAACAGAACGCCTGGGCAAAAACTTCTCAGTCTGTGAGTTATATGGATTTTAGTGAGATGAGCAGTCGAATTTTATGAAAACCAGCTGATGGAGTAGTGCTCCAAAAGCCAGTGCTTCTGAATAAACTTGTTGGACTATAACCTGGTGCTGCATGACTTTTAACTCCAACAGACGTGCTCAGGATAAAAAAAAAAGTCAAAGACAACATTAAAGCCTCTTTATCTAAATGAAGATCATGTTGGGGGAATGGGACAAATTGCTTTCCAGAGAACCAGCATAGACTTTGGAAGAATGGCCTTATTCTGTGCTAGACTGATTCTATGTAGAGATAAAAAAACTCAGGGAAAATAAGTCATTGGTGAGAGCAGTTTGTAGATCATTTATGCTAGCTTCACTGTAGCATAGAGGTTTCACTTTTGTCTTCTCTAGTGGTAGACTGGTCATTAGCAAAATGTCTGCTACTACTTCATCCAGACTTATTTCATTAACAGTTTATTTTATCCCCAGTGGTTATTTGCCAATGACTTTCAGTCTCAGTGTCAGATTGAGGAGGCAGTTCCCAAGTCTGCCTCAGCTTGGTGTTGTTTTAAACCACATGTTTGCCATCTAGCCAACTAAGCCAATCAACCCAGCACTGACCATGTTTCACAAAATAATGTGGCTTGAAATACTGCAATAATTGTCAACAACCTTAATCCTCATCTGGACAGGACAAATCATACCAGGAAAAAGATACCTGAGGACACATTCATGGAGATCTGTTCAATTGTAATGAATCAAGATCAATTAATTATGTTACTGTAAAATATCTTTCAGTAAAACATGTAGGAGTTACCTGTTTAGTTTGAGGGTAAGAAACTTAGATTTGAAATTAGTATTTTAAATTAAAGGCAATTACAAAGTTAATGAAACTTGACTTGGGAAATTAGCATTTAAAATAAATTTCCATATTTTTACAGCTTTAGTTTACTGAGAAAGAAGGACTGTACTGAAAGGCTAGATAATCTGTAGCTGTATACAAAAGTTAAGAATGTAATAAATTTAAGGAAATGGTTTACAATATTGTGAAGCTTAAGAAAATTTTCAAGATCAATCAAAGTTGCCTAAAAATTAAGAAGTTAGAATATGAGACTAAAACAGATAGGAACACCTTCTAAGTATATAAAAAGCAAGGGCATAGCGAGAGTAAACATTGGTCCCATAGAGGATGAGAATAAGGAATTAATGAAAACAAGGAAATAGTAGAAACTTTAAACAAATGTTATCAATCTGTCTTCAAGGAGGAAGAGATCCACATAAGTAGTAAATTGGTTCAAATGGGAAATCGTATTTGACAAATTCATTCTTCAAGTTCTTTAAGGATAAAGTAAGCAGAGTGATAAAGGGAATGGCATAGTTGGATTTCCATAAGCCAATTAATGAAGTGTAATGTAAAAGGTGGCCCCACTGTGTTCGGTGTGATATATTAACACAGTGAATTAGCTAACCAACAGAAAACATAGATTTGAGATCTATAGGTCTCAAACTATTTAAAATCTATATTAATTACTTGAATGAAGTTTGCAAGAGATAAAGTTTAAACTACATTGTGAGGAGTACACAGAGTTTGCAAAAGAATAAGAAAAGGAGATATGAATGTATGTAGAAATTGTTAAAATGAGCACAATTTGGAAAATTGAAGTTATTCATTTTGTCTAATAAGGGCACTGTCATCACACTGCATCTGATCTAATGATCAATCTCTGTTCTCTTCTGTTTTCAATAGTTTAATGAAAGATTTAAGTTCAATTGCCAGGACTGTATCTGTGACAAAATCACACATCGTGTTATCTGTCAACCACACAATTGTCCTATCTTCCCTCCAATGCCTTGTGAAGGAGAAGGATTTATCACTGTTAATATAACAGTCCCAGATGATGATTGTTGTACAAAAACCGTGTGCAGTAAGTTGATTATTACCTAGTTACACAGAATGAAATGATATATTTAAGGCTTGAATAGATAATTTCTTGAGCAGTAGAAGAAATAAGGGTTACGGGATAAAGGCAAGAAAGCAAACATGAGGAATTTTGGATCATCTATGAGCCTGTTAAATGGTGGAGTAAGCTTGAGGGGCCTATTTCTGTTCCTATTTCTTATGGTCTTATATTACCATACATTAAAGAACAATTCAATTTAAAATAACTCAAATCCAGATTTCCCTGTATAGATGGAAAAACGCATTGCTATGCTACAAAAGCATGCCTGACCCATTTGTAACTTGCTTATGATTTTTCTTCACACAGCATATGAATTTATGGTATGCTTTGCAAGCCATGATGGAAAGTGTGAGGTATGCAAGGCAAGCCATTCTTGGAGACAGCAGAACAACTCCCAACATAATTTTAAAGGCCCCCACACCTCACACTCCATGCCATCTCTGTGCCTCAGATTCCTCATGCCACCCATTTCCTCTCAGATTCCAAAGACACCCCACTTCATTGACCTAATTGTATTATTGCTGGACTGTTAATCTAGAAACCCAAGTAATGGTCGAGGGGTCTGGATTTGAATCCTGCCAAAGCAGATGTTGGAATGTGAATTCAATAAAAGTCTGGAATTAACAGTCAAACGACGACCATTGTCAGAAAATAATCCCATCTGGTTCAGCAAAGTCCTTTAGACAAGGAAATTGCCATCTTTATTTGGTCTGGCCTACATTTGACTCCAGACCCACAACAATGTGGTTGACTCTTAACTGCCCTCTGGACAATAAAGGGTGGTTTCTTAAAATTTATTCATGAGATGAGGCCTTCCCTAGCCAGGAACAACTTCATCCCATGAATGAATTAAAAAATGCCACCTCTAAGCCCCAAGCATTTTCCATGCATTGTCACTTATTCAGTATTCTTATGCATAATTCTGGGGACCTGAGCAATCATAATAGGAATTATTTTAAATGCAAACATTATAAATTAAATTTTGTCACAATACCATAAAACTCTCATTCAAAAATCTGTCATTTGATACTAAAAAAGACCTGTTGTCCTTGGAAACAAAAAGCTAATCCTTTAATTGACCATTTAGTTGTATAAACAAATACCATATACTCTGAAGAGTATGTCAAAACAGCATGTTCACAGTACTTATTTCATATTGGAGCAATACATTCAAAATATACCTCTCAACCCAAGGAAATGTATCTTACTTTTTGAGTGACTAACTGATAAAACATGTTGACTATCTGCTTATCTTGCTAATAAGGAGCCATTTTGTGAGCCATTTTGAGAGTAGACCTCGTTTTGTTTTTGCTGCTAAAATGCTGGCCTTGAATGGTTGTCCTACTGCAGTCTGACAGATCTGTCAACAACTTGGATGCTGAGTTACAGTCACAGGTCCTTGATATGCATAATAAAGAGACCTATTGGTTGAAAGAAATGAGCACTCTGGTCATGTAGGGAGGTTGTTTGAAAATATTAGTAACTGGATTGTTGATATCAATGAGGCACTAAGTGTACAAAGACAGTTTAAGACTTTATTGCCCCAGTAACAAAAGTTTAGTTCAGTCCAAATTGTCCCCAATCAACTCATCAATTAACCGTTTACAGATATTAAACTGTAATGCTGTTTTTACCAGTCATTCAGTAAGTACATACTAATAAATATAGAATGTAGTTACATATTTTGCTAATTATTTTTAAAATACAAAGTTTTCAAAATTAGTTGCCTGTGTTATAACATTTTATTATAGCTTCAATGAGTGGTACAGTGTAATCTTAAATGCACCCAGGACCAAGCTGAACTGAAGACAGTTGAAATAGGGATGAGAGTTTTGTTTCTTTTGCCATCTATAAGAACTAACATAAAATGCATTTTAACTATCTCAATCCAGTTATTATTGAAAATAATCTTACAGAAAAACAATCCATAAAGAAATTGCCATTCATTGCTATTGTCACCAAGGTAGGACACTGAAAAGTTAGTATGGGAAATGGAAAGATTATAGTATTGCAAGAAGAGTGCTTTTCCCCAATTATACTGAAGGAAAAACAGCCTGGCTCCTTAAAATAGTTCAGGAAAAGAATACAGCTTGTGTGTGCTGGGTTCTTAGGCCAATTGGGAATTCTTGCTCATCTTAGCAAGGAGTGGAGCTTCTACAAGTCTATTTATTTGGAGGCAATGGTCCCAGACGTGAGAATCCCATATGCTGATTCTTCCCTAGCCCATAATCCTGTATTAAATTGATGACAAGTATTCCAATGAGATGAAGTATAGTATGTTTAGAAGAGCAAAAGGTACCATTGAGATAAACTTGCCTCAATTTCCAAAGAAATCTCAGAATTCTCTTTTTTTTTTATGGACTGATGAGTGTAAGAAATATATAGGCATACTACAATATATGTATATATCAGGGTTAAATAGTTTAACTGTCATTTACGATTAATTTTATTTCATTCATGTATAACTTATCAATTATTTAGGGTGCAACAACCATCTCTGTGCTCCAAATGAGAATAAATGTGGTCTTGGATTTAAAATGGTGTCAGAGATTCCAGATGGGCATTGTTGTCCAGTTTATACTTGTGGTAAGTTAACACAGTAATCTGCATGGCTTTGAATACTACAAAAGCATGACATGCAAATCATGTATAAAAAAAGTATGTTAGAGGAAGAATATCACATCTATCAATAATACTGGCCAACAGTACGATCTTGCACATTGTTCAGCTCACCCTCATGCAATATCCTGACAAGATTTTCACTGATCAGTGGTGTGTTGTCAATTAATAGCAATGGCCTCACTGATTTTCCAAATCCAATCTCACCAGATTCACTAAACAAAGCAGCTGTTGAAAAAGCCAATATGGAAATTAGAGCATGTTTGGTGGATTCAGCTCACCACTATCTCAGAACGACTTCCATCTTTCCCATGGTAGAGTAGGGCAAATTCAGTGAGCACTGGCTGTGCAACTCTTTCACCATGGACAGTGATACCTGAATTTCAGAGAATCATTGTTACCACATTAGCATCTCTCCAACGCATTGGTAGTGTACCCTGCAAGCCCAGACATGTCTTGTAGGGTACACCATCAACCAGCAGTGTATGACTGCATTTGTTACCGCATGGGGACAGGCACCTGCTGCACAAATGGGCCAAGCTGCCTACCAGGGTTATTCCCTTGACCTGGGAGGAGAAAGTGAGGTCTACAGATGCTGGAGATCAAAGTTGAAACTTTATTGCTGGAACAGCACAGCACAGCAGGTCAGGCAGCATCCAGGGAACAGGAGATTCGACGTTTCGGGCACAGGCCCTTCCTCAGGAATGAGCAGAGAGTGTTCAGCAGGAGAAGATAAAAGGTACGGAGGAGGGACTTGGAGGAGGGGCGTTGGAAATTCCCTTGACCTCTCAGTACTGATTCACCTGGTGGCTAGAAGCATGTCCACAGCATCTACTCCTCCCTTGATCTGCCATGTTTTGCAACGGGTACATTCACACAATCGGGCAGGCAGTCGTGCTGTGCAACAATCCTCAGACAAGGAACATACATCTTGACATACATTGGTGTGCCCTGTCAGTGTAGCACCTTGTACACTTGGCAGCAATGTTTGTGCCAAAACATGCAGCAAGCAGTATGGTTGCCTTGCATACTGGCCATGGTCAGGACTTGCACAGGGGATCTGGATCTGTGTTTCTGAATTTGAGACAGCAGGTCACATGGTCAGTCCTTTGTCTCCATAGGGACCTGTCCAGTCGGATAGTCTGCCATTGTCAGCAATGTGTGTGGCCAACAGGCTGAGCGAGCGCTAGCAGGCCAGATCGCTGTGTGTGGGGACTTTGGTTGTCTTGTCGCTTCTATTCACGGATTCAGTGATATAGACTTACTCAAGTAACTGTTCTATTGTGTGTTTAACTTCTATCTTATGGTACTTGTAATATTCCTTTCACAGAGCCAATGGGTGTCTGTGTTAATGAAGGGGCAGAATACTATGTAAGTTGGTTGTTTGGAAAGTAAACTTTTCTTTTAATTCATTAATCTGTTTTTATTAATTATAAAAATTAATTGAATCATTTTTGTCTGCCCATACAGCCAGGCACGATTATTCATCTCTCTCCTTGTCAAAGCTGCACTTGTACCAATGAGACAGATGTGCAAACTCTGATAAACATCATTAAATGTCGAAATGTCGAATGCAACAAGAAGTGTGGACAAGTAAGAATTATATTTGAGAATTGTTTGAGAATTGTGAATCATTTTGCAGTGATCACTGGATCATATACATTTAATGTTGATGATTACAGTAACAAAACCATCAGAAGGCATTGGTTGTATAACAAACAGATAATGAGGGATGATTGGCTCCTTTCATGTTAGGGCAAATTGAGGCAAGACATATACACTTAATGGTAAGGTGTTGGGTTGCGTTGCTGAACTGAGATCTTGGAAAGATTCATAGTTGACTAAAAGTGATATCACAGGGTAGTGAAGAAGGCATTTGGTGTGCTTGCCTTTATTGGTTAGTACATGAGTATAGGAGTCAGAGGTCATGTTGCAGCTGTATAGGATATTTTGTAGCACTGCATTAAATTCTGGCCTCCCTGCTATAGGAAATATATTGTTAAAAAAGAAAGAGTACAGAAAAGATTTACAATGATGTTGCTGGGTTTGGAAGGTTTGAGATATAGAGAGAGGATGAATAAGCCAGAACTATTTTCCCTGGAACATCAGTGGCTGAGGGGTGACCTTATAGAAGTTTGTAAAATCATAAGGTGCATGGATAGTCAGGGTCTTTTCCCCAGGGTAGTGGAGTCCAAAACCAGAGGGTATATGTTTAAGGTGAGAGGGGAAAGATTTAAAAGGGATCTAAGGGGCAATGTTTTCACGCAGAGGGTGGTACATGTATGGAATGAACTGCCAGAGGAAGTAGTGGAGGCTGGTACAATTACAACATTTAAAAGATATCAGGATGGGTATATGAATAGGAAGGGTTTAGAGATCTATGGGCCAAGTGCTGGAAAAAGGGACTAGATTAATTTAGGCTATCTGGTTGTCATGGACAAGTTGGAGCAAAGGGTCTGTTTCCATGCTGTACATTTCTGTGACTCAATGACTGTAAACACCTCTTGGTTGGTTACAACAATGTTTTAAATTTCGACCTTAGCATGCAGCTATCACACTTCAACTAAAACACAGTTAACCAGATCAAAATAAAGGAGCTGATTCGAATATTGTTTGAGTGAAAACAAGAATTTTATTACCTACTAACCTGAAAAACATATAATAAACATGACATCAAACAAGCATGTTTAAAGCTGAGAGAGTTCTTGAGTTGTTAGAATGGCCTGAGTTGCAAATGTTTAGCTATTATGCTGTACCGACAGTAGTGGGCAGATTTGTAGATCTTGAATTCTCAGGAAACTTCTGGTATTCCTCCAAGTTGCTTTTCTCACCAGCTGCTGGTGAGGTTGAGAGACTGGCTGGAGTGTCTCCAGATGCTGCTTATAAATCCACATTTTCTTGTTTGACTTTGTTGTCCCATGATTTAGAGACACCAGTGTTGAACTGGGGTGTACAAAGTTAAAAATCACACAACACCAGGTTACAGTCCAACAGGTTTATTTGGAAGCACTAGATTTCCAAAGCTATGCTTCCAAATAAACCTGCTGGACTATAACCTGGTATTGTGTGATTTTTAACTTTGTAGTTCCAAGGAGCTGTTGATATAGGTCCAGTTGTATATCACTGAGCCTGTTCATTGCTTTGCCAAGCTGGCTAACTGGGAGGCAAGCCTTTCAACTCCCAAAATGTGAAATTATCAAACACCTGTGAATGAGACATAAGATAAATTTCTTAAACTGCCTCAGTTGTCTGGTTTCACGCAATTTCAGTGCAGCCACGTTTTGTACATCTCACACTGGTTTCACAAAGCTTGACTCAATCTGTGATTAGGTGATCATAGCAGCCATTTTTGGTCAGTAATATCCTTTTCAAAAATCACTAATTCATGAAAGTTTTAGCTATTAAAATGATGATCAAAGTTGAATATTCATAGTCTATTTTGACTGCAATCATAACAAACTCACAAGCACCCAAAATGATTTGTCTAATTTCCTCTGTCAAACAATCACTAGCAGCAATTCAGGAAAATAATTTTTGAAGGAACAGTTCAGATTATGATTTTTTTTTCTCTCGATGAAAGGAAACAGTGTTTAAATAAAAATGGAAGGCCAGGTACAATCAAATATTAAAAATTAAAATGTAATTATTTTATCTCTAAGATGCAGCAAAACTGCACAAACAGCTTTTTTGAGGAATTAACCACTATATTTTGCAACAGGGTTCTGAATATAGAGAGATAATTGGAAGATGCTGTGGTGAATGTGTCCAAACTAGATGTGTGATATACCCAGGAGATCAATCTGTTCAACTATTACTGGTTTGTATAATTAAATTACTTTAAATACTATTACTTGATTCTCTGATGTTTTGTGTCAGTGAATCAGTAATTATTAATCGTTGGTCTGAATGTGATAAATTGAAGTACATGGTCACTTTCTTACCTAACTTCATCAACATCCCTGTAGTACTTCTCTTTCCCACAAGCAGAAGCCAATGTATCGACACATTGGTGTGCACAGAATCTCCTAGCAGTTGCATGACTGCACAGCTTATATCTCAAAGCCTTGGTCTGCTTTCTCTCTGCTGCCTCATTAGTCACTCTATATGCTTTTTTTTAGTCCATCACTTTTCTTTCCCATTAGTTACTTTTCCTATGCTTATGTCTTATTCTGCTTTTCTTTCAGGTTGGAAAAGATCCACCAAAGCATGGGGTGGAAGTCACTAGGAAAATGTGTCCTTCAGTGGTTTTTATCAAATTGCTTCCCCCTACTACTTCATCGCTTTACTTCACATACATTACTTTACCCTACTTTTCTACTCAACATCTGGTCCTTTTCTTACGTCTTGCTTTTAATAAATCCACTGTTAACCTTCCATCAGCTCTATGCAGGTCTCTACAGTATCACTCAAGGCTTTATTTCTTTCCAAAATTCATTTGCTTAAAAATAAACCAAATTAGAATGAAGAAATCCATCTACCTTTCTCTCTATTTTGGTCTTCCTGAATATCTGAAAAATACTAAAATTAGAATATTTATCCTTATTTTAAAGCAAAAATTGAGCTCTTCCCATAATAATGGAAAGATGGTTAGCCTTTCACTGCTTTATATATGAATAGGTATTGAATTAGATCATAGAAAGTCACTATTTCAACTTGCCATTTGATAGTGCAAGTCTGGATATTGTTCAGATTTTGTTGAATTGGAGATGGACTGTTTCAGTATGTAAAGACTCACAAATAATGCTGTCATCAGTGAACATCCATACTTCTGACCTTATGATGGATGGAATATGCTGAAGTTGGTTGAGTACGATTTTATAAACCACTATAAGGTCAGCTCTTAGCCTCTGACGCTCCAAGGAAAATAGCCCTAGACTAATCAGCCTCTCCCCATGCCTCAGACTCTTGAACCCTGGCAACATTCTTATAATTTTTTTCTGAACACTTTCAAGTTTCACAACATCCTTCCTACAGCAGGGAGACCAGAACTGTACATGGTATTGCAAAAGTGGCCTAACCAATGTCCTGTACAGCCACAACATGACCTCCCAACTATACTCAATGCACTCACCAATAAAGGCAAGCATACCAAATGCATTCTTAACTACCCTGTCTAACTGCAACTCTACTTTCAAGGAACTATGAACTTGCACTCCAAGGTATCTTTATTCCGCAATATTCGGCAGGACCATATCATGAAGCACATAAGTTCTGCCCTGATTCGGCTTTCCAAAATCAGCACCTCACATTTATCTAAATTAAACTCCATCTGCCACTCCTCAGCCCATGTGCCCATGTGATCAAAATACCTTGTACTCTGAGGTAAGTTATGTCCAAAACGTCAACTCTGCAGCTCCTCAGATGCTGCCTGACCTGCTGTACTTCTCCAGCGCCACACTTTTTTACTCTGATCTCTAGCAACTGTAGTCCTCACATTCTACTAACCTTCTTGGCTGTCCACTACACTACCGATTTTAGTGTCATCTGCAAACTTACTAACCATACCAGATGGAGAGGAATTTGTTAAGCGTGTACAAGAAAATTTTCTGACTTAGTATGCGGATGTACCTATGAGAGAAGCTGCAAAATTAGCCTTAGGAAATAAGGTAGGGTATATGACTGAGGTGTCAGTGGGGGAGCACTTTGGGGCCAGAGACTATAATTCTATTAGTTTTAAAATAGTGATGAAAAAGGATAGACCAGATCTAAAAGTTGAAGTTCTAAATTGGAGGAAGGTCAATTTTGACAGAACTTTCAAAAGTTGATTGGTGGCAGATGTTTGCAGGTAAAGGGACTGGTGGAAAATGGGATGCCTTAAAATTGAAATAACAAGAGTACAGAGACAGTATATTCCTGTTAGGGTGAAAACTAAGGCTGGTATGTGTAGGGAATGCTGGATGACTCGAGAAATTGAGGTTTTGGTTAAAAAGAAGGAAGCATATGTCAGGTGTAGTAAGCAGAGATTGAGTGAATCCTTAGAGTATAAAGGCAGTTGGAGTATATTTGAGAGGGAAATCAGGAGGGCAAAAAGGGGACATGAGATAGCTTTGGCAAATCAGGTTAAAGAGAATCCAAAGAGATTTTATAAATATATTAAGGACAAAAGGGTAACTAGGGAGAGAATAGCGCCCCTCAAAGGTCAGCAAGGCAGCCTATGTGTGGAACCACAGGAGATGGGGAGATACTAAATGAGTATTTTGCACCAGTATTTACCGTGGAGAAGGACATGGAAGATAGAGAATCAATGGTGACATCTTCAAAAATGTCCATATTACGGAGGAGGAGGTGCTGGATGTCTTAAAACGCATAAAAATGAATAAATCCCCAGGACCTGATCAGGTGTACCCTAGAACTCTGAGACACTAAGGAAGTAATTGCTGAAACATTTATATCATTGATAGTTACAGATGAGGTGCCAGAAGACTGGAGGTTGGCTAATGTGGTGCCATTATTTAAAAAAGGTGATAAGGACAAGCCAGGGAACTATAGACCAGTGAGCCTGATGTCAGTGGTGGGCAAGTTGTAGGAGGGAATCCTGAGACTGGATTTACATGCATTTGGAAAGGCAAGGACTGATTAGGGATAGTCCACTTGGCTTTGTGAGTGGGAAATCATGCCTCACAAACATGATTGAGTTTTTTAAAGAAGTAACAAAGAGGATTGATGAGTCCTCTTTGGTCAGATCCTCATAGAGGTCAGATCCAGTGGTGTACCTGACCTATATGGACTTCAGTAAGGTGTTTGACAAGGTTCCTCATGATAGACTGGTTAGCAAGGTTAGATCTCATGGAATACAGGGAGAAATAGTCACTTGGATACAGAACTGGAACTGGCTTAAAGGTAAAGAGAGGGTTTGTGGTAGAGGGTTGCTTTTCAGACTGGAGGTCTGTGACCACTACCAGGGTGCAGTGGTAGTGGTACAGGTGCTTTAGGTAGGACAGAAGTGCTGGAAAAAGGAGAGAGGGAGTTAGATTTTTGATTAAGACGAGTATCACGGCAGTATTCAGAGATGAAATAACTAAAGAATCAAACAGTGAGGCTTTGTGGGTGGAGCTAAGAAATAAGAAGGGGATGGTAATGTTGTTGGGGTTGTACTGTAGGTCCCCAAATAGTTAACGGGTATTACAGGAATAAATATGCAGGGGGATGGGGGAGACTTGCAGGAGCAGTAGGTTTGTCATAGTAAAGGATTTTAATTTTCCTAACATAGTCTAAGATTGCCATAGCATTAGGGACTTAGATGGGGTGGAATTTGTTGAGTGTATTCAGGAAACTTTCCTCAAGCAGTATATAGAGGGTCCTACTCAGGAAGGGGCAAAACACGACCTACCCTTGGGAAATAGGGCAGGACTGGTGACAGTGGGGGAGCACTTTGGGACCAGTGACCATAGTTCCACTAATTTTAAAATTGTTATGGACAGGGATAAAACTGGTCCACAGGCTCAAGTTCTAAGGTGGGGCAAAAGTAAATTTTAATGGAATTAGTCAGGAGCTTGCAGGGGTTGATTGGAGTAGTTTGTTTGCAGGCAAAGGGACCTCCAGCAAGTGGGAGACCTTTAAAAGTGAGATGGCTAGAATTCAAGGTCTATATGTTCCTGTGTGGGTGAAAGATAAGGTTGACAGGAATAGGGAACTCTGGATGTCAAGAGATTTTGGGGCTTTGACCAGAAAATAGGAGGCATGGCTCAGGTCAAGATAGCTGGGATCAAAGGAATTCCTGGAGGTATATAGGAGATACAGGAGAGAAATCAGTTAATGTTTCAGATCCAGTAACTCTTTTCAGAGCTGAGGAAGCTTTCCACAAGTGCTGACAGACCTGCTGAGCTTTTCCAGCAATTTCTGTCTTTGTTTAGGATCGATTCTGGGTCCTCTTTCGTTTGTCATTTAGGTTAACGATTTGGATGAGAATATAGTAGGAATCAGTTCCACAGGGATCAGACAAAAACTGAAAGGACTGCAGGTGCTGCAAGTCAGAAACAAAAACAGAAATTGCTGGTCTGGCAACACCTATGGAGAACTTCCTCAGCTCTGAGAAGAGTCACTGGACCCGAAACATTAACTCTGATTTCTCTCCATAGATGCTGCCAGAGCTGCTGAGCTTTTCCAGCAATTTCTGTTTTCGTTTCTGATTACAGCATCCACAGTTCTTTCAATTTTTGTCCAGAACCGATTCCTGTGGAACACCCCTGGTGACAGGCCTCCTGTCCAAAAAACAACCCTCTACCATCACTATCTGTCTCTGCCATTAAGCCAATTATGTATTCAATTGGCAACCTCTACAGGTTGCATGTTATGGCTCTTAGCTTCATTTCTTAGTGCTTAGTCATTTTGTGCTTACTTTAAGGCTGCCAAATTGTGGGTGACACAGCTTTTTAGCTAGAGAGCAGGAATGCTGGATACTGCATGCAATAATGAATTAGTGAGTTTTGTGTGCAGAGTTTAAGTGAGTATGAGGAAACAGAGAAGATGGGGTGGACTTACCTTTGTGCAGCAAAGTAGAATACTGGCCTTTTTCCTGCACTGCTGTGGATTCCTTCTAGCTCTGAAAACAGCGCTGACCTGGACTATTATCAGTGTTCAGGTGTTTGGTGCCTTGACCTCTTTCTGGTGATCCTCGAGCCAGTGAATGGCCATCCTCATGACCACCCCATTCACCAGCACCCTCAGGTCCCTATCTAGAAAGCAAAAGTGCCAGCTTTCTTTTCTGTGACATTTCAGAATGGTGTCATGAGCCTGTATGCCAGAAGATCTGGCAGTCGTGAGAATCTTGCCTCTGCTTTTCCACTATTACTCGAGGGAAGCCAAAGAGGCTGATTGCATAATTAATGAGGATGGGAATAGAAGACCGCATCAGAAAAACTATTATGAGTCATCACAGGACACCCACCATGAAACTCCTCAAAAATAACACCTCGTTATGAAGAAGGGTCACTGGGCTTGAAATGTTAACTTTGCTTTCTCTGCAGATGCTGCCAGACACCCTGAATTTCTCCAGCAATTTCTGTTTTTGCTTAGATTTCTAGCATACGCAGTTCCTTATTCAATTGTTTGTCTTCTTGAAAGTTGTAATAATTTTAAGTGAAGACACACTTAGTTTTCTCTCATCCCTGTATTTTAGGGTTAGAGGAAGTTTAAAAAAGCGGATGAGCCATATTCTAATTCAATGACGAAAGAAATTTGAGTAACTGAAAAACCTACTCCTCAGTCATATCTTTTAAAAAATATACACTATTAGTTTGAAGTGATTTTAACAAAGGCTGCCAGAAAGGAATTGCTGAAAACTAAAATAAAAAAATACTGATCTATCAGACTGAATGATGTATTCTCAGGAATTATGTACACTAAATGTGCTCAGTTCATCTTTCAAGAGTCAGCACTCTGTACTAAAATACCCCCAAGTCCAAGATTAGATTTTTGGATGAAGCAAGGTCTTAAAGTAAAATCGCTATTGAATAGTTTAAAACTTTATGAGACATCATTTGTTATCCTTTTTTTTAGGTTTGATTTGTTTATTTTGATTCAGTCCTTGGTTTTGGACATTACAAATATCAGTTGCTGTGAAAAAATGGTCATGAAAATATTCAAACAGTTTGACTGATTTCTGGAAATTTCGAACATAGAGCATAAAACAATAGGACAGTACAGCACTGCAGAGGCCCTAACATCTCCCCCATACTTTCCTCCAATCACCTTAAAATTATGACCCCTCATGACATCCATTTCTGCCCTGGGAAAAGGTCTCTGGCTATCTACTCAATCTATGCATCTCGTTACCTTGTACACCTCTAAGTCACCTCTCTTCCTTCTTCTCTCCAGTGTGAAAAGCCCTAGCTCACTCAATCTCTCTTCATAAGACATCCCCTCCAATCCAGGCAGCATTCTGGTAAATCGCTTCTGAACCCTCTCTAAAGTCTCTCTATATCCTTTTTATAGTGTTCACAGGCAGATTGCAATAATACAATGATATGCTATCACTTTGAAATAATAGTTGCCTTTTGTCACATGACCCATTTAGCATTGATAACAGCTATTATATTATCCTAAGATGTAACAGGTAGTGTCTATTTTCAATGAAACAAATTTCACATTTATAATTTAATATATAATAACATAATGCAACTTTTTGGATTCACTATCACCTTTTGTCATACCATTCTAGCCTGGCCAAACATGGCCATCACCTTATAACAACTGCACAGTTTATGGATGCCTACAAATTAATGATAGCTTAATATCGACTAGTTCCAAGCTGGTTTGTCCTGATTTTCACCCAGAAGACTGTGAACCAGTGAGTATGCACAAGTTTCAAGAAATTATTTAATGAAATTCCAATTGTTTAAAATTCAATCAATCAAACATATAACTGAATTAAAATTATTTTTATGTTGCCTTTCAATATTAGTACCCAGAAATTCAAATAGAATAAGGAAATAAAGCCTTTGCTGATTTAGCATATAGAAATTCTAACTGAAACAGATTTGATTTGGTGCAAGTCATGCAGCAAGGACCAGAAACTCTCCTCTGCTGTTACTTGCATCTTCATCACACTGGGAACAAAGATTAAAAGTGTTACATGCAGATCTCAAAAAGATGAACAAGTAAATTATTGTTAATTCAAAATCATGCAACTGACAAATATTAATTTGAATCATAAATAAAATCCCGTGTCAGCATGTTATTAGTTCTTGCTTTCATATAAACTATATGATTCAATATAACATAGTTTGAAATTTTACAAATAAAACGTTGATGTTTCAGGGCACAATTACTATGACTGAAGATGGCTGTTGTCAAACATGTAAGTTTGAAAACGTATGATATTATTATGAATAAAGTCTAAAAATGAGTTTGTTCTCTTTTAAACAACTAAGTACAGAAAAGTCCTCTGGTAAGACATCTGGCTTTTTGATAAATAGTATAAAAGTCAATGTCTTTGTGCATATTTGACTGTGATAAATGTGAAATCTGCACTTAATATTTTAACTCCTTTTCAGTCATTAATCAATGTAATCAATGTAAAACAACTGTGTTTCTTACAATCAAGACTTCATGTTTATTGTCTAGTCTTTAGGTAAACCTTAAGAGAAAGTGAGGACTGCAGATACTGGAGCTCAGAGTTGAGAGCGTAGTGCTGAAAAAGCACAGCAGGTCAGGCAGCATCCAAGGAGCAGGAGAATCGATGTTTCGGACATAGCCCTTCATCAGGAACATGATTTGAACCCTTTTCTGATATTATGGCGAAGAACCTTGTGAACTGAGAAACACTATTTTAAAAAAAAAAAGCTGCAAGGACCAAATTAAGAACAAAGGACTAACTGGGGAGAGAATACGGCCCCTTAAAGATCAGCAAGGCCACCTATGTGTGGAACCAGAAGAGTTAGGGGACATATTAAACTAGTATTTTACACCAGTGTTTACTGTGGAGAAGGATATGGAAGACAGAGAACATGGGGAAATAAATAGTGACATCTTGAAAGATGTCCACACAACAGAGAGGTGGTGTGGGATGTCTTAAAACACATAAAGGTGGATAAATCACCAGGACTGATCAGGTGAATCCTAGAATTTGGTGCGAAGCTACAGAGGTGATTGCTGGGCCCTTTGCTGAGATATTTGCATCATTGATAGCCATAGATGAGGTGCCGGGAGACTGATGGTTGGCTAACATGGTGCCACTATTTTAAAAATGTGATAAGGAAAAACCACCTGATTAGGGATAGTCAGCATGGCTTTGTGCTTGGGAAATCGTGTCTCACTAACATGATTGAGTTTTTTGAAGAAATAACAATGACAATTGATGAGGGCAGAGCGGTGGGCATGATCTGTATGGGCATCAGTAAGGCGTTCAACAAGGTTTCTCATGGTAGACTGGTTAGCAAGGTTAAATCACACAGAATCCAGGGAGAACAAGCTATTTGGATACAGAACTGGCTTGAAAGTTAAAGCAAAGGGTGGTGGTAGAGGGTTGCTTTTCAGACTGGAGGCCTGTGACCAGCAATGTGCCACAAGGATCAGTGATGCATCCATTGCTTTTTGTCATTTATATAAATGATTTGGATGTGAATATAGGAGATATGGTTAATAACTTTGTAGATGACACCAAAATTGGAGTGTAGTGGGCAGCCAAGAAGGTTCCTCCGAGACTGGTAAGAAGGGGTAAGATTAAGGAACCTTGGATGACGAGAACAGAGAAACCTCTCATCAAAAGGAAGAAGGCAGCTTATGTAAGGTGTAGGAAGCAAGGATCTAGCACAGCTTTAGAGGATTACAGGCTTGCTAGAAAGGAGCTCAGAAATGGACTGAGGAGAGCCAGGAGGGAGCACGAAAAAGCCTTGGCAAATAGGATTAGGGAGAACCCAAAGGCATTCTACTCATATGTGAGGAATAAGAGAATGATCAGGGAGAAGTTAGGGACGATCAGGGATAGCATAGGGAACTTGTGCGTGAAGTCTGAGCAGATAGGGGAAGCCCTGAATGAGTATTTTGCTTCAGTTTTCTCTAAGGAAAGGGACCTTGTTGTGAATGAGAACTTTGAGGAGCTGGGATACAGGCTTGACCAGATCAAGATCGATGAAGTTGATGTGCTAGAAATTTTGGAAAACATTAAGATTGATAAGTCCACAGGGCCACACCAGATTTAGCTTAGGCTACTCCGGGAAGTAGGAAAGGAGATTGCTAAGCCACTGACAAAGATCTTTAGTACTAGATTATTTACAGTGTGAAAACAGGTCCTTCAGCCCAACAAGTCCACACCGACCCACTGAAGCACACCCACCCAGACCCATTCCCCTACACCTAACACTACGGGCAATTTAGCATGGCCAATTCATCTAAGCTGCACATTTTTGGACTGTGGGAGGAAACCGGAGCATCCAGAGGAAACCCACGCAGACACTGGGAGAATGTGCAAACTCCAACACAGACAGTCACCTGAGGCGGGAATTGAACCCGGGTCTTTGGCGCTGTGAGGCAGCAGTGCCGCCCACTTTGCCTCCTCACACTCCACGCGATTCATACCGGAGGATTGGAAGTAGGCGAATGTTGTTCCTCTTTTCAAGAAGGGAAATAGGGAAATCCCTGGCATTTACAGACCAGTCAGTCTTACGTCTCTAGTCAGCAAGGTTTTGGAAAGAATTCTGAGGGGTAGGATCTATGACTATTTGGCAAAGCATAGTGTGATTAAAGACAGTCAGCATGGCTTTGTGAGGGGCAGGTCATGCCTCACAAATCTTATTGAGTTCTTCAAGGAGGTGACAAGACAGGTCGATAAAGGTCGAGCGGTGGATTATGGTGTATATGGACTTCAGCAAGGCATTTGATAAGGTTTCCCATGGTAGGCTCATTCATAAAGTCAGGAAGTATGGGATACAGGGAGATTTGGCTACCTGGATGCAGAATTGGCTGACAGAAGGCAGAGGGTGGTTGTAGATGGAAAGTATTCTGCCTGGAGGTCAGTTAAGTGGGATCCCGCAGGGCTCTGTTCTTGGGCCTCTGCTCTTCATAGTTTTTATAAATGACTTGGATAAGGAGATTATGGGGTGGGTTAGTAAATTTGCAGATGACACAAAGGTTGGAGTTGTCGTCGATTGTATAGAGGGCTATTGCAGGCTGCAGCGTGACATAGGATACAGAGCTGGGCTGAGAAATGGCAGATGGAGTTCAACCTGGATAAATGTGAAGTGATATATTTTGGAAGGTCGAAATCAAATGCTGAATATAGGATTAAAGACAGGATTCTTGGTAGTGTGGAGGAACAGAGGGATCTAGGTTTGCAATTACATAGATCCCTCAAAGTTGCCACGCAAGTGGATAGGGTTGTTAAGAAAGCATATAGTGTTTTGGCTTTCATTAATAGGGGGATCGAGTTTAAGAGCCACAAGGTTTTGCTACAGCTCTACAAGTCCCTGGTGAGACCACACTTGAAATATTGTGTCCAGTTCTGGTCGCCCCACTATAGAAAAGATACAGAGGTTTTGGAGAGGGTGCAAAGAAGGTTTACCAGGATGCTGCCTGGACTAGAGGGCTTGCCTTATGAAGAAAGGTTAAAAAGCTCAGACGTCTCTCTCTGGAGAGAAGGAGTAAGAGAGGAGACCTGATCGAGGTATACAAGATAATGAGAGGAATAGACAGAGTCAATAGCCAGAGACTCTTCCACAGGGCAGGATTGATGAGTATGAGGGGTCATAGTTGTAAGATATTAGGGGAAAGATTTAGAGGAGACATTAGAGGTAGGTTCTTTATGCAGAGAGTTGTGAATGCATGGAATGCGTTGCCAGCAGTAGTGGTGGAAGCAGAGTTATTGGGGACATTTAAGTGACTGCTGGACAGGCACATGGACAGCGTGAATTGAGGGGTGCATAGGTTGTTATTATATTTTACATTAGGATTAAACCTAGGCACAACATCATGGCCAAAGGGCCTGTTCTGTGCTGTACTTTTCTATGTTCTATGTTACCTCGGAGTACAATGGGATCTTGATCAGATGGGTCAATGGGCCGAAGAGTGGCAGATGGAGTTTACTTTAGATAAATGTGAGGTGCTTCATTTTGGAAAGGTAAATTAGAGCAGGACATGAACACTTTGTGGTAAGGTCCTGGGGAGTGTTGCTGAACAAAGAGACCTTAGAGTGCAGTTTCACAGTTCCTTGAAGGTGGAGGTGCAGGTAGGTGGGTAGTGAAAAGGCATTGGTATGTGTGCCTTTATGGTCAGTGCATTGAATAAAGGAGTTGGGAGGTCATGTTGCGGCTATACAGGTCATTGGTTAGGCCACTATTGGAATACTGCGTGCAATTTTAGTCTCCTTGCCATAGGAAGGATGTTGTGAAACTTGAAAAAGTTCAGAAAAGATTTACAAGAATGTTGCCAGGGCTGGATGGTATGAGATATCAGCAGAAGCTGAATACATTGGGGCTACTTTCCCTGGAGCGTTGGAGGCTGAGGGGTGACCTTATAGAGGTTTATAAAATCATGAGGGGCAGGAATAGGATAAATGGGGTAAAACAGGGGTGGGGAGTACAAAATCACAGGGTATAGGTTTAAGGTGAGAGGGGAAAGATTGAAAAGGGATGTAAGGGGTAACCTTTCCATGCAGAAGGTGGTGCACGTATAGAATGAGGTGCCAGAGGAAGTGGTGGAGGTGGTACAATTACAACATTTAAAAGGCATCAGGAGGGGTATATAAATAGGAAGGGGTTAGAGCAATATGAGCCAAATGCTGGCAACTAGGATTAGATTTATTTAGGATATTTTGTCGACGTGGAAGAGTTGGACCGAAGGGTCTGTTTCCATGCTGTATATCTCTATGATGTGACTCCAAGCATCCTGTCTGGAAAGTTATCTTGGGTAATTCCAGCTTCACAGCAAGAATGGTCAGTTTGAACTATTTTGTGCAGTCGGGCCTCTTTGTAAGTGAAGATGGTTCACAGCATCTCGGATTCGTTGATTGATTGAATTCTCCTCCCTTACCTGGATAAGTGCAGCTCCTACAACATTCAAAAAGTTTGATACCATCCAAGACAAAGCAAAACACCTGACTGGCCACCCATTCCCCACCTTTAAGATTCACTTACTTCACCACTGACACAAAGTGGCAGCAATGTGTATCATCTACAAACTGTTCAGTATTAACTCATCATGAGTCCTTGAGAAGATTTGTAGTTCAGGTTGTGGATGTAGTCGTGGATTCGTTCACCGAGCCAGTGTGTTTTTTCTGCAAATATTTCATTGCTTCGCTAGGCGACATCATCAGTGCCTCTTTGATAAGGTCTGGTATTTAGCGGTGTCTGTTTGTTGGTACTACCAGTTGTGTACTGGAGTGGTTTGTACACAGGGTCCAGTTCAGTGTGTCGATTGATTGAGTTCCATTTGGAGTGCCAGGCTTCAAGGAACTCTCTGGCTGTTTCTGTTTTGCTTGTGCTAGGATGGTTACATCGTCCCAGTTGAATTTGTGTCCTTTATTGTCTGTGTGGTTGGAAATGAGAGGACAAACCCAAAGAAGAAAACATGACACGATCAGACACGATAGTGACCATACCACACATCAAAGACATATCAGAGATAACTACCTGACTACTCAGATCCCTGGGAATTTTAGTGGCCCAAAAACCTTCCACCAGTTCCTCATAAAGGTTAAAGACCTGACACCCACATCCAACAGGATGAATGTTATCTACAAGATACCCTGCCAAGACTGTGAAAGACATAAGACAAACAGGAAGAAACTGGGCATGCGAGTGTACAAATATCACCTTGCCACCACCAGTCACAAACAGCATTCTCTCATTTCCAACCACACAGACAACGGAGGACACAAATTCAACTGGGACGATGTAACCATCCTAGCACAGGCAAAATACAGACATGCCAGAAAATTCCTTGAAGCCTGGCACTCCAACCGTAACTCAATTAATTGACACATTGAACTGGACCCCATATACAAACCACCCAGATACAGAACTGGAAGTACCCACAAACAGAGACATATAAATACTAGGAAGGGCAAACCACCAACACCTTATCAAAGATGCACTGATGATGTTACATAGCAAGGCGATGAAATATTTGCAGAAAAACACACCAGTTCGGCAAACAAATCCATAACTTCATCATCATGAGTCCTTCAACAGTGTCCTCTAAATTCACAGCTCTACTCTTAGAAGGATAAAAGAAGCAAATGCAGGGAAACATCACCACCTGCAAGTTCCCCTTCAAAACCACTCACCATCCTGACTTAGAAATATAAAATTGTTTTTTCAGTATCATTGGGTCAAAATCCTAAAGCTCATTTCCTAACAGCACAAGAGTGTATCGACATCTGTAGGACGGCAGTAGTCCAAGAAGACATCTCACTATATCCTTCTCCAATATAATTATAATTAGTGATGGCAATAAAGGATACCTTCACAATGAATGCACACATCCTATGAACAAAAAAAAAATGCAAACATGACATGGCATGGCAGGTCGAATGGCCACTTGTGCTGTTACAATTCTCAGATTCTATGTACATCCTGCAGTGAGTTTGTGGTTTGGAGCATCTTAAATCCCAGGAGTCATGTTCAGATTGCACTATTGTCTTCCACTCAAATCTAGTGAGAGTGATTTTTTTGAGCCTGGCAGCAGAAGAAATTGGGTCAGTACTTCCAAGGATACCGGACATTAAAGGAAATGGACCCAACTTGAAATTGGTACTAGAAAAGAGATTTAGGGGATGATCCTAACCTGGGGATGAGTGGCAATACTGAGGCTGGGAAGAACGAGATCTCCTGGCAGAACAGGCCTGGTTGAGAGGAACCCCACTTCAATGTATTAAAATGTTTTATGAAGATATTTAGTATATAATTTGAAAGATTGTGGAAAAATTAATTTCTTTCAAGTCTTGTGGCTATCCTGGATTATAGAGTTATACAGTACGGATTGGTTTCAAAGGTTTGAATGTTTATTGTGGGCACTGGAGATTTTTTTTTCACAAGACTTCCGAGAAATCAAAAGACAGGTGATATCTACTTGCTTTACTATAAACTCTGCTGGTGCTGAATTCGAACTTGGACTGGCTTGGAGAGGTTCCTCATTTATGTAGGTGTGTTTAAAAAAAAAAAAGTCTGTCATGAGCAAGCTGAGTTAAAGGAAATCTTGCAAGTTACAAGCTGCCCAGCTAATTACCTCAATTTCTAAAATAAAACCTCCTACATGCTACCCCTGAATAATTCCGATCCAAAAATGAAATCTGGCTTGACAGATTATATTTTGTTTTTTTTTCAATCTTTAACTGAAACATGAACACATAAGGCTGCAGATTTAGTTCTAATAATAAAATAGAGGTTTATTGCACAACAGAAATGAACTCTATGTAAAATTAAATCAACCCGATGTAAATACACCGCACTTTGTAAATTTTCAAAACACATAACAATACAAAATCTCATCTAGCCCCAACAACATCACAATACAGCTACACAAAAGTCTAGTCAAATTCCTTTCCAATCAAATCTATAGGTTTGACTTAACTGCTTCTTCTCAGTTCTAATCCCTTAACCATTCACATTAGACTTACTCATTAATTTAATAATCTGCATAATTTCAACTAAATACTCCTAGTGTGGAAGCTTCACAAACCATACCCTTATACTAGGATTACCTACTGAATAATCTCCTTTCTCAGAGAGACTACTTGCTTCTGATCCCAATCAAGTATTCTTCGAACTGTCCAAAAGCTTTTAATCTAAATCAACAAAAACTTGGTCATCCCATTTTCTGCTGAAAGAATGACTTAATATTTTCTCTCTCTATGGTCATAAACTCCCTCAGTATAAACAAACTTACATTAACATTCCAGGAATAAGACTGCTTTAAAATCATGGTTTTACAAAGACTTACCTAATTGATGTCAAACCCCTTCACAAAATAAGACCAACACCCACATGTCAATTTTTTGAAATCCAAAATCTGAAATATGATGTTTATATATCATTCACCTTTCATTAAACAGCCTGAGTTGTAATCCATTTTAGAAACAACAGTAGGGGTAAAATGGGGGATGGGGTCCTGTAGCCAGAATATAAGCATTATACCACAGTGATCATTGCTTGGGCCTGCAATTCATGACATATATCAACAAATTAGCTGAGGGGATTAATTGTAATGAGCCCAATTTTCCGAGGAGAAAAGGACAGAATTCTGGAGAAATTTAGCAGGTATGGCTGCATCCATGGACAGAGAAATAGATTTAACAGACCTTTAAAGGAGAGTCATAATAGATTCAAAATATTAACTCTGTTTCTCTTCACAGATATTGCTAGGCCTGATGAATTTCTCCTGCATTCTCCGTGTTTGTCACAGATTTCCTGCATCCACAGTATTTTATTTTTATTTAAGGTTTTTCCACGTAGTCCAGCCCTGCTTTCTTTTGAAAGAAGGGGCCTCTTCATTTCTGAGAGGAGATTTCACTCAGAAATGCGAACCAAACTTCTATTCTGACAGTTCTTTCATAGCTTAGACCTATCAAAGAAAAGCAGATTACACCCCCTTTTCACAGCAGTCAGCTGCCATATTTTGAAAGTTAAAGGGCCTAGCAGCAACTTTGACAGCTGCTGTCAAAGGGTAAATATATAAGGTAACTGTGACGTTAGGATGCTGAGAGGGTAAGATGTCAGCTGGGGAAAGGGTAGGACATCCAGTGGGTAGGGACCTGGGTGACTGGTAAGTAGAGTCCTACGTGAATAGCAACATGGAAACAGGAATAGACCATTCAACTCTTTGAGCCTGTTCTGCCATTTAATGAGATCATGACTGATATGTGGACTGAGTCCAGACACCTGCCTTTGGTCCGCATCTCAAAATACCTTTGCATGACAAATATTTATCTATCTCAGACTTAAATTAATAACTGATTCGGCATAATTTTCAATTTATGGAAGAGAATTCTAAACCTTGACCACACTTTGGGAGTAGAAGTGTTTTCTAAATCTTTGAGGAGAAAGTGAGGTCTGCAGATGCTGGACATCAGAGCTGGAAATGTGTTGCTGGAAAAGCGCAGCAGGTCAGGCAGCATCCAGGGAACAGGAGAATCGACGTTTCGGGCATGATTCCTGAAGAAGGGCTTATGCCCGAAACGTCGATTCTCCTGTTCCCTGGATGCTGCCTGACCTGCTGCGCTTTTCCAGCAACACATTTCCAGCTGTTTTCTAAATCTCTCTTGAATGGTCTAGCCTTGATTCACAGACTAAGCTCCCTAATTCTAGAATCTCCAACCAGTGGAAATAATTTACCATTATCTACCTTATCTTTGCCTGTTAACATCTTGACTTGAATCACATCACCCTTAAAAATTCTAAATTCCATCGTAAATAGGCCTAATTTGTATGATTTCTCTCATAACTTAACATCAGGGTATCACTAGAAGAAAGCTCTGTTGCCAGAATCAGCCAGTGAACTTTTATTGGACTGTCTCTAATGCCAGTACATCTTTCCTTAGATAAGGAGAAATCTTTACTGAATACTCCAGCTCTGACTTGATAGTTTTAATAAGACCTTCCTATATTTATACTCCATTCCTTTTCAAATAGAAACCAACATTCCGTCTTCTTTATTACCCACTGAACTGGGATGCTAGCTTTTAGTGATTTATGCACAAGGACTCCCTAATCCCTCCATTCTGCAGCCATTTACAGTCTTTCTCTATTTAAAAATAAGTTCATTAAGAATGTGGGTGCAACGTGGGTAAGATGCCAGGAGGATAGGGTGCCAGGTGGGGCTAACATGTAACTAGAGTGCCAAGTAATTGATGAAATGTTTAGAGTTGGTTTAGGTCAGTGGGAGGGGTTGTCAGATAAGGGATGAGGGAGAGGACAGAAGTGGTGTCAGGTCCAGGAGGGATGCCCGCTATCAGGCATGGCATATAGATGATTGTGTCAGGTCCAGCAGAACGCACATGTGTTTCAAGACTGGAAGGGAAAAAGCAATATTGGGCTTGGCAGCAAGTTGGAGCAGAGCCTAGGAGTTCCAACTGGTAGTAAGAGAGTTGGGAGGGTGGTTAAGGGCAGTGAGTGGTGAGTTGGATATAAGTTTAAACTTTACCAAGGAGTTGGCCTAGGTTTTTAATTCACTAACCTTTTCTGGATAATTATGAGTGTAACCGAATGAGAACTCACCAAGTTCTCTGACTTTGATTCTTTCGGAAGGTTCCAGAAGCAGGAGAATCCCTTTGGGATCTTCAATTTCCTGGTCAGTTCCCACAGAATCAGTGTCATCTGGATCACAGGTTCTCAAAGCAGACTCCAATCCATGCTGCTTCAACAATCATCTGGGCATCCAATTATCAGGGCCTTTGTTTTTCTCTCAAATGCTGCCAGATCTGCTGAATATTTTAAACATTTCTTGCTTTTATTTCCAGTTCTTAGGTCTGTAGTATTTTCCTTGCATTTTAGTAAAGAGTTCAATTGAATTGGTGAAAATAGTTATAACCTTAATAACATTTTAAATATAAAGTGACAAATATCATAAGTGAGATACTCTCCTCTAATTTTGGGAAAATAAAATACTATGTCTGTATCTTTAATTATAATCCCATTATCCTTTTTAGGCTTCAAATCTACCAGTTATAATAACTGCTGTTGTGCTCATATCGTGTTTAAATCATATTCTTTGTTTCTAAACACTCATGTTTATAATTATAATCTAGGCCAAGAAAAACAGAGTTGTAAGCGAATAAAAAAGATGATCCGGATAACCCATGATGGATGCCAATCATCAGACAAAATAGAAATTGCAGAATGTGAAGGGATGTGTGGTACTTACTCTATGTAAGTAACAATTCTTTTACTTACCTCAAAAGATCTTACTTAAATTACAACATATTAGTCTCATTTTGTTTTGTTCATAGCAACTGAGCATCATTGGTAAGCCATTTATTACTCATGTCTTATATCCACTGAGACATCGGTGGTGAACCACCATTTTGAACTGTTGTAGTCCATGTCATACAGGAACATCTATGTGATGGTACAGTAGAAGTTCCAGAATTTTAACGCTGACATTGGAGGAACATTGATATAGTTCCAAGTCAGAATGGTGTGTGGCTTAGAGGGGAAGTTGCAAATTATGGGGATCCCATGTGACTGATACACTTGTTCTTTAAGATGGTGGAGATTTTCGGTTTGAAAGGTGCTGTCAAACAGCCGAGGAAAATTGTTGCAGAGCATCTTGAAGTTGTAAACAGTGCTGTCAGTGTCTTCCAGGATGGAGGCAGTGACTGTTTGACGTGGTGGATAGACTGCTGAGCAAATGTGCTGCACAAGTGATTTTTCAGTTGCATTCATCCAGATAAGTGGAAACTATTCCATTGCCCTCATACTTTGTGCCTTGTATATGGTGAACAGGCACTGAAGGAGTCAGTAGATGAGTTATTGGCTGTAGAATTTCTAGCTCTTGACCTGCTCTTGTACTCCTATCAACAGTTATAAAAGCCTTAGGAAGTTTGGTGGGTGTGCCCATAAAATGCAGCCAGTAATCTGTCTACTTTTAATTTGCTCATGCTTGTCCCTATCACTTTCTACAAGTGGCTAGAGGATTGTGGGCAGCCCAGCCACTAGTAGTTCAATGAGACCCTTAAGTGAGCAATTAATTTCCACTAAAAGGCATCCCTATTTCACCAATGAGACTTAACTGCCAGTTGGGAAAAGCCCAGTCCAACAATCTGGTGGGTGTGGGCTGGTGGTGGGCAGTGGAAGGCTTCCCTTCAAACACCATCAGCAGGTCCTTCTAAGTTGTAATGACCTCTATATTTCTCTCTTGCCCTGGCCTTTTCTCCTACTTTCACAATATATGTCTTGTCAAGCCATGTATGGTTTGGAATCAGGGAGACCAATCTCATCTCCTGGGATTGAACTATTGCAGAATACTTCCTGTTGGTCCCAATCTAGTACAAATGTGTCCCCCTGTCCTTGTGATGTGCCAACAGAAGAGAATTTCCTCTGATTGGCCAGAAGAGGAATATCTTCTGTTGCTGAGGATCTCTTAATTGGCAGGGACTTTGGTGGCATGTAAAACTGAGCCCATTATTTACATGGTTGACCATTCAGTTCCTGGTCAGTGAGTAATTCCAAGATGTTGATAGTGGAACACTCAGAATTGTAATGCTGTTGAAGACCAGGGAAAGATGGTTAGATTCTCTATATTTAATTACATTTGTTGCTTGGCACTTGTCACCAAAGATACTTGCCACTTCTCAGTCCAACCCTAAACTTGTCCAGGTCTCACTGAATGCAGAATAGATTGTCTCGGGATCTGAGGAGCTTCAAAGAGGTCTTAAAATTGTGCACTTATAGCAAACACACCATTTCTGATCTTATAATGGTGGAAGGTCATAAGTGAACAGCTAAAAATTGTTGGGTCAAGAATACTACCCTGAGGAACTCCTTCAAAGATGTTCTGAAGCTGAGATGATTGACATCCAACAATCATAACCTTCTTCCTTTTGCGTTAGGAATTACTCCAACTAATGGAGAATTTTGCCCGTTATTCACATTCATTCAATTTTATTGAAGCCCTTGGATGCCACTTAAATCCGGCCTTGATGTCAAGGGCAGCCACTCTCATATCAGCTCTAGAATTCAGCTATTCTGCCCATGTTGAGACCAAGGCAGTAAAGAGGTCAAGAGCCAAGTGGTTCTGGCAGAAACCAAATTGAGCAGTGAGCAGTTTGTTGTTGACAATACCATTCATGACACCTTCCGTCAACTTGCTGATGATTGAGGGCAAAATGGTAAATGACTGGATTTGATTTGTCTTTGCATGCAGAACATATCTGGCAAAATTTTCCACTTTATTGGCTGAATGTCAATGCTATAGCCACATGAAATGCTTGGCAAGAAGTGCATGTTTTCTCATGTTTTAAATATCTTAAAATATGTCTAATAACAACAGGTATTCTTCAGAAGTAAATTCAATGGAACACAAATGTAACTGTTGTCAAGAGATGAAGACCCACAAGAGGGAGATTACTTTAATATGCCCTGATGGAAGTACTGTTCAATACTCATATGTCTATGTGGATTCATGTCACTGCATGGAAAATAATTGTGAGGAACCAACCAACTCACTTTCTAACAGCACAATCCACGAAGTATTTCGAGCGAAACGCAGTCCAGACAGAATCAATGAGTCTGGAGACAAGCTAAGCTTGATCAATTTACAAAAAGAGAGAGACTTCATAAGCTTTAATGAAGTCAATGAAGCCAACAAACGTAAAAGGGAAAGAAGCTTAGAAAATGATCTACAAGAAAATCAACCTAAGGAAAGAAAGCCAAGGCATGGGAGACGAGCAAATGCTCAGAAGCGTATAAAGCTCACATAAAACAAATCAAATATTTTAGCAAATAAAATTCATTCTGTTTGCTTCTTAGTTCCAAAATTCACAATGCTGATGTTTATTAACTGTTCACTTTCTTTTTATTCAAGTTAGTTTCTAATTAAATAAGATTATTCTCAAAAAATGTCTATTTATTATCCTAAGTCCTATTCCAATAAATATTCTTATTATATGCAGAACAAATAAGTATTGCCCAATAATTCTAACAAATAAATATACACCTATTTATCATGTTGTTTCTTTTGGTTTTTGGACCAGGTCTTTTCACTGTCACAAGCAGACTTCAATGCTTGTGATTTGGACTGCACCTTGTAGCTCACAAAATTCATGAATATGGGAACTTGTTATTAAGAATGTTTCTCAGCATACTGGCTTCTGAAGTATAGGTCATTTACAACACAGAGAAAGACCATCTGGCTTGTATCCATCCCACGCTATTTCTCTGGAAGAGCAACTCAGCTAAGTCCAATTCTTCATATTTCAGCATTTAAAATCAACCTAGTTAAATGAATTACCATTTCCTAAATGAAACACACACACTTTAACGCCACTATCAATTCTACACACAGGCTGAGATTACACCATTTCTAAAGTCTCCAACTATTGTTGTTCCTTGCATTTTCATTAATTTACCCTCACACTCTTTTAGGAACAAACATAGTATTTGCAATTCCTCAGTCTTCTGGCATTACTCTTCATTTCTTAGGAAAACCTCTATAATTTCCATCCTTACTTCCCTCAGCATTCCATCCAATCCTGGTCAGTAATCAAATATTGCTAGCCGCTCTAATGCCTCCTCTTCATCAGTTTTTAGCCGATACTTTCTCAGCTGCCCCTCTTTCACAATTACTTATACAACTTTCTCCCTTGGTAAAACTTGTGTGAGGTATTAATTTAGATTAGATTACAGTGTGGAAACAGGCCCTTCGGCCCAACAAGTCCACACCGACCCGCCGAAGCGAAACCCACCCATACCCCTACATTTACCCCTTACCTAACACTACGGGCAATTTAGTATGGCCAATTCACCTAACCTGCACATCTTTGGACTGTGGGAGGAAACCGGAGCACCCGGAGGAAACCCACGCAGACACGGGGAGAACGTGCAAACTCCACACAGTCAGTCGCCTGAGTCGGGAATTGAACCCGGGTCTCTAGCGCTGCGAGGCAGCAGTGCTAACCACTGTGCCACCGTGCCGCCCACAAATATTAGGATCTCAGCTATGTCCTCTGTCTCCATGCTTAGATCCTATTCATAGTCCCTAGAACAGAACCCCACCCTATATTGCCCTTTTGATTTTTTATATTACACAGATGATTTTCTTGGGTTCCCCTTTACATTAGCTGCCAGTCTTTCGCATGCTCTCTCAATAGCCACATGTACTTCTCTTCACAGTAATTCTTTTTTTGAATCTGAGACAGTTTGAACCAATTCATTTGCTTTATATTTTCATCACATACTTGATTGAACAAAACAAAGTTTTCACAAGGAAATATTAACTTCCTGTATTATTTGTTTCTGAAAGCAAGACATTTAGGAACTATCTGAATACTTCCTCACCTGTCCTCAATATGTTAGTTGGCCTATACTGTACTTCCAAAATGTAGTTCTTATTATCATTTGTCTGGATACAGTCTTGGTTAATAGGAGAAAAAAGATTGAAAAACAAAGATCTTTATATCTGTGCTTCATCTAAACAGAATTACACCTGGAAATTACAGCTACGTTAATCATAATTTTCCTCTAGATCTAGGTATTATGCTTAGTAACGCTGAGGACGTAACTGAAAAATATCATCAGGAATAGACAGAGCATCTGAGTAATATAAAAAATGACAATATCAGCATGAGTTTAGTTATGACTTGTACTGATGACAAGTATAACTTGCACAGTTCATTCTTGAAGTCACTAAGAAGGGGAATAAGAAAAACATCTTTGGATACTGTCTCTATGGATTTCCCGAATGCATTTGATAAACTGAGATACAATGAATTTCTAGCAGAAAACCGAGTGAATGGTATCAGGAAGAACCTGATGGTAATTGATGTGCAAAAGAATAAGCGGGAAATTCTCTGACTGATGGGATGTGACAACTGGGATTTATACGGGAGTCTCAGATTTTCATCACATGTATTAATGACTTTGTAAATAAGTAAACAACTGTATATATGATTATACAAATGACACCATATTAAAGTGGGCCGTATTGTTCTTCATAGTTATTGTTGAAGCCTTCTGACCTTTCATGATGGAAATGGCAGAAAGGGGTCATCAACCACAATGTGGTGTGTTTAGAGTCCAGAGGTCAGTAGGCAATGTAGGCTAAATGGATCGTGCTTACTTCCAAGGGGCATAAGCTAAGGTGAACGTTTGGTGCATTTGTACACCAATGGCAAGTTTAGAGAGTAATACTGCAAATTTTATTTGCAGTATTCCTCCCCATTAACAGGGTGGACTGACATAGCTTCTGAAAAAGCCAACTGAATTTCCCTTCTCAGGGAGAAGAACATCAAGTCCTTATTTTATGGTGTGCCTTTGATCATTCTCATCATGTCTGTGAATGGTGAACAATTTGCTGTAACTGAAAAGTATGTTAGAAGGCTAATGACCTGAACGACTATTGTCTTGGCCAGGCTTTGAGGATAGAAGCTGATGTGAAGGAGGTGAAACAACTTAGTGATTACCTCCTTTGGGATTCATAATCTCCTCAGGCACTGTTCTGTCCCAAGGTTATATGGGAAGGCAGTCCTAGAACACCATTTGTGGGTCAGACCTTCAATGAAGTACCCTCCTCTTCTTCTCACCTCCCAAGCATATGCTAGTCATGTTGCAGACCAAATACTGCTACACAAATATCTATACCCATGCAAAGGGGGTACTTTTCTTTCCATTTTTGTCATGTACAGGAAATATCTCCAAATGGCACAAACATCTCAACATAATGCTTGCATAAATTTTGCCATAGCAAAAACAGGACAAGAATAACTCACCTACATATTGCTGAGTGGGCCTTCAAGTAGCTCCAGAACAGGGATCCATGTTTGTTGTTTCAAGAATGATTGGCAAAGACACAGAATGCACAGTTTGACCAAATTTGATATTCTGCTGTTATATCATCCCACCCAGATAACAGACACTATTAAAGTTCTATTAATGGTTTTCAGTTGCATGCAAAGGACATATCATTGCAAAATTCCAATCCAACACCACACAGATTGTACACTAAGTGGTATGATAAGTCTTGCAATAAGCCTGTGTTACAGTAGTTACCAGCCATATACAAATATAACCAAAGATTTATCAGGCACCATACTACACAATGATGCGTGTAGTGTCTTTGAAAATAAGCTTTTGTCCTTGGGCGTTTGGAAAATTAATCTACAAATGGAGGTAGGCAAGAGAATAACAGTCATCCTGGATCATGGGTAGCTGCCTGTGGCTATTGGCTGAGTGGGTTCAGAAAGCTCACTGACATAGCAAAGATGGCCAGCCCCCAAAATAAGGTTTATCAACAGAGAGGTAGGCGGAGAGAGAGAGAGAGAGACAGAGAGAATCCAGGGAACCGAGCTATCATCTATTTCGGACAAGACTGCACCAGCTCAAGGTAAGGATAAAGACTGTGGAGTTATCAATGACTCCACAATGTCAGGATGAAAACTCTACCAGTTCAAAACCATCACCCCTTCACTTCCATTCCACACAACAGCTTCAGGATAATCTGATTTGAACAATGAAATAATTAGAATTGATAACATTTAATAAAGAAGTATCCTGGAGATAGATGCAGAAAAAAATGAGAGCGTGAGAATTTTAAGTCCCTGTGTGCTAATGACAGGTATTAGACAGAACCAATTGATAACCAATACAAGTACTGAAGGTTTAGAGGGGAAGTGAAAAAGTAAAGAACAGAAGCAAAAATAGAGCAGATGAATGCATGTCTGGTGTATGGGAGAAAGATTTACATTTTTGGATCATTGGAATCCCTTTTGGGGTAGAAGTTACCTGTACAAGAAGGATAGATTGCACCTAAATTGGAAAGGGACTAAAATGCTGCCACGTTGGACTCAGGGAGATAGTGAGGAAAGAGATCAATCTGAGACTGGTACAGTTGAGAACAAAGGCAAATCAAACAGTCAGGGCAGGCAGGGGCAAAGCAGAGAACAAGGTAGAACTGTCAAATTAAACTGCATTTATTTCAATGCAAGAGGTCTAACAGGGAAGCCACATCAACTCAGGGCATGGTTAGGAACATGGGACTGGGATATCATAGCAATTATAGGAACTTGGTTCAGGGATGGACAGGACTGGCAGCTTAATGTTCCAGGATACAAATACAAAAGGAAGGACAGAAAGGGAGGCAAGGGAGGACGGGAAGTGGCATTTTTGATAAGGGATAGCATTACAGCTGTACTGAAGGAGGATACTCCTGGAAATACATCCAGGGAAGTTATTTGGGTGGAACTGAGAAATAAGAAAGGGCTGACCACCTTATTGGGATTGTATTATAGATCCCCTAATAGTCAGAGGGAAATTGAGAAATAAATTTGTAAGGAGATCTCGGTTATCTGTAAGAATAATAGGGTGGTTACAAAAGGGGATTTTAACTTTTTAAACATAGACTGGGACTGCCTAAGTGTTAAGGGTTGAGATGGAGAGGAATTTTCTTATTCAGTATGTGGATGTACCTACCAGAGAAGGTGCAAAACTTGACCGACTCATTAGAAATAAAGCAGGTGTCAGTGGGGGAGCACTTTGGGGCCAGCGACCATAATTCTATTAGTTTTAAAATAGTGATGGAAAAGGATAGACCAGATCTAAAAGTTGAAGTTCTAAATTGCAGAAAGGCCAATTTTGACGGTATTAGACAAGAACTTTCAAAAGCTGATTGGGGGGGCAGATGTTCGCAGGTAAACGGATGGCTGAAAAATGGGAAGCCTTCAGAAATGAGATAACGATTGTCCAGAGAAAGTATATTCCTGTTCGGGTGAAAGGAAAGGCTGGTAGGTATAGGGAATGCTGGATGACTAAAGAATTTGAGGGTTTGATTAAGAAAAAGAAGGAAGCATTTGATAGGTATAGACGGGTAATTCAAGTGAATCCTTGGAAGAGTATAAAGGCAGTAGGAGTACACATAAGAAATAAATCAGGAGGGCAAATAGAGTTAAGTTTAGAGAATCCAGAGGGTTTTACAAATGCATTAAGGACAAATGGGTAACTGGGTAGAGAATAGGGCCCGTCAAAGATCAGCAAGGTGGCCTTTGTGAAGAGCTGCAGAAGATGGGGGAGATACTATCGTATTTACTGTAGAAAAGGGCATGGAAGGTATAGAACGCATCTTGAAAGATGTCCATATTACAGAGGAGAACACGCTGGATGCCTTGAAACGCATAAAAGTGGATAAATCCCCAGGACCTGATTAGATGTACCCTAGAACTCTGTGGGAAGCTAGAGAAGTGATTGCTGGTCCTCTTGCTGAGATATTTGTATCATTGATAGTCACAGGTGAGGTGCCAGAAGACTGGAGGTTGGCTAACATGGTGCCACTGTTTAAGAAAGGGGTAAGGACAAGCCAGGGAACTATAGACCAGGGAGCCTGACATCAGTGGTGGGCAGTTTGTTGGAGGGAATCCTGAGGGACAGAATGTAGATGTATTTGGAAAGACAAGGACTGATTGGGGATAGTCAACGTGGCTTTGTGCGTGGGAAATCATGTCTCACAAACTTGATTGAGTTTTTTGAAGAAGTAACAAAGAGGATTGATGAGGGCAGAGCGGTAGATGTGATCTACATGGATTTCAGTAAGGCATTCGACAAGGTTCCCCATGGGAGACTGGTTAGCAAGGCTAGATCTCATGCGAGATTACAGGGGTGCTGGAAATGCACAGCAGGTCAGGCAGCATCTGAGGAGCAGGAAAATCTACGTTTCGGGCAGGAGCCATTCATCTGCTGTATATTTCGAGCACCACTCTAATCTTGACTCTAATCTTCAGCATCTGCAGTCCTCACGTTTGCCTAGATCTCATGGAATACAGGGAGGACTAGCCATTTGGATACAGAACTGGCTCAAAGGTAGAAGACAGAGGGTGGTGATAGAGGATTGTTTTTCAGACTGGAGGCCTGTGACCAGTGGAGTGCCACAAGGATCGGTGCTGGGTCCACTACTTTTCGTCATTTACGTAAATGATTTGGATGTGAGCATAACAGGTATAATTAGTAAGTTTGCAGATGACACCAATATTGGAAGTGTAGTGGACAGCAAAGAAGGTTACCTCAGGTTACAATGGGATCTTGATCAGATGGGCCAATGGACTGAGAAGTGGCAGATGGAATTTAATTTTGTGAAAGCAAATCTTAGCAGGACTTATGCACTTAATGGTAAGGTCCTGAACAAACAGACCTTGGAGTGCAGGTTCATAGCCCCTTGAAAGTGGAGTCGCAAGTAGATAGGATAGTGAAAAAAAAGTTTGGTATGCTTTCCTTTATTGGGCAGAGTATTGAGTACAGGAGTTGGGAGGTCATTAGTTGTACAGAACATTAGGCCACTGTTGGAATATTGTATGCATTTCTGGTCTCCTTCCTATCGGAAAGATGTTGTGAAACATGAAAGGGTTTACAATAATGTTGCCAGGGTTTGAGGATTTGAGCAATCGGGAGAGGTTGAATAGGCTTGGGCTGTTTTCCCTGAAGCATCGGAGGCTGAGGGGTGACCTTATGGAGGTTTATAAAATCATGAGAAGCATGGATAGGATAAATAGACAAAGTTTTTTTTCCCTGGGGTGGAGAAGTCCAGAACTAGAGGGCATAGATTTAGAGTGAGAGGGGAAAGATATAAAAAAGATTTAAGGGGCAACTTTTTTAGACAGAGGGTGGTGTGTGTGTATGGAATGAGCTACCAGAGGAAATAGTAGAGGCTAGTACAATTGCAACATTTAAAAGGCATCTGGATGGGTATATGAATAGGATGGGTTTGGAGGGATATGGGCCGGGTGCTGGCAGGTGGGACTAGATTGGGTTGGGATATCTGGTCAGCATGGACAAGTTGGACCAAAGGGTCTGTTTCCGTGCTGTACATCTCTGTGACTCTGAAAAGGAATTATGAGAAAAGACTAGCTTCTGACATTTAGGAAATTACAAAGTTTTCTGTCGGCATATAAGACTGTGGTTAAAGGAGAATTAAGGCTGGTCAGAGACCAAAATGGAGGCAGGGTAAAGCTGAGGTGGTAAATTAATATTTTTCAAGCAACTTTACAATAAAGGAGGATGCTGCCCAGGCTGTGGTGACAGATGAGGAAACTCTGTCACTAGAAAGGTTGAAAACTTGGAGGAGAGAAGTCTTGGATAGATTGTTGGTATTTAAAATTGACAAACACAGGACTGGATAAGATACATCAAGGAGTTTGAGGTAAGTGAGGACAGAAATTGCAGGTGCCATCCTCCATAATCTTTCAGCCTTCCACAGTATCAAGGAAGATGCCAGAAGACTAGAGAATTGCAAACATTATGGCCATGTTCAAGACAGTTTGTAAGGGTAATTACAAACCAGTTAGTTTAACTTCAATGGTGGAAAAGCCTCTAGAAACACTTATTCACAACAGAATTAGTAATCACATGGAAAAAGGTGGGTTAATTAGGAGAGTAGACATGAATTTCTAAAGGCAAAGTCATGTTTAACTAACTTACTGGAGTGTTTTGGTGAGATACAGAAAGGCTCAATGAAGTGATATACATGGATTTTCAGAAGACATTGGAAACAAGGCCACAAAACAGACATGTGAGTAAAGTTATATAGGTTCAAAAGGGACAGTAGCAATGTGGATACAAAATTTGCTGAGTGATAAGAAATAAAGTCAGTGGATATTTTTCAGGCTGGAGGAAATTTTGTAGTGGAGTTCCTTAGGGATCAGGCTGGCTTTTCCTGATGATCTGGATCTTGGACAATTTCAAAGTTTGCAAATGAAACTATGTGTCCATGGAACTCCAAAAGGTCATTGACAAGGTGATGGAGTGGCTGGATAGATAGCAGATGAGGTTCTCTCAGACAACTGTGATGAGATGCAAAAAAACCAAAAGAACTGCAGATGCCAAAAATCAGAAACAAAAATAGAAATTGCAGGGAAATCTCCGTAGATCTGGCAGCCTTTGTGGAGAGAAATCATAGTTCATGACTCTTCTTCAGAACTGTGAGGTGATACATTTTGGCCAAAAGAATATTGAAAAACATCATAAAATACAGGGTACAATTCTAAAGGAGGTGCAGGATCAAAGGAAACTGGATGTAGATGTGCACGGATCATTGAAGGTGGCAAGACAGATGAAAAGTGCAGTTAATAAAGTGTACAGCTAAAGTGTAAGGGGTACAGAGTACAAGTGTAAGGTGGTGATGTAGAACTTGCATAAAAGACACTGTTAAGACCTCAGCTGGACAGTTGAGAGTCCCCATTAGAAAAATGTGAATATATCGGACAGAGTGCAGAAGCAATTTCTAAGAGTGGTTTCTGGAATCAGAAATATCAGTTATGATTGAAAATAAAGATGAATTGAAGAAGTTGGAGCTGTTCTCCTTAGAGATTTGATAAAGGTTTTCACTTTAATTTGAAAGGCAGCTGGACTGAGTAGATAGGGAGAAGATATTTCCACTTGTAAAAGGGACATGATCAAAAGTGATTTGAAGTGATGTGTAAAAGAAGAAAGGGTGATGTAACAAACAATGTTTTTCCCTCACATGTAATTAGGGATGTGGTGAAGGTTGGTTCAAGTAACGCATTTCAGAGGGCATTAGATGATTATTTGGATAGAAATAGTGTGCAAAGGGTAAGGGGAGAAAGGAGATTGGCATGAGGTGATGATGGTCATTTAATGAGCTAGTGCAGGCACATTGAATCAAATGTCCTCTTTCTAGGCCATAACAATTCTATGATTCTATGAAGAATAAGAGGCCACTTTATTGAAGCATGGAAGATTCTTAGGGGAGTTGCTGTCTTCCAGATGTGAAGATGCAGTTGCTTTAACAAGTTTATTTTGTTCTTGGGTTTTTTTTGAGAGGTTGCAAAGGCAGAGGTGCTAAGGGTCAAGGAAGAGCCAAGTTTAACAATGGGGAGTGGCCAGTTCTCCTAGTTCAGGTTTTTTCTAGTTTGATTTAGATGCTGGAGTCCAGGAAAGGTTGCAAGCTTCAGCAAATGCTTCCTGACTGACTTTCTCTCTGAAATCTCTTTGGATGTTGTTCCCTCCTGCCTGTAAGAATCTGGGTTTCAATTTATCTTTTTGCTGAGAGTGTGTTTATGGGATATTACTGGATTGGAACAGTTCCTTAGTTAAGTTGCTGTATAGGGTCAATTAAGTTTTCCAATAGTTAAGTTATCCTAAATTCCATTTTCTCTTGTTTAGGTTTCAACTGTAGTGTTTAAATAAATAGTTTTTCTCAAAGCCAAGTGGTTTGACCAGCTGCACCGCACCTGGAATATCCACTTCACATCTGCCTTTAAAATAAGACAAGGTTAGCATCTAGGCTACTTCCTTAAAATATTTTTGAGGGGGTGTGGCCTGGTCACTAATCCATGGCCCCACATGGGCGGCACGGTGGGTCAATGGTTAGCACTGCTGCCCCACAGCACCAGGGATCCAGATTCCTCAGGTGACTTCTGTGTGGAGTTTGCACATTCTTCCTGTGTCTATGTGGGTTTCCTCCCTCCGGGTGATCCAGTTTCCTCCCACAAACCAAAGATATGCAGATCAGGTGAATTGGCCATGCTAAGTTGCCCACAGTGTTAGGTACATTACTGAGAGATAAACAAAGGGTAGGGGAATGGGTTTAGGTGGGTTACTTTTTGGAGGGTCGGTGTGGATTTGTTGGGCCTAAGGGCCTGTTTCCAAAATGTAGGGAATCTAATCTAATCTAACACAGATCACAAACCCACTGGGATTCAGGATGTATGAATCAGCCAAGATCTGCAGTTATACAAGGGCAACACAGGCCAAATACATTTCCACAATGCATGGTAGGGAGATGCCTCAACAGATGTCGCAATCACTGCAATTTCCCTTGTTTGTCTACATAGTCGCAATCGTTGTGATATGCACCCCTCCCTCCAGAAATAACAGAGAAGTTTATGCAAATAATGTAAGAGAGATGACTTTCTTTGCTTGACAAATTCAGCCATTGGAACTCTCTCATTTGCAAGCTTTGTTAAACTCCTGCATGTGTTTAATGTCCACCTCAGCCATGACAGACAGACTTTTTGTAATGGCTAGAGCTTTCTTGGTCACCATTGTGATGAAGGGGTAGGTGTGTACTGTACCTTTAAGAGACAGTGAAAGCTGGCAAGGACTGACTGCAAGCACAGAGTGTGCTGAATAATTTTAAAATGTAACATTTGGCTGGAGCTGCGTTGCCATGAAACAAAACAAATTTGAATTCGGCTAATCAGTTTAAATTATGCCCAAGATTCCAAAATCTAATTGAATTTAAATTTTAATGTTTTGATGACATCAAACCAATCAGACAGTCTGATGTTTTGGGGTATAAAAATTGGGTATTTTGAACAGTTAGCCAGAACGGCAAAGAGTACCAGTAGACTATGCCCGCAGAACCCCTCTCTGAAAAATACCTTTTCATATGAAATCTGTGAAGCAGAAGACCAAAGGAAAGAAAACAGTAAGATGCAGGAGAATCGACACTGCTGACTGGTTTTGAAAATTGAATTTTTTGTAAAACGTAATTGGGGTTTTTTATCAGATCAGTATATTGTTGTAGAGTGCGAGGTAGATAAATTGATCAGACAAAGGAGGTTTACAGAGTAGATAGTTGTTGTTTATTTTTTTTTACTTGGATTTAGCAAATAAATTGTTAATTTTTTTGAAATAGTGGAATTTGGTAGTTCTTTGTAGCTCATACTTTAACAGATGATGAGACAAGGTGCACTTTTCTGTGTGTCTGTTTTAAATTAGCTGAGGGGTTTATCCCATTTCGTAACACCATGTTCTCCCAGATTACACTTGAAGATAGTCCATCGTGCAAAGAGACCTGGTCCACACATTTTACTGGAAAAAAAGGCGCAAAGTGTTTCCATTTTCAATCCCAAGACATAGATTTGGCAATTCTTAGCAGGACAAGTTATCAACTCAAAGACCTGAAGCATGGCAATTTAACCAGCATGCACTCATTATTAAACCATCAACATCTACACTGTCTCAGCCATTTATCAGATCAATGATGACTGAACTTCAGTATCGTGAATTCATCCCTGACTCACAACATCCCGAGTGTGAAGCCCTCTGCTACAAGGTTGTCTGCAAATTAGATATAACGATGATGGTCATCGGCACTGACAAATGGAAGACACTTGTCAGTGGGCATGGTCTGTTGATCCAGACTATCCGCAGGGACACTGGAGAAGCAAGCAGAAACAGAAGGTGCAAGAGTGCAAGAAGAGGACCGTGAGAAAACAGAGGCAAGGGAATCCTGCACAGTCCCAGTCTACTGCCTTACTCTGCAGCAAATGTGACAGAGGGGGCAATGCCAGAATGAAACACCTGAGCCACACTAGACAATGTTTAACACAGAATTCCCACCAGAGAACCGGCCATTGTCTTCAGGCGTGGAAGCCTGCCACATAAGCATAACATTTGTGAATGGTATTTAATGATTAACTAAGTCAGATATTGCAAAATTTCACTCTATTTGTCAAGTTTCAGCCATACAGGTAAATGTTTGTTTGATAATCTTATTGAAAATTCTAATCTGAAGTGTTACTGTTTGCTTTTTGAAAGGTCACCCTAACAAACCTGGTAGCAAACAATCCCACCCTCGTTTTATTTACAGGATTACATTCTAGATCCTTGCATAAGAAATGTTTTAAGGATCTCTGCCATAATATCATAATTGGGAATAAACTCACTGAAATTCACAAATGGATCAGGGAGAATTATTCTCCAATGAGTTTGCATCAAATTTAAGAATCAGGTTTTGACATAACTGCATGCAAGAGTGGTATCTAATAAAACGTAGGAATGAAAGCTATGGAGTGCCACAATACGATAACTGTAATTCCTAGGCCCACCCCACCCAAACATCCAGAACTGGCAGAACCATATTCAGGAAAGTGGAATGAGTAGGGCGGCACAGTGGCACAGTGGTTAGCATGGCTGCCTCGCAGCGCCAAAGACCCGAGTTCAATTTACGCCTCAGACAACTGCCTGTGTGGAGTTTGCACATTCTCCCCGTGTCTGCGTGGAGGTTTCCTCCAGGTGCTCATTTCTTTCCACAGTCCAAAAATGTGCAGGTTAGGTGAACTGGCTAAAAATTGTTAAAATTGCCTGTAGTGTTAGGTGAAGGGGTAAACGTAGGGGAGTGGGTCTGGGTGGGTTGCTCTTCGGAGGGTCAGTGTGGACTTGTTGGGCCAAAGGGCCTGTTTCCACACTGTAAGTAATCTATCAAAACTTCCCTGGAGCCCTAAGGAACTACAGCCAGTCTATAAGTATTCTGAAGGATACAAACCCGTTACCTCTGTTTCTGTCTCCACACATGCTGCCAGGCCAGCTGAGTCTCACTAGCATTTCATAATGTCTCTATCTTGTAAACCAAACAGGGAGGCACGTATAATTCACGAGGGTGCTTAAAGATTTTGTGCAAGCCCAGACAAACCTTTTTTAATTCTATGCTAAACTTCTGTAAGCAGATAAGTCAATTAGAATTTTAAGAGTAAACAGATATTTTGTGCCCACTTCTGAACTTAACTAGTATGTTATTTTGCTTTCATTTTCAGATTTCAGTTTTATTTGATTAGTTAAACATAGATATCTGTATAAAGTGTATTTCAGATGAAGCTTCAACATTATGATGTTTGCAACTAGCTTTATTGGCTGCAGCTAAATTATCTCATTAGAAGGCAATACCACTGAAAACGAAGTTATATGTGAACAAATATAAAATTCATATCTATGTCTATTCCCAAATGTGATTCAGTTAAAATTCTTAAAATGCTTTCAGATTTCAAGGCACATTATAAATGAAAACTGTACTTTGTTGTTACCTTGTTCGCCTGAACGATCATCCCTGGAAAATTAATTATTTGAGTGAAAAACTTCAACTTGAATTTCCTTCTCACTTCTATAATACCTACTGTTTGAACACAAGCTTCAAATTTCAATTCTACCATAGTAAAGTCTCTCTTTTCTGGTATTCATTTTCCTTCATATTTTCTCATGTCATGGGTTTGAACAACAAACACACACAATTGTCTCAGTCTTGGGTCTTTTCAAAGGCATTCATATTCATTCACTGGGAAGCAAAACTGTAAATAACACTTTAGGTACAATATACCAATACAATTCAGTGCTTTATTTACATTTCAGCAGGACCTTGCTTTGTAATGTACTTCCTACCTTGTCATAAATCTTGGAGCACGCACACAATTCCTCACCCTAAAAAATAAAAACATAGACAAAAAGACATTCCTTGCACAAGTGCAAAGGAGCAAAGCGAGACAACAACGTAATAAAGCATGGAAGCCAACCCATGTCACAGAATCCCTACAGTGTAGAAACAGACCATTTGGCCCAACAAGTCACACCGTCTTTCCAAAGAGCAATCTACCCAGACCCATTCCCCTACCCTACATTTACCCTGACTAAGGCATCTAACCTACGCATCCCTGAACACTATAGGCAACTTAGCATAACCAATTCACCTAACCTGCACATCTTCAGACTGGGAGGAAACCAGAGCACCCAGAGGAAACCCACACAGACACGGGGAGAATGTGCAAAGTCCACACAGTCGCCAGAGGCTGGAATCAAACATGGATCCCTAGCACTGTGAGACAGCAGTGCTAACCACTGAGCCACCGTGCCACCCTGATTCCTCATAAATGGCATAGCATGAACATATAAAAAGGCTTGCGGTTATGCCGTTTCTTGGACAATTTGAAAAGACCACAAAATTCTTGACAATCAAATAAGAACTAGAAGAAGGAATAGAGCAGTATTTAATATAGGCTTTGGATTCTCACCTATCGGGTGACAACTCCATGTCATCATTTTTCCAGAAGGTGAACTGCGCTAGGGAAATAGTGCCAATCAGGGAATAACATTCCTGATGAAGGGCTTTTGCCCGAAACGTTGATTCTCATCTCTCGGATGCTGCCTGACCTGCTGTGCTTTTTCAGCACCACACTCTGGACTAATCTCCAGTATCTGCAGTCCTCACTTCCACCTAAAGAATAACATTGGCCAAGTCACCAGATGTATGTTTCAGAGAGAAAACATATTTGAAGCTTACTAGACTGCTGAAACAATGACGAGAGATGTTTTCCCAGGAATTAACCAGCAAACATTTTTTATTTTCATCTGAATATTTCTCCTATCTTCTTCAGATGCAATGTTTTAATCCAACATTAATGATCCTTAATAGCTGTCAATATCTTGGTGTTGCTCTCAAATTGTGTACTTGTTCAACTTCATAAACTGCCAATGTATTTTTCCTTTTGTCTTCCACTGCCGCCTTCAAATTTATCAATAGCTGCTTGATGTTTTCGTTTCTCTATCCTATGTACAAGAATTGGCATTGTCTTTTGGCGACTGCCAGCAAAACCTCTTGTGCCTGCTGCATGCCTTCCTCAAATACCCCTCACTAGTTGTCCGTTGTCCAACTGATCCTCATTATGTGTGTCAGAAACCACATCTCTGTTGCCCTCATCTTTCATATGTTTCAACATTTGCATCCATTTAGTAACATTGACCACATTTTCTAACTTTTTGGAGGGTTGCTTTTGTCAGTGTTAGCCACTTCCCGATATCTTGATTACTTCCCCCATCGCATATTAAAGGAGACCGGGTACAGATGCCTCACCCCCGGGGAGAGGGTCGCGCGGGCAGCTGTGACAGACCTTCCCATGAGACAGGGTCGCGCAGGCTTATGGCGGTTACACGTGCACCAGCCCCGGGGAGAGGGTCACGCGGGCTTATGGCCATTACTCGTGCGCCAGCCCCAGGGAGAGGGTCGCGCGGGCTTATGGCGGTTACACGTGCGCCAGCCCCGAGGAGAGGGTCGCACGGGCTTATGGCTGTTACACGTGCGCCAGCCCCGAGGAGAGGGTCGCGCGGGCTTATGGCAGTTACACGTGCGCCAGCCCCGGGGAGAGAGTCGCGCAGGATTATGGCGGTTACACATGCGCCAGCCCCGGGGAGAGGGTCGCGAGCGCTTATGGCTGTTACTCGTGCGCCAGCCTCAGGGAGAGGGTCGCGTGGGCTTATGGCCATTACTCGTGCGCCAGCCCCAGGGAGAGGGTCGTGCGGGCTTATGGCGGTTACACGTGCGCCAGCCCCGAGGAGAGGGCCGCACGGGCTTATGGCTGTTACACGTGCGCCAGCCCCGAGGAGAGGGTCGCGCGGGCTTATGGCGGTTACACGTGCGCCAGCCCCGGGGAGAGAGTCGCACAGGCTTATGGCGGTTAAACATGCGCCAGCCCCGGGGAGAGGGTCGCGAGGGCTTATGGCGGTTACACGTGCGCCAGCCCCGGGGAGAGAGTCGCACGGGCTTATGGCGGTTAAACATGCGCCAGCCCCGGGGAGAGGGTCGCGAGGGCTTATGGCGGTTACACGTGCGCCAGCCCCGGGGAGAGAGTCGCACGGGCTTATGGCGGTTAAACATGCGCCAGCCCCGGGGAGAGGGTCGCGAGGGCTTATGGCGGTTACACATGCGCCAGCCCCGGGGAGAGGGTTGCACGGGCGGCCATTACACGTGCGCCAGCCCCGGGGAGAGGGTCGCGCGGGCAGCCATTATACATGCGTCATCCCCGGGGGGAGGTTCGTGCGGGCAGCCATTACACATGCGCCAGCCCCGGGGAGAGGGTCGCGCGGGCAGCCATTATACATGCGTCATCCCCGGGGGGAGGTTCGTGCGGGCAGCCATTACACATGCGCCAGCCCCGGGGAGAGGGTCGCGCGGGTTTATGGCGGTTACACGTGCGCAAGCCCCGGGGAGTTGGTCGCGCGGGCTTATGGCGGTTACACATGCGCCAGCCCCGGGGAGAGGGTCGCACGGGCGGCCATTACACGTGCGTCAGCCCCGGGGAGAGGGTCGCGCGGGCAGCCATTGCACATGCGCCAGCCCCGGGGAGAGGGTCGCGCTGGCGGCCATTACACATGCGCCAGCCCCAGGGAGAGGGTCGCGCGGGCGGCCATTACACATGAGCCAGCCCCGGGAAGAGGGTCGCGCGGGCGGCCATTACACATGAGCCAGCCCCAGGGAGAGGGTCGCGCGGGCGGCCATTACACATGCGCCAGCCCCGGGGAGAGGGTCGCGCTGGCGGCCATTACACATGCGCCAGCCCCGGGGAGAGGGTCGCGCGGGCGGCCATTACACATGAGCCAGCCCCGGGGAGAGGGTCGCGCGGGCGGCCATTACACATGCGCCAGCCCCGGGGAGAGGGTCGCGCTGGCGGCCATTACACATGCGCCAGCCCCAGAGAGAGGGTCGCGCGGGCGGTCATTACACATGAGCCAGCCCCAGGGAGAGGGTCGCGCTGGCGGCCATTACACATGCGCCAGCCCCAGGGAGAGGGTCGCGCGGGCGGTCATTACACATGAGCCAGCCCCGGGAAGAGGGTCGCGCTGGCGGCCATTACACATGCGCCAGCCCCAGGGAGAGGGTCGCGCGGGCAGCCATTACACATGAGCCAGCCCCGGGGAGAGGGTCGCGCTGGCGGCCATTACACATGCGCCAGCCCCAGGGAGAGGGTCGCGCGGGCGGTCATTACACATGAGCCAGCCCCGGGAAGAGGGTCGCGCTGGCGGCCATTACACATGAGCCAGCCCCGGGAAGAGGGTCGCGCGGGCTTATGGCGGTTGATCTGGGAATTGGCGCGATGTCTGCCGGAGTTCGGCCACTTCAAGTGCGAGAGCCCGCATAACGAGAGTCAACGTTTCCGAAGGAAGACGGAGAGAAATTCCTCAAGCGGCAGGAGCTGCCTTGGGAGCCGTCAGGATTTGTCTGAAATTTAGAGTTGTGCAAACAGGGAAATAGACAGGGAATGAGCGCAAGTTGACCTAATCATTGTAGTGATACGGTAAAGAAAGAAGCGTATCCGTTCATATTGAAACGCAGAATTCCTTCACTGTGGGAGCTGGCCATTCAACCCATCGAGTCCACACCGCCCATCGGAACAGCATCCCACCCAAACCAACCCACTACCGTATCCCTGCATTTCCCATGGCTAATCCATCTGGTCTGCACATCCCCGGACGCGATGGGCAATTGAGCACGGTCGATCCATCTTACCCATTTTTGAGCGGAAGGAGGACTTATTTACTGGCCCATTAAATTCCAAATACGAATTGATTCCTGCCTCTCTAAAGGTTTCCACTACAGACTGGTCTGCATTTGCTGGGTTTATTCTTTGCTCCAATTTTAAGCATTTGAACATTTACAATTCCCCAGTCCTTTAGCACCGCATTCTAGTCCAAAGAGAGTTGGAAGATTATGCTCGAAGCTTCACAGTCTCCAGGAAACATGGAAAGTTAGGAGCAGGAGTAAGCAATTTGGTCCTTCAAGTTTATTCTGCCATTCAATATGATCAAGGCTAACTCTCTAGGTTAATGCCATATTCTCACTTTCCCTCCCTATCCCTTGAACCTTTAATATCTAAAAGTGTATTCATTTCTTTCTTGAATAAATCCAGCCTCTATAGCATTCTAGAATAGTGAATTCCACAGATTGACCACCCTCTGAGTGAAGAAATGTCATTCCTAAATGGTCCATCCTGTATCCTGAAACTGTTACTGATGGTCCTAGACTCCCCAACAGGAAATAGCCTTCCTGCATATTTTGTCTTGCCCTATTTGCATTTTATATGTTTCAATCACATCTCTCACTTTTCTAAACTCCAATGATGAGAAGTCCAGTCAAACCAATTTCTCCTCATAGGACAGTCCTGAAATTCTTGGTATTGACCAAGTGCACCTTCATTGCATTCCCTATAGCAAGTATGACCTCTCTCAGGTGGGAAACCAAACTGCTCACAATAATCCAGATAAGGTTTAACCAAGGCTCTGCAGTAAAACATCCCTACTGCATTAAAACATGCCTTTTTCTGAACTCAAATCTATGTGTAATGAAGATCAGCATGTTATTCACCTTTCTAATTGATTGCTGCACAATCTTGCTTACATTTTCATTGACTGGTGTTCAATGACAACCAGATCCTTTTGTACATCAACGTAGCCAAATATATCACCGTTTAAATAATATTCTGCATTTTTCTCACACTGAAGTGTATAACTACACACTTATCCACACAAAATACTGCATCTGCCATGTATTTGCCCACTTCAGTTGTCAAAATTTCCCCAATGCCTCCTCGCATCCTCCTTACAACTCACAATCCATCCCCCAGATTTGTGTCTTCAGCAAACTTGAAGATATTGCATTTGGTTCCTCATCCACATATATATATTGTGAATAGCTGGGGCTCTTCCTGTGGTACACTGATTCCTGCGGTACATCACTAGTCACCACCTGCCACTGAGAAAAACATGCGTATTTCCACTCTGTTTCCAGTCTGTCAATAATTCTCAATCAATGCCAATATATTACCCCCAGTCCTATGTGCATCAATGTTGCCTACTAACCTCTTTTGTGGGGTCTTATCAAAAGCCTTGAAATCCAAATATACACATCCACTGGTTTTCCCTCATTATGGGGGAGGAGATAGCCTAGTGTTATTAACATTGGATTATTAATCCAGACACACAGCTAATGTTCCGAGGATCTAGATTCAAATCCCACCATGGCAGATGGGCAATAAATGCTGATGTAGCCAGTGACATCCTCATCCCATGCAGAAAAAAAATTAATTCTGTACTGGTTACATCCTCCAGAAGAGCAGTTCAGCATGATTTCCCTTTCTTAAACTCTTGCTGATTTTGTCTAACCCAATTAATACTTTCCAAATATTCTGCTATCACATCTTTTATAATAGGTGCTAGCATTTACCCACTTTTGATGTTAGGCTAAGGGGTCTGCAATTATATGTGTTTTCTCTCTCTCTCTCTCTTTCACAGTCTTTCCCTCTACTTGCCTTCCTCTGCCCTGCCTGGTGGTCATCACCCCCTTTCTGCTCGTTCAGTCTTTATCTATGGTGTGACAACTTCACTATCATGTTGTCCATGGTAATCTTAGCATTGCAGATGTCCCAAGTGAGTCCAGCTGCTGCTTCAGCTCCAAAATGTAGGTGGCCAGTAGCTGCAGCTGGGCAAGCTTCCAGATTACATGATTGCCAGATAGAATCTTTTTATTTTCTGCCATTGGTTAAAAATAATCATCTAACCTAGTGTTTGTCAGTCAGGTATATTAGGGTCTTTGGATAGTTTGACAACATTTTTAATCTTTGGTGTAGGACTGAATGAGTGGGGTCTGAGCAGGAATAAGGCGACGGGCATTGTGGTAAGATCTAAGAGTGTGAAATGTTTAGAAATTTCAGTTACTGGGGACATACCAGGTTTAAGGTAAAACGAATGAGTTTAAAAGAGATGTGAGAGTCACATTTTTTGCACAGAAGGTGCCTGGAATACACGACCAGAGGGATTGTTGGAGACATATAATAACAGTGTTTAAAAGGTATCTTGACGGAAAAATGAATAGAGGAATATGGACAGCATAGATGCAAAAGATTTTTAGTTTCGAAAAGCATCATGTGTCAGCGCAGGTTTGGTGGGTCGAAGGCCTGTTCCTATGCTGTACCATTTTTTGTTCTCTTTGTTCTTTGTACGTGTGTATGGAGGGGAGGTGAGTTTTGGGCAAACCCAAGTGGAAGAGCAGATCCTTGGTGGATGTGCGTCTGACATGCACAGGACAAAATGGGTCTTCTGAGGATTATAACCTGGGAGAGGTCTTGGGCTAAGGTATACATATGTGAGGTTTTGGAGCACCAAGAAGTGTCTAGAAGTGATACCCCACTTTGAGCAGCACACAGTATGTCGCAGGATCAAGGAGGCAGACTATAAATGAAAAGTTTTGTATTTAGAAGGGTGTGATGGGAACAGGAGTAGTCCATTTAGCCCTTTTAGACCTCTGTGATTCAAGATCATCTATCTCAGAACATTTTCAAATGCTATCCTCATATCTCTTGAGATGTTATTGGTATCTAGAAATCCATCGTGAACATACTCATGACTGAGTTTCCACAAACTTTCGCTCTCGATGGAAAATGTATCATTCTTTAGGTATGTGGACCAAAATTGCACACAATACTCCAGGTGCGATCTAGCCAAGGTTCTATATAATTGAAGCAAGATATATTTACTCCTGTACTCAAATCCCCTTAGAATAGAGTCCAACATACCATTTACATTTCTAAATGTTTGCTACACATGCATGTTAGCTTTCAGTGACTCATAAACAAGAACACCCAGGTCCATTTGTACATCCACACTTCTTAATCTATAACCATGATTTGGAAGTGCCAGTGTTGGACTGGGGTGTACAAAGTTAAAAATCAGACAACACCAGCTTATAGTCCAACAGGCACTAGCTTTATTTGGGAGCACTAGCTTTCGGAGCGTTGCTCTTTCATCAGGTGGTTGTGGAGTATAAGATCATAAGACACAGAATTTATAGTAAAATTTTACTATAAGTGTGAAAGATTTGGATTGTTTATTAAGTCTCTCATCTTTTAGAATGATCATGTTGGTTTCAGTTCTTTAATATGTAAATCCCAGAACTATTTTTTAAAATTACATTCTCAGGTGAACTTTAACAATAGGTGCCGTGTCAGCTCAGATAATGCATTGAAGTTGTGAGGTGCCCTGTGTGAGGATGTCTGTGCCCCAACATTCAAACTGATTCTATTTCTAAAAGAGGGATTTGCAGAATCTTACATGGATTCATGCAGTTTTCGAGCAAAATAAAATGTAATTCTGCAAGTACCAATTCACCCCACAAACCTATATGTGGTGCGTGTACATGTAAGTGTATGTGTTTTGGGTGGGTATGAGTGTCTGTGAGAGAGCGTATGTGTGTGAGTGTAAAGGGGTATAAGTCTGTGAGAGGGTGTTGTGTGAGTTTATATGTGTGAGCGTATGAGAGAGAGCTTGTGTATGAGAGATGGTCTGCGTGAGTGTGTGTGTGGTAGGGGTCAGCTGTTGTGTGACATGAACCCATGGGGGTATGGCCTCAAACGGAACCTTGGGTTCATGTCATACTACAGGTGACCCCACTGCATTACACACACACACACACTACAGACCCAAACACTCACACAGACCGTTTCTCATACACAAGCTCTCTCTCAAACCCTTACACATATACACTCACACCCACACACCACCCTCTTTGGACTAAACTGGACCATGCTGACCAAAACATCCACCAACACTAGCCCCATTTCCCTACACTTAGCCCATATCCTTCTAAATCTTTCCTATCCATGTATTTATCCAAATGCCTTTTAAATGTTATTAATTTATCCGCCTCAACAACTTCTGCTGGCAGTTCATTCCATATGTATACAACCTCCTGTATATATAAAAAAAGTTGCCCCTTAGGTTTCCTTTTATTCTTTCCCCTCTAACTTTAAACTGATGTCCTCTAGTCCTTCATTCCCCAACCCTGGGAAAAAGACTGCGTGCATTCACCCCTATCCATACCTCTCATGATCTTATTGTATAAGATCTCCCCTCAGTCTCCTCTGCTCTAAAGAAATAAAATGTCCTAACTTGTCCAACCTCTCCCAATAATTCAGACCGCTGGGTCCTGGCAATGTCCTTGTAAATTTCTTCTGCACTCTTTCCAGTTTAATAACATCCTTCCCATATCAAGGTGACCAAAACTGAACATGATACTCCAAGTACAGCCTCACCAATGTCCTGTACAACTGCCACATAACTTCCCAACTTTTATACTCAGTGTGCCAAAAGCCTTCTTTACTGTACCGTCTACCTGTGACTCCACTTTCAGAGAACCGTGCACCTGAACTCCCAGGTCCCTCTGTTCGACTACACTCCTTAAGGCCCTACCATTCACCGTGAAACTCCTACCTTGATTTGACTTTCCAAAATGCAAGACCTCTTATCTATGTTAAGCTCCATTTGCTATTTCTCGGCCCACTTCCCCAGCTGATCAATATCCGGCTGCAATTTCTCGTAACCTTCCTCACTGTCCACAATACTACCTATTTTAGTGTCATCTGCAAACTTACTAATCATGCCTTGTACATTCTCATCCAAATCATTGATATAGGTAACAAACAGCAATGGACCCAGCACCAACACCTGAGGCTAGTCACAGGCCTCCAGTCCGACAAGCATGCTTCCACTATTATCCTCTGCTTCCTACATCAAGCCAATTCTGTATCCAATTTTCCAACTCCCCTGCATTCCATGTGATCTAACCTACCAGAGCAGTCTATCATGAGGAACCTTATCAAAGGCCTTACTGAAATCCGTATAGACCATGTCTACCTCCCTGCCCTCATCAACCTTCCTGGTCACTTCATCAAAGAGCTCTAACAAATTTGTGAGGAATAATCTCCCATGCATAAAACCATGTTGACTATTCCTAATCAAACCCTGTCTTTCCAAATGCATGCATATCTTTTCTCTCAGAATCCTCTCAAGTAACTTAGCTACACAGATGTTTGGCTTACTAGTCTGTAGTTCTCAGGTTTTTCTTTGTAACCTTTCTTCAGTAAGGGCACAACATTCACTACCCTACAGTCATCTAGTACCTCACCCGTGGCAAATGATGCTGCAAAAATATCAGCCAGGGCCCACGCAATTTCTTCTTCAGCCACTTTCATGGTTCTTGGATTCATAGAACATAGAAGAATACAGCGCAGTACAGGCCCTTTGGCCCTCGATGTTGCGCCGATCCAAGCCCACTTAACCTACACTAGCCCACTATCCTCCATATGCCTATCCAATGCACGCTTAAATGTCCATAAAGAGGGAGAGTCCACCACTGCTACTGGCAGGGCATTCCATGAACTCACAACTCGCTGAGTAAAGAACCTACCCCTAACATCTGTCCTATACCTACCACCCCTTAATTTAAAGCTATGCCCCCTCGTAATAGCTGACTCCATACGTGGAAACAGGTTCTCACGGTCAACCCTATCTAAACCCCTAATCATCTTGTACACCTCTATCAAGTCACTCCTAAACCTTCTTTTCTCCAATGAAAACAACCCCAAGTGCCTCAGCCTTTCCTCATACGATCTTCCTACCATACCAGGCAACATCCTGGTAAACCTCCTCTGCACCCGTTCCAGTGCCTCCACATCCTTCCTATAGTATGGCGACCAAAACTGCCAACAATACTCCAGATGCGGCCGCACCAGAGTCTTATACAACTGCAACATGATCTCAGGACTCCGGAACTCAATTCCTCTACCAATAAAAGCCAGTACGCCATATGCCTTCTTCACCTCTCTATTTACCTGGGTGGCAACTTTCAAAGATCTGTGTACATGGACACCAAGATCCCTCTGCTCATCCACACTACCAAGTATCCAACCATTAGCCCAGTACCCCATCTTTTTGTTACTCTTACCAAAGTGAATCACCTCACATTTAGCTACATTGAACTCCATTTGCCACCTTTCTGCCCAGTTCTGCAGCTTATCTATATCCTGCTGTAACCTGACACATCCTTCCTCACTGTCAACAACTCCACCAACTTTCGTATCATCTGCAAACTTGCTCACCCAACCTTGTAGCCCCTCCTCCAGGTCATTTATAAAAATGACAAATAGCAATGGTCCCAAAACAGATCCTTGCGGAACACCGCTAGTAACGGCACTCCAAGATGAACCTTTACCATCAACTACTACCCTCTGTCTTCTTCCAGCCAGCCAATTCCTAATCCAAACCTCCAACTCACCCTCAATGCCATACCTCCGTATTTTTTGAAGTAGCCTACCATGGGAAACCTTATCAAACGCCTTACTAAAATCCATATACACCACATCTACCGCTTTCCCCTCGTCCACCTCCTTAGTCACCTTCTCAAAGAATTCAATAAGGTTTGTGAGGCACGACCTGCCCTTCACAAAACCATGCTGACTATCTTTGATCACATTATTCCTATCCAGATGTTCATAAATCCTATCCCTTACAATTCTCTCTAAGACTTTGCCCACAACAGAAGTGAGACTCACCGGCCTATAGTTACTAGGGTTATCCCTACTCCCCTTCTTGAACAAGGGAACCACATTTGCTAGCCTCTAGTCTTCTAACACTACTCCTGTAGACAACGAGGACATAAAAATCAAGGCCAATGGCTCTGCAATCTCCTCCCTTGCTTCCCAGAGAATCCTAGGATAAATGCCATCAGGCCCAGGGGACTTATCTATTTTCACCCTTTCCAGAATTTCCAACACCTCTTCCCTACATACCTCAAAGCCATTCATTCTACTTAATTGTAACTCAGTATTCACATCGGCAACAATGTCCTGTTCCTGAGTGAATACTGATGAAAAGTATTCATTCAGTGTCTCCCCAATCTCTTCAGCCTCCACACGCAACTTCCCACTACTATCCTTGACTGGACCTATTCCTACCCTAGTCATTCTTTTATTCCTGAAAATAATCTGGTCAGGAGCAGGAGATTTATCCACCTTCATACATTCAATACATCCAACATCTCCTCTTGAAGTTTAGTAATTTCTCTACCCCCCTGCTGCCACTCTCACCTTTTGCATAATCTGTCCCTACTTTTCATCAATCCGTTGTGTAATCTATCTACTACTTTGCAGTTCGTTGTCCCCTTTGCAATCCTCATTTCCCTTTGCAGTCCCTCACTTCCCTTTGCAATCTTTATTTCCCTTGTAGATAATGTCCCCCTGTTTGCAGTTTCGCACTCCTCTTTGCAGTCCCTCGCAACTGTTTGCAGCACTCTATCCCCTTTTCAGCTTGACCAATCAGAGTCCACTTGTCAGCCAATTAGCACCCGGTGTCTCATATGATATAAGCATTTGTTGGGCCTGGCCAAACTGGCCATCAACAAGTCCAGGCAGCGGGCCGTGGAGGGGGTCGCTAGGGCCGACTGCCTGCCCCTCTTCTGCGGTTACGTTAGAGCCCGGGTGTCCTTGGAGAAGGAGCACGCGGTGTCCACCAACACCCTGGAGTTGTTCAGGGAAAGGTGGGCGCCGCAGGGAGTGGAGTGCATCATTTCTCCCTCCAATTCTATTTTGATTTAGTCCCTACCCTCCCCTTCACTGTTTTGATCACACAGCACTGCCCTTTGATGTGAAGGGCAGTGTTTGTCACTGGCCACCCGGGTGTTTTCCTGTCTTCCTGGTGGTGGAAATTGAATAAAGATTCATGCACTTTGTGTCTTTCACTGTGTCTCACACCTGCGCACACACACCATGGGTGCTGGGGAAAAAAAAAAACAGGAATGTGAGCATTGCCCTTTTTTGTGAAGGGCACTGCTTGTCACTGGCCACTTGGGTGGAAATTGAATAAAGATTTGTGCACCTTGTGTCTCTCACTGTGTCTCACACAATAAAAAAAAATAAACAAGAAATTGAAAAGGTGGGCCCTATATAGACTGCTGCTGCACACCGTCCACCTCTTCTCCCTCATCCACCGTCCGGACACGCCTTGGCGTGCCCATTTGCCACCGGGCGGTGGGGATCCCCAGTGGAGGGCTCTCCCTTTCTCTCGGGGATCTGGGGTGGAGGGTGCTGCACGCAGCAGTCCCCTGCAACCGCAGGTTGCGGTGGTTCACGGACTCCCAGCCCAACTGCTTGTTCTGTGGCGCTGTGGAGTCCGTGGACCATGTATATATTGGGTGTGGGCGTTTGCACAAAGAAGAAAAAAAGAAAAAAAAATAAGTATTTGTTCCCTTTGAGATTTTGTGTTCTCATGTTTCTATCCTGATAAGATAAACATGAAAATCAATGTGACGTGTATTTGATTTATATATATTTTACATAGTTTTAAGTTTGGATTTTTGAATTTGATCTTGTGGCATTTGAGCTTTCTCTCTGTCCAAAGATTTTGAATGATTAACTTGTAAGTATTTTTGTAGCCATGGTGATTAATTTTAAAACACACTGTGAGAGGTACAATTCCAGAAATGTAATGGATTTTTGTTTAAATTTGCATTTTACAAGTGAACCAATTGTGCAATACGCTTCAGTTTGCTTGTTTTTTTTTAAACTTTGATTAGGAGCAACACCCATAGCTTGGGAAAAAAGTTGCTGTTTTTACTTTCAGTTTGGGCAGTTCTACAGGGTTCTTAGCTAAAGCAGGATGTATGAAGCAGTTGCTTTCTAAAGCAGAAAGGGAAAATATAGTTTAGAATAATTATCAGCCAGGGCCCACACAATTTAGATTAATGGAATTATATCTTAACCATGCATTTGGAATATTTACATTTGTGTCATATGTAAATAATTTATTTTCTTCTACTTTATCATAATTTCTTTTGTGCAATAAGTTTCTATTTTATTGTTAAAACCAAATCCGCAAATTCTATAATATTAATCGAGGAGACTATATTGCAGAACAGAAACGTTTTAACTTTGAACATTCTTTCAAGTTAAGTTAGAACTGCAGAGTAAAAGGTTATGTAAAACTTAGAAAACAGCAATATCATCATTAATAGAATGAAGCACTTTGTAAAAGATTATTTAAGATTGGTCTTTCCATCACTACCCTACCCTTTGAGAAATATTATTGACTTAACAAACTCTTCCATAAAAATTCTTGGAGTAGAAATTCATTTAAGCTTATAAGTATCATGCTTGCAGCATGTGGACATTATTTGCATGCAGATAAGGCATCAAGTCCATCACCAGAATTGACTTACCAATAAATAAAGCAGGCAGGGTTCCTGCCACCACCCCACCTTAGCATTGTTAAGCCTTGGATGCATTGCATCTCACAAATTTGTCTGCTGCTCCTGTTCTTCCCTGTACATGTGGATGAAGTCCCTGATTGCTGACACTACAGGGCCTGGGGCTGTGCAGCTGCCTGATCTCCATCAGTCTTCTGAGATCCAAAGGCCTGGGTTGTTTCTTCCTTGTCCAGCTGGAAGTTGCATTCGCCAAATTGTGGTCCCAAACTCAAAGCCTAACATTCCCTTCAATGTGTCGGTATTTGGACCATTAGGACTGGCATAAATCAGCTTTGCTGATGCTTCCTCAGGAACATTGAATGCAATGTTCCTGGAAAAGGTGGGAGGGCAAATTGGTGCCCATTCTGCCAACAGGGCAATGAGTGAGCAAAAACTTGGTAAATGGAGTTTAATGTAAAAAGTATGAGGTCATGCAGTTTGATAGGAAAAATCAAAGGACAGCCTATTACTTAACTAGCAAGAAACTCTAAAAACGTGCAGCACTAAGAAATCTGGGTGTCCTTGTGCATGAAACACAAAATGTTAGCATGCAGGTACAGCAAGTAATTAAGAATTAAACTTTGATTAGGAGCAACACCCATAGCTCGGGAAAAAAGTTGCTGTTTTTACTTTCAGTTTGGGCAGTTCTACAGGGTTCTTAGCTAAAGCTGGATGTATGAAGCTGTTTAAATGTTCACCTTTGTTGCTTGTGATTAGAAAAAGCAGTGAAGTCTTGTTAAAACTGTATGAACTGTTGGTGAGTCTGGACCTGGATAGCCATACATAGTTTCAGTCCCCCATATCTAGGAAAAGATTGAAAGGCAATTTGAGGCAATTCAAAAGAGATTCACTGGGCTGATTCCTGGGATGGAGGAGATGATTTATTAAGAATGGTTAAACATGTTTATGCCTTTATTTATTGGAGTTTAGAAGAATGAATGCTGATCTTACTGAAATATTCAAGATTCTGTGAAGGTTTGACAGGATAAATGAAGGAATCTCAAACTAGGGAACATTGTTACAGAATAAAGGGACATTCATTTAAAACTCAGATGTAAATAATTTAATTCTCCCAGAGGGTAGGGAATTTCTGTAATTTTCTGCCTCAGTCAGTTGTGGATGCTGGATCACTAAAATTATTTTAAGAGAAGGTAGACAGTTTTTTTTTTAAAGTATTGGGGCAATGAGGGCTACAATAAACTTCCACGAAAGAGGAGTTGAGGACCATGTTGAATTTTGGAACATGCTTAAGGTACTGAATGACCTGCTCTTGTTCCTATTTCTTATATTATGTTCCCAGCCAACCAACAGAATCAGACCAAACTCATACTTGACCTGCCTGTAGTCTTGACAACACAATGGCAGTCCCTATGACCTGCCTCAATTTATACAATGGTACGGCACAGTTGGTTAGCACTGCTGCCTCACAGGGACCTGGATTTGATTCCACCCTTAGACGACTGTCTATATAGAGTTTGCACATTCTCACCATGTCTGCATTGGTTTCTGCCGGGTACTCGGGTTTCCTCTGACAGTCCAAAGATGAACAGGTTTGGTGGATTGGCCGTGCTAAATTATCCATACTCTCCAGGAATGTGTTAGGTTAGGTGGATTAGAGAGGTTAACCATGGGAAATGAGGGTTACAAGGAAAGGGTAGGGGATGGGAATAGGTGGGTTGCTCTTCGGAAGATTGGTGTGGACTTGTTGAGCCAAATGGCCTGTTTCCACACAGTAGGAATTCTATATAACCCATCCCCCGATTAACCTATCTCCTGGCCTGAAATTGCAAGATGTCCCTGACTGACCAACCACAAAGTTGTGTTCATTTCCTTGACTTTGAGGAGTTCCATAACACTGACCCCAACTTAAAGAATGCCAAGCCCCAGGTTTGAATTGGACCAGCCAGCTGACTGCACATAGACAACAGTTCAAACTACATATGACTCAGTTAGTGGATGGCACAGTGGCTCAATGGTTAGCACTGCTGTCTCCACAGCACCAGAGACTGTGTTGAATTCCTCAGGCAACTGTCTGCGTGGAGTTTGCACATTCTCCCTGTATCTGCGTCAGTTTCCTCCAGGTGCTTAGGTTTCCTCCGACAGTCCAAAGATGTCCAAGTTTGATGGATTGGCCATGCTAAATTGCCCATAGTGTCCAGGGATGTGTAGGTTAGGTGGATTACCCATGGAAAATGCAGGGTTACAGTGATAGATCAAGCGGGTGGTCTTGGGTGGGATGCTCTTTGAAGGGCTGATATGGACTCAATGGGCTGAATGGCCTGCTTCCACACTGTAGGGAGTTATGATTCAATAAATGGCCTGCTAGAATTGCACTGTTCCCTCACTAACCATTCATTCCACTTCATATTCCATGCCCGTCATCCACATACATTCTATTTGCTACATCTTCTGCAGACACATGCACCATCTCTGATATTGAGGCATCTCCATGTCCACTTAACTGTGCCCTCTAGACACATGCTACTGCACTCTCTTCTGCATTAGGCTGGCCACCTTAATCAAAATGCAACCTTCAGCACTAAATTGTCCAGTCCAAATCACATGCTGCTACTTTACCTTCTGTGCTGCTTTTATTATTTGCAAAAATATACTTTCTTCACAAATTATCTTGTTAGTACACTGCAAAATAGTACAAGTCAGGCGTTACAGGAAATGAAATTAAAATATCACATTATTCATTTTAACATTGCACTCTTAGTTGCCTCCATTTCAAATGCAAAATTGGAACACTTTCAACATATAACCAGAAACTGCATGTATTTAAATATAAGCTAGGAGGGGTTTTATAAGTTAACAGTACCTTGGTACACTACGGCAGAAAGACCTTAGATAGTGGCCTCTCCCCTATTGTGTCCTGGCAGCAGCTGGTCCAAGCTTTAATGCATCCCTCAGCTCATAGTCCTAGACCTTGGTAAGTTTTGGGCACAGCACAAAGAGCCTTTTACTGAAATCAAGGCCGCCAGGCGCAGTTGATGTTTGTCTCACTGTGTATCCAAGAGAATAAATCATATGGCACGGAGTCTTGCATTTTGGAACTGTTCAGGAAAGAGTTGGACAATGCATATCTCTCCAGACTTCATTTACAAATGCATCTTCCAGAAGAAGAAGTGAGACAGTTCCTTCTGCCATCTTAAGGACACGTGCAATGGCATAGAGGGTCTGGGTGTATATGGAAGATCTGAAACATAGTGTCCTTCTCACCACCAGTGAGCTACATCTTTGAACTTGGTTGAGAGATTTTGCCAAATGACTGACATTTTCTGTATTAAGGTGCCATCTGCAAAATCAAAGCTGCTGCGTTCTCCAGTTAAATTCTGTGATGACCCAGAGATACATGCTGCCTTGGTCCCCTATGACACATTTACTTTGGCTATAAGCTCACAACAAAAATGAGAACAACCAAAATGTACAAGATTTTGCTAGAAGGAGACATGACAAAGCACTTAGCCAGACTGGAGGCTGAAGACTAAGTCAGCAAGAACACTTAATATGCAGTTGAGAATCTGAAACATTGAATGTCCCAACTCGACAGATGATAACTGAATTAATTCTGGTGAGTTGTATAATTGATGACATGCACATATGGTTTTCAGTAATTGCTGGTGCGAAGGCTGTCTCACTTTTTAACGATGGAGAACTAAATTGCTAAAGTTAATCTTGACAGCAAGAATCTGATTTTTGGATTCTCACTTGATGATGTTTTCATGATTGTCTCCCTTGGGAACAGAAAATTGTGCCCACAATTTGGAAATAGGTTCTATTCTGATCCATTCGGAGAAAGTGAGGATAACAGTTGCTGGTCATCAGAGTTGAAGAGTGGAGTGCTGGAAAAGCACAGCCAGTCAGGCAGCATCCGAGGAGCAGGAGAGTAGACGTTCTGGGCATAAGCCTGAATGATGAAGGGTTTATGCCCAAAATGTTGACTCTCCTGTTCCTTGGATGCTGCCTGACCGGCTGTGCTTTTCCAGCACTCCACTCTTCGATTTTATTCTGATTCATGCTTCCTATGATGAATGATTTCTTTGTGGAAACATACAATTATCCAAGCATATCAATCATGTCAAGATATTAAAACATTCTGGTTCATGTCATTCACCTATTGTAACATTTCACAACAGCAAACAGGATGTTGGTCCTGGTCCACCCTGCTTGGAAATGCAAATAATTGCTGTGTCATTTTCTTCTATTTATGAATGGACTAGAAAGTAAACAATACATTTTAACATATTGAATTTATCATAAGAAATGTCATGGATATTAGAATTAATAATGATGAGTACTGGTTTGCATTGGATTCATTAACACTAACATGATCCAAATCTAACACATTTTAACATGATTAAAAACTTTAAATACTTGTGAGCGGATATTTCTGTAGGACAAGATAGGCTTTTGTAAATAGTAATGGACAATTGGTAAGATGTGATTAAATATTTTAAGTGCAGGAATTTTTTTCCTGGCTTATGGTAACAATAATGTAACATTAACTGCATGTTAACAGAGGTGCAAATGAATGAACTATCTCATGACCACTTTCCTCCTTTCCATTTATTGCATCAAATCTTTAAAATAACAAATTCCTCTCTGCTCTACTGCTACATTGCTTTTATGATTTCCATCTGAGAAACGCTTTCAGATGTTCCCAACAGCTGCTGCAGTTCCCTTCTAGAAATTCAGATTTACTTTAAAACATGAGGATTTGTGATAGCCAAAACAATGTGTAAATTAGCCTCACATCTTGCTGAATATGCAACCTCTCACTATGATATTTATAGCTGACTGAACACCACAATCATAGACATAAGTTAGGTGACATTGTAGACAGTATAGATGATTGCGCAAAATTACAAATGGATATTAATAATCAAGGAGAATGGAACTTTAAAATATCATAAACAGGTCCATCTCTGTGGTGCAATTGTTAAGCGTGTTTGGCTGTTAAACGCAAGGTTAGGAATTCAAAACTGTCCAGAGCCGAAGGGCTTCCGTATTGGGTTGGCACAGTGGCTCAGTGGTTAGCACTGCTGCCTCACTGCGCCAGGGATCTGCGTTTGATTCCAGCCCCAGGCAGCTATCTGTGTGGAGTTTGCACATTCTCCCGTGTCTGTCTGGGTTTTGTTTAGGTGCTCCAGTTTCTTCCTACAATCCTAAGATGTGCTGCTTCGGTGAATTGGCCATGCTAAATTGCCCATTGTGTTCAGGGATGTATAGGTTAAGTGCACTAGTCAGAGGTAAATGTGGAGTAATAGGGTAGGGGAATGGATCTGGGTGGGTTACTCTTCGAAGGGTCGATGTGGACTTGTTGGACCAAATGGCCTGTTTCCACACTGTAGGGATTCTATGATTCTAATAGAATGCTGACCTTTATATCTAGAGGACTGTAGTATAAGAAAATATGCTTCAGCTATACAAAACCCTTGTCAGACCTCACTTGGTGTACTGTGAGCAGATTTGGCCACCACATCTTAGGAAAGATAGAAAGGGGCAATATGGTGGCTTAGTGGATAGCACTGCTGCTTCACAGCACCAGAGACCCAGGTTAATTTCCACCTTCAGAAAACTGTATGGAATTTGCATATTCTCCCTGTGTCTGCATAGGTTTCCTCCAGGTGCTCTGTTTTACTCCCACAGTCCAGGAATGTGCAGGCTAGGTGATAGCCATGGGAATTGCAGGATTACAAGGATATGATAGGGTAGGGATGATGGGTCTGGGAAGGATGTTGTTTCGATGGTTAGTGTGGGCTGAATGTGCTGAATAGCATGTTTCCACACTGTAGGGATTCTTATTGGCTTGGAGGACCTTTCTCTTCTTCCTATCAAAGGGAACAAAGTTCACATTTACCCACATTATACTCCATTTGCCAATTATTTACCCACTCACCTATCTATACTCCATTTCAGACTTCTCAAGTTCTCTTCACAATTCATCTGCCTACATATCTATTTCCTGAAAATTTAGCAATCACACATATTGTCCTGTCACCCAAGTCATTGATATTGATTATAAATAGATGGACCACTCGGACTGATTCTTCTGATACTCTACTTTTGCCAACCTGAACCTACCCAGGTGCTCTGGTTTCCTCCCACAGTCCAAAGATGTGCAGGTTAGGTGAATTGGCCATGCTAAATTGCCCATAGTGTTAGGGGAATGGGTCTGGGTGGGTTGCTCTTCGGAGGGTCGGTGTGGACTTGTTGGGCCGGAGGGCCTGTTTCCACACTGTAAGTAATCTAATCTAATCTAATCTATTTGTTCTTTCCTGTTTGGCAGTTAGACACACCATTGTTCTGTCATTCTCACATTCTGACCACTTAATCTGCACTATCGACAGCCTCTCTCCCCAATACTCCACCTCCCACACCTTCACAATTGCATAAATGCTGCGCTCTCTACACATCATGTCAACTCTGATGAAGAGTCATCTAGACTCAAAGTGTTAGCTTGCTGTCTCTCCATGGATGCTGCCTGACTTGCTGTGATTTCCATCATTTTTTTTGTTTTAAATACAGGTTCCAGCACCAGCAGTAATTTGCTTCTAGTTAGAGCTTGAGAGATGAAGATATGCTGAATTTTATTCTGGGAACACTTCAGGTGGTCTTTCTGGTTGACTTTGAGAGTGAGTACTTTGAGAGCTAGCTACATTTCAGCAATGATAAGGGTAGTCTGGCTTGGCTGACAGGAAAAAGGAGCTAGCGGAGTGGCTTGGGTTGCATTTTTCACATAGGACCAAGGCCAGACATCCAGAAATATGTGTCATTGCTCCAACTGCTACACAGAAAAACAGAATCCAGGAGATATTTGACATAAAAACTCCTTCTCAATACTGGTTGCAAGACTATAACTTTGGAAACTTGTATGACATCAGTATGTACTGTCATGGAAGTGGTCAAAGCTGAGACTCCAGCATCCCGGCAGCTCTTTTGTCATGGGCCTTTATATTCACATGCATTTGTTTCTATTCATGATAGACTGTAGAGAAGGCAAAGCCAAGTTCTATCTTTAGACTTGGCTTCTTTATAAATGTTATTGCATTTGAAGACTACATACAACAATACATGGTATTCAGAGACATGCCAGTTTCAAATCTTCCTGTTACATTGTTGAAAGATTATTCCATGAGCTCCACTTCTTCATGCTAGTCTACCCCACATGCTCCTGTTTCTTCCTGTGCCCATACTGTGCCATTTGTGCCTAGTGGGAGTGACATCGTGAAGCCATCGCAAAGTTGCTCAAAGATCCCAAAGCACTGATTCACGCCCCTTCCCCATCATAAATATTGATTAACAAATACATATAACTTCAACATTTACTGTACAATTTTTCTTGTATCTCCCACCCCTCCCTAAGTATTTGACATGCTTCATTTATGTTGATAGGTTCGTCAAGGTGTTCTCTGACAAGTTCAGAAGTCACATGGCACCAGGTTATAGTCCAATAGGTTTATTTGAAATCACAAGCTTTCAGAGCACTGTTCCTTCGTCACTGACTTCATCTGAAAGCTTTTGATTTCAAATAAACCTGTTGGACTATAACCTGGTGTCATGTGACTTCTGACCTTGTCCACCCCAGTCCAACACTGTCATCTCCAAATTATGACAGGATACAGAGATATTTGAAGCAAAGTTGGTATTCTTTCTTTTTCTCTGCTGGTTTCTGTTACATCAGCAACGTTAAATCACAAGGGTCTTGTATTCATATAACTGTAGAATTGTATGGAGAAGTTGGATTGTTTCTTCTCTGTCATTAACATCTGGAACCACACTTGTGACAAGGTTCTGTAGCATTAGATTGCTTAGAATTTTGTATTGATGTTGTCACATATTGTATATTTTCTAGCAGAGAGGATCCAGTTAAATATATTATATGTTTAACTAGTTAATACCATCTGCAGAATGTCCTGCATTAAATTGAAATTTTTACTGTATAATGTTCCTTGAACAATTTTCTAAACTCAATAATCACTATTGTTTGGACTGTCTATTCTAGAGTTAGACCCTCCTTTGATTGAAGAAGTGCAGTGACTGATCACAGTTGCTACCATTTTCCACTAACTGTACTGCCACATCTTATCTGCACAAACACAGTGCAAAGCTTTCCAGTCATGAATAATTAGAAAGTTAGATAGTTATTGCCAGCTGAGTCAGAGTACTGGCGAGGATCTTGAAGTGGAAAAGATCTTGCTGCATGGGTTGTGTGAATAGAAATGACTCCTTTCAAGTCTGGAATATGCTATCTAGATCTCAACAGCCACAACATCAAAAATAAATCAGAATCATTTATCTTATTTTTGTCAGTGAAGACAGTTTCCACAGAAAAGTGACGGTTAAGTAGAAAGACATCTGTGAACAGGATTGGAAACCTCTTAAGAGCTGCAGCACATGTTGAACTCTATGGAAGTCTGGGAAAAGGCTGTAGCGTTAAAACATCCAGAAAAGCCTCTTGTGATTTTGGCTTCCAATGTGGCAGGTACTAAAGGTTCAGTAGAACAGAAGATGTTCTATTACAGATCATAGAATAGTACAATATGAAATAACGTACCCTGTACTGATTTATTAAATGTAAGATTTAATCAGACCCATTACTCTACCCTTTCTCCATAGGCTTGCAAAGTTCTTTACACAAATACTTATTTGAAAGGCATTATTGAATCTCCTTCCTCCACTGATTTTTAAAAAAATCTTCCCTGAATTAGAATAATCTGGATACTGACCCTTCTGCAACTGGGAGTACTTATTGTTTGTTTACATCTATCAAAACCATTTAAAAGTTTGGCCACATCTATAAAATCTCCTTTAACCTTTTCAACTACAAGAAGAACAAATGCAGCAACTCCGATCTCTAAGAGTAACTTAAATCCAGTATTCCTGGTACAATTCCATCCCCTCTGCAGTCTGCCTAAGGCCTTGATTTCCTTCCTAAAGTGGGATTACAAACCCATAGACTCCTTCAGTTACCTTGGCTATACTCTGACATATCCTCCTTTTAGGTAAAAACAATGACTGCAGATGCTGGAAACCAGATTCTGGATTAGAGGTGCTGGAAGGGCACAGCAGTTCAGGCAGCATCCGAGGAGCAGTAAAATCGATGTTTCGGGCAAAAGCCCTTCATCAGGAATAAAGGCAGTGAACCTGAAGAGTGGAGAGATAAACTGGAGGAGGGTGGGGGTGGGGAGAAAGTAGCATAGAGTACAATGGGTGAGTGGGATGAAGGTGATAGGTTGGGGGCAGGGGGAGGGTGGAGTGGATAGGTGGAAAAGAAGATAGGCAGGTAGGACAAGTCATGGGGACAGTGCTGAGATGGAAGTTTGGAACTGGGGTGATATCCTCCTTTTCCTGAACTGAGGATTTACACTCTCACCATACGGCACTATGCTGTGTCCAACCTGTTTCTCAGATTTCTGACCTCACTTTTTCCCCTTCTTCACAGAACAACATAAGGTTTTCCGTGTCCTCACTTTCCAGAGAGGGACCATTCCTATTGTGACTTGCTGATCCACTAATTACTCCCAATACTTCCTTACATCCACCCCCATGGCACCTTGCAATCACAGCTTTACTTCCTTCTTCCTCACAGTTCAAGGTCCCAAACACATCATTCAGATGAAACAGTGATTTACTGAAACTTATTTCAATCTAGCTTACTGTATTCACTGCTCACAATGGTCTCCATTATATTGGCAAGACCAAATAGATACATACACTGACATCTTTACTTTGCTCATAATAACCACACTAAACTTCTAGTTGCTTTCCATTTCAATACACTATCTTGCTCTCATATTAACCTTTGTGTCTTAGACCAGCTTCATGCTCCAGCCAGGCCTAACACAAACTTATTTTTCACTTAGGCACCTCATTTTTCAATTAGGCACTCACTTGATAACCTTCAGGTGTCAGCATTGATTTCAGCAATTTCAGAGCATGGTTATTGCTCTCATTTGGTTCTGCCACCTTCCCATCCATACCCATCACTTGTTTTGATGGATTTGCTCTCACCTAAACTGGCTTATTTTCTACTATTCACATCTATTAGCATTTATTTTGCATTCATTTCATTCCTCTATTACCATCAGCACTCCTTTGTCATTTGCTCTGGGCACCCTCCCCCTCTGTTCCACTAGCACCTTACCCCCTTTGTCAATGGTGTTAAAAATGTCTTTTTCTAGCTCACTTCAGATCTGAAGGAGAGAGCCTTTTGTACTTGAAACATTAACTTTCTCAGTCCACAGGCCTGTTGAGTTTCTGTAAAACTTCCTGTTTTTATTTTGATCTCTAGTATCTACTGTACTATGCTTTTGAGGATTCCATGTGTTCTTTAAATAACCATCTCAATTTTTCAGAACTTTTTCAAAGATTTGTGTATGCATATCCCCAAGTCTCTATGTTACTCCATCCTGCACCAGTAATTCTCAATTGCATCCAGATTGTTGGGAATGTCCTCAATTGTTCCATTCTTATCCATCTCATTGTAGCCAAAGAAATCACTTCCAACAGCTCCCTTACTGCTCCCAAACTGTTACCTCTGCTGCCCTCCTCCAAAAGATTCATCCTTGATCATTGAACATTTACCATCTATGCTGCCCCATGACAACATTATGCAAAGGGTTAGCTTTAGTTTTCAGATGTAAAATAAAATTGTCAGTCCGGCAAAGCTACAAAACAAGAATATTTCAATGTCAAACAGTAGCGGCAGCAGGCGACGGATAGACAAACATTTGGTCCAACTCATCCATGCCGACCAGACATCCCAAATAAATCTAGTCACATTTCCAGCATTTGGCCCATATCCCTTTAAATCCTTCCTGTTCATATACTCATCCAGATATCTTTTAAATGTTGTAATTGTATCAGTCTTCACCACTTCCTCTGGAATCTAATTCCAAACATGCACTACCAACTATGTGAAAAAGTTGCCCATTAGATCCCTTTTAAATATTACCGCTCTCACCTGAAACCTATGCCCTCTAGTTCTGGACTCTCCACCCCTGGGAAAAGAACTTGTCTATTTAACCTATTCTTGTCCCTCATAATTATATGAACCTTTATAAAGTCATCCCTCAGCCTCCGACACTCCGGAGCCCCAGTCTATTCAGCCTCTACCTACAGCTCAAACGCTCCAACACTGGCAACATCCTTGTAAATCTTTTCTGAACCCTTTCAAGTTTCACAACATCCAACTGCACGCAGTTTTCCGACAGTAGCCTAACCAATGTCCTGTACAGCCACAACATGACCTCCCATCTCAATGTAATGATCAATAAGGGCAAACTTTCTTCACGATCCTGTCTACCTGTGACTCCACTTTCAAGGAATTACGAACCTACATTCCAAGGTCTCTTTGTTCAGCAACATTCCCCAGGACCTTAGCATTAAGAGTATAAATTCTGCTTTGATTTGCCTTTCCAAAAAGCAACACCTCACTCTTATCTAAAGTGAACTCCGTCTGTCACTCCTTCACCCATTGGTCCATCTGATCAATATAGAGTCAGAGAATCATAGAGATGCATAGCATGGAAACAGACCCTTTGGTCCAATCGTCCATGCCGACAAGGTATCCCAACCCAATATAGTCCCATCTGCCAGCACCTGGCCCATATCCGTCCAACCCCTTCCTATTCATATACTCATCCAGATGCCATTTAAATGTTGCAATTGTACCAGCCTCCACCATTTCCTCTGGCAACTCATTCCATACACATACCACACTCTGCGTGAAAAAGCTGCCCCTTAGGTCTCTTTTATATCTTTCCCCTATCACCCTAAACCTATGCTCTCTATGTGTGGACTTCCCCACCCCAGGGAAAAGACTTTGTCTATTTATCCTATCCGTGCCCCTCATGATTTTATAAACCTCTATAAGGTCACCTCTCAGTCTCCGACGGTCCGGGGAAAACAGCTCCAGCCGGTTCTGCCTCTCCCTATAGCTCACATCCTTCAACCCTGGCAACATACTTATAAATCTTTTCTGAACCCTTTCATATTTCACAACATCTTTCCAATAAAAAGGAGACCAGAATTGCATGCAATATTCCAACAGTGGCCGAACCAATGCCCTGTATAGCTGCAACATGACCTCCCAACTCCTATACTCAATACTCTGACCAATAAAGGAAAGCATACCAAATGCCTTCTTCACTATCCTATCTATGTGCGACTCCACTTTCATGGAGCTATGAACCAGCACTCCAAGGTCTCTTTGTTCAGCAACACTCCCTAGAACCTTACCATTAAGTGTATAAGTCCTGCTAAGATTTGCTTTCCCAAAATGCAACACCTCACATTTATCTAAATTAAACTCCACCTGCCACTTCTCAGCCCATTGGCCCATCTGATCAAGATCCTGTTGTAATCTGAGGGAACTTTTTTCGCTGTCCACAACACCTCCAATGTTGGTGTCATCTGTAAACTTATTAACTATACCTCTTATGCTCACATCCAAATCATTTATAAAAATGATTAAAAATAGTGAACCCAGCACTGATTCTTGTGTGACTCCACTGGTCACAGGCCTCCAGTCTAAAAAACAACCCTCCATCACCACCCTCTGTTTTCTACCTTTGAGCCAGTTCTTTATCCAAATGACTAGTTCTCCCTGTATTCCATGAGGTCTAACTTGCTAACCAGTCTCCCATGGGGAACCTTGTCGAATGCCTTACTGAAATCCATGTAGATCACATCTACCGCTCTGCCCTCATCAATCCTCTTTGTTACTTCTTCAAAAAAGTCAGTCTAGTTTGTGAGACATGATTTCCCACGCACAAACCCATGTTGACTATCTCTAATCAGTCCTTGCCTTTCCAAATATATGTACATTGTGTCCCTCAGGATTCCCTCCAACAACTTGCCAACCACTGATGTCAGGCTCACTGATCTTTGTTCGCTGGCATGTTCTTACCACCTTTCTTAAAAGGTGGCACCACATTAGCCAACCTCCAATCTGCCAACACCTCACCTGTGACTATTGATGATACAAATATCTCAGTAAGAAACCAGCAATCACTTCCCCAGCTTCCCACAGAGTTCTAGGGTACACTTGATCAGGTCCTGGGGATTTATCCACGTTGATGTGTTTCAAGACATTCAGGACTTCTTCCTGTGTAATATGGACATTTTTCAAGATGTCACCATCCAATTCCCTACATTTTGTTCCAAGTCCTTTTCCACAGTAAATACTGATGCAAAATACTTGTTTAGTATCTCCCCCATCTCCTGCAGCTCCTCACAAAGGTCACCTTGCTGATCATTGAGGGGCCCTATTCTCTCTCTAGTTATCCTTTTGTTCATCATGTGTTGTAAAATCCATTTGGATTCTCCTTAACTCTATTTGCCAAATCTACTTCACATCCCCTTTTTGCCCTCCTGATTTCTCTCTTAAGTATACTCCTACTGCCTTATAATTTCTAAGGAATCACTCGATATATCCTGTCTATACCTGACATATGCTTCCTTCTTTTTATTAACCAAACTCTCAATTTCTTTGGTCATCCAGCATTCCATACACCTACCAGCCTTTCCTTTCACCCTAACAAGAATATTCTTTCTCTGGACTCTTATTATTTCATTTTGAAAGCTTCCCATTTTCCAGCTATCCCTTTACCTGCTAACATCTGTCCCCAATCAGCTTTTGAAAGTTCTTGCCTGATAACGTCAAAATTGGCCTTTCTCTAATTTAGAACATTAACTTTTAGATCTGGTCTATCTTTTTCCATCACTATTTTAAAACTAATAGAATTATGGTCGCTGGCTCCAAAGTGCTCCCCCACTGACACCTCAGTCACCTGCCCTGCCTTATTTCCCAAGAGTAGGTCAAGTTTTGCACCTTCTCTAGTAGGTACATCCACATACTGAATCAGAAAACTTTCTTGTCCACACTTAACAAATTCCTCTCCATCTAAACCCTTAACACTATGGCAGTCCCATCTATGTTTGGAAAGTTAAAATCCCCTAACATAACCACCCTATTATTCTTACAGAAAGCTGAGATCTTCTTCCAAATTTGTTTCTCAATTTCCCTCTGACAATTAAAGGGTCTATAATACAATCCCAATAAGGTGATCATCCCTTTCTTATTTCTCAGTTCCATCCAAATAACTTCCCTGGATGTATTTCCAGGAATATCCTCCTTCAGTACAGCTGTAATGCTATCCCTTATCAAAACGCCACTCCCCCTCCTCTCTTGCCTCCCTTTCTGTCCTTCCTGTAGCATTTGTATCCTGGAACATTCAGCTGCTAGTCCTGTCCATCCCTCAGCCATGTTTCTGTAATTGCTATAATTTCCCAGTCCCATGTTCCTAACCATGCCCTGAGTTCACCTACCTTCCCTGTTAGGCCCCTTGCATTGAAATAAATGCAGTTTAATTTATTAGTCCTACCTTGTCCCTGCCTGCCCTGACTGTTTGACTTGCCTTTGTTCTCAACTATACCAGTCTCAGATTGACCTCTTTCCTCACTACCTCCCTAGGCTCCCCCCCCCCACCTTACTAGTTAAATCCTCCCGAGCAGCTCTCGCAAAATCTCCCTGCCAGTATATTAGTCCCCTTCCAATTTAGGTACAATCTGTCCTTCTTATGCAGGTCACTTCTACCCCAAAAGAGATTCCAATGATCCAAAAATGTGAATCTTTCTCTCATACACCAGCTCCTCAGCCATGCATTCATCTGCTCTGACCTCCTATTCCTGCCCTCACTAGCTCATAACACTGAGCGTAATCCAGACATTACTACTCTCAAGGATCTCCTTTTTAAGTTCCTGCCTAACTCTCCACAATCTCCCTTCAGAATCTCAATCTTTTCCCTTCCTATGTCATTGGTTCCAATGTGTACAATGACCTCCTGCTAGCCCCTCTCCCCCTTGAGAACATTCTGTACCCTCTCGGAGACATCCTTGATCCTTGCATCAAGGAAGCAACACACCATTTTCATTTTTTTGCTGCTGGCCACAGAAACGTTTGTCTATACCTTGGACTAGAGAGTCCCCTAATACAATTGATCTCTTGGAACAACATACCCCTTATTATATTAGAGCCAGTCTCAATACCAGAAACTTGGCTGCTCATGCTAGGTTCCCCTGAGAATCCATCATCCCTTACATTTTCCAAAACAGCATACTTGTTTGAAATGGGGATAGCCACAGAAGACTCCTGCACTACCTCCCTACCTCTCTTACCTTTCCTGGAGTTAACCCATCTATGTAACTGTATCTGAGACTTTCCCCCCTTTCCATAACTGCCATCCATCACATTCCCTTGCTCTTGTAAATTCCTCATTGCCTCTAACTGTCTCTCCAACTGATCCATTCGATCTGATAGGATTTGCAACCAATAGCATTTATTGCAGATATAATCCTCAGTAACCTGTAAGCTTCCCCTAAACTCCCACATCTGACAAGAAGACCATGTCACTCTACTAAAGGTCATTTTTGCTTATTTCAATCTACATACCCAGAAAACAGCACCGTCTTATTCATCTATAGCAAAAATGCTTCAGGTTAAATTAATACTTATGGCTTATATTTTAAGTTTAATCAAGAGACATTTCTCAATAAACATATAGTCAAGAAAGAACCACTCTACTCACTACTGCAGATTTACTGTAAGGCCACATTTAAAATATCCACTTATCTGTTTCTGTGCTGTGACCTCTCCCAAACAGGTTCCTCCAAGATCAGTTGTGAATTTCACTGTTTGTTAATTTTCCCAGATGCACTCTATGTCCAGTGATACATGAATTCAAACAGCAAAGGCAGTAACTGTGTAGGTTCACTGCTCTGTCAGTTAGCAATGTAGGTTTCTTTCTCTCTCTCTCTCTCTCTCTCCTGCACTGACCTCACCATGTGTTTCCTTTGTCTGTTCCTCTCCCTTTTACAAGTGCTGTTGTTTTGAGGGTGTTTTTCTCCAAAGTTCCAAAACAATGCAACAGCATATAAATCAGTAATTGCTGCTCCTGGAATTCGAGGAAATCACTTCCAACACCTAAAGTACTTCAAAAAAGGAGCAGCTGTTATCGTCAGAAATTTTTCCCATCCTGCATCTTGGATTACCCAGAATCCTCTTATCTATCCCATTGTACTCTGAGGTAACCCTCTTTGTCCTGCACTGCACCTCCAATTTTGATGTAATCTGCAAACTTACTAATCATACCTCCTGTGTTCACATCCAAATCATATATATATAAATGACAAAAAGCAGTGGACCCAGCACCAATCTTCGTGGCACATCACTTGTCACAGGCCTCCAGCAAAAACAACCCTCCAACACCACCTTCGAGCCAATTCAGTATCCAAATGGTTAGTTCTCCCTGTAATCCATGTGATTACCAATCTACCATGAAAAACCTTGTTGAATGCCTGACTGAAGTCCATATAGATCACATTCACTCTGCCTTCTTAACCCTTTTCATTACATCTTCAATGAACTCAATTAAGTTAGTGAGACACAATTTCTCACTCACCAAGTCTCATTAGTCCTCGCCTTTTCAAAGCCATGTGAATCCTGTCCCTCTGCACTCCCTCCAACAACTTGCCTACCACTGACATTAGACTCGCCAGTCTATTGTTCCCTGGCTTTTCCTTACCACATTTAATACAGTGGCACCACATTAGCCAACTCAAGTTTTCTGGCACCTCACCTATGGCTATTGATGATACAAGCATCTCAGCAAAGGGTCCAGAAATTACTTCCCTAGCTTCCAACAGAGTTCTAGTGTACACCTGATCAGGTCCCAGGGATTTATCCACCTTTATGTATTTTATTGAATAATTAATAAACTAACAAGTGAAGAAGGCTCCAAAAAACCTTCATCCTTGAAGACGGGATGCCCAGCATATCAGTGCAAAAGATAAGGTGAAAGTGTTTGCATCTATCTTCAGCCAGAAGTGTTGACCCTTCGTGACATCCTTCTAAGTACCTCAGAAATACAGATGCCAATCTGTAGCCAGTTCCATTAACTTCATATGATCTGAAGAAACAGCTGAATTTACTGGATAATGGAAAGACTATGGGCCCTGGCAACATTACAACAATAGGACTGAAGACTTGAAGACTCTGGGACTTGCTGCATTCTAGCCAACTGGTTCAACACAGCCACAACATTGGCATCTATCCAGTAACGTGGAAAATTATTCAAGTATGTCATGTCCACAAAAACTAGGACAAATCCAACCCACCAAATTATGATCTCATTCATCTACTCTTGATCATCAACAAGGTGATGCAAGAAATCACAAACATTGCTACCAAGTGGCATTTGCTCAGAAATGACATGCTCACTGATGCTTAGTTTGAGTTCTGCATGGGCTACTTAGTTACTGAACTCAATACAGCCTTTATCCAAACCTTGACAAATGAGCTTAACTCCACAAGGGAGGCGAGAGTGAAATCCCATGGCATCAAAGTAACTTTTAACCAAGTATGACATTAAGGTGGGCTAGCAAAACTGGAGTGAATGAGAATTAGGGGAAAACTCTGCACTGTTTGGAGACATAGCCAAAAGCCATATAGAATCATAGAATTTTACAGTATAGAAGGAGGCCCTTTGACCCATTGTGTCAGTACCAGCTCACAAAAGAGCTACCCAACTAGTTCCATTCTCTAGGCCAAACTCTAAATTCATCACTTTCGAATACATGTCCAGCAATTTTTTGAAATCTTCTACGGAATTCACCTACACTACTCTCCCAGGCAACAAATTTCAAATCCTAATAACTCTCTAAGTAAAGTAATTTTTGGGAGGTCATGTTGTGGCTGTACAGGACATTGGTTAGGCCACTGTTGGAATATTGCGTGCAATTCTGGTCTCCTTCCTATCGGAAAGATGTTGTGAAACTTGAAAGGGTTCAGAAAAGATTTACAAGGATGTTGCCAGGGTATTTGAGCTATAGGGAGAGGCTGAACAGGCTGGGGCTGATTTCCCTGGAGTGTCGGAGGCTGAGGGGTGACCTTATAGTGGTTTACAAAATTATGAGGGGCATGGATAGGATAAATAGACAAAGATTTTTCCTTGGGATCGGGGAGTCTATAACTAGAGGGCATAGGTTTAGGGTGAGAGCGGAAAGATATAAAAGAGACCTATGGGCAACTTTTTCACGCAGAGGGTGGTAAGTGTATGGAATGAGCTGCCAGAGGATGTGGTGGAGACTGGTACAATTGCAACATTTAAGAGGCATTTGGATGGATTTATGAATGGGAAGGGTTTGGAGGGATATGGGCCGGGTGCTGGCAGGTGGGACTAGATTGGGTTGGGATATCTGGTCAGCGTGGACAGGTTGGACCAAAGGGTCTGTTTCCATGCAGTACATCTCTATGACTCTATGACTCATCTCACTCCTAGCTCTCTTGCTGATAATCTTAAAATTGTGACCCATAGTGACCCACATGTCAACTAGAGAAAACAGAATATCCTTCTTTACCCTGTCATAATTTTGAATACTTCAATAAGGCCACGTCTTAATTTTCTCTGCTGTAAAAAGAATAAACCTAATTTCTCTAATCTTTCCTTGTACCTAAATTCCGTCTTTCCTGGTATTGTTCCAGTAAATCTCCTTTGCACACTCTCCAGGATTTTAACATTTTTCCATAAATAAGGTATCCAAAACTGAACACGATACTCCAAATGTGGTTTGACCAATAATTTGTAGAAGAGCAGTGTCACATCCTTTCTTTTTGTACTCTATGTCTCTATTTATAAGTCCAAGGGTCCTATAAGCCTTATTAACAATTGTTTAAATTTGCCTAGCCACCTTCAGAGAATTATGCACTTGTGCCTCCTATGATCTCCTCAAAATTGTTCCATTGAGCCTTTGTTGTCTCTCCATGTTTCTTCTACCGAAATGCATTAGTTCACATATCTCTGCATTGAAATTCATCTGCCAGGTGCATGCCCATTTGGTCAACTTGCCAATGTCTCTCTGACATCACTCAGTATCATCCTCCCAATTCACTATTGCCCTAGCTTAGAATCATCTGCAAATTTAGAGATTTTAACCCAACACCTATTTCTAAATCATTTATATAAATTAGAAAAAAGCAAGAGTCCCTACACCCTTTCCTGGGGAATACCACTTTCAACTTGTCTCCAGACTGACAAGTGCCTACCCTCGGTTTCCTATCTTTTAGCCAACTTCTAATCCCAAACGTCTCTCGTTTTCTAACCAACCTACCATGTGGCACCATATCAAATGCTTTCTGAAAGTCCAAAAATAATGCATTCACAGCATCATCCACTGATTGTGTCACATCATCAAATAACTCGATTGAACGAGTCAGGTGTGACCTGCTCTCGTCAAAGCCATGTTGACTGTCTAATATTAACTTACTTTTCTCGAAGAGTACATTTAATTATTCCATATTACAACCGCCATCAGTTTCCCCACTGTTGCTGTCAAGCTGAAAGGTCTGGAGCTAAATTCTGATTGTTGTGATATTGTTTAGTCATTTGTTGATAAACCATTTACGCTAACTTGCAAAGACACTTATAGCATTTCTATTCATCGTAAGATTACTTGCTTTGTTCAATGCTGAACAAATTTTAAGAGCAAGGGAAAATTTGATCCCTAAATATGATGTATTTTGCTGACCCTCTGGAAGGTGTGATGAAGGGTGATCAAATTGGACCTAAATTGCTTCTTACACCAATTATTTTCTTTAATATGCATAATAAGTTGATGATATACTGCTATGGCATCCACATTTTTCTTTTGTAAACTTGTGCACAGTTTTTTTTTCTTTCCTACTGAATAAATATACCAGAAATATTGACTCCCATATAGCAAACAATCTGTATTACAAATTCCATAAATCACATCTCAACACTGTTTTGTAGTTTACACTTTTGTGAAACAAATTTTATCTTATTGAGTTTCGCCCACAAATGATTCATAACCTGGAGACTGTGCCAAATTAACTGATATAAAACACTGAATTGCAGGTGACCAACACCTTATGGGACCTCAGTAGCTCTTACTGAGTTTTGAGTAAAATGCGAACAAGTAGGGATGCATCAATATGGATCCTTATACTGACATTCACATTCCCTTATGGCTCAATCACCTTAGAATGTAAGAATATTCTGTTAATATATTGATTTTTTTTGTGAATGAGTTATCTGACTTTACAAGTATTGAATAATTTAAAAAACGTTTTTCAATCTGTGCATTGGAATTTGGCGCTTCTGCTTTGTAGCAAGTCTGTGTTAAATATGAATGACATTGTGATAGCTTTCTATGTTAGTCCAGCTACAAAGGAATATTTACAGTGAGCTTTAAATCCATGGTCAGTTAGAAAATCGATTGCTGATTATTGCATAAAATAGTTAATTGGCAAGTTTCCAATTACTTTCTCGTAATTGTTTAACTCTAATTCTCTTAATTGCTCTGATAATTATTAATGTTAGTGTGGTTGTTTTTAAATGAATAAATTTATTTACAGATACATGAGAATTGCCTTTATTTACATATCTGATTAAATAACAGTTTTCTTTGCAACTCAGTTTTTTTTCCTAACTAAACCTGGCAGGTTCAGGTTTATTGATTTTTATTTTTAGTATGTTACTGTCATAAAAACAGAAAAGGTAACAAGCCAGGCAACATTTATGGAGTGAGAAACTGAATTAATGCTTTGGATTGATAATCTGTCTCAGAAATAGAAGCTGTGAGAGATGTACAGCTTTGAAGCAAGAAATACAAAGAAAATGTGCTGGAAATATTCAACAGGTCTGGCAGTATCTTTGGAGAGAGAAATAAAACCATGTTGTAAATCTGAGTTTTATTTAGAACTAAGAAAAGTTAGAAATGAAGTTGATTTCAACATGTGAGAGAAGGGAAGAAGAAAAGGAAAGATCTGTGATATCGTGGAGGATGGAAGAGAGACTATGTGAGATCAAAGTTAAAAATCACACAACACTAGGTTATAGTCCAACAGGTTTATTTGAAAGCACTAGCTTTCGGAGCGCTGCTCCTTCATCAGGTAGTTTTGAAGCAGGACCATAAGACTCAGAATTTATTTTAAAAGATTCTACAATCCCAGTGTTGTGTGATTTTTAAATTTGTCCTCCCCAGTCCAACACTGGCTCCTCTCCATTATGTGAGATTAGAATGTATTGTGCAAAGGGAGTGGCAATGGGACAAGTAAAGAAACGAAAGGTATGTCCAGAGGAACTGAGAGAGAAAATACCAAGAATAGCTGCTTTTTGAAAGCAAAGGAAAAGTAAGCAAGAAGAAGGCACAGTGGTTAGCACTGCTGCCTCAGAGCGCCAGAGACCAGTTCAATTCCCGACTCAGGCGACTGACTGTGTGGAGTTTGCACGTTCTCCCCGTGTCTGCGTGGGTTTCCTCCGGGTGCTCCGGTTTCCTCCCACAGTCCAAAAATGTGCAGGTCAGGAGAATTGGCTGTGCTAAATTGCCCGTAGTGTTAGGTAAAAGGGGTGAATGTAGGGGTATGGGTGGGTTGCGCTTCGGCAGGTCGGTGTGGATTTGTTGGGACGAAGGGCCTGTTTCCACACTGTAAGTAATCTAATCTAAAGGAGAGAAAAATACAAGCAGCAAAGGAAAAAAAAAACAATATAGGGCAGAGGTTACAACCTATAATTGTTGAATACAATATTGAGTTCAGAAGACTGTGCCCAATCTCAAAATGAGGTTGCATTAAGCCTTATTGGGATGTGCAGGAAGCTCAGGCTTTAAAGCATGTGCAAAGCAAAGGGAAAAAGGAGCATGGAAAGAATAAAACAATGTCTACAATATGATACCGAACAGTAGTGAATAAATTACCTCCTCTATCTAGTCGCATGTTCAGCATATTGGAAGTTGAATTATTTTTCTTTCTGTATTTTCTGTTTTAACACAATAACAAACCAGATAAAATAAGCGTAATGTATAAGGCCAGGAAATTAACACCAACATATAAGTGTATCTTTTCCCGTTTTATGGTCTCCATAGGTTTTCCTACTATTGAAAGCAACTGATAGGTCTGAGAGCAATATTCGGATTGTTGTGTTCTTTGTTTAGCTATTTGTTGAAGTTTTTGTTTTATTATCTGATCAACTGTTTGTGCTCGCTTGCAAAAACACATTTTTGTTCATCATAAGATTATTTGCTTTGTTCAATATAGAACGGATTTTAGGAACAAGGGAAAATTTGATATCTAAATATGATCAGTTTTGCCAACCCTCTGGAAGATGTGATCAAGTATGAAATTTGGACCTAAGTTGCCTCTTATACCAGTTATCTTCTTTAATATGCAAAATAAATTGATGATATACTGCTATTGCATCCATATTTTTCTTTTATAAACTCGTGCATGAATTTTTCTTTCCTACTGAATAAATAAACCAGAAATATTGACTCCCATATAGCAAACAATCTGTGTTACAAATTCCATAAGTCACATCTCAGCACTGTTTTTAGTTTACTCTTGGAGTAAAACAATTTTATCTTATTGAGTTTTGCCCAGAAGGCACTTGTAACCTGGAGACTGTGCCAAATCTTCTGATATAAAACATTGAGCTGCAGGTGGCCAATACCTTGTGGGGATCTCAGTAGCTTAGATTAAGCTTTGAGTAAGATGTGAAAATATTAGCAGTCAAGCACAAGGTTTAGCAACAAAAGGAAGATGCATGGCTCAATTTAATTTTGTTGGTTGGGGAAACAATGGGAGATATGCTTTGCTTCCATGGGTGAAAGCTGATCAAACTCAGTGCAGTGCTGAGAATGTGGTGCTGGAAGAGCACAGCAGGTCAGTCAGCATCATGCCTGACCTGCTGCGCTTTTCCAGCATCACACTCTTGACTCTAAGCTCCAATATCTGCAGTACTCACTTTCGCCTAAGTGCAATGCTGGCCAACCCGCATAGGTACTCACAGATTACAGTTGGAGAGCGAGCACTACCTACTTGGAATTGTCTCTTCTGGTATCTTGAGAGTTGGAGAAGAAGGGGAAAGCTTCCAAACATGACTAGGGAGCATCAGTGTACAAATTAAAGTAACAGCTGACACAAAAGTATGACTCATAATTCAGATCCAGTAACAGAGGACTAGAACTGAGAAGGACAGCAGAGAGGAAGGAAGATCTTATCTACCAAAAAATACACAGGTACCTGGACATGTTAGGAAACAATTGTGCTCAAAGTAGGGTTCTCTAGATGGATGACCATTGTTATGGCAATTGTATGACTCTGGTATGTTTGGATTGTGGAAGGAAACGGGAGCATCCAGGGTGAAATCCACACAGACACGGAGAGAATGTGCAAACTCGACACAGATCATCGCCCAACGCTGGAATTGAACCTGGGTTCCTGGCACTGTGAGGCAGTAGTGCTAATCACTGAGCCACCATGCTACCCAACTTGGGCACACATTCGCTGAGGCCTCACTTCATCCACACCTTATGGCTGCCAGTTGGTGGCCAACCCACCCCTTGCAAGAAGTGGAACCTGCAACTACTTCTCCCTGAATTTGAATCACGGCTGGAAACACTCTGACATTCATTTCATAATCCTGAAATTAACATTAGGTGTTTTAATGTAGAAGTTTAGTGATCGGTAATCAGGTGATTTACTAGATTGTTATCATTTCACTTTATTGATTATTCTAGTGGGGTTTAAAATAAAATGATATCTTAAAGTAGGGGACAGTAAATTTAAATGCATATGCTATTCGTTAACAGACAACAAATTGCAACATTTTAAGAATATAGGAGTGATATATGATTAATAGAGCACTATTTTAATAGCCTAATGGTTAAGCATCTTGCCATAATTTTGTAACATGAGATAGTTCATATTATAATATATTTTATGTGGAATTCATCAGTCAATTGTAATTTGTGTTTGTCTTTAGATGGAACAACAGGACACCTTTTTCTTGACAAGTCAGTGGTACTATTTCCAGAACTGACGTCACCTCAATATTTTACAAGTAAGAAATAAAAACAGAGAATACTGGAAATATTCTGCACCCTGGTGCAGAATTCTGCACCAGCATCTAGCGAGTACTGGAAGATATTTTATCATCTTTTGAGGTAGAATGAAGACATATCTGAAGCACTTATGGAACTGATACAAAACTCGCTAGGTGAAACAGAGTTAACATTTAATTTTGAATTAAGAGGAGTAGTAATTTTTTCACTCAAGGGGCAATGAATCTTTGATATTCTTTATTCAACAGAATGGACTCTCCATCATTGGATATATTTAAGGCTGAGATAGTCAGATTTTTGGTCACTCAGAAGATTAAAGGATGTATGGGAAAATGAGGCTGAGGCAAACAAAATGATTGTATTGAATCATAGAACAGTCTCAAGGACCTGTATGATTTATTTATGTTCCTATTCCTTACGTTGATTTGATCTTTCATCAGAACTGGTAATGCTTGGAGATGTGACATGATTTCAGCTGAGGGAAAGGGGAGAGGGTAAATGACAAAAGAATTAATGGTGCAAGGCAAACTCTGAAGGTAATGAGAATATAAAGGAACAGAAGATGGGTCCAGAGTAGATGTAAAGCAAAATCACCACAGCCTGTATCCAAAAACTCAGGTGATGATCTGAAACCTTTGAACTCAATGTCATGTCCAGGAGATTATGAGTCCGCAAGACTGTACAGTGTTTCATTTGAAAATGAGATTCCATTCTGTGAGCTTAGATGAGCTCCAAAGCTTTAATTTAAACAGTGTGGGAAGCCAATGACAAGAAGACCAGCACGTGAGTAGAGGGAAGAATTAAAATGGCAGCCCCCAGAAGTTCAAGGGTATACTTATAAACTGAGCTGAAACGTTTTGGATAATTATGAGCCAATTTCCACTCATCCTTTGCCCCCACGTGGCCCTTCTGTGACATTTCACTGACTTACTTGACTCGGTACCTGATTCTTATCTTGATTTAACTTCCTGAAGCCTCATTTCTTGGAAGACTTTAATTTACTTTCTTATTTTTGTTGCATCAGTTCCATAACAATGCTTCAGCTATGTCTTCGTTTTTCCTCAAAGGATGATAAATTGTCTTCCAGTACCTGTAGTTGACAACCTTATTCATTCCATTTCCTAAATTTTTGCTTTCACCTACTTCCATCACCTTGAGAATCATAATAGGCTTCCCCTTGCCCTCACCTCTCCAAAGCATCCACCTTCTAACTTGCCCATGTCTGCTTTTGACGAATTTTGATCCACTCGTTTCACTGCTTTCAGTATGATACAACTAAAGAAATCTTCTTCATCCTTCTCTATCTTTCTCTTCGCTGTTCTTTCAGACTTTTGAAAGGCCCATTTCTTCCTTGAATATCTGGCATGCTCCTCAGTCGCCCCCAATATTCCATTTTCACCAGCAAGTGCAGGAAACGCTGCATCAGTCACCCAGTGCCCAAGGGTCCAAACCACATTCCAGGTGAAACAATGATTTAGTATATTGTGTCATTACTGTGCAAAACACCTTCATTCAATTGGAACTCGAGACCCGCAGCAAAAATCTTAACTGCCCTCTGAAATGATCTAGCAAGCCACTAATTTGTATTGACCACTGAAGAAAAGAGTCCAAAGAAAGGAATGAAACCAGTCAGAGCAAGTGGCATTGACTAAGGCACTGGAAATGAAAACAGAAAACACAACACAACAAATTGAATGCAGAATACAGGGCTAAAGGCAGGATTCTTGGCAGTGGGGAAGAACAGAGGGATCTTGACATCCATGTCCATAGATCCCTCAAAGTTGCCACCCAAGTTGATAGGGTTGTTAAGGAGGTGTATGGTGTGTTGGCTTTCATTAGGAGGTGGATTGAGTTTAAGAACCACAAAGTTATTCTGCAGCTCTACAGAGCCCTGGTTAGATAACACTTGGAATATTGTGTTCAGTTCTGGTTACCTCATTATAGGAAGATGTGGAAGCTTTAGAGAGGATGCAGAGGAGATTTATTAGGATACTGTCTGAACTGGAGGCAAGTCTAATGAAGAAAGGTTGAGGTGGCTAGGGTTTTTCTCATTGAAGTGAAAAAGGATGAGAGGGGCCTTGATAGAGATATACAAGAAAAGGAAAGGCATATATAGAATGGATAGTCAGAGGCTTTTTCCAAAAGCAGAAATGGCTATCACAAGAGAGCACAATTTTAAGGTGATTAGAGGAAGGTTCAGGGGAAATGTCAGAGGTAGGTTCTTTATACAGAGAGTGGTGGGTGTGTGGAATGCACTGCCAGCAGTTGTAGTAGAGTCAGATACATTAGGGACATTTTGGCAACTCTTGGATAGGCACTTGGATGATAGTAAAATCAAGGGTAAGTAGGTTAATCTGATCTTAGACTAGGATAAAAGCCGTAGGGTCTGTACTGTGGTGTTAACACTGTGATCCTCTAAGGTTCTCCATATTATCATTTATAGGCTAGTGTCATAATTGGAAGAGCTGTCTCACAGATGAGTCAAGCAATACTCACAGTTTCATGTCAATATCCTAGACAATGCCATTCCTGGGTATGTGAGAGTGGCAGCACGGTGGTATGCACTTGGAAGTATGTTGTCCTGCACCTACTCAGTTTTTGACTGTACGCAAAGAACAAAGAAAATTACAGCACAGGAACAGGCCCTTTGGCCCTCCAAGCCTGTGCCGATCTGAATCCTTTATCTAAGCCTGTTGCCTATTTTCTAAGGATCTATATCCCTTTCCTCCCTGCCCATTCATGTATCTGTCTAGATACATCTTAAATGACGCTGTTGTGCTCACCTCTACCACCTCGGCTGGCAACATGCTCCAGGCACCCACCACCCTCTGCGTACAGATCTTTCCATGTATGTCTCTCGTAAACTTTTCCCCTCTCACCTTGAACTCATGTTCCCATAGTCATTCAGTCCCCAACTCTGGGAAAAAGATTTTTGCTAACCACCCTGTCTGTCTGTCTGTACCTCTCATGATTTTGTAAACCTCAATCAGGTCCCCCCTCAACCTCCATCTTTCTAATGAAAATAATTCTAATCTACTCAACCTCGCCTCATAGCTAGCACCCTCCATACCAGGCAACATCCTGATAAACCTCCTGTGCACCCTCTCCAAAGCATCCACACTCTTTTGATAATGTGGCGACCAGAACTGTATGCAGAACTGTATATCATTCCACATATGGCCAAATCAAAGTCCATAAAACTGTAACATTACCTGCCGATTTTTGTACTCAATACCCTGTCCAATGAAGGAAAGCCTGCCTTATGCATCCTTGATCACTCTATTGATGTGCATTGCCACCTTCAGGGTACAATAGACCTGAACGCCCAGATCTCTCTGGATATCAATTTTTCTCATGGCTTTACCATTTACTCTTAGTATAGTTCGCTCTTGAATTGGATCTTCCAAAATGCATCACCTCACATTTGCCCGGATTGAACTCCATCTTTCATTTCTCTATTCAACTCTCCAATCTATCTATATTCTGCTGCATTCTCTGACAGTACCCTTCACTATCTGCTACTCCACCAATCTTAGTGTCATCTGCAAATTTGCTAATCAGACCACCTATACCTTCCTCCAGATCATTTATGTATATCACAAACAACAATGGTCCCAACACAGATCTCTGTGGAACACCACTGGTCACAGTTCGCCATTTTGAGAAACTTCCTTCCATTATTACTCTCTGACTCCTGCTGGCCAGCCAATTCTCTATCCATCTAGCTAGTACACCTGGACCCTATGCGACTTGACCTTCTCCGTCATCCTACCGTGGGGCACCTTATCAAACACCTTACTGATGGCCATGTTTATGACATCTACAGCCCTTCCCTCATCAATCAACTTTGTCACTTCCTCAAAGAATTCTATTCATTTGGTGAGACATGACCTTCCCTACACAAAACCATATTGCCTATCAATGATAAGCCTATTTTCTTCCAAATGTAAATAGATCCTTTCCTTCAGTATCTTCTCCAGCAGCTTCCCAACCATTGATGTCAAGCACACCGGTCTTTACTTACCTGGATTATCCTTGCTACCCTTCTTAAACAAGGGGACAACATTAGTAATTCTCCAGTCCTCTGGGACCTCACCCGTGTTCAAGGATGCTGCAGAGATATCTGTTAAGGCCCCAGCTATTTCCTCTCTCGCTTCCCTCAGTAACCTGGGATAGATCCTATTCAGACCTGGCGACTTGTCCACCTTAATGCCTTTTAGAATATCCAACACTTCCTCCCTCCTTTGCCAACTTGACCTAGAGTAATCAACATCTATTCCGATGCAAAGTACTCGTTAAGAATCTCACCCATTTTCTCTGACTCCACGCATAACTTTCTTCCTTTGTCCTTGAGTGGGCCAACCCTTTCTTTAGTTATCTTCTTGCTCCTTATATATGAATAAAAGGCTTTGGGATTTTCCTTAACCCGGTTTGCGAAAGATATTTCATGACCCCCTTTAAGGCCTCGTTTCAGATTCGTCGTACTTTCTATTAGAGATACTATTAGATTACTTACAGTGTGGAAACAGGCCCTTCGGCCCAACAAGTCCACACCAACCTTCCAAAGCACAACCCACCCAGACCCATTCCCCTACATTTACCTCTTCACCTAACACTATGGGCAATTTAGCATGGCCAATTCACCTACATTTTTGGACTGTGGGAGGAAACCAGAGCACCCAGAGGAAACCCACGCAGACAGAGGGAGAATGTGCAAACTCCACACAGAGAGTCGCCTGAGGCGGGAATTGAACCTGGGTCTCTGGTGATGTGAGGCAGCAGTGCTAACCACTGTGCCACCGTACCGCCCACTATTTCCCAATATTCTTCCAAAGCTTCGTCTCTTTTCAGTTGCCTGTACCTCATGTATGATTCCTTTTCTTAGCTAGTCTCAAAATTTCATGGTTCCCTAATCTTGCCATTTCTATCCTCATTTTCACAGGGACATGAGTGTCCTGCACTCTAATCAATCTCTTTTTAAAAGTCTCCCGCTTATCAAATGGGGATTTACCTTCAAATAGCTGCTCCCAATCCATACGCCCCAGCTCGTGCTGAATTTTGCTATAGTTGGCCTTTCCCCAATTTACCACTCTTCCTAAATTGTGTGTGTGGCATCAAGAAAGCCTAGCAAAACTGGAGTCAATGAGAATCGGGAGGAAAACTCTCCACTGACTGGAGTCATACCTAAGGAAGATGGTTTTGGTTGTTGGATATCAGTCATCTCAGCTCCAGGACACCTTTGTCAGAGTTCCTCAGGGTAATGTGCTCGGCACAACAATGTTCAACTGCTTCATCAATTCCCTCCCTTCCATTTTAAAGTCAGAAGTGGGGATGTTCACTGATATTGCACAATGTTCTGCATTTGTGACTTACTAGGCACTGAAGCAGTCCATGTCCAAATGCAGCAAGACCTGGATGATATTCAGGTTCGGGCTGACAAATGGAAAGTAGCATTTGTGCCACACAAATTCCAGGCAATGACCATCTCTATTAAGAGAGAATCCAACAGTCACCCCTTGACATTCAGTGACATTAACATTTCTGAATCCCCTATTAGCAACATTCTGAGGTAACCCATGACCAGAAACTGAACTAGACTAGCCATAGTGGGCACGGTGGCACAATGGTTAGCACTGTTTCTCTCACAGCGGCAGAGACCCGGGTTCAATTCCCGCCTCAGGCAACTGACTGTGTGGAGTTTGCACATTCTCCCCGTGTCTGTGTGGGTTTCCTCCGGTTGCTCTGGTTTCCTCCCACAGTCCAAAAATGGTAAGGTGAATTGGCCACACTAAATTGCCCGTAGTGTTAGGTAAGGGGTAAATGTAGGGGAATGGGTCTGGGTTGGTTGTGCTTCAGCGGGTCGGCGTGGACTAGTTGGGCCGAAGGGCCTGTTTCCACACTGCAAGTAATCTAATCTAATCTAATCATATAAATATAGTTGCTACAAAAGCAGATGAGAGGCTAGGATTCCTGCGGCTAGTAACTCACTACCTGAGTCCCAAAGGCTGTCTGCCATCTACAAGGCAGCAGTCATTTATATGGTGAAATGCTCCCCATTTGCCTGGATGAGTGCAGCCCAGCAGCACTCAAGAATCTCAATACCAACAGGAACAAATCAGCCCACTTGATTGGCATCATATCCACAAACATTGACTCCCTCCTCCACTGATAGTTAGTAGCAAAGTGTGTATCATCTACAAGGTGCATTGGAGAAAGACTTAGACAGCACTGTCCAAACCTTTAACCAGTACAATCCAGAAGGACCAGGGAAGAGATACATGGGAATACCACCAACTGCAAGTTCCCCTCTGAGTCACTCAAGATCCTGACTTGGAAAGATATAACTGTTCCTTTCACGCCACTGGGTCAAAATCTTGGAATTCCCTTTCTAATGGCAATGTGAGTCGACCTATAGCTCTTGGATTGCAGCAGTTCAAGAAAAAAGAACAAAAGAGAAATACAGCACAGGAACAGGTCCTTCATCTCTAGAAGCCTGTGTCATTCACCATGCCCTAACAAAACAGGCCTTCTGCCCTTATTCAGTCCATAGCCCTCTATTCCCTCCCTGTTCATGTAACCATCCAGATGCCTCTTAAATGTCGCCAACATATCTGCTTCCAGCACCTCTTCTGGCAGCACGCCCCAGGCTCCTACCACACACTGCATGAAAAACTTCCCTCGCAGACAGGTACAATTACAACGTTTAAAAGGCATCTGGATAGGTGTATGAATAAGAAGGGTATAGAGGGTAATGCTGGTAATTTGGGATGGCTGGTCAGCGCAGATATGATGGGCCAAAGGATCTGTTTCTGTGCTGTATGACTGTATGACTCTATTAATCTCCCTTAAACTTTTCCCCTCTCACCTTGAACTTGTGGCCCCTTGTAGTTGAAACTTCAACCCAGGGAAAAAGCCTCTGACTATCCACCCTATGTATACCTCTCATAATTTTGTAGACCTCTATAGCAGCTGTCTTTACAGTGAAAACAATCCTAGTCTTTTTCAACTTTCCTTGCAACCATAGGCTGCTCGTCATCACCTTCTCAAAAGAAAGTAGGCAATAAGTTAGGATTAATCCTTGGCAAAACATTGTAGGCTGAAGGGCCTGTTCTGTGCTGTATTTTTCTATGTTCTATGTTCTAAGTGCTTTCCCAGCCACTGATGGCCACATCCAATGAGTGAATTTTAAAAATGAAGTTCTTGGAAACAGTTTTGAAACAGAGCAGAAATGGAATTTCTGCATGAGATCTAAGGAGATAGTGATCCATTGAAGGGAGGAGCTGGTGGTTATATTTCTTAGGAACTTGAAAAAAGTCAGCCTATGAAAGATGTTTTCATAGAGCAGCCAATGTCAACCTTATCTTCTTGTATACATAGTGCTCTATATTTCTTGCAAAACAATAATCAGGTTTATAAACAAAAAATGATTAGAAGGATGTTATCAAAGTCAATAATTTACATAATTTCTTCACTCAGAGAAAAGCCTAAGAAAACAAATATAGGAGATTTGAGGTAAAAAAAAAAGGAAACTGCTGGAGAAACTCAGCAGGTCTGGCAACACCTGTGGAGAGAGAAACAGAGTTAATGTTTTGAGTCTGGTATGACACTTGATTCAAAAAATTAATTCTGTTCCTCTCTCCAGACTTGCAGAGTTTCCCCTGCACTTTCTGCTTTAACAATCAAATTTTTTTATTGATTTCATTCATGAAGTTTAATTGTCTATTTTCACTTCGTAGGTCACAATCCAAACCACAATTTTCGTGTTTGCAGTACCTGGGGAAATTATCACTTTAAAACCTTTGATGGTGACTTTTATTATTTTCCTGGAACTTGCAATTATGTCTTCGCTTCCCAATGTTTAAGTAGTTATGAGGAATTCAACATCCAGATGAGACGTTCCATTGTCAATGGTTTTCCAAGGATTACTCACATTGTCCTGAAAGTTGATGGAGCAGTTATTGAAGTACAGAATTCAATTATTTCAGCCGATGATAATCTGTAAGTATTTTATTATTTGAAGCTCTTATACCAGATCTGCACAGTTTAGTCTGGTGGGAGAAGAGGGGTGGGAAGGTTGCTTTGTCGAATTATGATCTGGATTTTCTAAACACAATTGGGAAAATAATGATCCAGATATTTCTTGGTCCCAAACTTATGGCTCAACTGTGTTGCTGACTTGACCATGTTTTTAAATGCTCTAATTGATAAGGAGGTGAATTGAGCATCCATTAGGGGAATGAAACACAGGGCAACTGTGCAAAACTAAGGTACTGCTCTCTTCCTAGTGCAAGCTACTCAAGGTCCTGACAGTTTTAAACATGAAAGAAATATCTTCTGTCACTCTGCAATGGGCCTGCCTAATTTGCACCAGAATCAGGTTAATTGAAATAGCCACTAAAAATGACAGTGTTGATGTGCTAAATGAACTTTAGTACCTTGTTAATTGGAAGCGAATGTGTACCCGTTCCTTCTTCCTGCCAGTATTTTGAAAATTGAACACAGTCCTGGAGGAGTTCAGATCCAGAGACAGGGTCTATATATTTTAATGTCACCCATACCGAATCCTTACTCTGCAGGCGTTTGAAAACAAGCCCATACTGTGTTACAAGGTTAAAAAAAAGTGTGTAGCATATCAAACTCACAGCAGTCTTTTCCCCCACAAGAACCACAATCCAATCCTATTGTCCTGCTCATGCTCCCTGAACCATAACATTTCTCTTTGCAAACATCAAACGAGAAAATAATTTCTGGATTCTGCATCACCAACGACATTCTGATCACTTCTGTGTAGTGAATTTTCTCAAACTTATCCTCTTAATCCTCCTGTGATCTTACATTTGGTTGTCTTGTTACAATTTTACTGAATGATGAAATCATTCATCATAACCATCTTGAGCAGCTCCAACAGGTCAGCCATTACCTCCTTCTTACCAGTGAACACAGCCGAAACTCCTCAAGTCTCACTTTTGAAGGACACTCCATTACTGAATCTTCACAGCATCTGTGAAGAGAAAGCAGAATTACTTTCAGTCCAGTGACCTTTATCAGAACTTATTTTAGCTAGGAAAAGGTTGGTCGATATCCTGAAGTTGGGGTGGGAGGAGAGTGAGGAGTAAACAATAGGTGGAGTTGGAGCTCAAAGAAGGAGCAAAACAATTGGGCAGAGAAAGGAGTAGGTAAAGATCAGCCTGGAAGAACCAATAGCTGCTAATGGACTCCATTAATGGCTGGCAATGCGTTGCTTGTGGCACATAGATGCTTGATGACTGGCACAGACAATGACGGGCAAAAGGGATTCTGTCCATGCCGACTCTATCGACTGCAGTAACTTACTGAGGGGCATTCCAAAGCACCTTCCAAATGTGTGGCCTCTCCGACCTAGAATGACAAGGCAGAAAATAAATGCCTAGGAACACCATTGCCTGCAAGTTTCCCTTGAAGTCATGCACCCACATGCTGGCTTTAGAAATATATCAGCTTCTTTCACTATTACCAAATTAAAATCCTGGAACTTGCACCTACCATATGTGGAAGTTCAAGAAGGTGGATCACCATTATGTTCCCGACAGAAGTTAGGGATGGGCAATAAATACACACCTTGCCAGAAATGCTGATATTTTATGAAACAAATAAATTGCATGAGAAAAAGAAGTTCTCTGGTGGTTTGCTGAGGATGGGATAATGGATAAGGATGATAAAATATGAGTGATGGTTTTGGACAGGTTGTAATTTGTTCAGGAGCTAAATCTGTTGGATAGAGTTGCAAATAAAAATAACAAATAAACAATTTGTTTTGTAAGCCTGTAATATATTTCTGAAATAATTAAATTCAAGGCCATATTGAAAACATTTATAATTTTTTGCTTCTTTTATTGTAGTGTGACATTACCTTACACCCATTCTGGGATTGTGATTGAGAAAGTCAGTAATTACACTCGAATCACTGCAAAGATTGGCTTGACTCTTATTTGGAATGGAGGTGACGCCCTCACGGTATGTGCATCATTACATTAGCAGCTATTTGAATATAACCCACCATTTTCCAACCCTTAACTAAGAAATCATGGACATGATGGTATTGTCTCTGGACTAAAGAGTTTGAATCTCACACGGCAGATGGTGAAATATACTTCCTAAATCCAGGATTAAAAGCTGGAAAAACTCATCTGGTTCACGAATACCATCTGGTATCTAAATCTGCTATCCCACCATCTGGTTTGCATGTGACCTCAGATCCATTGACTCATAAATGCCCTCCGACATGGCAGAACAACCTCTCAATTGCATCTAACTGCTGCAAATTCTGAGCAAAAGGAACAAAATCAGATGGAACATCCAGCATCTACTAAGGCATCAGAAATGACAAATACATACTCTGTCAACCATGCCAAAGTTGGGAAAGCTACCTCATGGACTATTCAAATAACAGCCTGACAGACTCATTCTTATAGACCCATATCTGATAGGCAATGTGTCAGTCGCCATTATAATCACATCTGGCTATGTCCTGCCTGAACAGGGCAGGCTCATCAGAAGTGGAAACATAATGGTACACAGTTGAGATGGAATTGACTCCAGATCCCATGACATCTCAGTACATTAGATTAAACATGGTCAAATAAATTTCTTGCTGGTTACTACCAACCATAGTCTCCCCCACACATCAGATGATGAATCATTTTTCCTCCATATTGAGCACTTGAAGAAAGCATGAGGTTGACAAGACCAATAGAATGTACTCATGGTGGGACCATCACCTGGGCCATGTGACAAAGGGCATACCTGATGGCTGGACATGCATTTGTGGTTAGAGAACTAACAAGAGGTGAAAAAACATATTTGACTCTATCCTCACCAATTTACTTGAGGCAGATACATCCATCATGATAGTACCAGTGGAGATGATTGTGGTGACACGGTTCTTCCTTTAATTTTAGGATATCCTCATTGTGCTATATGGCACTATCACTGTACTAACTAGGACAGGTCTCAAACTGATCTAGGAGCTCAAGACTAGGCACCTAAGGGGCATTGAGTCTGGCATATCCCCCATTCTATCACCACCAAGCCAGGAGATCAACCCTGGTTCAACAAAGAGCACAAGAAGGCATGTCAAGAGTTGCAGCAGGTGTATCTACAAATGAAGTATCAACCAGATGAAGCTACAACACTGGACTAATTATGTGCCAAACAGCATAAGTAGTATGTCATTTACAAAAAAAAAGCCACTCCACAACCAATGAATCAGATCTATGTTCTGCAATCCTGCCACATCCAGTCATGAATGTGGACAGCTAAACAGCTCAATGGAGAAAGATGCTTCACAAATATTCCCATTCTCAGTGGTGGTGCTGGAGCTATAATCCACATTCAGATTGGCCACAGCTCTCTAGGTCTCCTGTCCCCATGGGGAAAAATTCCCATTCTAATTATTTGAGAACTACTTAAAACTGTATTTTATCACTTTGTGAAAGGCAGATTTCACGGAAAAGAGCCAGCTGACTTTTTGGTTGGTGTGGACCAGGTAATCAGTACCCTTGTAACATCCATCTCTCAGAGGTGAAGAAGAAATGGTGATATACATCCAGATTAGAATGGCACATGATTTGGATTGGAACTTGATCAAGCAATATTAATGTTTTCCAGGTGCTAATGTCTGTTAATCTAGAAGGTGGTTTCTAATAAGCCTTGGAAAATTGCTGACATATCTTGTTGATACTTTTCAAATAAAAGCAAAGTACTGCAGATGTCGGAGATCTGAAATAGAAACAGAAAGTGCTGGAGAAACTTAGCAGGTCTTGCAACATCTGAGGAGAGAGAAATAAAGTTAATATTTACAGTCTGATATGACTTCTTCAGAACTGAATGTGCTCAAAAATGATGACTTTTATAATGTTTACAAATGGATGGAATAAAAGGCAGAGGGAGTACTGATGGTAGTAGAGGTGTGATATATGGATGAAAAATACGTGTGATTTATAGAAAATAGGTCAGCGTTGCTGAGAGCAAACCCATACAAGCAAATGACTTGGGGAATTGAGGGTTGGGAAGGATGTGTAATCAAAATGGCAACAATGTTCATGCTATGAAATCGTTGAAGACCTTGTTGAGTCCTGAAGGCTCTCATGTATTTAAGTAGAAAATGAAGTACTATTCCTCCAGCTTGCATTAGGCTTTACTGGGACTCGGAAGCAGAAATAAACAGAAATGCAGCAACTGTGTTCTAGTGGTGTCGGGAATGAAAGTCATCAAGTCATGGAGGTCTAAAGCACACAACCATCAAGTCTCGGCCAATCAAACACAATCACGAAGCATTCTAATTCCATATTGTATAAAAATAATGGTTAACACTCTGAGACACCATTCAGAAAATGGTGTTCACATTGAGCCACTGTTAGGGCAGCATGGTGGCTCAGTGGTTAGCATTACTGCCTTGCAGCACCAGGGACCCAGGTTCAATTCCAGCCTCGGGCAACTGTCTGTGTGGAGTTTGCACATTCTCCCCATGTCTGTATGGATTTCCTCCAGGTGGTCTGCTTTCCTCTCACAATCCAAAGATGAGCAGGTTAGGTGGATTGGCCATGCTAAATTGGCCATGCTAAATTGCCCATAGTGTTCAGGAATGTGTAGGTTAGCAGCATTAGTAGGGGGTAAATATATGGTAATAAGGTAGAGGAATGGGTTTGGGTGTGATACTTTTCAGAGCGCAAGTGTGCACTTGTTGGGCTAAATGGCCTATTTCCACTGTAGGGATTCTATAATTCTAAATTGCCCATAGTGTTCAGGAATGTGTGGGTTCAATGCATTCGTCACGGGTAAATGTACAGTGTGGGGAATGGGTTTGGGTGGATTGCTGTTGGGAGGGTTGATGTGGACTTGTTGGGTCGTGGCCTGTTTCCACACTGTAGGGATTCTTTGAAAAAAAACTCAAGTAGATTCCTTTGTCCCACATGGTTTAAAGCTGCTGGAAAGAAGTGAGATTTGCACTCATCTAGGCAACTGGAGAGTTGTGTTAGAACCATCATTTCTGAATGGAATCCTTTATTCTCTGCCCTAACTGATGTAAACAATTCCATTATACATGGTGTCACTCATTAGTAAGGGGTTGATTAATGTCAAGATTAGAGTGGTGCTGGAAAAGCACAGCGGGTCAGGCAGCATCCAAGGAGCAGGAAAATCGACGCTTTGGGCAAAAGCCCTTCATCTGGAATGAGGCAGGGAGCCTCTGGGGTGGAGAGATAAATGGGAGGGGGTGGTAGGGCTCGAGAGAAGGTAGCTAAGAGTACAATAGGTGGATGGAGTTGGGGATGAAGGTGATAGGTTGGAGAGGATGGTGGAGTGGATATGTGGGAAGGAAGATTGGCAGGTTGGACAGGTCATGAGGATGGTACTGAGCTGGCAGGTTGGCACTGCTGTGAGGTGAGAGAAAGGGGAAATGAGGAAACTGGTGAAGTCCACATTGATGCCCTGAGGTTGAAGTTTTCCGAGGCGGAAAATGAGGTGTTCTTCCTCCAGGCGTCGGGTGGTAAGGGAGTGGTCATGGAGGAGGCCCAGGACCGGCATGCCCTCGGCAGAGTGGGAGGGGGAGTTGAAATGTTGGGCCCCACGGGGCGGTGGGGTTGATTGGTGAGGGTGCCCTAGAGATATTCCCCAAAGCGATCTGCGATATGGCATCCAGTCTCCTCAATGTAACGGACACCGCAACGGATACAATAAATGACATTGGTGGATGTGCAGGTGAAACTTTGATGGTTGTGGAAGGGTCCTTTGGGGTCTTGGATGGAGGTGAGAGGGGAGGTGTGGGCGCAGGTTTTGCAATTCCTGCAGTGGCAGGGGAGGGTGCCAGGATGGGAGGGTGGGTTGTAGGGGGGTGTGGACCTGACCAGATAGTCAAGGAGGGAACGGTCTTTGCGGAAGGCGGAAAAGGGATGGGGAGGGAAATATATCTCTGGTGGTGGGGTCCGTTTGTGGGTGGCAGAAATATCGATGGATGATGTGGTTTATGCGGAGGTTGGTGGGTGGAAGTTGAGCACCAGGGGCGTTCTGTCCTTGCTGCGGTTGGAGGAGTGGGGTTGAGGGCGGAGGTGCGGGACGTGGATGAAATGCGCTGGAGGGCATCTTCAACCATGTGCAAGGGAAATGACGGTCTTTAAAGGAGGCTATCTGGTGTGTTCTGTGGTGGAACTGGTCCTCCTGGAAGCAGATATGGTGGAGGCTGAGGAATTGGGAATACGGGATAGTATTTTTTCAGGAGGTAGGGTGGGAAGAAGTGTAATCCAGGTAGCTGTGGGAGTCGGTGGGTTTGTAAAAAATGTCAGTGTTAAGTTGGTCATCATTAATGGGGATGGAGAGGTCTAGGAAAGGGAGGGAAGTGTCAGAGATGGTCCAGGTGAATTTAAGGTCAGGGTGGAATGTGTTGGTGAAGTTGATGAACTGCTTAACCTCCTCGTGGGAGCACAAGGTAGCACCGATGCAGTCATCAATGTAGCGGAGGAAGAGGTGGGGAGTGATGCCGGTGTAACCATGGAAGATGGACTGTTCTACGTAGCCAACAAAGAGACAGGCATAGCTGGGGCCCACGCGGGTGCCCATGGCTACCCCTTTGGTCTGGAAGAAGTGGGAGGATGCGAAGGAGAAATTGTTAAGAGTGAGGACAAGTTCAGCCAAACGAACGAGAGTGTCAGTGGAAGGGTACTGGGGGGGGATGTTGGAGTTGATTAATGCAATTAGCTGAATGCCTACAGTGGTAACAGAATTACACCAGGATCGATCCCTGTATTGACTGGTCGATGCGTCTCAGTGAATGTACGATCAATGGATAATGATGCCTTCACTACTCTGCCACTGCCCTTCCTTCTGTCTGTTAATCAGCCAACCCAGGCCCAATTGCTGCCAACAATGCAGAGTTGGTGTGTAACAAAGCCAGACATTTTAGTTCCAGGATTACTCAAAATAATCCTACAAGGCCATTTTCTACTCATTCACTGAATCATGCTACAGCCCAAATATGATGGACATCATGATTGGGAACAAGGTGTCTGAGCAAAATGTTGGACATCAAAATTTTCATTGAAGGTATTAGGAAACTTAGGGGGACAGATAGGTTTGATAAAAATAAGCTATTTGTTCTAATGTTGAGACTAAGGCTGGGGGCATGGTCTAAGAATCAGGCGAGAAATTAAGAAACAATTCTATACACAAAAGATGATACAGGTCATTCTGCTATAATGCACATTTCATTAACACAAATGCGCTATAACGCGACTGACGAATTGGGGACATTGTTCCTCAAACATGTGTTGGCTGTAACGCAATTATATCGCCAATACTTTCAGTGTTGTTTCTAAAGTGCAATTTTTCTATAACGCGGGGTTGCACAAGAACGCAACCATAGCACTATTGAAAAAAAATGTAGAAATCCGCAAATCTCTTCCACAAAGAACAATTGAAGCTTGATCAAATATTAATTTTACATTTGAGTTTGACAGGTTTGGTAAATTGTCAAGGAATTTGGGGCAAAGGCAGATGCCAGGATTTGCACACCAGCCACTTTTGAATGGAGATCTCCTTGCTGCTAAACACAAGATCAGCTGCATAAAGTTCACAGAGAAAGCATTAACTGGAGTGCAGTAATCAGAAAGTCTGTGAGATTCAAAATCAGTGGTACACTTTCAGTGGATTCATAATCTGTCTACTCTCCAGTGCACACTTGCACATTGCCAGCCCACCCAAAACAGAACCTGGAGCCTCATATTGCAGTGTCATCTCTAAAATATTCCCATTGACAGACAAAAACTTCTATTCTTCATAATTTACTTGATGCAGCTCATAGTACATTTTTGATTTTCTTTCCTTTTTTTGCATTAGCTTGAACTGGGCCAACAGTTTGTCAACACAACATGTGGACTCTGTGGTGATTTCAATGGCATACGAGATAATGAATTTTTTTCAAACGGTACGTATAAAGGGTACTAGCCATCACATTTGATTAGATAGTTTTATTTCATGTTGCTTATTTATTGATTGTTATTGATTAAAGGATACCACCTGACTCCAATCCAGTATGGAAATTTACAGAAGCTGAACGATCCCAAGGAGCAATGCAATGATGTACATTCATCTGAACAAAACAAAAATTGTTCAACGTTTGTGAGTCGATGTTTCTTATTAATCTAACCTCCTTTTGGCTTGAATCCATTTTAGCTCTGAGATTTTATTTTAAACATTTGCTTCTGCTAATTATCTACTCCTTTTTCCAAGCTAATTAGACGTTATAAAAGGCTGTGAACAGCGAAAGAGTTAGCTATTTTGATAGTACACATAGCACAGAAGAAGGCCATTTGACCTGTCTGCTGTCTGCATTTAAGGTCCACACAGATCAATTTCCTATCCCATCTTGGTGAAGGTGACATGGTGGTAATGTCAATTTTGGTGGCTCAGTGGTTAGCTCTGCTGTTTCATAGTACCAGGGACTTGGGTTTGATTCCAGCCTCAGGTGACTGTGAGTACAGTTAGCACATTCTCCTGTGTCCGTGTGTTACAGTCCAAAAATGCTTAGGTGGATTGGCCCTGCTAAATTGGCCAAAGTGTGCGGGCTAGGTGGATCAGCCATAGTAAATAAGGAGTGGGAGGCTCGGTGCAGGCTTGGTGGACTGAATGGCCTCTTTTTGCACTGTAGGGATTCTATGATGCCTTTAATGTCACTGGATTAATAACCCAACAGTTGAAGGGAATAGGAATAAAATGTTATGTTGATAAGGTGAGGGGAAGAGAGAGGGGGATAGTGTAGATCAAGAATATAGACACATCATAAATGATTATAGCTAATGTATGGCCTAATGGTCCCATTTATCATAGAATCCCTACACGGTGGAAACCAGCCATTTGGCCCAACAAGTCCATACCAACCCTCCTAAGAGTAACCCACCCAGACCCATTCCCCTACCCTATTACTCTACATTTACCCCTAACTAATGCACCTAATCTACACATCCCTGCACACTGTGGGTAATTTAGCATGGCCAATTCACTTAATCTGCACATCTTTGGACTGTGGAAGGAAACTGGAGCACCTGGAGAAAACCCATGCAGACACGGAGAGAATGTGCAAATTTCACACAGACAGTTGCCAGAAGCTGGAATTAAACCTGGATCCCTGACGCTGTGAGGCAGCAGTGCTAAATCACTGAGCCACAATGCTGCCACACTTCTGTCCTTTAAATTCATAGGGACCCATTGTAAATGACAATGTGCTAACTTTATACATTTTAACATTCAGGATAGCTGATGTTTAGAATGATAATAATTCATTGGTCCATATGGTCCTCTGTGTTTAGGATAGAGAGATGCTTGTTCCAACTCAATGTCGTCAAAAATCACATGAGACCAGGTTACAGTCCAGCAGGCTTACTTGAAACCTCAAGTTTTCAGAGTCCCTGCTCCTTTCTCAAGCAGCTAGTGAGAGAAAATACATTGGACACAGAATTTATAAGTAAATGATCAAAGGGTCATACAACTTATGCAAATATATTGAACAAACCAAGATGGCTATTAGGTTTTCATTCAGTTAGAATGGAAGACAGGTTTCAAATGATTATTATGTAAATCCCAGAATTTCTTTCGAGTCACTACCCCAAGATCTTTTACTTATAAATTCTGTGTCCAATGTATTCTCTCTCACTAGCTGCCTGACAAAGGAGCAGTGCTCTGAAAGCTTGCAGTTTCAAATAAACCTGTTAGACTATAACCTGGTTCTTGAGATTTTTGACTTTGTCCACCCCCAGTCCAACACCAGCACTTCCACATCATAACTCAATATAGACATGAGTATTTGGTGCATATACTTGTAGGAAAGTTGCAAGAGTCTCATACACCGGTGATCCACATCTTTGTTACGAAACATATTAACAATGTGCTGCCACTATTTAAGGAAGGTGGTAAGGACAACTATAGACCAGTGAGTCTGACGTCGGTGATGGGCAAGTTGTTACAGGGAATCCTGAGAGACAGGATGTACATGTATTTGGAAAGGCAAGGATTGATTATGGATAGTCAACATGGCTTTGTGCGTGGGAAATCATGTCTCACAAACTTGATTGAGTCTTTTGATGAAGTAACAAAGAGGATTGATGAGGGCAGAGTGGTGGTATATGTATGGAATGAGCTGCCAGAGGAAGTGGTGGAGGCTAGTACAATTGCAACATTTAGAAGACATCTGGATGGATATATGAATAGGAAAGGTTTGGAGGGATATGGGCCAGGTGCTGAAAGTTGGGATGAGATTGGGTTGGGATATCTGGTCAGCATGGACAAACTGGACCGAAAGGTCTGTTTCCATTCTGTATATCTCTATGACTCTATGACTGTATGTAATTAAACGCTGATGCACAATTTGGCCTTTACTTAATAATTTCCTTTCTCCTCAGGAATCCATGTGTGAAAGAGCGCTCACTGATCCAGGTTTTTCCAACTGCTATGATATCTTAGATTTAGCACCTTTTATCAAGAGCTGCATGCTGGATGTGTGCCTGTGCAAGGATTTAGAAAATCCATCATCCTGCATGTGTAATACCTTATCAGAATTTTCTAGACAATGTGCTCATGTTGGAGGTAAACCTAGCAACTGGAGAAGGAAAGAAATGTGTGGCAAGTAGTTTTAAAATTGATCAACCTCAAGCTCCCCAAACAAAATCACAAAAACCATTATTTTCTCATGGAAATTATGAATATATTAAATGTTGGCACTGTATCTCTATTACAGAGAAGACTTGCCAGTTTAATATGACCTATGAGGAGTGTGGTATTCCATGTGCAGACACATGCTCAAATCCTGATAGGAGCCGGATGTGTGAGGACCACTGCATTGATGGCTGCTTCTGTGCTCCAAGTAAGATACAATGCCTCAAAGTATTGTTCAGTTGAATACTAACTGTATGTGATGGTTTTCCCTTGTTTAATAAGGGGGAGGAGTTTATGTGTCAAAAGCACTTTGACTAAAAGCTGACATGAAAATTTACCTTAGCACAGCTATTACAATCTAAAGGAATATTACCAAAATATTTAACTGTCCTTCACCCATACTGATGGTGACTAAACTGTTCACTATAAGTATTTTCTGTTCTTGTTTCAGATTTCCAAGATTTTTCAATGTTTTCTTTATATTTTCAAGTTTACTTACGTTACTGTGTTCATGATTTTAAGATGTGTTGGCAAGGCTTTATCGCTGATTTTATCACTGAGGCAGGAGCTATACTGTACTTATATTTATCTAAAGCAAACTGCTAATACTATTGAAATCAATATTTTCAGATTTACCTTAACTGAAATAAAAGTAGGGTTATAATTAAGGTAGCCATCATGATTAAATTTCAGGATCTGATATTTCAGAGGAATTGTAATACAACAAATTGTGTAAATCCCTTATGCATAAAAAGTAATAGCAAGACATTCAAAATGGTAGGAAGAGGGATAATGGATGCTTCAGCCACCACAGTAATGTACAAAGCCCATGTGAAATTTTGTTCAAGCAGAACAGAACTGTAAACAGGCAAGCACTGCCTGCCTATGCTTCCCCATATTAAATGTTCTTAAGTTTGATTGACATGTTATTTTCCAGGACAGGAGCCTTGTGGGATCTTGCTGCCCACTGAGATGTTAATTCTGGGGCAACAAAGTGTCATCTTTCCCAGTTGCTACAATTTTCTTTGAAGCCTTATTAGTTGTGTCAGTGCAGTTTGAAAACATTAAAGATTTCTTCCACATTAGCGTCTCAGAGCCTGACTGTAGGTAGGCTTCCTGAGACACACACACACAGGGCTGGGAATGGAGAGGGGGATATTTGCTGAGGATCTCTTGGGTGTGAGAGTGAGACCATGCCTGTGTGTGTGTGTGTGAGAGAGAGAGAGAGAGAGAGAGAGAGAGAGAGAAAGAGAGAGTGAGAACATGCCTTTGTGTGTGTTTGTATGAGACTATGACTGTGTGTGTGTGTGTGTGTGTGTGTGTGTGTGTGAGTGACAACATGCCTGTGTGTGTGAGAGAGAGAGTGAGACCATGCCTCGGTGTGTGTGTGTGTGTGTGTGTGAGTGAGACCATGCCTTTGTGTGAGAGAGTGAGTCAATGCCTCTGTGTGTGTAAGAGAGTGAGACCATGCCTCTCTGTGAGTATGTATGTGTGTGTGTGCGTGAGATAGTGAGACCATGCCTCTGTGTGTGAGAGAGAATGAGACCATGCCTGTGCGTGTGTGAGAGAGAGAGTGAGACCATGCCTCTGTATGTGTGTGAGAGAGTGTAAGACCATGCCTCTGTGTGTGTGAGAGTGAGACCATGCCTCTGTGTGTGTGTGTGTGTTAGTGAGACCATGCCTGTGTGTGTGTGTGTGAGAGTGAGACCATGCCTCTGTGTGTGTGAGAGAGACTGAGACCATTCCTCTGTATGTGTGTGAGTGAGACCATGCCTGTGTATGTGTGTGTGTGTGTTTGTGAGAGAGAGAGAGAGTCAGACCATGCCTCTGTATGTGTGTGAGAGAGTGTGAGACCATGCTCCTGTGTGTCTGAGAGTGAGACCATGCCTCTGTGTGGGTGTGAGTGAGACCATGCCTGTGTGTGTGTGAGAGAGAGTGAGACCATGCCTCTGTGTGTGTGAGAGACTGAGACCATGGCTCTGTATGTGTGTGAATGAGATCATGCTTGTGTGTGTGTGTGTGTGTGTGTGTGTGTGTGTGTGTGAGTGAGACCATGCTGATTATAACATTCTGAAAAAAATTCAGGAACAAAAAGGATGAGCTTGTGCCACGTAAGCTTTGTCTAGTTGTGCCATATTGATATATGAAAAGTATTTGGGTGTTTGTTTTAAAAAAATTCTCAAGGTCAGGTTCGTAGGAGAGTAGTCTGACACAGAACAAACGACCAAGAGGCGAGTCTGCTAGAATATGGGCATTTTATTCCCCGCAGCGTCGCCAGAACGGGTCTGGCTTATACTCACTCTACATGTTACCAAAACTGGGAGCCGTCAGTTCTCGTAGAGCGGTTGCCAACAACCCACGCTCGGCGGTTAAACGTAACCCCGGAGCAGACTCACCGAACTGGAGACTTTTCCAGCTGATATACTCCCTTCCAGATATAAACATTCATGTGAACAGCAGAGCAAGGCTAAAAAACACATTCCATTCTGGTTACATACAGATAAGAAGATTCACACGGGACTAAGCAACACCTCCATTCCGGTTAGATTCACACATGTATTGGGACATAATTTTTAACCGTTTCACCACATTCCACTGCTTGGAATTTTACACCACATTCCACTGCTTGGCCCAATACATGTGTTACATTATGCTTAATTCAGTTCAATTCGTTTCAGTTAATTTCAGTTCAGTCAATTCAGTGTAATTCAATTCAGTTCCGTCCATTTCAATTCAATTTAGCTCAGTTCCATTTTGTTCCGTTCAATTTGATTCACTTCAGTTCCACTCAGTTCAGTTCAGTTCAATCCCATTCAATTCTGTTAACTCCGCTTCAGCTTTTTGGACATGCCCACATCCTCCGCTGTACCCCAGGCAAGGGGTTCTTCGGCAGGACTGGGATCCTTTCTCAAACAAACTGCCACGTACATGCCCACATCCATGCCATCCCGGGACGGTCGGGACCTCCACAGTTTGTTCTTCTGGTTTCTTAGTCTTTTTCCAAAACATTGTTCTGTATCAAAATCTCTCCTCAATTGCGATTGACCCTGCTCGACTACGCCAAATGTTTTAAAAAAATTCTCAAGGTCAGGTTCGTAGGAGAGTAGTCTGACACAGAACAAACGACCAAGAGGCGAGTCTGCTAGAATATGGGCATTTTATTCCCCGCAGCGTCGCCAGAACGGGTCTGGCTTATACTCATTCTACATGTTACCAAAACTGGGAGCCGTCAGTTCTCGTAGAGCGGTTGCCAACAACCCACGCTCGGCGGTTAAACGTAACCCCGGAGCAGACTCACCGAACTGGAGACTTTTCCAGCTGATATACTCCATTCCAGATATAAACATTCATGTGAACAGCAGAGCAAGGCTAAAAAACACATTCCATTCTGGTTACATACAGATAAGAAGATTCACACGGGACTAAGCAACACCTCCATTCCGGTTAGATTCACACATGTATTGGGACATAATTTTTAACCGTTTCACCACATTCCACTGCTTGGAATTTTACACCACAGTGTTACATTACTTTTAATGTTATTATAGAGAAGATGTAACATCAGTTTTATAGAGAGATACATGTGCCCGCCTCATATAAAGTCATAGAGTCATAGAAATGTACAACATGGAAACAGACCCTTCGTTCCAATCGATCCATGCCGACCAGATATCCCAATCCAATCTAGTCCCACCTGCCAGCACCTGGCCCATATCCCTCTTAACCCTTCCTATTCATATACCCATCCAAATCCCTCTTAAATGTTGCAATTGTACCAGCCTCCACCACTTCCTCTGGCAGCTCATTCCATACACACACACACCACCCTCTGTCTGAAAAAGTTGCCCCTTAAGTCTTTTTTATATCTTTCCCCTCTCACCCTAAACCTATGCCCTCTAGTTCTGGACTCCCCGACCCCAGGGAAAAGACTTTGCCTATTTATCCTATCCATGCCCCTCAATTTTGTAAACCTCTATAAGGTCACCCCTCAGCCTCCGATGCTCCAGGGAAAACAGCCCCAGCCTGTTCAGCCTCTTCCTCTAGCTCAAATCCTCCAACCCTGGCAACATCCTTTAAATCTTTTCTGAACCCTTTCAAGTTTCACAACATCTTTCCGATAGGAAGGAGACCAGAATTGCACGCAATATTCCAACAGTTGCCTAACCAATGTCCTGTACAGCCGCAACATGACCTCCCAACCCGAATACTCAATACTCTGACCAATAAAGGAAAGCATACTAAATGCCTTCTTCACTATCCTATCTACCTGCGACTCTACTTTCAAGGAGTTATGAACCTGCACTCCAAGGTCTCTTTGTTCAGCAACACTCCCTCGGACCTTACCATTAAGTGTATAAGTCCTGCCACGATTTACTTTCCCAAAATGCAGCACCTTGCATTTATCTGAATTAAACTCCATCTGCCACCTCAGTCCACTGGACCATCTGATCAAGATCCTGTTGTAATCTGAGGTAACTTTCTTCGCTGTCCACTACACAGTCAATGTTGGTGTCACCTGTAAACTTACTAACTATATCATCGAGCTGTGAATGGGATATCAGTGGTATCAAGTGGAATGAAATACGAATGTGGTGAAGTTGTTATATTGGTACTGTAGGTCTGGAGAGGAATATGTTAATGATATTTGCATATTTTATTAATGTTGTGAACAGAAGAGTCTTGCAGTAGTTTTGAAGGTAGTGAATAGTTCACTGTTTTATAGAGATGGTGCAATAGTATTGTTAGAGAAACAATGATTGTGTTGTATTAAACACAAACAAAAATAAATTTATAGCAGAGGCTCTTCAGAGTGTTACAAAGTGGGATTACAATAGTAAAAAAAAGAGATAACATGATGATAACAATCGAAGTAACTGAATCATATCATTTTAAAAGTAAGAAAAAGCTGCATGTTAAGAATCTGTGTATGTGTAACTTCAAAACTTTATATTGTAGATACTGTTCTTGATGATATTTCCAACACTGGATGCATTCCAAAAGAACAGTGTCCCTGTACCTACAATGGATTATCTTATGCACCTGGAGAGTCCTATTCCACCAAATGCAGTAAATGGTAATTAATTTGACTTTTACAAAAAAATCATAAAGTTCATGTTTTTTTAGATGGAATTTATCCTTTTATCATTTTTTTCCTTGATTTTCATCCAAGAAAAATACTGATATTGAACACTTTTTAATCTGACAGCAATTGTAATGGAGGACAGTGGTCTTGTACTGATCTATCTTGCCCTGGGATCTGTTCTGTTGAGGGAGGATCTCATATTAATACATTTGATGAAAAGCAATACACATTTCATGGGAATTGTCATTATGTTCTTGCTAAGGTAAGGATCACTTTCACTTGAGCTTTAGTAAAATGAAAATTAACAGCACCAACAAGCTAACATGCTAATAATGTTGTTGATTGTCACTAGAATAAAGATGTTACTTAAGAGGATTGGCATTGGTATATTTCTATTTTCATTTCATCTAAAAGTCTGTGTGTTACAGAAGAACTAACTTAACAAAATATTCAACTCTCTATGAGATTTAGTTTGAAGTGCCATGCAAGTGGATGATTTCATTAAAAGTTGTTATTTGGTCTCTTTCTTCTAACCCATCACTCTAGGACTGCGAAAATACTTTCTTCACTGTCCTCGGAGAGCTGCAGCAATGTGGTATTACAGAATCTGAAACATGCTTAAAGTCTGTATCAGTGACTGAACATAGATCTCAAACTGTAAGTCATATAAAATTTGCTATTGTTATTTAAATATTTTGATATATATTTAAGGGAATACCAAGGTCTAAACATAATTTTATTAAGAATGTATTTTATTTATTCTTTATTTACAGATCATTACAATTAACCCCAATGGCCGTGTGTCTGTCAATGGAATCTTTTCAGAATTGCCTTTAACCTTTGGTAAGTCATGTGCAAAAATCATTAATTTTTTGCTTTAAGCACAAAATATACCCAATCTCTTTACCTGCAAGAGCATCTTAAGCAACCAGATTCCTGAGTGGACACCACATTGACCACAAGTACTGTGTAATGGGCTTTATATATGTCATGGATTTCTGACACTGATGCCATCTTAAAACCTGATCAGTGAACCTGTATGATAACTCAGCAGCTCACAAATTCATTTGCTTGTTTTCACCAGAGAGCAGGATGGCATACTCCTGATCCTGGGGTAAGAGCAAATCCTGCCTGTGCAACACCTCATATATGGAGAACTCCAGGACTTTACTGGCAAAGCATGGCACCAATATCCCCTTGTCTGCCAAGTGCAGGACAAAGCTTAGGAACCATTCTTGGCAGCTCTGGATTGATGTCCTCATGCCCTGTTTCCTATAAAGACTCCATTCCATTCTCCCAGTTGCTCTGTCGCATATGCTCCAATAAGGCCAGCTTCGACAAGGGAGCCTCCGAGATTTCCCAGCACCGTTGTCAAAAGGACCCTCAACCAGGTCCAACCCATCTCCTGTGTTTTGCTGTCATGCCCTCTCCTCCATCCCAAAAGAGTGATAGAGTTCCCCGGTCCTCATCTACCATTCCATCAGCATCCATATCCAGAAGATCATCAGCTGCCATTTCTGCCACCTCCCGGGAGATGCCATCACCAGGCACATATTTCCCTCTCCTCTCTTTTCTGCATTCCACAGGGACTGTTCCCTATGAGACACCCTGGTCCACTCTTTCACTCCCCACACCTCCCACGGACCCATGGCACCTCCCCCTGCAACCACTGAAGGCGTAACACCTGCCCATTTACCTCTCCCTCCTCAGCATCCAAGGGCCCAAATATACCTTCCAGATGAAACAGCACTTTATCTGCACTTCTCACAATATAATCTGCTACATTCGTTGCTCACAATGTGATCTCCTTTATATTGGGGAAGTGAAGCATTGGGGATGACCACTTAGCAGAATATCTATGTTCTGCCCGCTAAAAACTTCCAGTTGCCTGCTAATTTAACACCACCATGTTCTCTGGCCAACATCTCTATCTCAGTGCTCCAGCAAAGCTTAGCACAAGCTGGAAGACCAACAACTCATTTTCCACTTGGTGAACCTGTCATGGCTGTCAGCAGCCCTCAATCAACTCAATGGTAATAGCTTTCACTCAGGGATCCGAACATAGCAAGTCAAAAGCAGCCTCCAGTAACCAGTCCAGGAGCTTAGACAGTTTGTCAGTCATTCAGGGCAGTCAGAGTCAGGATGGTTTCTACATAAGGGATGAGGAGATGCCTTGACTCTTTGTACCCTACAGTGGGCTGTTTTCCTCCTAGCATGAGAGAGAGAGAGAGACAAAGAGAGAGGAATTACAAAAGACATTGGTTGGCACAGCAGGTACTTTTGGTGCAGATGGTGAGATGTCCAACATGAACAAGGAATAAGAATAGGCCATTCGTCCCTTTGACCCTGCTCCTCCATTTAATAAGATTATGACTGATTTTAACCTCAACGCTATATTGCTGCATACCCCCAATAATCTTTCATCCACTTGGTAATCAAGAATCTACCTTCCTTTGCCTTAAAAATATTCAAAGATTTTGCATCCACTGCCTTTTGAGAAAAGGAATCACTACACAGAGTAAAAATACTTTCTCATTTCTGTTTTAAATGGGTGCTCCCTTATTTTTATGTATGAGCCCTATTTCTAGATTCTCCCACCAGAGGAAACATTATCTCAATATCCACCCAGTCAAGTCCCTCAAGATCTTGTTTGTTTCAACTAAGTCACCTCTGACTCTTCTAAACACCAGAGGATATAGGCCCACCCTTTCCTCATAAGGCAATCCACTCATTCAGGGTGTTAGTCTAGTAAACCTTCTCTGAATTGCTTCCATTACATTTGACATCCTTCCACAAATACAGTGACTAGTTCTGGACACAGTAGTCCAGATGCACCTCACTAATACCCTCTATAACTAAAGCATAACCTCCCTACTCTTGCATTAAATTCCCCTACAATAAAACGTAACACATATTAGCATTCCTGATTACTTCCTTAACATACATACCTTTTATGCACTAGGACACCCAAATCTCTCTTCTGAATGTGTGAATAGTTGCTCAGTGGGTCTGCAATGTTTGGGGCCGGCATTAATTACTGGAATTACCAGTGATGTCCACATCCCATGGAAAAAATTGCAAACTTTAATAGAGTTAATAAAAGGACAACAGGCAGAGGTGGTAGGGCTAGTGACGGGAAGGGCACAATGTACAAAAATAATTTAAAAATCATTGAGGACAATATTATTTTTGCTTTGAGATGGATTTCATATTTGCTCTAAAATTCAAGTAATTTGCAGAATGTTGTTTTGAACGATTTTCTTTTGACAGTGTGTTTTACATTTTTGAAGAAACCTGTTATATACATTCTTAAATGTTCAACTTCCTTGTTTTCACAGCTAACGTCACTGTTTTCATGCCGTCGACTTTCCATGTTATCATTCATACTTCTTTTGGGCTGCAGCTCCAGGTACAGTTGGTGTCTATCATGCAACTCTATATAAGACTGGATTCTGTCTTTAAAAGTCGGGTGTGTGGTAAGTTACAACCTTACTTTTGTACTTTTACATCCAGCCATTCTAAGTATTCATAAATGCTGCATTGCTGAAAACAATGTCACGTTATACTATTTGTTTGTGTTTGTTTAGGCCTTTGTGGAAACTTCAACAATGTGCTCAATGATGAATTTAAAATAGTCAGTGGTCTTGTGGAAGGAACATCTGCTGCTTTCGCAAATACCTGGAAGACTAAAGCTAGCTGCCCTGACAGAAGAGACATTCATGAAAACCCTTGCTCCCTCAGTGTCGTAAATGGTAAGTCTATAGCTTACTGCTTTTAAGTGATGAGCTGAAAAGGTAGAATCAAAGCTTGATAGAGTTGAGAAAATAAGACTAATAGAAGTGTTTCAGATTCTGTAATGTTGACCATGCATTAATTTAATGCATTAATAATTTATTCAATAATGTACATCTTCATCCCTGTAAAGTTCACAATTAAACATAATGAAGTATTATGGAGCAGGAACATGACCTGGCTATCAAGCCCCACGTGTATGATGTATAAAAAATGTAAGAAAGACAAAATAAGCTTCCACAAGCAATTGGTAGGCGCTTCACTGTAATAGACTATAGCAGAAATGATAACATGAAAATATCAACCTATAGGCTTAACATGGATGTACTTTGGTTGCCTATCGAGTTTTGAGAAGATTTGTAGCTCGGGTTGAGGTTTTGGATGTAGGTTTGCTCGCTAAGCTGCAAGGTTCATTTCCAGACGTTTCATTACCCTATTAGGTAACATCTTCAGTGGGCCTCATGTGAAGCAATGCTGAAAATTCCTGCTTTCTATTTATATGTTTGGGTTTCTTTGGGTTGGTGATGCCATTTCCTGTGGTGAAGTCACTTATTGCTTATTTAAGTCAGGCTTCCTGGGATTTTGGAATGCACCTTCTTGGGATAGAATCAGACCTACAGCAGAGAAAAAGGTGTTTCAGTCCATCACACCCACAGTGGTCAAAACAACCACTTAACTATTTAAATCCCATTTCCAGCACTTTGCCCATTGCCCTTGTAAGCTTTGGCATTGAAAGTGCACATCTTAAATATTTTGAGGGTTTCTGTCTCTATCACAATTACAGGCAGTGTGTTACAGATTCCCACCACCCTCTGGGTGAAAAATATTTTCCTCTTATCTCCTCTAAATTATCTGCAATTTAATTTTACATTTTTTTAAAAACAAAAATCAAACATTTCTGTTTGATTCCAGGCAATAATATACTTCGTTCTTTCTCTTAGATGAGATTATTTTCTTCAAAATTTACTTGACAAATCAATCACTCTGGATATTAAAACAAAAAAACTGCAAGAATTACAGATGCTGAAAGTCTGAAACAAAAAGCAGAAATTGTTTGAGGATCTCAGCAGGTCTAGCAACATCTGTGGAAAGAAATCAGAATTAACATTTTGAGTCCAATGACCCTTCTTCAGAATCTGATGACATTTTTCAGCAATGTGTGTGTTTTTTTTCTCCATTCTACAGAGATTCAGAAGTTCTTGAAGCTGCCTTGCTGTATCTGAAAAGCAACATCAAATTCCATCCATCCTGCTTTGGGAGGAATGTGTTAATTAATCCAAATCTCTCTTACAATTCAGAAACCCAAAATTTACAACATCTTAAGCATTGTAAATTCTCAAGACAGATTTAAAGGGGGCAGGGCAAATGTCTTGAACGAAATGAGAGAGGAACTGACTAAAATAGACTGGAAGCAGAGGCTAACCGGGAAGACAGTAGAGCAAAAATGGCAGGAGTTTGTAGGTATAATTGAGGACACTGTACAGAGGTTCATTCCCAAGAAAAGAAAGATTAACCGGGGAGGGATTAGACAACCTTGGCTGACAAAGGAAGTCAGGAAATATATTAAAGAAAAAGAGAGATCCTATAAAGTGGCTAAGAACAGTGGGAAATCAGAAGATTGGGAAGGATACAAAAGCAAACAGAGGATAACAAAGAGTGTAATAAGAAATGAGAGGATCAAATATGAAGGTAGGCTAGCCAGTAATATTAGAAATAATAGTAAAAGTTTCTTTCAGTACATAAGAAACAAACGACAGGCAAAAGTAGACATTGGGCCACTTCAAACTGATGCAGGAAGCCTAGTGATGGGAGATAAGGAAATAGCAGGAGAACTTAACAAGTACTTTGCGTCAGTATTCACAGTGGAAGACATGAGTAATATCCCAAAAATTAAAGGGTGTCACGGGGCTAAGTTGAGTATGGTTGCCATTACGAAAGAGATAGTGCTAGAAAAGTTAAAAAGTCTTAAAATTGATAAATCTCCTGGCCCCGATGGGATACACCCTAGAGTTCTGAGAGAGGTGGCTGAGGAAATAGCAGAGGCATTGGTTGAGATCTTTCAAGAGTCACTGGAGTCAGGAAAGGTCCCGGATGATTGGAAGATGGCTGTTGTAACCCCCTTGTTCAAGAAAGGATCAAGGCAAAAGATGGAAAATTATAGGCCAATCGGTTGTTGGTAAAATTCTAGAAAAATCATTCAGGATGGGGTTTCTAAATTCTTGGAAGAGCAGAGTCTGATTAGAACAAGTCAACATGGATTTAGTAAAGGGAGGTCATGCCTGACAAACCTGTTGGAATTTTTTGAAGAGGTAACAAGTAGGTTAGACCAGGGAAACCCAGTGGATGTGGTCTATCTAGACTTTCAAAAGGCCTTTGATAAGGTGCCACACGGGAGGCTGCTGAGCAAGGTGAGGGCCCATGGTGTTCGAGGTGAGCTGCTGGGATGGATTGAGGATTGGCTGTCTAACAGAAGGCAGAGAGTTGGGATAAAAGGTTCTTTTTCAGAATGGCAGCCGGTGACGAGCGGTGTCCCGCAGGGTTCGGTGCTGGGGCCACAGCTGTTCGCATTATATATTAATGATTTGGATGAGGGAACCGGGGGCATTCTATCGAAGTTTGCCGATGATACGAAGTTAGGTGGACAGGCAGGTAGTACTGAGGAAGTGGGGAGGCTACAGAAGGATCTAGACAGGTTGGGAGAGTGGTCCAGGAAATGGCTGATGGAATTTAACGTGAGCAAGTGCGAGGTCTTGCACTTTGGCAAAAAGCATAAAAGCATAGACTTCTTTCTAAATGGTGAGAAAATTAATAAAGCCAAAGCACAAAGGGATCTGGGAGTGCTAGTCGAGGATTCTCTAAAGGTAAACATGCAGGTTGAGTCCGTGATTAAGAAAGCGAATGCAATGTTGTCTCTTATCTCAAGAGGGTTGGAATATAAAAGCAGAGATGTACTACTAAGACTTTATAAAGCTCTGGTTAAGCCCCATTTGGAGTACTGTGTCCAGTTTTGGTCAACTCAGGAAGGACATACTGGCACTGGAACGTGTCCAGCGGAGATTCACACGGATGATCCCTGGAATGACAGGTCTAACATATGAGGAACGGCTGAGGATACTGGGATTGTATTCGTTGGAGTTTAGAAGATTGAGGGGAGACTTAATAGAGATGTACAAAATAATACATGGCTTGGAAAAGGTGGATGCTAGGAAATTGTTTCAGTTAGACAAGGAGACTAGGACCCGTGGACACAGCCTTAGAATTAGAGGGGTCATTTCAGAACAGAAATGCGGAGACATTTCTTCAGCCAGAGAGTGGTGGGCCTGTGGAATTCATTGCCACGGAGTGCAGTGGAAGCCGGGACGCTAAATGTCTTCAAGGCCGAGATTGATAGATTCTTGTTGTCTAGAGGAATTAAGGGCTACGGGGAGAACGCTGGTAAGTGGAGCTGAAATGCGCATCAGCCATGATTGAATGGGGGAGTGGACTCGATGGGCCGAATGGCCTTACTTCCACTCCTATGTCTTATGGTCTTATGGAAATTACACCCCCTCCCTTTAGTTTAGAGATGGGAGCTTTTTTTTAAACAAAGGAAGAAAACTACATTCGTTATTGCTTTAACTTTTAGTTTCAAGCTCTTTGAAATCAGCTTTCTCAGATTTCAAAACAGATTTTTCAGATACTTCAAATAAAATTATATTTCCAATGTTTCAAAATTCAATTTTTTCCTTATTTTCTAAAAAAAATCAATTCACATTTATAAATATTTAACATGAGTAAATCTCATTATGCTGAATTAAAGATTCACTCATGTGTTACAATTGTGTTTGGAAGTACATTAAACAAATTTCAAATGTGATAATTCACCCTTAATAATTCTGAAGATAACAATTTATCTACAACTGCTCCCTAAAATTAAATACAATTTGGATGTAGGTTCACAAAACTTGCTAACAAAACAGTATTGTAAGGAAAAGAGGAAATAAGTTATGTTATTTATCTTGATTATCCTTCCTTCAATTGGATTTTATACAGCTGTAATTAAAATCTGTAGATAAATTTTCATCAGAAAACCTTTAACATTCTGACTTTAAATAAACATTTAGTGTTATTTTTTGGCCATCACTGTTAGGTCCTTAAAAGGGACAGATCTTGAGGACTTTACATTCCTTTAATCAATTTGGATTTCACCACAATTCTCTACTTTAACTGGAAGAATCATAACAACGATAAAAATCCCAACAGTTAAATCTACAATTTAATTTTACATTTTTTTTTAAAAAACTGACACAGGCACATATCACAATCACAAAGCTACAAAACATCTCTCCAGATCTCAATCTCCAGAAAACAAAACATAAATATAAATATAGTACCTATAAAACATTTAACAAACAAGGATCAAAAACAAATGCAAAACCAGATCACAAAGGGTTAGTATTTAGTTCAGTGACTGCAGGTACTTGAGAAGTTCACATTCAAACAGAAATGATTTATTACCTCAATAAAGTACAAGAACACTCTTGTAATTTATGTTCTTTTTTCCTTCTACACAATAAAGCTGTCTAGACACTTTCTTCCAGTCTCGGATTTTAACTTTATGCAGCAAATCTTACTTGTGGGAGTGAGAGGTACAGAAAATTTAATTTGTGTTCAAAATCTCGGGTAAAAGGCCCACTTTCTCAACAGGGAAGCTTGCCTCCCCTGACTCGGCTGTGACTAATAAAAAGGAAATCCTACAGATAAGTTAAGTCCAAAGTCCTCATTTCCAGAGAATGATAAACTCTCGGTAAATTCCTGTTTAAGCTGCTGCATTATTGTAGCTTTATCTTTACCACCAGTTATGCACATCTCATATCTTTAAGCATTAGGGAGAATCATACGCCTGCCATCCTTTATTTAATTTTATCTATCAACTTTGTGTTGGCTGGTGAGGTGAAGCAGCACACTTCTCCTCCCCAAATTTAGGTGAACTGTATTCTGCTTTCTTGATGTTCACTTTTTCGGATTTCAGCATTTTATTTTCACGGTTCCTCCAGCTAAGATGCTCAAACATTTTGCTCTGGGATGTCTGAACCACCTGTGCTTCCAGTAGGTCTGACCGCTTTATCCTTGGCTCTTACACCACCCGCACTTTCATACCAAGGTAGTTAGGATGCAGCATTCTGAGTGCAGCGACCCAGGTTCGACTCTCATTTGGGGCAGAAATTGGGCAGACAGCAGCGTCAAGGAGGTAGCTGGTGGATGAGTGAGCATGGGACCTGGCATTGGCTGCAACATCAGTAGAGGTGATGCCAGCAAGGTAGGCCCAGTGATGAAAGATAGTGTCTGAGAAGCAGCGACTTCAGCGTTGGTTAGGTCCTATGCTGGTGATGGTGGAAGGGTTATGGATTCTCTAAGTTTTTTTAAATTATTATTCTTAAATTATTCAAAATGGTGCCGGATCATAATGACAGTGGAAGTTTTCACTGTATTTTATTGCATTTTTCACAGTAAAATACATGTGACAATAAAATCATTCATTCATTCTCCCTCCACTGCCAACTCTATTTGTCGAGTCTACTCTTAAGTTTGAATGGGATCAACTCTGTTGGACCTCTGTTCTAGACTAACATAAACCGTTGGTAAGTATTTTTGCAAGTGAAAATATACTCACTGGATCATCAATTTTGCCTTCACGGAGGACCTAGCAGGAACCATCATCTGCTCCCAAGATTGTTGGAAGAATTTCCAGGGTCTGATATCCTAATGGCCTATTATCTTCTGACTCTTATCCACAAACAGTTACCAGACAAAAATTCAAAAAGGCCCTTATTTCTCACTATAGGACTCCAGAGTATCTAAACCTGGTGACTTTGAAGAAAGGATTACAGAGGCAGTCGTACTCTTTGGTTCAGTTACAAGGAATTAACATATACCAGTTAAGAGATGTGCAGTTATTTAAATCCAATCACTACTACTGATTTGGTTTATATCATGCACAGAAAAGGAGTACAATTAACCAATTGCTACATAGGTATGCCTATTTAATTGCAATGTATAATTAGAATGAAGTAAGGTACATACTATCAGGTCTAATTGCGCTACAAACTATAATTTGTTTTTAGCATAATGATTTATATCTGACGAGTATGTCTATCATTCTCCTTTTCTGCTGTCCCTGGTGTTTTAATGACTTCTTTCAAGACAGAGATTCAATGAATAAACAATATCTTTGTGTTGCCTTTGCTTACCTTGCAGATGAATTTGCTTCTCGAACAGATGGATGGTAATCCCACATACCTTCCTTTCTTTTGTTTAACTAGCAGTTTTGAGTCCTTATGAGTTCACAGGTAGCAGTTCACAACTGTGTGCCACCTAAATATCCCTCTGCAAGGTAGTTTTTTTTAACCCTTTCAGTCATATACCAGCACAGCACAAATATCAGTAATCTAACTATTTGAAGAAAAAGTTGACATTAATGAGTAAGATGTCATCATAGAATGAAATCTGCCATCTGCCATTAATCTGCTAATTATTAGGATAAACAAAGGCCAGTTTTGAATTTGACTAAGAAACATCATGGATGATGGGAAGGCTATCGAACCTGTGGCAGACTATATTGTCAACTGTCTCCAGCCAAGTTCCAGGTCAAGCACTGCACAACAATAGTAATGGAAGATTATCAGAAGTTTCCTGTTACATTAACCAGGTACCTGATGTTTCCCAGAGTGAATGACAACTTCTATTTTCCCCATAGACAACTAGCAGTAGTACGTTTTCTTCTTTCAGAAGGCAGAACATCTCAAAATCCAGGGTATTGTTGATTACACATATATCGATTTGGATGTTCTGTACACAATGATATAGTCATTATAAAAACATCTACTTCACTCAGTTTAATTCTTAATCATTTTCACAGGATCATTTAAGTGCCAGTGGCAACAATGAAGCTTTTTTTTTATTTTAAAAGACTCCTCCCCCCCGCACCCCTCATAATTAGCTTGAAAAAGAAAACATCAAAGGCTCTTGACAGCAACATGCCAGCCACATACACTTGTCAAAGGGAAACAAAACAAAGACACATGTAAAACAGAGTCAACAATGAGCATTCCATAAACCTGGTGGATATATTGCAAGAGATATTGGTTGTATTCAAATTTATCTAAGTCCAGATTGCTAAACCAGTTGGTAGCTTTAAGTGGCTTGATATATCTTGAGATGTCACAATATGATCCATCGCTCGTGATGGAGTTTTGTGCAAGGCCAATGTGCACACAGTGATATAACAGCTAATATATAGAATCCAGTTCATGTGCAAATGAACCCAAAGTGACAATTGACATAGGTATGCTGATATATAATACATATCAAAATGTCATATCTAGTAGGGTATGGGACAGCAGTGTTTATGGTTTGTGGTTGTGGTTTGTAGTTTCCTGACAGCTACATTTGGAGAGAAGTGAAATCCTGTGGAATTTCTGCTCCATCATGGTTAAGATGCACTTTGAGGAAATATTTTTGCAGCAACATAATCCGCTGAAAATAATTATTTTAATTTCTTCTTTATTTTTCTAGAAAAGTATGCTAAACATTGGTGTGGCCTGCTATTAGATGACAACTCTACATTCGCTCAGTGCCATTCACATGTCAACCCAAATCAGTACTTTGAGGTACAAAAAGTTACCATGCCATCGAACCTGATATTTATTGCTATGTATTGTTTGTAATGTCAAGCCGGTTACTTGTTTTCTGAAATTTTCAATATGGATGCTATCATTCAAATGGGTAAAGACAGCAGAAAGGTACAACTCCTACAATTGCTTTTGGTTTGCATATATTTTGTGTGGAGTGTTTTCATTTGAAGGCATGTTTCTTTGTTCTATCTTAGCGTAAAATTGACACCTTAAAAGTATGAGATGATGTGAGACTTTTATTTTGCAGCAATGTAAATATGACAGCTGTAACTGTGAAAAAAGTGAGGACTGCATGTGTGCTGCCCTTTCGTCTTATGTTCAGGCCTGTGCAACTAAAGGTATCATCATTTCCAACTGGAGGATGAATGTATGCTGTAAGTATAACAGTATCAACTACTGTGTGTTCTGTGGTTCAGGCGGTAGCACGCTTGCCTCTGTATCAAAAGGTTGTCATTTCAGATCCCACTGCAAGGCCTAATCACAGATCTCGGCTGACAATCCAATGTAGAAGTGGGGAGCTGATGCATTGTTGAGGTGCAAAGTGAGGACTGCAGATGCTGGAGATCAGAGTCAAAACGTGTGGTGCTGAAAAAGCACAGCCGGTCAGGCAGCATCCAAGGAGCAGAAGAGTCAATGTTTCGAGCATAAGTTCTTCATCAGGAATGGGGTCATACCTACTGTTTCAGGTGGATGTAAAAGATCCTATGGCACTATTTTGAAGAAAAACAGCAGACTATTCTCTGGTATATTTGCCAATCTTCAGCCTTCAATCAACATCATAAAAATCAAACTCCATTATTTAGATATCATTCCAATGGTTTTTGTGGAACTTCTGTACAAATTGGCTATGTCTTTCCTATCTCGCAACAGTGATGATACTTTCATTGGCTCTATCATAGTTAGTGCTCCAAGATCATGAAAAGAGTTTAAAAAAATACAAGTCATACTTTTCTTTCTTTATCCCTGCATCAAGCATAGCCAGTTTAAATTGCAATAACTGAAACATTTGCCCATTCACTTTGTTTTATTTATTCATGTGTCCCAAGAACATTACCTGGGTCTCTGGATTAATTGTCCAGTGATAATACCATTAGGCCAAATCCTCCCTGGATTTACTGCAGCCTCATTCTATACACAGAAAAATCCATCATTGGGCAATAAAAGGTAATGCTGAAGTTACGCTATATATCAGTGCTTTGCATGATTTGACGTAATGCAAGATTCATGGACACTCCCTCTATCTTGTTGTCTGAGATGGAAGTAAAGTGTCGTCAGCCTTGACGTCCTGACAAAGTAGTATTATCACTAAATTAATCTGGAGTCCTAAGTAATGTTCTGGGGACCCGGATTGAATTCCATCTATGTAGATGGGGGGATTTGAATTTAGATTTTTATTTTTTAGATTAGATTACTTACAGTGTGGAAACAGGCCCTTCGGCCCAACATGTCCACACCGACCCGCCGAAGCGCAACCCACCCATACCCCTACTTTTACCCCTTCTTACCTAAGACTACAGGCAATTTAGCATGGCCAATTCACCTGACCTGCACATCTTTTGGACTGTGGGAGGAAACCGGAGCACCCGGAGGAAACCCACGCAGCCACAGGGAGAATGTGCAAACTCCACACAGTCCATCGCCTGAGTCGGGAATTGAACCCAGGTCTCTGGCGCTGTGAGGCAGCAGTGCTAACCACTGTGCCACCGTGCCGCCCACAAAGATTAGATTTTTTAAAAAATCTAATCTAATAACAACCATGAAATCACTGTCAATTGTTGGAAAACCTAACTGATTCACTAGTGTCTTTTTGGGAAGGAAACTGCTGTCTTTAGCTGGCCAGGCCTACAAGTGACTACAGAGCTATGGCAATATGGTTGACTCTGAAGTGCCCTCTGGGTAATTAAAGATGGGCAATAAATAGTGGCTTAGCCAGCAATGCCCTCATTCTGTGAATGAATGAAAAAAGAACCATGAACAGAATTTAAATCCTACATTTTATCCATCAGCAAACCTCATTCTTCCAACTTTAAATGACTGTGCATCTTTACACTCTAACTCTTCTACTAAGCTACTAGTATCCTCTATATGAATTTAGATTTGACTAAAACAGCTACTCATATTCTATCCTACTGGTTTGTCAGCCTCTTCACTGACTTATATTGGCACAAGACGCTCAAAAAGTACAACATTTAAATTCTAATCCTTATTTTTAAGTCCCACAGTGGCCTTGCCCCAACATATTTGTGCAATCAGCTCAAGTCTTATGTCCTCTCTTAATGTCCCACACTTAATGTATATCTTCTTGCCTTCTCGTTCCTCGCTTCAAAGTATTCAAATCAAACTAGTCAGATGCCATCGCCCTTTAACAATCCACAATAACTGTCCTTGACTAATCCATGCCTATCTACTGTGCTTCAGAATTTTAAAAAATTATTTTTCTCGCACAGAGTGTAGACCAACCAGCCTTTCATTACTCATTCTGTTTCTAAAGAAGCAATGATGATTGACATCCTCCAGCACTCTGGTCTCTGGTCAGATAGGATCTGAGATGATGGTTGACCTTAAAAAGATGGTGGGTGTACAGCTCTTGAATCTTTTCAAGGCAATGGTAGGTAGGTGCTTGTTGAACAAGGACTACATGTTATTGGGGGTAAGCAGGAATGTAGATTTGAGTTTGTGTTTAATCTAACGTAACTTCAATGTCATTGAATGGTAGAGCAGTGTTGAGAGACTTAATGACCTACCCCTCCTGATTTGTAGGTTTTATGTCAAAGTCTGCTATTATTTCTTTTGCTTCTTCCAGCAACTTGGGATGTATTTCATCCAGGACTCATAATTTATCCACTTATAAATTGCTAAGTATTTAACAGTTCTTCTCTCATGCTTATCCCATTCAATATTTCATACTCTTTCTCCTAAACACATCTGCATGGTCCTTCACTTTTGTGAAAATCAGTGTAAAACATTTACTAAGAACATGCCCATGTCACCCCCTACCCATGCAAGCTTTCTTTATGGTCTCCAATCAATTGTACTGTTTCTTTATTATCTTCTTGCTGTTTATGCATATATAAAACATATTTAGAGTTTTTTTAATTATTCTTGCCCTATTATTTTTCTCATATCCTCTCATATAGCTTGGCTAGACAGTTGGATGAGTCACTGGGGTAGGTGGAGGCATAGTGTGGCATTAAGAGTCTAAGAAATCATGGGAGTGAGTGGAAAGGTACAGAACAGCATGAACTGGAAGTGTGTGGGCGGGGGGGGGGGGGGGGGGGTGGCGGGTATAAGGTGGGAGAGCTAGAGGTTGTTACAGATTTTACTTTATTCCTGAGACAAAGTCTGACAGAATCAAAGTGAGGCTTCCTTTGACACCTGGCAGCCTCTGAATATTTTCCTGGTTGGATAGCCTGAATGCAGCCAGTAACTCCTCTCGCCAGGAAAAAAAAACCCTGTCTTTATGAACACTTACTTCTCCGATGATACTATGGCTTTAAGAAGTGTAATTTGTCCTGTTTGTTTTTAAAATGAAGGGAGTTGAGGTAGAGGTGATACGCAGTCTGTTTCAAGCCAATAAAGTAAACACCTTGCCAGACCTTGCGTTTACTTTTTAGCTGGAACAATAGAAGCAGCACAAATGGGTGGGGTCAAGCTCCCACAGAACCAGGATTTTAGTTAAACTTCCAGCATTGCTGGAGTCTTGAAGCTAGATGTGGAAGCTATTATTTCTCTTGATTACAGCTAAAATGTTGGGTCCTCTTCCTGCTTTGAGAATTACGTGTGAGGCAATCTATTTTACTGAATTTGCATTTGCCACGGGTGTATTTATGGAATATTACAATATTGGAACAGTTGTTCTTTAGTAGTTAAATGACCTATTAGTCTGTTAAGTCTTCCAACAGAGTTGTTATTCTGTTTCATTTAGAGTCATAGAGATGTACAACACGGAAACATGGTCCAACTCATCTATGCTGATCAGATATCCTAACCTTATCTAGTCCCACCTGCCAGCACCCAGCCCATAACCCCCTAAACCCTTCATATTCATATAGCCATCCAGATGCCTTTTAAATGTTGCAATTGTACCAGCCTCCACCACTTCTTTTGGCAGCTCATTCCATACACGCACCACCCTATGTGAAAAAGTTGCCCCTTAGGTTCCTTCTAACTTTTCCCCTCTCACCTTAAACCTATGCCCGTAGTTCTAGACTCTGTCACCCCAGGGAAAATACTTTATCTATTTACCCTATCCTTGCTCCTCATGATTTTATAAACCCCTATAAGGTCACCCCTCAACCTCCGACGCTCCAGGGAAAACAGCCCCAGCCTGTTCAGCCTCGCTATAGCTCAAATCCTCCAACCCTGGCAACATTCATGTAAATGTCTTCTGAACCCTTTCAAGTTTCACAACATCCTTCCTTATGGGCAGGGAGACCAGAATTGCACACTTGTATTCTTACACTATAGTGAAAATAAAATGTATTTTTCTTCATGCCTGGTAGTTTGATCAATCAAATTTCATGCATTACAAAACACCTTACACTTGCCTTTAAAAAAAAGAAAAGGTTGGGGTCAAGGCTATCTTCTTCATATATTTCAAAAGTGGTTTGGTCTGGTCCATAACACTTCAAAATGAGCAGGCCAAGCCAGGAATTTTCCTGACTACTGCTATCTGCCTCCAGAATAAAAACTAAACCTATAGTAACACATTGTGTTATTAGCTGACATTGTAGAATTTTACAGTTCGTAAGGCGGCCATTTGGCTAATCATGCCTGTAGTAGCTCCCAAGAGTTGCCCAGCTCGCCTCATTCTCTAGTTCTATCTTTGTTACCTTTTAAATTCTGAAGTAATGTATCTCAAAATAAGATTATGTTTATTTTATTTATTTTAAACTGGTAGTTTGGAAATTCCTCATTTTTTTCCCTGTGTTTGTTCATTTTAGTCAAATACCTCACCTGTCCCAAGACTCTGATCTACAGCTACAGTATGACAAGCTGCCATCGTACGTGCAAGTCCCTAGGAGCCCCAGATAAAACATGTGAGATTGACTTTGAGCCAGTTGATGGATGTGGTTGTGCTAATGGAACCTACATGGAGGAAACTGGCAAATGTGTACCACCCTCCAGGTGTCCATGCTATTATAGGGGGTTGACAGTGCCAGCAGGAGAGGTCATTCATGAGGAAGATGCCATGTGGTGAGCTTATGAAGTTAATTAATTAATGATTTAACCGTGCAGCAGTAGCCAAACTCTTTGTTGAAATCCTGTTATTTTATTTTAGTACCTGCAATCAAGGGAAGCTTGAGTGCATTGGAAAAGAATTAAAACTTCAAGGTAACATTTTGAAGAAAAGTAATTATTCAGACAGACAATTTTTGTTTGTATTTCCTAAACCCATTTTTGGCTCTGCTTTCCAGCCTGTGCTGCTCCCATGGTTTACTTTGACTGCAATAATGCTTCAGCTGACGGTGTTGGTACAGAGTGTCAGAAGAGTTGCCAAACCCTTGATATGGAGTGTGTAAGTATTAATAATGAGTGTGATTGTCTGTGTAAATATTTTAATAGTTGGATACACTCCTGATTCTTACATATGGTTCTTTATTCTTGACATTAGATCTACCATTCTGCTTATTTGCTCAGGGATTTATTTTGTCTTGTCTTTAATCTCCTCTACTCAATGTAGCACATGGTGTAAAGACACTGTAGTAGCTCAGAGATCTGAGTAATATAGGAACAGAAGTAATTTGTGTATTCTATTGAGTCTTCTGCCCTTCGTTTAAGATAATGACTGGTCTGTGTCCATCTCCCTGCTTTTTTTCCACATCCATTACTACCCTTATCTAACTAAACTATACTGTTGTAATGGGACAGATTTTGAACACATCTAGCAACTAAAGTCTGGGCATCCATGAGCGTGGTGGGCCTTCAACCGTAGCAGGATCATACTCCAACCTCATGGCCCAGCATTTCCCCAACTCAGCCATGAGCATCAAGCCAAGGGATCAACCCGGATACAATGAAGAGTACAAGACGGCATGCGAGGAGCAGACTAGGCATGCCTAAAAATGAGATGTCAACCTGGTGAAACTGCAACACAGAACTATTTGTATGGAAAACAGCACAGTGACAACTAATAGAAAGAGCCAAGCAATCTGATCTAAACTTTACAGCCCTGCCACATCCAGTCGTGAATGGTGGTGGACAATTAAGCGACTCATGATTTGGAGGTGTTGGACTGGGCTGGACAAAGTTAAAAATCACTCAACATCAGGTTAAAGTCCAACAGGTTTATTTGGTTGCACTAGTCTTTGAGGTGTTGCCTCTTCATCAGGTGGTTGTTAACAGAACCATCTGATGAAGAGGCAGCAGCTCGAAAACTAGTGCTTTCAAATAAATCTGCTGAACTTTAACCTGGTGTTGAGTGATTTTTAACTTTTTCACTGGAAGATGCTCTACAAGTATTCCCATCCTCAGTGATAAAAAGATAAGGCTGAAGCATTTACAACAATCCTCAGCTAGAAGCACTGAGTGAATGATCCACCTTGGCTTTCTCCCTTGAATTACAGATACCAGTCTTCAACCAATTTAACTCACTCCACTCCATGTGAAATCAAGAAGCAGTTGGTGGCATTGGATACTGTGAAGATTATGGGCCTTGACAACATTCTTGCAATAGTACTGAAGAGTTGTACTCCAGAACCTGCTGCATTCCTATCCAAGCTGTTCCAGTACAGCTACAATCCTGGCCTCCACCCGACAATGTGGAAAATTGCCAGATATGTGCTATATACAAATGCAGGACAAATCCAATCCAGCCAGTTTTTGCCCCAGTTTCCACTTGATCATCCATAAAGTGATGGAAGATGTCATCAACAGAGCTATCAACAACAACCTGCTCACTGACACTCCTGTCCTATTACGGGAGTAAAACGTGGTTCAAAACATGGACAAAAGAACTGAATTCCAGAGATGAGGTGACAATAACAGCCCTTGACATCAATGTCGCATTTGACCAAGTGTGGCATCAAGGAGCCTTTGCAAAACTGAAATTAATTGGAATCAGGGGCAAACTCTGCTGGTTGGACTCATACCTGGTACATGGGAAGATGGTTGTGGTTATCAGAGGTCAGTCACCTCAGCACCGGGACATCTCTGCATGTATTCTTTAGGAAGGTTTTCTAGGCCCAACCATATTCAGCTGCTTCATCAATTACCTTCCTCCATCATAAGATCAGGAGTGGGGATGTTTGCCAATGGCTGGACAATATTTCCACTTACGACTCCTCAGATACTAAACTGGTCTATATTCAAATGCACCAAGTTCTGGACAATATTCAGGCTTGGGCTAACAAGTGGCAAGTAACGTTTGTACAACACAAAAGCAAGGCAATAACATTCTCCAGTAAGAGATAGTCTAACCACTGCTCCTTGACTTTCAATGGTGTTATCATCACTGAATCCCCCATTATCAACACCTTGGGTTAACCATTGATCAGAAACTTAGCTGGACTCACCATATAAATATGGTGACTACAAGAGCAGATAGAGATAGGAGTACTACAGCAGTAACTCACCTTCTGACTCCCCAAAGCCTGACCACCATCTGCAACGCCCAAGTCAGGGGAGTGATGGAACATTCCACACTTTCCTGGATGGATGCTGTTCCAAGAATACAAGACACTTGACACCATCCAGGACGTGGCAGCCTGCTTGATTGGAAGTACATCCACTCCCTCCACCCACCACTACAACATACATTGCAGAAATTTTCCAAACATCCTTAGACACCACCTTGCAAATCCATGATCACTTCCACCAAGAAAAAAAAGGGAAGCAGGTAGGGAACATCACCACCTGCAAGTCCCCCTTCAAGCCAGTCACTATCCTGACTTGTAAATATATCATTGTTCCTTCAATGTCACTTGGTCAAATCTTGGAATTTCCTCCCAACGGGCAATGTGGGTCTACCGACAGCACATGGAGTACAGCAGTTCAAGAAGACAGCTCACCCATTACTTTCTCAAGGGCAACTCTGGACAGGCAATAAATGCTGCCCAGCCAGTCTCACCCATATCCCAGAAGTGAACAATAATAGTAAAAAAAATTCAACATATGGGGAGAATTCTAGATTGTTGCAGATCTTTGTATGAAGAAATTCTTCCTGATATGACACCTTATTTTCGGCTACCTACATAAAAATGATATTTCCTCCAAAATAAAGTCATAAGTGTGGATGTTCACAGATCGTTAAACAGTATTCAGTAGAATTTCCAACTGCTCTGATACCGAAAGAATTCATTCCACATGTAGCAGGATCTGGACAACATTCTGGCTTGGACTGAGAATGGCAAATGACATTCATGCTAAACAAATATCAAGCAATCACTTCTCTAGTAAGAGACAATCTAACCATCTGTTTGTGACAGTCAATGTAACTGAATCAGCTGAATAAACTCTGTGGCTACATGGACAACTCACAGGCTGAATTCTACATCAGATAACTCATCTCCTGACACTGCAAACCTTGCGCATCAGTTGTTAAAAAAATTGTTATGGGAAGTGGATGTCATGGGTTAGACTAGTGTTTATTGCTCATCCTTAATTGCTCATAAGAAGGTTGTAATGAGCTGGTTCCTTGAACTGTGCAGACATTGGGTTGTCGGTACATCCCCTGATGTTGTTAGGAAAGGAATTCCAGAATTTTGACCCCATGACAATGCGAGTTCCAAGTCAGAATGGTGTGTGAATTAGAGGAGATCTTCCCAGGATAAATTCATTATCTACAAGACAGAAGTCAGGAGTGTGATAGAATACTCTCCATTTGTCTGGATGAGTGCAGCTCTAACAACACTCAAGCAACTTGGTACCATCTAATGCAGCCCACTTGATTGGAACCCCATCCATCACCTTATACATTCATTCTCTCCACTACCAACACACAGTGGTAACTGTGTATTCCATCTGTAAGATTTGTTGCAAGAATCTGCTCGGTACTTTCTAAATCTGCAACCTTTGTTACCTATCAGGACAAAGGCAGAAACACCACCTTCTGCAAGTTTTCCCTTGAGTCACACAGCTTCCTGACTTGGAGATATATTAGTTATTCCTTCAATGTCTATGCCTCAAAATCCTGGAACTCCCTTCCTGACAGCACTAAGAGTTTACTGACAACAGAAAGACTGAAGCAGTTCAAGAGTGTGCCTCACTAGCATCTTCAAGAGTAAGTTAAGGATGGAAACTAAATGCTGACCTTGCCAAAGTTAGTGACTTCCCAAAAATTAGTTTTAAAAATGTTTGCTTTATGTACCCAGACATATCGTATAATCAACTTAAACATTTCAATTATAACCCCCTGAATTTTCTGTGCTTGAGGGAATGTGAGCCTCATTTTTTACAATCCTTGCATCATTTATCCCTTTTGTTTCATTGTCATCCTGGTGAGTTTGCATTGCACCTCTCCCATGCCGCCCAATCCATTATGTTCTTCATAAACGTAATACTCCAGACGTAATCTAGTCTTTCCGCCTATATTTTCCCTGTTGCTTTTATTTTGTACTTGTCAGTGTTTTGGTAATCTCTGGATATTGTCGCTCTTTGCTGCTCAGTGATTAAATTAAACTTGCAATTTTTTTTTCTTTACAGTATGCCACAGGTTGTGTCTCTGGTTGTGTATGTCCTGATGGTTTAGTTTCTGATGGAAGTGGTGGCTGTATTCCCATAAATCAGTGCCCATGTACTCATAATGGAATTCAGTACCATTCTGGGGACATTGTACAGGTGGACTGTAATTCATGGTACGTAGAAAATATTTACTCATTTTTAACCAACAGGTAAGGTACATCAGTGTAATAACACTAGCAATGTAATTTGGTTAATGTACATCTTGTTTGACTTTTTAAGTGAATGCAAAAATAGATTGTGGACCTGCACAAACCAACAGTGTCATGGGACATGTATGATCTATGGAGATGGGAACTATGTCACTTTCGATGGAAAACGTTACAATTTTAATGGTGACTGTGAATACGTTGTTGCACAGGTATTGGAGACAAATATGCCTATTCATTAAAATAATCATTGTCTTATTTTTCAAATAGAACAAAAGATTGACAATGTAAAGTAAAATTTGGATCTTATGTCAGTGAAAGTTAACTACGTAATGGTGCTACTTTAATAGTTCAACAAGTACAATGATGCTAAATTGCTCCATTTATTACTGCTCTTGCATTCCAATTTCGGAATTTTTAGAGCTAAATTAGTTTTGTTTGCGGTATATTTATAGACTTACAGTTATATATTCTGTAGACTTGTTAGTTTTTAATTCTGTCTATTCATACTTGCTAGGATTATTGTGGAAATAACACCTTGAATGGCACCTTCAGAGTAATCACTGAAAACATCCCTTGTGGGACCACTGGAACAACATGTTCTAAATCAATTAAAATCTTCTTAGGGGTAAGTAAACAGGATAATATGCAATCAGAATCACTGTATCTACTTCATGGACTTGAACGGGTACAAGCAAAAGTGTTGAGGGGAACGAGGTATTAAATATTTTAAAAAACAGGGTTGGAATCTTTGTATTTTGCCCAACCCACATACAAACTGAAATAGAAATTAGTAGATAAGGGAAGTGACTGAAAGAATGATGTGGGAAAGGTGTTGTATCAGACACCGGCACCGGCACTGGAACAGGAGGGAATTGTACATTTGCCGAACCAGGCTGGGGACCAGGATCCCAGTGAAAAGCATGAATGTGGCAGTTACAAAAATTTTAAGTGAATGAATTGGGATTGAAAAGATAGTAGAAACAATAACTCTGCAACAAACAAAAAGGAACAGACTAACAACCAGATTGGTTGCTTCACAAGAGAGAATTAAGAAACATATGTGGGAAAACAACAGTGCTGCTGATGGACAAATATGCCTATGCTGCCCAAATGAGGTAGTTGTTATACAAATACAAATTCAACTCAGATCAATCAGGAGTAATATGGACTCTTGAGAATGATAGCACTGGTGTGATCAGTGAGCATAAGAAAATGATGGGCACATCAAATAACTGTATTGAGTCAGAGTTTACAGGAAAGGAAAAGGATAGTCTGCTATACCTGCCAAGACTATTAATATTGAAGAAGAGGCAGGGATTCACTGCAATTGACTTAAACAATGTAAACGTAATGAGGAAAGCAAAGGTGCTAAAGAGTAATAAATCTCCAGATGGTTTCCACTTCAGGGTTTTAAAGTAGGTCAATGAGAACATGTAAAATGCCATAACTATAATCTTCTGAAAGAAAAAAACAGAATGGTGTGAAAAACTCAGCAAGTTTGGAAGCAGATGAACAGAGTAAGTGGGCTGAATCTGATGTTTATTTGGCTAAATGCTAAATGCATGAAATTCTTTGGAAGGGTTTTCACTGCGAGGCTCAATGGATTTTCTCACTACCTTACCAAACTCACCTCATTAACTACCATGTGCCTATAGCCTCCCTCTTGCACTATTCTATCTCAGTCATCGTGCACTTTTCCCAAAACAGCTCACCAGGTTTCCCAGACTTGATCAACATTCTTGGCTTCAGTGCTATTTAAAAGACCATTGTGCATCTAGACAAGCACCATCAGTCTGGAGCCCTGCATGGTTAAAGACATTTTCCCAAAAAGGCAGACAAAAAAAATTTGGTGTTCCATTTTGAAGCCAAGGGCCTAAAGGTCCTGGTGGACAGTGTGGTGCACAGATGGGACATCCTCTTCCCCTAGGACCAGCAGGGGAGGCTACGATGGCAGATCATGCCAGTCTGCTCTGAGATCACCACCAAGGTCAGTGCAGCCATTTGGAGAAATGCCTAGCAATGTAGGAAGAAGGAGGTCAATATCCTAGAGAGGCAGAGAGGTGAGGGAGGGAATTCTAGAGCTTAGGACCTAGGCAACTGAAGTTAAGCTGCCAACTGTGGATCAGTTAAAGTTAAAGATGCTTAAGGCCAAAATTAGATGAACATTCTGGTAAGGTTGCGAGGCTCAGGATACGACAGAGGTAGGAGGTAGTGAAGCCATGGAGGGTTTTCAAAACAAGGCAACAGTTTTAAAAATCAAGACTTTGCTTGATCAAAGCCTCGTGTAGGTCAGTGAACACATGGGTCATTGGTGAACAGGATTTGGTGTGAGTTAGTACGCAAGCATCAGAAAGTTTCATGACCCAAAGTTTACAAAGTATAGAATATGTAAGACCAGATGAGTGTGCAGTGGTTTAGTCAATTTTAGGAGATAACAAATGCATTGTGGATTTCAGCAGTAGATGAGCTAAGGCAGAGTGATGTTGGGCATTAACAGCAAGAATAAAAAGATTGTCCCTCTTGCTGGCAACTGCATGAGACTAAGTTATTAGCTAGAAAATGGAGTTTGAAGTGGGCATCAAAGGTGGCTTTGGTCATCTCAGTGATTGATTGAAGAAAATTTCTCCTGATTTAGTCCTGGATGTCAGATAGCAATCTGAACACTTCAGGGTTGACAGAGGTGGTGGTTAAATAGAACTGGATGTCATCAGAGTAAATGTGAACACTAATTATATGCCTTCAAAAGCTACCACAAAATTGCAGCATTGGATAAAACACAGGATAGGACCTGGAGCTAACACTGCGGGAGCAGGAAGGGAAGCCATTGGGAATAATACTTGGCCATGATTAAATAGATAAGATTGGAACCAGGAGAGAGTAGTCTCATCTACCTGGATGACAATGGAGATGTTTATTCATGCAGGTTTTGCCCTTAAGGGATGGGGCACTACTTGTCACTGGCCATTTGGGTGTTGTGGTTCTGTTCGCCGAGCTGGAATTTGTGTTGTAGACTTTTTGTCCCCTGTCGAGGTGACATCCTCAGTGCATGGGAGCCTCCTGTGAAGCGCTTCTGTGATGTTTCCTCCGGCATTTAAAGTGATTTGTATCTGCCGCTTCCGGTTGTCAGTTCCAGCTGTCCGTTGCAGTGGTCGGTATATTGGGTCCAGGTCGATGTGCTTGTTGATTGAATCTGTGGATGATGTCATGCCTCTAGGAATTCCTTGGTTGTTCTCTGTTTGGCTTGTCCTATAATAGTAGTGTTGTCCCAGTCGAACTCATGTTGCTTGTCATCTGAGTGTGTGGCTACAAGGATAGCTGGTCATGTCATTTCGTGGCTAGTTGGTGTTCTTGGATGCGGATCGTTAGCTGTCTTCTTGTTTGTCCTACGTAGTGTTTTGTGCAGTCCTTGCATGGGATTTTGTACACTACATTGGTTTTGCTCGTTCTGGGTATCGGGTCCTTCGTCCTAGTGAGTTGTTGTCTGAGAGTGGCTGTGGGTTTGTGTCCTGTTATGAGTCCTAGTGGTCACAGTAGTCTGGCTGTCAGTTCAGAAATGTTTTTGAAATGTTTCAGAAATCCTCAAGCACTGAGGATGTCACCTAGACAGGGGACGAAACGTCTGCAACACAAATTCCCAGCTCAGCAAACAGAACCACAACAATGAGCACCCGCGCTACAAATCTTCTCCCAAACATTTGGGTGTGTTTGTTTCTCTTCCTGGTGGTGGTATAGGAATAAAGTTTTCTGCAGTCAATATTTCTTCACTGTGTCCGACACCTACACGCGCACGACATGAGTGTTGGGGAGAAATAAGCACTACTACTGTTTGGCAGTAGTATGAGGAGAGGATAAAAGAAAATAAAAAATAAATAAACAGGGGATTAGATTAAAAGGCAAAATATATATTGCCAGGAGATTAAGAATCTCCTCAGAAGGAAAAAATATGCATAATCAGGAGATTAGAATCTCCTCAATTGAGGACTGACTCTGAGCTGGCTGGCCACAGCCAGTGTACTGTGCCCTTTATACAAAAAAATGCCAAGAGGGCAAGGTGCCCTTTATACATAGAAAATGTTGGAGCAAACTCCAGCAAATGCTGGAGATATGTATCTCATCTTGTAATCCCTTGAGAGAGAGAATATAAAAAGCAATGGAGATGTTTGAGGAGGATGGCGAGGTCAACTTCAACAGTTTGAGATGGACAAAATGGGAGAGTTTACCTTTGTCACACAGTCACAGTGTGTCATTTGTTGCTTGGGGATATGGAGTCAAGGCCAGAATTCTGATTGGAGGGATTCAAACATGGAATTCCAAGAAAGATAAGTGCAGGTTTTGGAGGTGATCACACATGCAAGGACTTGAGAGGAAATGGAGATTGGTAATGGAAGTTTGCAAGAATGGTAGGGGTTGGCAGATTGAGGAAAGCAATAATGAGCATTAACTTATAAGAGAAAGGGACAGTAGAATTAATACTTCAGCTAATTGGAAGGAAGGGAAGTTAGATTGCCAGCACTTTAGTGACAGAAGGAGATGGGACCCATGGAGAAGATGAGTTTAGTGAGGATCAGGAAACAGTCAAAAACCTAATAGGATCTAGCCTTTATGTCTAGAGGGTTAGAATAGAACTGGGTAAACATCATGCTTCTATACAAAGCCCTGTTTTAGATCTTGTATCAAGTATCGTGACTAATCCTGGGTACCACACCTTCAGGATAGAGTAGCTTATATGGAGGGCAGTTTAGATTTAGCAAAATGATTCCTGGACTCTAAGGATTTCTAGAGGATTTCACATCATTAAGGTAAAGAGACACATATGCTATTAATTATAAGACTGAACTTTCTGTGACAAGCTTAATGGGACAAATAATGTTCAAAACCAGAAAAGTCTTAAACATATGCCAGAGAGCAAGGTGCCCTTTATACAAAGAAAATGTTGGAGCAAACTCCAGCAAATTCTGGAGATATGTATCTCATCTTTTAATCCCTTGAACTTGCTGAACAATTAGTGTTTAAATAACACAACATGTTGTTAACACACTATACATTTCTAATAATCCAACAAATGCACTAACTTAATTCTGCAATTTATATGTAGCTATTTTACATGGTATTTATCTCACTAGATTGTTTACAATCTTTCAGAACTTGGAAATAAAACTCTCAGGTGGAAAGTATGAAGTGGTAAAGTTTGGTAGCGGCAAACACATTCCTTATGAAGTACGTTATCTTGGCATTTACCTTGTAATTGAAGCTAAAAATGGACTGGTGTTGATCTGGGATAAGAAAACAAGCTTGACCATTAAACTCAGTCACTCCTTTCAGGTAAGTGCTTACTTCTGGACCTTGATATTACAAACGATGCTCTTTACATTAACAGCAATTTAAAACATTTTGAACTGGCACTCACTTTAACATTCCTTATCATTGCTCATGGTTGAAGTATCTCAAACCCCTTCACGTAATTATTTACTTTGAGATATATTGAGAGTTGTTATGATGGCTAATACATTCTGTTACAAAGAGTTAGCATATGATTTCCTGTTACTATTTTTATTGCCTGAGATTGATTATCACAGTCCATTCTCCAGCAAGTCACTGTATGCTTTTTCAACTGAAGCTAATGAATGAAAAGCACACTTGGAAACAATTCATTTGTGGGTCAGAGCAAGCAACACCAAGAATTGTAGGAGAAGATATCTGCCTGTTGTTGTGAGAGAATGATATTTCATGTCATTTATTTATTGCCACAAGGACTGAGTAAATTTTTGTTTGAAGAACATTGTTAATCGCCAGTGTATTTACAGACATATGAACATGTGAATCACAAGGAGGAGTAGGCCATTTGGCCCCTTAAGCCTGTTTCACCATTCAATAAGTTCACATTTGATCTGATTGTAACCTCAAATCCACATTTGTTCTGATCCTGCTAACTTTTCCCCCCTTGCTTAACTGGAATCTATTTTCTGCCTTAAAAATATTCAAGGACTCTGTCTTTTCAAGGAGAGCGTTCAAAAGACTCACAACTCTCTCGGAGAGAAAAAAATTCCACTTATCTGTTTTAAAGGGGTAACCCTTTGTTCTAGATTCTCACATAAGAGGAAACATCCTCTCCACATCTCCCCCATCATGACCTTTCAGGTTGTTGTTAAATGTTGTTTTGATCAAATTGCTTCTTATTCTAAGCTTCAGTGGATACAAGCCTAGCCTGTCCAACATTTCCTCATAAGATAGTCTGCCCATTACAGGTATTAGTCTAGAAAACCTTTTCTGAACTGCCTGCAACACATTTGCATCTGTTCATAAATACTGTAACCAGTACTGTGTACATTTCTCCAAACAGGGTCTTCCCAATTCCCTGTATAATTGAAGCATACTTTTGTATTCCATTCCTTTCACAATAAACAACAATATTCTATTGGTTTTCCTGATTACTTGCTGTTTCTGCATATGAACCTTTTGTGATCCATGCACTAGGATACCCAGATACCTTTGCATCTCAGAGCTCCGCAACCTTTCACCATTTGGTGAATGTTTCTTTTTTATTCTTCCTTCCAAAATGGACAACCACTCATTTTCCCTCATTAGACTCAATTTGCCAAATCTTTACCAATTCAGGTAATCTGGCAATATCAATTTTGTAACCACCCATGTCGTCTTCTCAATCAATTTTTCTATCAATCTTTCGTGGTCAACACATTTGGCAATACAACCTTCCTCGGCACCATTTACATAAAGGCTATGCTTGCTGACACCTAGGAACATGCTCAAGGATCTCTCATAAATAAATTTGAGCAAAGAATTACAACTACCTAATATTAAAAATTGGTTAATGAAAATAAAGAGTAAAACAAGATGGACTTATAATTTTAATTTGGAAAAACTTTCTTAATGTTCTATATGTGCATTTGGATATAATCAGTGGTGAGTATATGTAATCAATAATTATTATCAGATCATTGGTGTCAGCAAGCATTTTTTATATAAATTATAAACTGTGCCTATCTGTGTGACACGTCATTCATTACATAGAAACATAGAAAATATGCATAGGAGTAGGCCATTCGGTCTTTTGACTGCACCACCATTCAATATGAACATGGCTGATCATGCAACTCAGTATCCCATTTCCATCCTCTCCCCATACCTCTTGATCCCCTTAGCCGCAAGGGCCATGTCCAACTCCCTCTTGAATATATCTAATGAACTAGCACCAACAGCTTCCTGTGTTAGAGAATCCCACAGATTAACAACACTGAGTGAAGAAATTCTTCCTTAGGTCAGTCCTGAATGACTTATCCCTTATTCTTGGACTGTGAACCCTTGTTCCGGACTTCTCCAACATTGGGAACATTCTTCCTGCGTCCAGTCCAATCAATATGATTTTTTGTTTCTATGAAAATCTTCCCTCATTCTTCTAAATTTCAGTGAGCCTTTTTCCATAATGGTGATGCCTAGCACGAGAGGACATAGCTTTAAATTGAGGGGTGATAGATATAGGACAGATGTCAGAAGTTTCTTTACTCAGAGAGCAGTAGAGGTGTGGAATGCACTGCCTGCAACAGTAGTAGACTCACCAAATTTAAGGACATGTAAATAGTCATTGGATAAACATATGGATGAAAATGGAATAGTGTAGGATAGATAGGCTTCAGATTGCTTCCACAGGTTAGCGCAACATTGAGGGCCGAAGGGCCTGTACTGCATTATAATGTCCTATGTTCTATGCAAGAACAGTTGATCCAATCTTTCCTTATATGTCAATCCTGCTTTCGAGGGAATCAATCAATCTAGAACCTTCACTGGACTCCCTCAATAGCAAGAACATCTTTCCTCAGGCGAGGAGACCAAAAGTGCATATAATATTCAAGGTGTGGCCTCATTCAGGCCCTGTATAACTGCAACATGACATCTTTACCTCAATACTCCAATCCTACCAATCTGAAAAGGATTCATTTACACTTCCTTTCTGCTTCCTTTTAGCCAGCCAATCTTATTTCTATGCCAAAATGTTACCATCTACATCATGAGCTTTTTAGGCACAATAATCTTTGATGTGGCACCTTATCAAGTGCCTTCTGAAAGTCAGGGAATAGTACACCCACTCATTTCCCTTAATCCACCACATATGTTACCTTCTCAATGAACTCCAATAATTTGATCAAATATGATTTCATTTTCACAAAGCCATGATGACTCTTCCTGATTACCTTGAACTTAATAACAAATGTTGTCACATCTTGTTATATGAATGTGAAAGAAGTGACTAAGATCACTAGATTGTTACTGATTCTCTTTCATTATATCATCATTTCAACAACTCACTTAAATTACAAAGATATGTTTGCCTATTTTTATCATACTGAATGTCCAATGCTAATTAATATTGGAATGCATGATCAATCTTCATCTTGCCTTGGTCATTGACTGCTTTGATTTGATCACTGGCAGTTGTACATCAAACACCAAGTAAAGACCCATTGTCAGATTTTCTGTCTGTGATGTCTTAGGCACTCCCCTTGACCAGTCATATAAATGTTTCAGCTACTAGCACAACTCAAGGTAAGGTGTTTTGCACCTTGTCCATCAATGAATGACAAGGCATAAACCACTTACCTGAATGGATACAACTGAAACAATAGTCAAAAAGCATACCATCTTCCCAGCCAAAGCAACTTGCCTGATTGTCAATTTATCCACAAGTCCTTTAAGGAGGGGCTAACAACCACCCATTCTGGGGAAGCATCCCGCTGACATCGCAGGGAGAAAAGAGAATACGTTTTTTGATTGGTCAGTGCTGTTCGGGAGCTAGTTTGTGTTAACCCATTCATTCCTTTGGTGCTGCAGGTGAAGAAATCTCACTGTAGTGCAGGATAAGTGTGTCTCAGTCTTTCGAAAGGGTTAGTACAGTTAATTCATCTTCTGGTCAGTACATGGAGTTCAGAGAGTGAGTAAGTTGGGGGGGGGGGAGGTGCTATTTGTTAGACAGTAATAACTGTAATTTTTGTGAGCTAATTAACATTTAACTTGTAAACTAACATCCAATAGAAGTGTAGTCAATGTCAGTTGGTGGGATTTTGTGTTCCATCTGCAAGATGTGGTTAATGATGGATGCCGAGAGCATCCCTGATAATGAGATCTGCAGGAAGTGTAGCCAGCATCAGCTGCTCACCGAATGAATTGATCGGCTTGAGAGGCAGTTGGAGGCACTAAGGAGCACACATGTAGTGAAGAGCATCAGAGATAGAAGTTATAAAAGTGTGGTCACACACAAGTTGTAGGAAGATATATTGAGCAGCAGGTCAGTAAGTATAGAAACTGGGGAAGACCTTGAGATTAAGGCAACTATAGCTAAGAGCAAGAGCAGTCAGGCAGAGGTTGCTGAGCTTTAGTGGATTCGGAGCTTGGACTTATTTTACTACAATGTAAGAAATATGACAGGTAAGACGGATGAACTTAGAGCCTCGATTAAAGCATGGAATTATGATGCCGTTGCTATCACAGAAGCGTGGTTGAAAAAGGGACAGGACTGGCAATGTAACGCTTCAGGATATCAATCTTTTAGATGGAGGAGGAAGCAAAAGACCTACAGCAGTTGCATTACTGGTTAGGGAACATATCACAGCTGTGTTGAGAGAGGACACCCTGAAGGGATCTTGCAGTGAGGTATTATGTGTTAGACGCAGGAATAGGAAGGGTGCAGTGACAATGCTGGGATTGTAATACAGATTTCCCAGCTGCCAGTGGAGATAGAGAAAGATTCTGGAAAGAAATGAAAATAACATAGTTGCTCTGGTGGATGATTTTAACAACCCCTATATTGACTGGGACTCACTTAGTGCCAGGCATTTGGATGGGGACCAATTTGTTATATGTATCCAGGAGGGTTTTTTGAAACTGTATGTGGGTAGTCTAATGAGGGAGGGGGCCATAATGGATCTGATATTGGGAAATAAGCTCAGCCAGGTGATCAAAGTTTAAAATGGGGGATCATTTTGGAAATAGGGACCATAACTCTGTAAGTTTTTGGATATTTATAAATAAGGACAAGAATGAACCTTGGATGAAGGTATTAAATTGGGGGAAGGCCAACTATAACTGAATTAGACAGGAGTTGGAGAATGTGGATTGGGAGCGGCTGTCTGAGGGTAAATCTAAATCTGACATAGAGTCATAGAGTTGTACAGCACAGAAACAGACTCTTCGGTCCAACTTATCCCTGCCAACCAGATATCCTGAACTAATCTAGTCCCATTTCCCAACATTTGGCCCATATCCCTCCAAACCCTTCCTATTCATATACTCATTCAAATGCCTTTTAAATGTTGTAATTGTATCAGCCTCCACCACTTCCTCTGGCAGCTCATTCTATACATGCACTACCATCTGTGTGAAAAAGTTACCCCTTAGATTCCTTTTAAGTTTTTCTCTTCTCACCTTTAACCTATGCCCTCTTGTTTTGAAATCCTCCAGCCTATAGAAAAGACTTTGGCTATTCACTCTATCCATCGTCCTCATGACTTTATGGACCTCTATATGCTCACTCCTCAGCCTCCGTAACTCCAGGGAAAGTAGCCACAGCCTATTCAGCCTCTCCCTATAGCTCAAATCCTCCAACCCTGGCAACATCACTATAAATCTTTTCTGAACCCTTTCAAGTTTCACAAAATCCTTCCTATAGCAGGGAGACCAGAACTGTATGCAGTATTCTAAAAGGAGCCTAACCAATGTCCTCCATAGCTGCTCCCAAATCCTATACTCAATGCACTGACCAATAAATCAAAATGGCGAAAGTGAGGACTGCAGATGCTGGAGATCAGAGTCAAGATTAGAGTGGTACTGGAAAAGCACAGCAGGTCAGGCAGCGTCCGAGGGGCAGGAAAATCGATGTTTCGGACAGGAGCCATTCATCAGGAAATCAAACATACCAAATGTATTCTTCACTGTCCTGTCTATCTGTGACTCCACTTTCAAGGAACAATGAATCTGCACTTCAAAGTCTCTTTGTTCAGCACCACTCCCCAGGACCTTATCATTAAATGCATAAGTTCTGCCCTGATTTGCCTTTCCAAAATGCAGCACCTCACATTTATCTAAATTAAACTCCATCAGTCCTCAATGGATTTCTCAGTCCATTAACAGTTGTACTCTGAGGTAACCTTCTACACTGATCACTGCACCTCCAATTTTGCTGTCATCTGCAAACTTACCAAACATACCTCCTATGTTCACAACCAAATCATTTGTATAAATGATGAAAAGCAGTGGACCTGCACCGATCCCAATGGCACACCACTGGTTACAGCCTTCCAGTGTGAAAAGCAACCTTCTGTCTTCTACCTTTGAGCCAGTTCGATATCCAAATGGCTAGTTCCCCCTGTATTCCATGTAATCTAATCATGCTGACCAGTCTATCATGAGGAACCTTATTGAATGCCTTACTGAACTCCATATATATTGTGTCCACTGCTATGCCTTCATTAATCCTCTTTGTTACTTCTTCAAATGTGAGAATATTTTAAGGACCAATTGATTCAAGTGAAGGACAGACATGCCTCCCATGAAAGTGAAGGACAGGAATGGCAGAATTTGGGAATTTTGGATGACAGGGGAAATGTTCAGCTTAGTCAAATGAAAAAAGGCATGCCTAATGTCTAAGCAACTAAAAATAGACAAAGTTCTTGAAGAATGTAAAGCAGTTCAAACAGGGACTTATAAGGGCTAAAAGGGGCCATGAAATGTCCTTGTCAAAAGGCAGAAGAAGAATCCCAAGGCTTTTATGGTATATTAGGAGCAAGAGGGTACCTATGGAAAGAGTAGGCCCACTCACACATAAAGGAGGAAGGTTATGTGTGGAGTCAGAGGAAATGCATGAGATCCTTAATGAGTACTCTACATTGGTATTCACCAATGAGAGGGACGTGAGGCATGTTGAAGTTAGGGGAAGTATGAATACAGTCGGGCAGGTCAACATAATGAAGGACGAAGTGATGGGTGTCTTGAAATACATTAAGGTAGACAAGCCCCCAAGGCTAGATGGGATCCATCCGAATACAATGTGGGAGGCAAGGGAGGAAATAGCTGGGGCCTTAATAGATATTTTTGCATCCACTTTGGCCTCAGACAAAGTTCCTGAGGACTGGTGAATGACCAATGTTATTCCTTTGTTTAAGAAGGGAAATAGTGGTAATTCAGGTAATTACAGGATGGTGAGCTTGATGTCAGTTGTGGAGAAGCGATTGGAGATGATACTGAGAAACAGGATTTATTCACATTTGGAAGCAAATGGACTTGTTAGGGATACAAAGTTAAAAATCACACAACACCAGACTATAGTCCAACAGGTTTAATTGGAAGCACACTAGCTTTTGGAGCGCCGCTCCTTCATCAGGTGATAGTGGAGGGCTCAATCCTAACACAGAATTTATAGCAAAAATTTACAGTGTGATGTAACTGAAATTATACATTGAAAAATTGATTGTCTGTTAAGCCTTTCATCTGTTAGAATACAGTGATAGTTTCACTTCTTTCATGTATAAATCACAAAACCTTTTTTTTTTTAAAAGTTGCATTCTCGGGTTAGCTGTTAACAATGGTGTTAGCTAGACAATATGTTGAAGGTGTTGGCCCCCTGTATTCTCTGTCTATTCCATGATGTTTAGATTCTAGTCTAAAAAGTGAGATAACGGAGTTTTACATAAATTCATGCAGTTTTTGAGCTCAGAGATTTACATGAATGCATGCAGTTTTTGAGCAAAATACTGCACTGCAAATCATTGTTAGGGATAGGCAGCATGGATTTGTGTGGGAAAGGTCATGTCTCACCAACTTGATTGAGGTTTTTGAGGAGGTGACAAGAATGATTGCTTAGGTAGGGACAGTTGATGTTGTCTACATGGACTTTAGTAAGGCATTTGATAAGATACCTCATGGCAGACTGATATAGAAGGTAGAGATTCATGGGATCAGGGTCAGCTGGCTAGATGAATACAAAAGTGGCTTGATCACAGAAAACAGACTATAGCGGTGAAAGGAGGATTTTCGGTTCAGAAATCAGTAACTAGTGGTGTTCCGTAGGGATTAGTAGTGAGATCTTTGTTGATTGCAATATATATAAATGATCTGCAGGAAAATGCCAGCCTCAGCAGCAATATCCAGATCCAGAACATGAAGATTTTCAAAGTTTAGAACAAAATACTATAATTGGTAAAGAGAATTTGGAGGTCAAAACAGTAATTGTTATTTAGACAGTGTTTTTAAAATCACTGAAAAATCATAAGCAGTACCAAAGTGCAAAAATTCTGTTGGTCCATTAAAGAGCCAGCATTTTTTTCTGTTCTTCTGTCAATAAATGATGACTGGTGTAAAGCATTGATCCACTAAACATGATGACTTTGAAATACTATTAAATGCAGTTTAGTTGTCTGTCACCAGTACCAATTTATGTTTTTTTAGGGTGTAGGTTTGAGCTGAGCTGTAGGATTGATATCCAGACGTTTCATTACCTGGCTAGGTAACATCATCAGTGGCGATCTCCAAGTGAAGCGAAGCTGTTGTCTCCTACTTTCTATTTATATCTTTCTCCTGGATGGGGTTCCTGGGGTTTGTGGTGATGTCATTTCCTGTTCGTTTTCTGAGGGGTTGATAGATGGCATCTAGATCTATGTGTTTGTTTATGGCATTGTGGTTGGAGTGCCAGACCTCTAGGAATCCTTTGGCATGTCTTTGCTTAGCCTGTCCCAGGATAGATGTGTAGTCCCAGTCGAAATGTTGGTTTTTTTCATCCGTGTGTAGGGCTATGAGGGAGAGAGGGTCGTGTCTTTTTGTGGCTAGCTGGTGTTCATGTATCCTGATGGCTAACTTTCTTCCTGTTTGTCCTACATAGTGTTTGTGGCAGTCCTTGCATGGAATTTTGTAGATGACGTTGGTTTTGTCCATGGGTTGTACTGGGTCTTTTAAGTTTGTTAGTTTTTGTTTGAGAGTGTTGGTGGGTTTGTGTGCTACTAGGATTCCGAGGGGTCTCAGTAGTCTGGCTGTTCATTTCTGAAACTTCTTTGATGTATGGTAAGATGGTTAGGGTTTCTGGCTGTTTTTGGTCTGCTTGTCGTGGTTAGTTCTTGAGGAATCTGCGCACTGTATTTTTTGAGTATCCGTTCTTCTTGAATACATTGTATAGGTGGTTCTCCTCTGTTTTCTGAAGTTCGTCTGTGCTGCAGTGTGTGGTGGCTCGTTGGAATAGTGTTCTGATACAGCTTTGTTTGTGTGTGTTGGGATCGTTGCTGGTGTAGTTGAGTATTTGGTCAGTGTTTGTCAATTTTCTGTATACACAGGTTTGTAATTCTCCCTTGTCCGTTCTTTCCACTGTGACATCCAGAAATGCGAGTTTGTTGTCGGTTTCTTCCTCCTTGGTGAACTTTATGCCTGTGAGGGTGTTGTTGATGATGTTAAATGTCTCTTCTATCTTGTTTCATTTTGTGATGACAAAGGTGTCATCTAGGTAGCGGACACAGATTTTTGTTTGATGGTTGGTAGGGCTGTTTGTTCTAGTCTTTGCATTACTGCTTCTGCTATGAATCCTGATAGCGGAGATCCCATGGGTGTGCCATTGGTTTGTTTGTAGACTATGTTGTTGAAAATGAAGTGGGTGGTGAGGCACAGGTCCACTAGCTTCATGATGTCTTCGTTGGTAATGTGATTGATGGTGGTTGGTATGTGTGTGATGGTCTCTTCTAAAAGTGTGGTAAGTGTTTCCTTTGCTAGGCCGATGTTGATGGAGATGATTTTTTAAAAATTACCTTTGAAGGAAAAACTAAACAAAGAGGGACAAAGTAACCCAATAATTCTCACCTATGTTTGGTATTACAGAGTTCCATCTGTGGATTGTGTGGTAATTATGATGGCAATGTACATAATGACTTTACAACTAGAAACCGGTTGGTGGTTGTAAACATGGAGGAGTTTGGAAACAGCTGGAAGGTATCACCTGTGTGTCCAAATGCAAAGAAAAATGAAGACCCTTGTTCAGTTAACCTTCATCGAGATGCATGGGCTCAGAAGCAATGCAGCATCCTCAAGGATAAACCATTTCTAGCTTGTAATTCGCAGGTACAGCATTATTCGCCCATGAATTCTAAATATCTTTTCACCATGTTATATAAAAATCCCTAATTGTGTGTGAGCAGGAATGGTTTCCATCTTCTTTCATCCCTGATATTTTTTGCATCTTGTGTGTGCTGCCACTTTATCCATCCATCTTCAATACCTTGAACAGTGTTCCAAGTAAAGTTTGATACTTTCCTCAGTGTTAGCATTCAACAGTTGCTGGACAATTTGAATCACACCGTTGAAAAGTGCAGGAAAAAAGTTTTAACTAACTGCCTTAAGTGAAGGGATTAAAGATTTGAAATTTACAAATGGAAGTAGCTAAAGGATTTGAGTTACAGGTGAGATGCAAGCACTTGGGGCTGAAAGGCCTTATGTTGTAATGTATTTAATTCAAAGAAAATTCTCCATTTATAGAAACCGGGTTCAGAGAGTGGTGTCAAAAAGCTGGAGATAAGTCGAGTTTGGGGCAACCTGAACTGTGAGACGTTCCTCAGAAGCACCAACTTTTGGGCAATCTCTCAACTTGACTTTTGCTTAAAGCCACATTATGCATCTATATGAATATGAACTCTGTGAAATAAAATTTGAAATATCTATATTTGTATTTTTTCATGAGGTGTAAACTTTCTAATGTTTACCCTGCAGATTAATCCAACCCCATATTACGAAGCTTGTGTACGGGATGCATGTGCCTGTGACACTGGTGGAGATTGTGAATGTTTGTGTACGGCTATAGCTGCTTATTCTTTGGCCTGCAGTATGGTTGGGGTGTGCATTTCCTGGAGAAATCCTGCGTTTTGTCGTGAGTAATATTTTGTTTACATTCAAGTTAAGGCTTGGGAGAGTAGCTGAAGCCATTAACTTCCATGAAGTCACCCACATCTCAGGATTATTCACCATTCGTGACTAAGAATGATTAAGATTCTGCAACCAATGAACACAATTATTTCTGAGTCAGCCACCAGAAGATGTGCAATGGGGTTATTTTCCTTGGAAAAATGGGGAACCAGTTTATTGCTTTGTCACAGGAATCTGGGATTGAGAATATTGCAGTTCAAAGATTTGCACCTGCATCCTATCATCCCTGATATTTTTTGCATCTTGTGTGTGCCGCCACTTTATCCGTACACCTTAATGTAAATGGTTAATGTAAATAAACCTCCATTCTCTGCGGCAGAACATATTTATTGGGTAGATTTTAAATAGAATTATTGCTCTAGGCAGGATCTGTAAAGGACAAGAGGCTTACTCTACCAGATTCATACTCAGGCAATGAAAAAGCGAATCTACTCCATGATGTTTGCAAAACAAGGTGAAAAAGTAAACCGTCAACTTTCTCTTTTCAGCTCTGTTTTGTGATTATTACAATCCTGATGATGAGTGTGAATGGCACTATGCACCTTGTGGCATTCCCTGTTTGAAAACTTGCCGAAATCCTGGTGGAGCATGCTCCAAGATTATCCCCAAACTTGAAGGTATTTTTCCTACTTGTTTATTAATGTGGTGTTGATAGCACAAGTTAAATGAACAAAATCAATTTCACGCAAACATTTTTATTCACAATTAGGGAGGAAGTGGATAAATAGATTATAGAGTTCATGACTGATATTAATTGTCCAAAAAAGGACCATTTCACTCTCCCCAAAATAATTCATTAAAATAGCAGCCACTTGATGGGCAGTTCATGCAGTTGGCCTAGATATCTTCAGAAGCCAGTTTAATATTGCCACAGAAAAATTGAACTACAGCTTGCCATTACATTGACTGCAATGTTGCCAAAACACATGATGAATATCGGTCAGCAGGACAAAGATAGCAAATGGACAGGAAGGCCATCACTTCAAGGTGAATTTTAAATTCACACACCATTCTGAAATGTGTATATATTGTAATAGAGCTGTACAACACGGAAACAGACCCTTCAGTCTGACCCGTCCACTCCTACCAGATATCCTACATTGATCTAGTCCCATTTGTCAGCATTTGGCCCATATCTCTTTAAACCCTTCCTATTTATCTACTCATCAGATGCCTTTTAAATATTGTAATTGTACCTGTCTCCACCATCTCCTCTGGCAGTTTGTTCCATACGTGCACCACCTTCTGCATGAAAATGTTGCTTCTCAGGTCCCTTTTGAATTTTCCCTCTCATCTTAAACATATGCCCTCTAGTTTTGGACTCCTCTTCTCACCCTATCCATGCCCCTCATGATTTTATAAACGTCTATGGTGGCATTTTTAAATTATGCGTGTGTAAAACCCAGGAGCTCCCAAATAACAGCATTTCCAGTGATTTCCACCTTCAGAATGCAGAAACTACAAGGCGAATTCCATTGACACTAAACAGACATTGCACAGCAGATTACACTAACCATTAAAGAAATAACACAGCACAGCAGTGAATAGAAACTGCACAGCAGATTACACCAACAATTAACAGAAAATAGGCATCAGATGGCATCAATTAACAGAAACTACACAGCAGATTACACCAACAATTTGTCAAAATTATTCTGCAGATTATAACAACACATAACAGCAATGACACAGCAGATTATGCCAACACTTTAACAGAAATAACACAGCAGATTACTCAACATTGAACAGAAATCTTATGGCAGATTACACCAGAAATTAACAGAAGTTACACTGCATATTACACTGTTAATTAACAGAAATTTGCACAGCGGATGACAGCTATGAACAAACTACCCACCTGGCTACTGCAACAATGAATAAAAACTGCACAGCAGATTACATAAACAGTTAAAAGAAACTAGGCAGAACATTACATAAACAATTAACAGAAAGATTTTAGCAGATTATACCCACAATTAGCTGAAATGACACCACAGATTACACTGAAAATTAACAGAAGCTACACAGCAGAGTGCATGAACAATTAGTAGAAATCACTATGCAGATTACAACAACAATTAACTGAAAGTACACAGCATAATACAGCAACAGATAACAGAAACTACAGAGCAGTGTAGATATTTTTGATGTAACTTTCACAGACAAGTTATAACACATGCTTCAGGCCGGTGGGACTTGGACCCAGATCTTCTGGCCTGTATTAGGGACACCACCACTAGGCCACAAGAGCCCATTAGACAGTAGTGTATGCTGACTACTATTAAGGTTAGGGTGGCACGGTGGCTCACAGGTTCGATTCCAGCCTCGGGCAACTGTCTGTGTGGAGTTTGCACATTCTCCCCGTATCTGTGTGGGTTTCCTCCGGGTGCTCCGGTTTCCTCCCATAGTCCAAAGATGTGCAGGTCAGGTGAATTGGCCATGCTAAATTGCCCGTAGGTTAGGTGCGTTAGTCAGAGGGAAAGGAGTCTGGGTGGGTTACTCTTCAGAGGGTTAGTATGGACTTGTTGGGCCAAAGGGCCTGTTTCCACACTGTAGGGAACCTAATTATGATATCGATTGAACCTTTAGGTACAGCTAAATTGCTCTTTGGTTTAGAGTGGTTAAATCTAGTGGAGCTAAACTAAATTTGAGTTGCTAACCCATTAGGATATCACTGGTACAGTGAGTGAAGAGAAATGTAATTGTTTTATTACCTCACACAGGCTGTTACCCAGACTGTCCTGATGATAAGCCATTTTTGGATGAGGACAAAATGCAATGTGTTAAATTGGACAATTGCCCCTGCTACGTTAATGGAAACCACTATGAGCCAGGCCACATTGTGCCAAGCACTCAGAACTGTGAATCATGGTAAGTTTTACTATAAGCATTTCTGCATGTATTATCCATGTGACAATAAGAAAACTTTTCCTTTTTTGAGGAGTGGAGGAAAGCGCTTACCTTGTACTTAATGAGAGAAACTGATGCTGGGTGACGAGGAACATTCCTGTTTTAGAACCCAGTTTGAACGGGATCAGCACATCATGATGTCTCAGTGGCTAGCACTACTGCCTCACAAACCTGGTTTGATTCCAGCTTGAGGCGACTATCTGTGTGGAGTTTTCAATTCCTCCTTGTGTCTGCATTTACTCTGGGTGCTCTGGTTTTCTCCCACAGTCCAAACATGTGCAGGTTTCGTGGATTGGTTGGGCTAAGATTGTTCGTAGTGTCCAGGGATGAACAGATTGGGTGGATTAGCCATGAGAAATACAGGGTTAGGATAGGGGATGGTTCTAGGTGGGATGCTCTTTAGAGCATCAGTATGGACTTGATGGGCTGAATGGCCTGATTCCACACTGCAGGGTTTCTATGGGTCAGAATTGGAGCAAATCTTCCTGTGTCTCACCTAATATATCATTTCCTATAACTGTTTGGTATAATTTTAGTCTTAGGTGAAGCTGTTTAGGATATCTATTATGCTATTTAAATGCATATTCAATCAACGGTCTGTCAGAATTTTCAGTTGTGGTGGGAGAAATTCCTGAAGATTTATTCATATCACATACTGAACACATAGGATCAAATGATGTCAGCAAGTCTCAATCTATTGTTGTTGGCTTTATTGCTTGTTTTGTACCAACATCTGTTATGTTGAGAAAATGGAGAAACGGGAAGCCACTTCTATGAAGTGAGGGTGAGCAAAAAGATAAAGTTTGGAAATTGGACCAGGTGGAGAAACTTCACTGCAATGGGAGCATGAAATAATAGTTTTGCTGGTAATACTGAGAATACCTTCATAGCCACCATACAATAGTTCACTGATAATCCACATTACACAACGAAGCTTGTGTTCCCTGGACTGTTGAAGGTTAAGGAATTTTAGGAGGTAATTTGATTGAGGTTTATAATACATTAAGGGGAATGGTGAAGGAGATGGGAGAGAACCATTTCTGTTGATTGGGGAGTTTAGGACTAGGAGGCAGAGTGAAAACTGAAATTAGGAAATAATTCTACACAAAAATGGTGGCCTAATTTGTATCTCCCTTTCATAAAAGACAACTGATGCTAGATCGATTGTCAATTTAAATCTGAGATTATTAGCTTTTTTGTTAACCAAAATTATTATGGAACTTCGAGTCAGGTCAGATTAGCCATGATCTCACTGAATGGCTGAATAGGCTTGATAAGCTGAACAGAAAATATCTGTATTCTATGTTCCTGCATAATTGTAAGTAATATATCAAACCTATAATTAACAGCATTCCTATCTATCACTGATGGTAGTACTGTTACATTCACTCTGGGGCTGTGTATTGTAGTCTGCAGTTATCGATGATGATAATACAGGCACCAATGTTCTTTCCATCAAATGGCTGCCAAACAACCTTTACCACTCTTACTGCCTGTCATTAGGTTTTGTTGAAAGGATTTGCAAGTTGATACTCTACTTGTTTGGGTGCATTATGAATGTGCAAGTAAAGTGCATTCATAATGAATGCACTTTACTTGCACATTCATTGTTGAGTTGGGTTTCAAACCTGGAGCTTCTAATCAGAGGTAGGGATGCTACCCTCCAGACAATAATATCAATAGTTATCCTGAAACAAGACCTTATGTAGTCACACTCACCAGTCAACCTTATTTTATTAATCTCTCCTTATAATTTTGGCGTCTGGTTTGTACCAGGTTCACTAAATTGCTGCTGCATGTACAGGCTCTGTAGATAATGATGATCTCCAAGCTTGTCGTATTCACCAGTCTCGCTTTCTTTCCCTGACTTTTTAAACTACAATTCTTCTTGAATTCTACCCCAACCTTCCCATTTCCTAATTCCTATCCTGCAGCCTCCATATTTCCTTGATACCTTCCAGTATCCCCAAGTGTGATTCCCCTAGGCTCCTTCTTTCTTGTGAGCTCCTATAGAGGTTAGCACTGCTGCCTCACAGCACAAGGAACCCAGGTTCAACTCCACCCTCATGTGACTGTCTGTATGGAGTTTGCACATTATCCCTGTGTCTGCATGGGTTTCCTCTGGGTGCTCTGTTTAGTCCCACAGTCCAAAGACGTCCCACAGTCCAAAGATTGGCCATACTAAATTACCCATAGTGTCTAGGGATGCAGAGACTAGGTGGATTAACCATGAGAAATTCAAGGTTACAAACGAGGGTACTGGAGATGGGTCTGGGTGGAATGGAAGAGTGGTGTGGACTCGATGGACCGAATGTAGGGATACTATGAACATCTGTTCTTCAGTCATTCCTCTCTCCTTAGGCACATTATAATATATCTTATCTGTTCATCCTCACCTTTCATCAATGTCATAGAGTCATAGAGATGTTTAGCATGGAAACAGACCCTTCGGTCCAACCTGTCCATGCTGACCAGATATCCCAACCCAATCTAGTCCCACCTGCCTCCAAATCTTATTCTCACTCTTCTAACTGTTCCCCCAATATATTGTTATTCTCCCTCTCAACATGCTTCTCTGCACTGCAACCTTCATTTCCAAATCTTCCTGTCTTTTCCAAGCTGTCCATCCTGACTCCCAAATCCTTGACCCCTGACACAGTACACATTCCCCAATCTCAACTTTTTTACTGAGCACCCAAACTCCAGTCTTTCCCTTGACTTGACTATCAGCTGCACTGTCCCTGATGCCCCATTGGTCTCTGCTCTCTGCAGAGATAGAATCTGAATTTGCTGTGACATAGATTTCATGAATATATGGTCAAACTCATAGATAATTTACATCAGCTATCAGAAAGACCCTGATACAGAACAGTCTTAACAGAAATCTTCTCAAAAATTGCAGAAAATATTCAATAGCAACAATACTTCATGCATAATCTCAAGGCACTATCCAACGCCCCAGGCATTTCCATTTGTTGCACTGTTTCTTTTGCCCCAGATTAGCTACTGTAGCTCAAAAAAGCCATAGGGTTTTATGCGCATATTATATCCAGCACAGATGAATTTTCTGCAATTCTCTACACTTGTTTAGAGAATATTGCATCAAAAACTGATCCCACCAATAAATCTGATCTAATCCCAGCACAATTTAATCAGAATTTACCTATAACTTTGCTTATTTGCAGAGGCCTTTCTCATTAATCAAATTCCATTTGCACACAAGAAAGCCACAGGACATGTTTTAAAATAGGATTGTCCAACACTTTTGCATGAAGGATGGATATTTTAATATGCTGAGCAAATTTCAGAAAAGTTTGCCACAGGAGTAAACATTAAGTTCACGGAAACAAATCCAAAGTAAAAAATTAATCATTCAAAGGGATAATTAAAAATGACCATTGAAAAAGGAGCAAAGCTGTGCTAAAATCTTTCTATGCTTTCTTGATTTAGAAACAAACCAGAGAGACAAAAAGACTAGATCCCAAGTACTGATCACTACGGAAGAGGGTGAGGCTGGGGCCAAGCCAAGTATCTTACAGGGAAATTGGTTTACCTTTAGGGTTACAAGCTCCAAGCTATTGTTGGCAAAATTCACTTGAAAATGGGATCATTAGCTGCTTATCTTTTAGCCTAAGTTCCTCTCTTCTCCCAACCTGGTTCGTAGAAGATTTTGGAGAGGGAGACTTCTACACACATGTTCACCCAGCAAGGCACTCACTCGCCCATAAAGGCCTGGAGATTTGCTGATTAATATTGCTGAGGAGCACTGCAAGTGACTGTGCAAGTACCAACACATGCTTCCTCTGTCCTATTGTAACATTCTTGCTATTCCAGGCCCTATTGCTGGCAACTGCTGTTTTTCATGACCAACCAAACTCCCCTACAGCAACCTAACTTACATTTCACTCATCCATTCCCAACCACTTTCAACTGCTACTCTAACCTTTAGTCACTTCCTCTTCCTAACAGCCTGAGTCTCATTCCCTTCTTTCCTAAGCCAGTGTCCCTTAAAAGCTCACAGTTGCCATTCCAACACCACCACTGCTTCATATCTTTGGCTGAGCAAAATTATCATGTTGTGTTGTTCACTGCTCCTCCAAAGACAAACTACTGGTTTTCAGAGCAAAGGTGGGAGAGAAATGATCTTTGATCAGAGGAATTGTTCCTTGCAAATCATTCAGTTATACTTATCTGCATTTTGAACCACAGTTTGGCAAGCCTTTGGTTGGACAAGTCTATTTCAAAAGCTTCCATTTCTTTCTGAGAAACTTCTTACTGTGATCCGATCTAACTTGCAAATGGTTCTGTATAACTTCTCAAAGTCATTCTGAGTTATTTATATGAGATTACTTACTGGTGGTGAACTGAACCCTGATTAAAAGTTTTCATGATAAATATACTTTGAGCTAAACAAACTGAGTTGCAACCTTATATAAAGTGAACTTGTTCTCAAAGAAACTGTCGTAAAATGTTGATTGATCTTGCTAGTCCATTTTATGTTTCTTGGCGTGTGTATAAGTTCACAAATCTTGCCACTAGTTGTGTCCAAAATGAACATTTTAACCCATTACATTGTAGATATGTTACAATGTACCGGGTAAAAACAATGACTGCAGATGCTGGAAACCAGATTCTGGATTAGTGGTGCTGGAAGAGCACAGCAGTTCAGGCAGCATCCGAGGAGCAGTAAAATCGATGTTTCGGGCAAAAGTATTCCTGATGTCGATTTTACTGCTCCTCGGATGCTGCCTGAACTGCTGTGCTCTTCCAGCACCACTAATCTACATTGTACCGGAGACTATTTGCTTTATATAAATTGTCAATTTTTCACATTCTGTGGTTAAGTGAGTTAATGCCCTAGGATTCAACTAAAACATAGATTATCAGTTCAAGGTGATTCAATTATATTATTATAATATACTCTTTGTTGCCTTATTACAGTTTTATTCCATGTTTTCTTATTTATGATGTGTTTAAGTTTTAAACTATGATGAGAACTAAAAGCAATCTTTTCAATAAAATTACTGTGTTTTATTAAACTAAAATACTCCCAAAATTGTGAAAGTAAGTAACTTGTATATTTTTTTCTTAGCAAGTGTATAAACAGTAAAGTACAGTGCACCTATGACAAATCAGGTACGTTCATTCTGCATAATGTACTTTCCTACATAATTCTTTCTTTTGTGAGTTATTTCATAGAATGATCCTGCTGCCTTTTTTGAAGGTCAAATTATCAAGATTTTATAGGGAACTTATAAATAGATAGAGAAATATCCTTTGTATAGACTAAGGTTGCCAGGAAGAGGGAACCTAGTCTAAAAATTTTATTATATTTCAGATTCAATGTTAAGCATTTTTATTTGTAAAGGAAAGTGCTAATGGTTTGAACGTCTTTTCCACAAATGACAGTTGACCCTGGTTCAATAACCTATTGTAATCTGGGATTAATATTTTTATTACTTTTCGATAATATAAAGTTATGGAGCACAAGTGGGTGTAGTGACTTTGGGCACAGATCAGCTATGATCTCATAGATTGGTGAAAGGGATTCGTCAGGTTCTAATGCTTTATTTTTTTTTCTCTATTATTATTTTCCACGTTAGAATGCGTCTGTGTTTATGATGGCAAAACCTTCCATGAAGGTGATATTATCTACCATACAACGGATGGGATTGGAGGGTGCATCAAAGCAACATGCAGTGTAAATGGGACAATAAGCAGAGAAGTCTATCCATGTACTCCGAAGACCTCCACAACTCCCAGTACGACACTAGCCTTTGAAACAACTCCAGCACCCACTGCATCTAGCACTAGGAGTTTTACTACAGCAGAAAATACGCCAGAGAAGAGTGAAACAACACAAACAACTATACTTACAGCAACAACCATTACCCCTACAAGATCTAATACATCAAAGACAGCCCATGTCAGTGTGACAACCATTGCTGAGACAACACTAACAAGCAAGACAGTGGCTTCAACTACTCTATTGAGGACAACAATGGCAAAAACCACTGAAACTGCATCAGAACAAAGCCAATCAACATTGAGTACTGCCTCAACAACATCGGTCACCACAACAACAACTACATTATTGCCATCTTCTATGTCATCAACTACAGTCATCCCCACAACACCTCAACCATCAACCTCTCCCTCAGAAAAAACAGTTACACCCTCAAAAACTTCACCACTGACCTCTTCTATTTCTTCTACAGTCACCCCCTCAACAGCTACACCATCAACCTCTTTCATTTCTTCAACTACAGTCACTCCCATGACAACTATACCATCTACCACTACCTCAGAAAGAACATTTACCTCTTCAACTCAAACACCATCAGCTTCTTCCATCGTATTAACTACAGTCACTCCCACAGCAAGTACACCATCAGCAATTTCTTCAGTAAAAACAGTCACTCCTAGAATAACGACACTATCAATGAGCCCCATTTCATCAACTACAACCACTTCAACAACAACTACACCATTGATCTCTTCTATATCTTCAACTACAGTCACATCGACAACTACATCATTAACTTCTTCCTCAGAAAAAACAGTCATATCATCAACGCCATCGACCTCTTCCATATTTTCAACTACAGTCACTCCAACAACAACTACACCATCTACAACTTCTTCAGAAAAATCAGCAACAACAACTACATCATCAACCACTTCTTCCAACAAAACAATTACACCCACAACAACTAACCCATCAACTGCTTCTTCAGAAAAAACAATTAAGCCCTCAACAACTACACCATCGACGTCTTTCATATCTTCAACTACAGTCACACCCACAACAACTACACCATCTACCTCTTCCTCAGAACAAACAATCAGTCACACAAAACAGACACCATCAACCTTTTCCATTACATCAACTACAGTGACTCCTACAACAACTATATCATCAACCACTTCTTCCAAAGAAACTATTGTGCCCACAGCAACTACACCATCAACCACTTCTTCAGAAAAAACAATTACACCTTCAACATATAAACCATTGACTTCTTCCATATCTTCAACTACAGTCACCCTGACAACAACCACACCATCAACTTCTCCCTCAGAAAAAACAGTCACCCCATCAACAACTATGCCATTGATCTCTTCCATATCGTCTACTATATTCATCCCCCCAACAACTGCACCTACGATCACTTCTTCAGAAAAAACAGTTATGTCATCAACAACTACACCATCAACCTCTTCCATATCTTCAACTACAATCACACCCACAACTACATCATCAACCTTTTCCTCTGAAAAATCAGTTATCCCAACAAGTATACCATTGTCCTCCTCCTCAAAAGCAACATCATTCACCACTACAACAACTACATCATCAACCTCTTCCATATCTTCAGTTACAGTCACCCCTACAAAAGCTACATCATCTACTTCTTCCTCAGAAAAATCAGTCATCCCATCAACAACTACACCATCTACCTCTTCCTCAAAAACAACATCAGTCACCAGAACAACTTTACCATCTACTTCTTCTTCAGAAGAAACAACCATTCCCACAACTACATTGTCAACTTCTTCCTCAGAAAATACCTTTACCACAACTACACCATTGACCCTTCCCTTAAAAACATCATCAGACACCACTAAGACAACAAAACCATCAACATTTTCTGTGTCATCAGCTACAGTTATCCCCACAACACCTACAACATTGTCTTCCTCCTCAGCAGTGACATCCACAGCCATCCCCACAACTACAACAATATCTAGCTCTTCTTCAGCATCAACTAAACTATCTCCTCCTGTGACAGCACCATTGAAGTATAGCAAAACAACAACGAGAGCAACAACCACTTCACTGAGCACAAAAACTACTATCAGCACCTCAGAAACAAGCCAACCAACATCAACTACTTCCTCAGTATCAAAAACCAAAGTCACCCCAACAACATCCACTACTTCCTCACCATCAACAGTCCCCCTAACAACCACTGCAACATTGACTACTTCTTCTGCAACAACCATCATCTCCCCAACTACAATTGCTGCAAATACTAAAGTGACATCAGAACAAAGTGAAACAACATTCATTACAACCTCACCAACAACAGTTTGTTCATGTCAAATAAATGGGCAAATGCTGTCACCTGGTAAGTGATTAATATTTGCTATTTTAATTACTTTAAATAGGTGACTGAAAAATCCTATTCAAACTAATTAAAGTTATTTAGAAATACTACTTCAATGCCCTTCCAAATAACTTCTTTAATCTGTTTTCCTTCTTTTGGTCTCTAGTACCCCTCTCTCTGCTGTTCATTAGTCCTTTGTCAGGTTAACCATTTCAGCTTTTTAATGCCATATTCTATCCAAGTACTGTATTATTTTTGCTATCTAGCCAGCATGTATCTTCCAAATAGGTGCATAATTAAATATTAGACTTTTGCTCAATATATTGTCCTCTCCAGAGGTCTGCCTCCCTTTTATTTGACCTCTGTTGAATTTGTCACTTGAATTTATACTCATATCCAATGAGCGAAATGCAAGGAGGTTCAAGACAGGAGTCCACACATTGCACTTCCAACCTGGCAGCTTCATTTCAGGGAGAGGCATTTCCTAGTCCGCTTCAATTTTCATGAAGTCGAGCCAGCTTTCCAAAGAGTCATGGTTCACTACAGCTTAGAGGTGCTATGAACCATAGTCTGCATAAAAGAACCTTTTGAAAGCTAAGTCCAAGAAGTGTTCTGCATATAATCAGATCTAAAGTATTCCCCATATCTACTGGTATAGACCCTCATGCCCCAAAACCAAGTTGTGGCACTCACATTCCCACTTAATTACTATATAATGCATAGAGGATGAACTCTACCCCAACAATATATGTTAAAATAAAATTCTTTCCTTGATACCATTGCACATTTCTTTAACACAGGCTGATAAACATCACCATTAAAATACCAATAACAAAAACTGCAGGCACTTGAAACCTAATTATCCGATGTAAACAGTTTATATGCAATTCAGAGAAGAGATCCAATCTCCAGCACTATCAATCAAGCAGTGTTTTCCTCAGTACTCAGCTGTTTCAACAATTTAATGCATTACTGAGCATTCGGCCAAATCTCATTCTGCACTTTTCGCTGATGTATGATATGTATCTTTTATACGATACTTATCTCTAACGTGTTTCACAATTAGCTGTAATTATTCACTTTTAATATTGGTACAAAATCTGAGTCCTCACCATAGCATTGCAAAACGTAAGATAGATGTTCTTATTAAATATTCCACATAAGCTTGGCGAATTGCTTGCATTTAAACTTAACATTCTGATATTTTCCAAAGTGACATGTCTTCAACATAAGTTTGGAAAACAATATCAAAGCTGAGATAAATTTGTATCTATTTGCATAGTATTGTGGTTATAGGTGATTTTAACTTCCCCACTATTAACTGGGACTCCCTTAGTGCCAGGAGCTTAGATGGGATGAGATTTGTTACGTATATCCAGGTGGGTTTCTTTTAAACAACATGTAGTTAGTCCAACGAGGGAAGAGGCCATTTTAGACCTTGTAATGGAGAATGAGTCTGTATTCTGTGGGGGAGCATTTTGGGAACAATGATGATTAATTCTGTATGTTTTAGGATGGTTACGGATAAGAATGAGACTGGTTTTGTTTTGGGAAATCATGTAGGATTGTCAACATGGCTTTGTGCATGGGAAATTGTGTCTCACTAACTTGGTTAAGTTTTTTGAAGAGGTTACAGAGAGGATTGTTGAAGGCAAAGCAGTAGATGTTGTCTATATAAACTTCAATAAGACATTTCACACGTTTCCACATGATAGACTAGTTAGCAAAGTTAGATCATATGGAATCCAGAGGCAATTAGCCAATTGGATACAAAATTATCTTGAAGGTCAGAGATGGAGGGTGGTGGAATTGTTTTTCAAACTGGCGACCTGTGACCTGCAGTGTGCAGCAAGGATTGGTGCTGGGTCTACTGCATTTCACCGTTTATATAAATGATTTGGATGTGAATACTGGAGGTATGATTAGTGAGTTTGCGCATGACACCAAAATTGATGGTGTAGTGGATGGTGAAAAAGGATATCTCAGATTACAACAGGACCTTGATCAGATAGGTCGATGGACCAAGGAGTCACAGATGGAGTTTATTTCAGATAAATATGAGGTGTAGCATTTTGGCGGGGCATACCAGGGCAGGACTTACACACTTGATGGTAAGGTCCTGGGGAGTGGTGCCGAACAAAGAGAACTAGAGATGCAGGTGTATAGTTCCTTGAAATTGGTGGTGAAGAAAGCATTTGGTACACTTGCCTTCATTGCGTTTCTGATTGAGAGGTTGTGTTGTGGCTGTACAAGACATTGGTGAGGCCAGTTTTAGAATACTGCATTCAGTACTGGACTCCCTGCTATAGAAAAGATTTAAAAAAAAACTTGAAAGAGTTCAGAAAAGATTTACAAGGATGTTGCTGAGATTAGAGGATTTTAGCTATGGGGAGAGACTGAATAGGTTGGGGTTTCTTTTCCTGGAGTGTCAGAGACTGAGGCATAACCTTATTGAGGTTTATAAAGTAATGAGAGACACATATAGAGTGAAAAGCCAAGATCTTTTTAGGGTTTGGGAGTTTAAAACTAGTGGGTAATGATTTAAGAAGAGGAGAAAGATTTAGAAGGAACCTTTGGGGCAACGTTTTATGCAGAGAGTGGTGCATGTATGGAATGAGCTGCCAGAGCAAGTGATCGAGGCTGGTACAATTGAAAAGATATCTGAAATGTACATGAATAGGAAGGATTTAGAGGGATATGGGCCAAATGCTAGCAATTGGGACTCAATAAGTTTAGAATATCTGGTCAGCATGGACAAGTTGGACCAAATGGTCTGTTTTTCTGTGCTGTATAATTCTATGACTCTATAGCTTTATGGTTCTTGGGCTAAATTGGGGGAAAGCAAATTATAACAGTATGAGACATGAAATGGAGACATTAGATTGGAGCGATTGTTTGAGGGTAAATCCCCTCATGACAAGTGTGAGTGTTTTAGAACCTAGTTAATCCAAGTTAAAGACCAGTATATTCCTGAGAGGCTAAAATATAAGAGTGACAAGATTCAGGAATCCTGCATGACAAGAGATATTGAAAGATTAATCAAAAAAGAAAAGGCAGCATATGTAATATTTCAGAAACTGAAATCAGGCAAAGCCCTGGAGGAATATAAACAAAGCAGAAAAGAACTTGACAAAGGAAATAGGAGGGCTAAAAGGGGCCATGAAGGATTAAGGAGAAAACCAAGACATTTTAGACATACATACACTCTTTGTGTGGATTCAGAAGAAGTGGGTAAGGCCTTAATGAGTAATTCACCAAGGAGAAGGACATAGATGATGGGAGGATTAGGGAGGGAATATTGATATTCTAGGGCATGTCAATACGAAGCAGGAGTAGGTGTTGGCTGTCTTGGAAAACATTAAGGCAGGTGAGCCTTACTTAAATTGTAGGAAATTATTGGACAGGATTTACTCACATTGGAGGAAAATAGACTTATGAGAAATATTCAGCATTGATGAGGGTCAGGCAGTGGCTGTTGTCTGTATGAACTTTATAAAAGCATTTTACATGGTCTGTCATGGTAAGCTTGGTCCAGAAGATTAAGTCACATGGGATCTACAGTGAGTTGGAAAGTTGGATACAAAGTTCACTTGGTCATTGAAAATGTGTTGCAAGGGACTGCTGCGACATTTATAGTTTGTAATATGTAGAAATGATTTGAATAAACATGTAGGTAGTGTAGTTGGTAAGTTTGCAAATGCCATGAAAATTGGTGGAGTCATGGATAGTAAGGAAAGTTGTCCAAGATTACAACAGGATATAGATCAGTTGGAAAAGATGGCAAGGAAATGGCAGGTGGAGCTTAATCTGGATAAGTGTAAGGTGATACACTTTGAAAGGCCAAATTGAAGATTATCTACATTCTTTTCATGACAAAGGGATCTTTATCAATTGGATCAAAATGCTGAGGAATGGCAGGTGAACTTCAATTTGGATAAATGTGAGGTATTGCATTTTAGTAAAACAAACAAAGGCAGGAGCTGTACAATTAATGTTAGGTCCTTGCGTAGTGTTGTAGAACAGAGAGATCGAGGGATTCAGGTCTATAATACTTCAAACTTTGTGTCACAGATAGACAGGATGGTTAAGAAGGCATTTAGCACACTTGCCCTCATTGCTCAGACTTTTGAGTGTAGGAGTTGAGGTTGTGCAGGATGTTGGTGAGGTCTTTTCTGGAGTTGTGTGTGCAGTTCTGGTCACCCTATTATAGGAAAGATAATACTAAATTGGAGAGAGGTCTGAAAAGATTTACTAGGATGTTGCCAGGAATGGAATGCTTGAGTTATAAAAATAGGCGGGATAGGCTGGGACTTGTTTCAGTGTAGTATAGGAGGTTGATTGATGGCCTTAGAAAAGTATAGAAAATCAGGAGGGACACAGTCAAGGAGAAGAGAGTCATAGAGTCATAAAGAAGTACTGCACAGAAACAGACCTTTTGTCCAACCCGTCCATGCTGACCAGATAACCTAACCTAATCTAGTCCCATTTGCCAGCACTTGGCCCATATACCTCAAAACCCTTCCTATTCATACACTCATCCAGATGCCTTTTAAATGCTGCAATTGTACCAGCCTTCACCACGTCCTCTGGCAGCTCTTTCCATATACTCACCACCCTCTGCATGAAAAAGTTACCCCTTAAGTCCATTTTATATTTTTGCCCTCTCACCGAAAAGGCTTTTCCCTAGGGTGGGGGAATTCCCTAGGGTGGGGGTAGGGGGCATATTTTTAAGGCGAGAGGAGAAAGATTTAAAAAGGACATCAGGGGAAATTGATACTAAAAGAGTGGTTAGTGTGTTGAATGCATTGAGGAAGGCATGGAAGTAGAAACAATGAAAATGGTTAAAAGACAATTAGATAAGTACATGAATAGCAATGGGTAGGGGGGAATATGGGCCACGTGCAGAGTCGTGGCATGAGTTTCGTTCGGGAACATGTTTGGCATGGAGTGCTTGGACTGAAGAGTCTGTTTCAATGCAGTATCGCTTGAGGGAATTAAATACCCATGTTTACGCACTGGCAATCATTTCCATGTGTTTTTTTCATCTGGAAACTGAAATAATACAAGTTGTAGGAAGGATACACTGTAGCTCCTCTGTTTTGCTCCAATTCACCAGTAATATGACACATTCCAACATCTCTCCAAAACCCATTTGCCACAAATGTCAGTCAGCTATCGCATTGACTTCAGATTTCACACTTTCATGCAAACTCTTGTTTTGCAGAATACCATTCATCTGGTCTCCATGAGGACCTTCCACAAATTACTGGTGCAGTGTGAAAGTCTTTTAGCTTCACTACAGGGATGAGCAACATGGTGAATAAATTTAAGGGCAGTCAACACAAATGCAATGATGCCATATCTAATTTACATTAGGGTCAGTACAATCAGCGAAATGCATTTTTGCTGTTTGGAACCTGTTCTACCTGTTTGTAAATGAAGCATATCCAGGGACTTTAGCAACCGTGTAATGAATGCGATATATCCTCACGAATTATTTTCCTGCCAAAGTTGCTGGTTAGAGCATACATGACATTTGCCCATAATTTTAACGTGTCGTCTTCATGCATGGTAATTGCACAGTCATGTTTATTTTCTCATGGTTCCAAGAACAGCAGCCACTGTCGTCTATATATTGACAAGAAGGTAAATAGAGTGGCTGTGTGAGAACTCATTATGAGATGCCTGTAACATAATTTTCATGACTTTTATCTTCCAGGACAGGCAGTGGTAACTTCTGTCGGTAAATCAGACCTGTGTAATTTTACGCTCTGTACCAAGAGCTGTGAGATTGTGAAGTACACAGGCAAATGTCACACCACTACAGCACCCACTACAACTCCATCCGAAACTGCAACAACAGTAACAGTAACTCCCACAACTACAGAAACAACAAGATGCTCTTGCCACGCCAATGGACAAACATTATCACCTGGTTAGTGTATCAATTGAAATGAAATCTGGTACCATGATGACTTATATAAGAATTCTTGATTGTGGATGCTTGAAATTAGAAATCAAAAGTGAATTTGTTGAAAAACTCAGCAGGTGGTTTGGCAGCCTGTGTGGAGAGAAAGCAGGGTCAATGAAGTCAAGTGTGGGCAGCACGGTGGCACAGTGGTTAGCACTGTTGCCTCGCAGCGCCAGAGACCCGGGTTCAATTCCCGCCTCAGGCGACTGACTGTGTGGAGTTTGCACGTTCTCCCCGTGTCTGCGTGGGTTTCCTCCGGGTGCTCCGGTTTCCTCCCACAGTCCAAAGATGTGCAGGATCAGGTGAATTGGCCATACTAAATTGCCCATAGTGTTAGGTAAGGGGTAAATGTAGGGGTATGGGTGGGTTCGCTTCGGCGGGTTGGTGTGGACTTGTTGGGCCGAAGGGCCTGTTTCCACACTGTAATGTAATGTAATCTAATCTAATCAATGCAGAATCTCTGAGCTGAGTCCATGTTATCTCTGATGGATGCTCATTTGGCAATTCCAACATAGTGAATGTGATATGTTCTGATTAATCATTTGTCGGCGAAGAACACTGGTTAAAATATACTTGTCCATTCGCATAACTTGAACATATAGTTTCAGAAGAGGAGCCACTGTCGTGTGTATATTGAAGCAAAGATAAATAGAGTGGCTGACTGAGGAATTGTCATGAGATGCCTTAACCTAATTTTCATGACTTTTATCTTCCAGGGCAGGCAGTGGTAACTTCTGTCGGTAAATCAGGTTTGTGTAATTTCACTATCTGTACCAAGAGCTGTGAGATTATGACGTACACGGGTAAATGTCAAACCACCACAGCACCGACCACCACTCCATCTGAAACTACAACGACAGTCACAGTAACTCCCACATCTACAGAAACCACAAGATGCTCTTGCCACGCCAATGGACAAACATTATCACCTGGTAAGTGTATCAACTGAAATGAAATCTGGTACTGTGACGAATTGCATAGGCAAGCTGGGAATCTTTGAGGAGAAAGTGAGGTCTGCAGATGCTGGAGATCAGAGCTGAAAATGTGTTGCTGGAAAAGCACAGCAGGTCAGGCAGCATCCAGGGAACAGGAGAATCGACGTTTCGGGCATAAGCCCTTCTTCAGGAATGAAGAAGGGCTTTTGCCCGAAACGTCGATTCTCCTGTTCCCTGGATGCTGCCTGACCTGCTGTGCTTTTCCAACAACCATTTTCAGCTCAAGCTGGGAATCTTGTCTGATATGTGTCTCCATCAAATGATCAGAACTGTAATCAAGAATGCATCCTAACCTGGCCATTCCAACATTGTGATTGACTTGTTCCAGGCAGTTGCAGAAAGTGGAAATGTTGTTGCCTTGTTTCATTTAATCAAACAAATTGTGTTGCTTTTCTGCTTGACGAATATGTGCACGTTGTTGTTGCTTTGGGAAGTATAAGAAGAAAGGAACAAAGTTCACTTTGCACTAACGTTACTGTCGTTTGCTCACTTGTCAGTTTACGTCAGCTAACCATTCGTACGCACCATTTAGATCTTTGCCACACCCATTTACCTCATCAATCAGCTTGTGTTGATTTCAGATTTCAAAGTTCCATGCTAAATCTTGCCTTGCAGAATACATTTGCTTCAGCTTTTAGGAAGATCTCATCAGTTCTTTGTCTTCTTTGTTTCCTCAATTATCTCGATTTTCTGTAATGATAAATGAACATTTACAAGTCCTGATACTTTTTGGAAATGAAAGGAGAATGTAAGGATTTTCACTCTCCTCTGGAGAGATTTGCTTAATCATCGGCCATTTTTCTTGTCTGACGACACCACACCATTTATATCTTATCTCAGCCATTTACCATATCTATTGGACAGCGGTCACGTTGACTTCAGATTTCATAGTTTTTAGCCAAGTCCTATCTTGCAGGATGACATTATTCTGATCTTGAGGAACTTTTTGCAATATTTTTTCGTGCAGTTTTAAATTCTTTGAGCTTCTTTACAAAGATGAGCAACATGGTGAACAAATTCAAGGGCAGACAACTCAAATGCAAATATGCCATTTACTACGTTGCATTAGGGTCAGTGCATTCAGCCAAATGTGTTTTTATAGTTTGCAGCCTGTTCTAACTATTTGTAAGTGAACAGTAGCCCCTGCCGTCTATATATTGACCAGAAGGTAAATAGAGTGGCTGTGTGAGAACTCATCATGAGATGCCTGTAACATAATTTTCATGACTTTTGTCTTCCAGGACAGGCAGTGGTAACTTCTGTAGGTAAATCAGACCTGTGTAATTTCACACTCTGTACCAAGAGCTGTGAGATTGTGAAGTACACAGGCAAATGTCACACCACTACAGCACCCACTACAACTCCATCCGAAACTGCAACAACAGTAACAGTAACTCCCACATCGACAGAAACAACAAGATGCTCTTGCCACGCCAATGGACAAACATTATCACCTGGTAAGTGTATCAACTCAAATGAAATCTGGTACCGTGATGAGAGTGAGGAGGCAAATATCTGCACCAGCAGCTTAGCAACCTCCTTTCTCGCTTCCCAGAGTAGCCTAGGATAAATCTGGTCTGGCCCTGGGGACTTATCAATCTTATTGTTTTCCAAAATTTCTAGCGCATCAACTTCATCAATCTTGATCTGGTCAAGACCGTATCCCAGCTCCTCAAAGTTCTCATTCACAACAAATTCCCTTTCCTTGGTGAAAACCAAAGTAAAAAACTAATTTAGGGCTTCCCACGCACAAGTTTCCTCCGCTATCCCGGACTGGCCCTACCTTCTCCCTGATCATTTTCTTATTCTTCACGTATGAGTAAAATGCCTTTGGGTTCTCCCTAATCTTTCTTGCCAAGACTTTTTCGTGCCCCCTCCTGGCTCTCCTCACTCCATTTCTGAGATCCTTTCTAGCAAGCCTGTAATCTTCTAAAGCTATGCTAGATCCTTGTTTCCTGCACCTTATATAAGCTCCCTTCTTCTTTTTGATGAGAAGTTCCTCTGTTCTCGTCATCCACGGTTCCTTAATCTTACCCCATCTTGCCTGTCTCAGAGGAACAAGTTTGTGCATCATTCGCAACAACTGCTCTTTAAATTGTCTCCACACGTCTGCTGTGCCCTTTCTGTGGAACAATTGCTCCCAATCTGTACTTCCCAACTTCTGTCTGATAGTTTCATAATTTCCTTTTCCACGATTAAATATCTTCTCTCGGTAACTGCTGCTTTCACTCTCCAAGGCTATGCTAAATGTGAGGCAGTTGTGATCACTTTCACCAAAGTGCTCTCCTACCATGAGATCTGATGCCTGTCCTGGCTCTTTGCCGAGCACCAAATCCAAAATGGCCTCTCCCCTCACCGGCCTGTCTACATAATGAGTAAGGAACCCCTCCTGAACACACCTGACACCAACGGCTCCATCCAAACCATCTGCACTTTGGAGGTTCCAGTCGATATTGGGAAAGTTGAAATCGCCCATAACAACAACCCTGCTACTTCTGCATTTTTCCAGAATCTGCCCGCCTATGAGATCTTCAATCTTTCTACTGCTATTAGGTGATCTGTAGAAAACCCCCAATGTGGTGACTGTTCCTTTGATGTTCCTAACTTCCACCCCATACTGACTCAGTAGACAAACCTTCCTCAACAACCTTCGTTTCTATAGCTGTGATGCACTCTCTGATTAGCAATGCTACACCCCCTCCTCTTTTTCCACCCTCCCTGTTCTTTTTAAACGTTCTAAACCCTGGAACATCAAGCAACCATTCCTGCCCCTTGGAACCCACGCCTCCGTTATGGCCACAATAGCGTAGCCCCAAGTACTGATCCATGCTCTAATTTCGTCATTCTTATTTCGGACACTCCTTGCATTAAAGCAGGCACACTTTAACCGATCCCTTTGTTTCATCGCATTAGAAACCTTCCTAATAGATTCAATACATCTTGTCACTGTCCCGTCTGCAACTGACCCACCTCTCAGACATGTGACTCTGATTCCCCCACTCCTGCCAAACTAGTTTAAACCCTTCTGAATCACACAAGCAAATCTTCCACCCAGAATGTTTGTGCCCCTCCAGTTCAGGTGCAACCCATCCTTCATGTACAGGTTCCACCTTCCCCAGAAGGTATCCCAGTGGTCTAGGTATGTGAAGCCCTCCCTCCTGCACCAGCCTTGCATCCACGTGTTTAACTGCACTCGTTGACTGTGGCACCGGTAGCAAACCTGAGATCACTACTGCCCTCATCCTGCTCTTCAGCTTCCAATCTAACTCTCTGTAGTCACTTTTCAGATCCTCAATCCCTTTCCTGACTATATCATTGGTGCCAATATGTACCACTATTTCTGGCTACTCACCCTCCCCTTTCAGAATCTTGTAAACCCAATCGGTGACATCCTGGACCCTGGCACTGGGGAGGCAACATACCTTCCGAGAGTCCCGTACCTGGCCACAAAATCTCCTGTCAATCCGTCAAACTGCAGAATCCCCTACCACTAGCACTTTTCTATTTTCTCCCTTTCCCTTCTGAGCCACAGTACCAAGCTCAGTGCCAGAGACTTGACAACTATGGTTTTCCCCTGGTAGGCTGTCCCCACCAGCAGTATCCAAAACGGTATACTTATTGCTGAGGGAAACGGCCACAGGGGATCTCTGCTCTGACCGTCAGTTCCATTTCCTCCCCCTGACAATAACCCACCTGTCGTTATCCTATGTCTGGGAAATGACCATCTCCCTGTACATCCTTGCAATTTCCCCCTCAGCCTCCTGGATGATCTGTAGTTTATTTAGCTCCACCTCCTGTTCCCTAACTCGGTTTCCGAGGAGCTGGAGTTGGGTGTACTACACGCAAATGTAGTCAGCAGAGACATGTGAACTGTCTCTCACCAGCCACATTCTGCAAGAGGAACATGTAACTGTCCAAACAGCCATAACCCGCTACTCAAAAAGCCTTCACAGAACTAAACAAAGGAAGAGAAGCAAAAAAAAGAGAAAACTGAAAACATATCTAGTTTACAAACTCTTAGTATGGTTAGAGAAGGTGGGTGGGAGGGAGGCTCTACAGTGTAGGGCCTCAGGTTTAGAACTCACAAATAGCATTGCTTTTCTGCTTGGCAAACATGTGCAGGTGGTTGTTTCTTTGAGAAGTGAAAAAAATAAAGGAACAAAGTTCACTTTGCACGAACGTTAGTGTCCTTTGCTCTCTTGTCTGTGTACGTCGGCGATACATTCGTATGCACCATTTAGATCTTTGCCACACCAATTTCCCTCATCAATCAGCCTGTGTTGATTTCTGATTGCAATGTTCCATGTCAAATCTTGTCTTGCAGAATACATTTGTTTTGGCTTTTTGGAACATCTCATCTTTTTTGTTTCATCAATTATCTCAGTTTTCTGCAATGCTGAACGAACCTTTAAATGTCCTGGTTCTTTTTTGGAAATGAAAGGAGAATTGTTAGAATTTTCACTCTCCTCTGGAGCTTCTGTGCTTTGCTTAATCTTCAGACATTATTTTCTTGTCAGACGAGACCACACCATTTATATCGTATCTCAGCCATTTACTACATCTATTGGCCAGTGGCCATATCGACTTCAGATTTCATAGTTTTTTAACCATGCCTTGTCTTGCACGATGACAGATTCTGATTTTGAGGAAGATCTTGCAATGTTTTTTATTGCAGTTTGAGATTCTTTGAGTTTCACCAAAGAGATGAGAAATATGGTGAACAAACACAAGGCCAGACAACTCAAATGCAATGATGCCATATCTAGGTAACATTAGGGTCAGTACAATCAGCCAAATGCTTGTTTGCTGTTTGGGACCTCTTCTACCTTTTGGTAAGTGATGCATATCCAGGGACTTTAGCAACAGTGTAATGAATGCGATATATCCTCACAAATTATTTTCTTGTCAAAGTTGCTGGTTAGAGCGTACATGACATTTGCCCATAATTTTAACGTGTCATCTTCATGCATGGTAATTGCACAGTCATGTTTATTTCCTCATGGTTCCAAGAACAGTATCCACTGTCGTCTATATATTGACAAAAAGGTAAATAGAGTGGCTGTGTGAGAACTCATCATGAGATGCCTGTAACATAATTTTCATGACTTTTGTCTTCCAGGACAGGCAGTGGTAACTTCTGTCGGTAAATCAGACCTGTGTAATTTCACGCTCTGTACCAAGAGCTGTGAGATTGTGAAGTACACAGGCAAATGTCACACCACTACAGCACCCACTACAACTCCATCCGAAACTGCAACAACAGTAACAGTAACTCCAACAACGACAGAAACAACAAGATGCTCTTGCCACGCCAATGGACAAACATTATCACCTGGTAAGTTTACCTGTTGAAATGAAATCTGGTATTCTGTTGAGTTACACAAGAAGTCTGGGAATGGTAGAAAACCCTCTTGACTGTGGATGCTTGAAATCAGCAATCAAAAGTGAACTTGCTGGAAAAATTCAGCAGCTGGTCTGACAACCTGTGTGGAGAGACAGCAGGGTCAATGAAGTCAGTGCAGAATCTCCAAGCTGAGTCCATGTTATCTCAGATGGATACTCATTTGGCAATTCCAACATAGTGGATGTGATAGGCTCTGATTGATCAATTTTTGGAGAAGAACGCTGGTTAAAATATACTTGTCCGTTCCAAAATTCTAACACGTTGTTTCAGAAGAGGAGCCACTGTCGTGTATATGTTGAAACAAAGATAACTAGAGTGGCTGATTGAGAAGCTGTCGTGAGACGCCTGTAACATAATTTTAATGAGTTTTGTCTTCCAGGGCAGGCAGTGGTAACTTCTGTCAGTAAATCAGGTTTGTGTAATTTCACTCTCTGTACCAAGAGCTGTGAGATTATGACGTACACGGGTGAATGTCAAACCACCACAGCACCGACCACCACTCCATCTGAAACTACAACGACAGTCACAGTAACTCCCACATCTACAGAAACCACAAGATGCTCTTGCCACGCCAATGGACAAACATTATCACCTGGTAAGTGTATCAACACAAATGAAATCTGGTACCATGACAAATTACACAGGCAAGCTGGGAATCATGTCTGATGTGTGTCTCCATCAACCTCTCAGAACAGTGATCAAGAATGCACCCTAAACTGGCAATTCCAACATTGTGAATGACTTGTTCCAAGCAGTTGCAGAAAGTGGAAACTTTCTTGTCTTGTTTCATTTCATCAAACAAATGGCATTGCTTTTCTGCTTGACGAACATGTGCAGGTGGTTGTTTCTTTGGGAAGTGAAAGAAGAAAGAAACTAAGTTCAATTTGCACTAACATTAATGTACTTTGCTCACTTGTCTGTTTATGTCTGCTAACCATTCGTACGCACCATTTAGATGTTTGCCACACCAATTTACCTCATCAATCAGCCTGTGTTGATTTCTGATTGCAATGTTCCATGCCAAATCTTGTCTTGCAGAATATGTTTGTGTTTAGCTTTTAGGAAGATCTCATCTTTTTTGTTTTATTAATTATCTTGGTTTTCTGCAATGCTGAACGAACCTTTAAATGTCCTGGTTCTTTTTGGAAATGAAAGGAGAATGTTAGAATTTTCACTCTCCTCTGGAGCTTTTGTGCTTTGCTTAATCTTCAGACATTTTTTTTCTTGTCTGACGAGACCACACCATTTATATCTTATCTCAGCATTTACCACATCTATTGGCCAGTGGCCATATTGACTTCAGATTTCATAGTTTTTAACCATGCCTTGTCTTGCACGATGACATATTTTGATTTTGAGGAAGATCTTGCCATATTTTTTAATGCAGTTTGAAATTCTTTGTGTTTGAATACAAAGCTGTGAGAAATGGTGAACAAACACAAGGTCAGGCAATTCAAATGCAATGATGCCATATCTAGGTTACATTAGGGTCAGTACAATCAGCCAAATGCATGTTTACTGTTTGGATACTGTTCTACGTTTTGGTAAATGAAGCACATCCAGGGACTTTAGCAACAGTGTAATGAATGTGATATATCCTCATAAATAATTTTCCTGTCAATATTGCTGGTTAGAGCATACATGACATTTGCCCATAATTTTAACGTGTCGTCTTCATGCATGGTAATTGCACAGTCATGTTTATTTCCTCATGGTTCCAAGAACAGTAGCCACTGTCGTCTATATATTGACAAGAAGGTAAATAGAGTGGCTGTGTGAGAATACATTATGAGATACCTGGAACATAATTTTCATGACTTTTGTCTTTCAGGACAGGCAGTGGTAACTTCTGTCGGTAAATTAGACCTGTGTAATTTCACTCTCTGTACCAAGAGCTGTGAGATTGTGAAGTACACGGGCAAATGTCACACCACCACAGCACCCACTACAACTCCATCCGAAACTGCAACAACAGTAACAGTAACTCCCACAACTACTGAAACAACAAGATGCTCTTGCCACGCCAATGGACAAACATTATCACCTGGTAAGTGTATCAATTGAAATGAAATCTGGTATTCTGTTGAGTTACACAAGAAGTCTGGGAATGGTAGAAAACCCTCTTGACTGTGGATGCTTGAAATCAGAAATCAAAAGTGAATTTGCTGGAAAAATTCAGCAGCTTGTGGAGAGACAGCAGAGTCAGTGAAGTCAGTGCAGAATCTCCAAGCTAAGTCCATATTATCTCTGATGGATACTCATTTGGCAATTCCAACATAGTGAATGTCATAGGTTCTGATTGATCAATTTTTGGAGAAGGATGCTGTTTAAAATATACTTGACTGTTCCAAAACTTAAACACGTAGTTTCAGAAGAGGAGCCACTGTCGTGTATATATTGAAACAAAGATAACTAGAGTGGTTGATTGAGAAGCTGTCATGAGATGCCTGTAACATAATTTTCATGACTTTTGTCTTCCAGGGCAGGCAGTGGTAACTTCTGTCGGTAAATCAGGCCTGTGTAATTTCACTCTCTGTACCAAGAGCTGTGAGATTATGAAATACACCGGCAAATGTCAAACCACCACAGCACCGACCACCACTCCATCTGAAACTACAACGACAGTCACAGTAACTCCCACAACTACAGAAACCACAAGATGCACTTGCCACGCCAATGGACAAACATTATCACCTGGTAAGTGTATCAACTGAAATGAAATATGGTATCATGACAAATTGCAACAGTGTAATGAATGCGATATATCCTCACAAATAATTTTCTTGTCAAAGTTGCTGGTTAGAGCGTACATGACATTTGCCCATAATTTTAACGTGTCGTCTTCATGCATGGTAATTGCACAGTAATGTTTATTTCCTCATGGTTCCAAGAACAGTAGCCCCTGTCGTCTATATATTGACAAAAAGGTAAATAGAGTGGCTGTGTGAGAACTCATCATGAGATGCCTGTAACATAATTTTCATGACTTTTGTCTTCCAGGACAGGCAGTGGTAACTTCTGTTGGTAAATCAGACCTGTGTAATTTCACGCTCTGTACCAAGAGCTGTGAGATTGTGAAGTACACAGGCAAATGTCACACCACTACAGCACCCACTACAACTCCATCCGAAACTGCAACAACAGTAACAGTAACTCCCACAACTACAGAAACAACAAGATGCTCTTGCCACGCCAATGGACAAACATTATCACCTGGTAAATGTATCAATTGAAATGAAATCTGGTATTCTGTTGAGTTACACAAGAAGTCTGGGAATGTTAGAAAACCCTCTTGACTGTGGATGCTTGAAATCAGCAATCAAAAGTGAATTTGCTGGAAAACTTCTGCAGGTGGTCTGGCAACTTGTGTGGAGAGAATGCAGGATCAATGAAGTCAGTGCAGAATCTCCAAGCTGAGTCCATATTATCTCTGATGGATACTCATTTGGCAATTCCAACATAGTGGATGTAATAGGTTCTGATTAATCAATTTTTGTGTGAAGAACGCTGGTTAAAATATACTTGTCCGTTCCAAAACTTAAACACTTGGTTTCAGAAGAGGAGCCACTGTCGTGTATATGTTGAAACAAAGATAACTAGAGTTGTTGATTGAGAAGCTGTCATGAGACGCCTGTAACATAATTTTCATGACTTTTGTCTTCCAGGACAGGCAGTGGTAACTTCTGTCGGTAAATCAGGCCTGTGTAATTTCACTCTCTGTACCAAGAGCTGTGAGATTATGAAATACACCGGCAAATGTCAAACCACCACAGCACCGACCACCACTCCATCTGAAACTACAACAACAGTCACAGTAACTCCCACATCTACAGAAACCACAAGATGCTCTTGCCACGCCAATGGACAAACATTATCACCTGGTAAGTGTATCAACTGAAATGAAATATGGTATCATGACAAATTGCATAGGCAAGCTGGGAATCTTGTCTGATGTGTGTCTCCATCAACCTGTCAGAACAGTGATCAAGAATGCGCCCTAAACTGGCAATTCCAACATTGTGAATGACTTGTTCCAAGCAGTTGCAGAAAGTGGAAACTTTCTTGTCTTGTTTCATTTCATCAAACAAATGGCATTGCTTCTCTGCTTGACGAACATGTGCAGGTGGTGGTTTCATTGGGAAGTGAAAGAAGAAAGAAACTAAGTTCAATTTGCACTAACGTTAATGTACTTTGCTCACTTGTCTGTTTATGTCTGCTAACCATTCGTACGCACCATTTAGATGTTTGTCACACCAATTTACCTCATCAATCAGCCTGTGTTGATTTCTGATTGCAATGTTCCATTCCAAATCTTGTCTTGCAGAATATGTTTGTGTTTAGTTTTTCGGAAGATCTCATCTGTTTTGTTTCATTAATTATGTTGGTTTTCTGCAATGCTGAACGAACCTTTAAATGTCCTGGTTCCTTTTGGAAATGAAAGGAGAATGTTAGAATTTTCACTCTCCTCTGTAGCTTCTGTGCTTTGCTTAATATTCAGACATTTTTTTTCTTGTCTGACGAGACCACACCATTTATATCGTAACTCAGCCATTTACTACATCTATTGGCAGTGGCCATATTGGCTTCAGATTTCATAGTTTTTTAACCATGCCTTGTCTTGCACGATGACAGATTCTGATTTTGAGGAAGATCTTGCAATGTTTTTTAATGCAGTTTGAAATTCTTTGATTTTCACCAAAGAGATGAGAAATATGGTGAACAAACACAAGGCCGGGCAACTCAAATGCAATGATGCCATATCTAGGTTACATTAGGGTCAGTACAATCAGCCAAATGCATGTTTACTGTTTGGATACTGTTCTACGTTTTGGTAAATGACGCATATCCAGGGACTTTAGCAACCGTGTAATTAACGCGATATATACTCACAAATAATTTTCCTGTCAAAATTGCTGGTTAGAGCATACATGACATTTGCCCATAATTTTAACGTGTCGTCTTCATGCATGGTTATTGCACAGTCATGTTTATTTTCTGATGGTTCCAAGAACAGCAGCCACTGTCGTCTATATATTGACAAAAAGGTAAGTCGAGTGGCTATGTGAGAACTCATTATGAGATGCCTGTAACATAATTTTCATGACTTTTGTTTTTCAGGACAGGCAGTGGTAACTTCTGTTGGTAAATCAGACCTGTGTAATTTCACGCTCTGTACCAAGAGCTGTGAGATTGTGAAGTACACAGGCAAATGTCACACCACTACAGCACCCACTACAACTCCATCCGAAACTGCAACAACAGTAATAGTAACTCCCACAACTACAGAAACAACAAGATGCTCTTGCCACGCCAATGGACAAACATTATCACCTGGTAAGTGTATCAATTGAAATGAAATCTGGTATTCTGTTGAGTTACACAAGAAGTCTGGGAATGGTAGAAAACCCTCTTGACTGTGGATGCTTGAAATCAGCAATCAAAAGTGAATTTGCTGGAAAGATTCAGCAGCTGGTCTGGCAACCTCTGTGGAGAGACAGCAGGGTCAATGAAGTCAGTGCAGAATCTCCAAGCTGAGTCCATATTATCTCTGATGGATACTCATTTGGCAATTCCAACATCGTGAATTTAATAGATTCTGATTAATCAATTTTTGGAGAAGCACGCTGGTTAAAATATACTTGTCCATTCCAAAACTTAAACACATAGTTTGAGAAGAGGAGTTACTGTCGTGTATATATTGAAACAAAGATAAATGGTGTGGCTAATTGAGAAGCTGTCATATGACACCTGTAACATAATTTTCATGACTTTTGTCTTCCAGGGCAGGCAGTAGTAAATTCTGTCGGTAAATCAGGCCTATGTAATTTCACTCTCTGTACCAAGAGTTGTGAGATTATGACGTACACGGGTAAATGTCAAACCACCACTGCACCGACCACCACTCCATCTGAAACTACTACGACAGTCACGGTAACTCCCACATCTACAGAAACCACAAGATGCTCTTGCCACGCCAATGGACAAACATTATCACCTGGTAAGTGTATCAACTCAAATGAAATCTGGTACCATGACAAATTGCATAGGCAAGCTGGGAATCTTGTCTGATGTGTGTCTCCATTAACCTCTCAGAAGTGTGATCAAGAATGCGCCCTAAACTGGCAATTCCAACGTTGTGAATGACTTGTTCCAAGCAGTTGCAGAAAGTGAAAACTTTCTTGTCTTGTTTCATTTCATCAAACAAATGGCATTGCTTCTCTGCTTGAGGAACTTGTGCAGGTGGTTGTTTCTTTGGGAAGTGAAAGAAGAAAGAAACTAAGTTCAATTTGCACTAACGCTAATGTACTTTGCTCACTTGTCTGTTTATGTCTGCTTACCATTCGTACGCACCATTTAGATGTTTGCCACACCAATTTGCCTCATTAATCAGCCTGTGTTGATTTCTGATTGCAATGTTCCATGTCAAAACTTGTCTTGCAGAATATGTTTGTGTTTAGCTTTTAGGAAGATCTCATCTTTTTTGTTTCATCAATTATCTCAGTTTTCTGCAATGCTGAACGAACCTTTAAGTGTCCTTGTTCTTTTTTGGAAATGAAAGGAGAATGTTAGAATTTTCACTCTCCTCTGGAGCTTCTGTGCTTTGCTTAATCTTCAGACATTTTTTTTCTTGTCAGACGAGGCCACACCATTTATATCTTATCTCAGCAATTTACCACATCTATTGGCCAGTGGTTATACTGACTTCAGATTTCATAGATTTTTAACCATGCCTTGTCTTGCACGATGACATACTCTGATTTTGAGGAAGATCTTGCAATGTTTTTTAATGCAGTTTGAAATTCTTTGATTTTCACCAAAGAGATGAGAAAAATGGTGAACAAACACAAGGCCAGGCTACTCAAATGCAATGATGCCATATCTAGGTTACATTAGGGTCAGTACAATCAGCCAAATGCATGTTTGTTGTTTGGGACCTGTTCTACCTTTTGGTAAGTGAAGCATATCCAGGGACTTTAGCAACAGTGTAATGAATGCGATATATCCTCACAAATTATTTTCTTGTCAATGTTGCTGGTTACAGCGTACATGACATTTGCCCATAATTTTAACGTGTCGTCTTCATGCATGGTAATTGCACAGTCATGTTTATTTCCTCATGGTTCCAAGAACAGTAGCCCCTGTCGTCTATATATTGACAAAAAGGTAAATAGAGTGGCTGTGTGAGAACTCATCATGAGATGCCTGTAACATAATTTTCATGACTTTTGTCTTCCAGGACAGGCAGTGGTAACTTCTGTCGGTAAATCAGACCTGTGTAATTTCACGCTCTGTACCAAGAGCTGTGAGATTGTGAAGTACACAGGCAAATGTCACACCACTACAGCACCCACTACAACTCCATCCGAAACTGCAACAACAGTAACAGTAACTCCCACAACTACAGAAACAACAAGATGCTCTTGCCACGCCAATGGACAAACATTATCACCTGGTAAGTGTATCAATTGAAATGAAATCTGGTATTCTGTTGAGTTACACAAGAAGTCTGGGAATGGTAGAAAACCCTCTTGACTGTGGATGCTTGAAATCAGCAATCAAAAGTGAATTTGCTGGAAAACTTCTGCAGGTGGTCTGGCAACTTGAGTGGAGAGAAAGCAGGATCAATGAAGTCAGTGCAGAATCTCCAAGCTGAGTCCATATTATCTCTGATGGATACTCATTTGGCAATTCCAACATAGTGGATGTAATAGGTTCTGATTAATCAATTTTTGTGTGAAGAACGCTGGTTAAAATATACTTGTCCGTTCCAAAATTTTAACACGTAGTTTCAGAAGAGGAGCCACTGTCGTGTATATGTTGAAACAAAGATAACTAGTGTGGCTGATTGAGAAGCTGTCATGAGACGCCTGTAACATAATTTTAATGATTTTTGTCTTCCAGGGCAGGCAGTGGTAACTTCTGTCGGTAAATCAGGCCTGTGTAATTTCACTCTCTGTACCAAGAGCTGTGAGATTATGACGTACACGGGTAAATGTCAAACCACCACAGCACCGACCACCACTCCATCTGAAACTACAACGACAGTCACAGTAACTCCCACATCTACAGAAACCACAATATGCTCTTGCCACGCCAATGGACAAACTTTATCACCTGGTAAGTGTATCAACACAAATGAAATCTGGTACCATGACAAATTGCATAGGCAAGCTGGGAATCTTGTCTGATGTGTGTCTCCACCAACCTCTCAGAAGTGTGATCAAGAATGCGCCCTAAACTGGCAATTCCAACATTGTGAATGACTTGTTCCAAGCAGTTGCAGAAAGTGTAAACTTTCTTGTCTTTTTTCATTTCATCAAACAAATGGCATTGCTTTTCTACTTGACGAACATGTGCAGGTGGTTGTTTCTTTGGGAAGTGAAAGAAGAAAGAAACTAAATTCAATTTGCACTAACATTAATGTACTTTGCTCACTTGTCTGTTTATGTCTGCTAACCATTCGTACGCACCATTTAGATGTTTGCCACACCAATTTACCTCATCAATCAGCCTGTGTTGATTTCTGATTGCAATGTTCGATTCCAAATCTTGTCTTGCAGAATATGTTTGTGTTTAGTTTTTAGGAAGATCTCATCTTCTTTGTTTTATTAATTATCTCAGTTTTCTGCAATGCTGAACGAACCTTTAAGTGTCCTTGTTCTTTTTTGGAAATGAAAGGAGAATGTTAGAATTTTAACTCTCCTCTGGAGCTTCTGTGCTTTTCTTAATCTTCAGACATTTTTTTTCTTGTCAGACGAGGCCACACCATTTATATCTTATCTCAGCCATTTACCACATCTATTGGCCAGTGGCCATACTGACTTCAGATTTCATAGATTTTTAACCATGCCTTGTCTTGCACGATGACATACTCTGATTTTGAGGAAGATCTTGCAATGTTTTTTAATGCAGTTTGAAATTCTTTGATTTTCACCAAAGAGATGAGAAAAATGGTGAACAAACACAAGGCCAGGCTACTCAAATGCAATGATGCCATATCTAGGTTACAATAGGGTCAGTAAAATCAGCCAAATGCATGTTTGCTGTTTGGGACCTCTTCTACCTTTTGGTAAGTGAAGCATATCCAGGGACTTTAGCAACAGTGTAATGAATGCGATATATCCTCACAAATTATTTTCTTGTCAATGTTGCTGGTTACAGCGTACATGACATTTGCCCATAATTTTAACATGTCGTCTTCATGCATGGTAATTGCACAGTCATGTTTATTTCCTCATGGTTCCAAGAACAGTAGCCCCTGTCGTCTATATATTGACAAAAAGGTAAATAGAGTGGCTGTGTGAGAACTCATCATGAGATGCCTGTAACATAATTTTCATGACTTTTGTCTTCCAGGACAGGCAGTGGTAACTTCTGTCGGTAAATCAGACCTGTGTAATTTCACGCTCTGTACCAAGAGCTGTGAGATTGTGAAGTACACGGGCAATTGTCACACCACTACAGCACCCACTACAACTCCATCCGAAACTGCAACAACAGTAACAGTAACTCCCACAACTACAGAAACAACAAGATGCTCTTGCCACGCCAATGGACAAACATTATCACCTGGTAAGTGTATCAATTGAAATGAAATCTGGTATTCTGTTGAGTTACACAAGAAGTCTGGGAATGGTAGAAAACCCTCTTGACTGTGGATGCTTGAAATCAGCAATCAAAAGTGAATTTGCTGGAAAACTTCTGCAGGTGGTCTGGCAACTTGAGTGGAGAGAAAGCAGGATCAATGAAGTCAGTGCAGAATCTCCAAGCTGAGTCCATATTATCTCTGATGGATACTCATTTGGCAATTCCAACATAGTGGATGTAATAGGTTCTGATTAATCAATTTTTGTGTGAAGAACGCTGGTTAAAATATACTTGTCCGTTCCAAAATTTTAACACGTAGTTTCAGAAGAGGAGCCACTGTCGTGTATATGTTGGAACAAAGATAACTAGAGTGGCTGATTGAGAAGCTGTCATGAGACGCCTGTAACATAATTTTAATGATTTTTGTCTTCCAGGGCAGGCAGTGGTAACTTCTGTCGGTAAATCAGGTTTGTGTAATTTCACTCTCTGTACCAAGAGCTGTGAGATTATGACGTACACGGGTAAATGTCAAACCACCACAGCACCGACCACCACTCCATCTGAAACTACAACGACAGTCACAGTAACTCCCACATCTACAGAAACCACAAGATGCTCTTGCCACGCCAATGGACAAACATTATCACCTGGTAAGTGTATAAACACAAATGAAATCTGGTACCATGAAAAATTGCATAGGCAAGCTGGGAATCTTGTCTGATGTGTGTCTCCACCAACGTCTCAGAAGTGTGATCAAGAATCCGCCCTAAACTTGCAATTCCAACATTGTGAATGACTTGTTCCAAGCAGTTGCAGAAAGTGAAAACTTTCTTGTCTTGTTTCATTTCATCAAACAAATGGCATTGCTTTTCTACTTGAGGAACATGTGCAGGTGGTTGTTTCTTTGGGAAGTGAAAGAAGAAAGAAACTAAATTCAATTTTTACTAACGTTAATGTACTTTGCTCACTTGTCTGTTTATGTCTGCTAACCATTCGTACGCACCATTTAGATGTTTGCCACACCAATTTGCCTCATCAATCAGCCTGTGTTGATTTCTGATTGCAATGTTCCATGTCAAATCTTGTCTTGCAGAATATGTTTGTGTTTAGCTTTTAGGAAGATCTCATTTTTTTGTTTCATCAATTATCTCAGTTTTCTGCAATGCTGAACGAACCTTTAAGTGTCCTTGTTCTTTTTTGGAAATGAAAGGAGAATGTTAGAATTTTCACTCTCCTCTGGAGCTTCTGTGCTTTGCTTAATCTTCAGACATTTTTTTCTTGTCTGACGAGACCACACCATTTATATCGTATCTCAGCCATTTACCACATCTATTGGCCAGTGGCCATACTGACTTCAGATTTCATAGATTTTTAACCATGCCTTGTCTTGCACGATGACATACTCTGATTTTGAGGAAGATCTTGCAATGTTTTTTAATGCAGTTTGAAATTCTTTGATTTTCACCAAAGAGATGAGAAAAATGGTGAACAAACACAAGGCCGGGCTACTCAAATGCAATGATGCCATATCTAGGTTACATTAGGGTCAGTCCAATCAGCCAAATGCATGTTTGCTGTTTGGGACCTCTTCTACCTTTTGGTAAGTGAAGCATATCCAGGGACTTTAGCAACAGTGTAATGAATGCGATATATCCTCACAAATAATTTTCTTGTCAAAGTTGCTGGTTAGAGCGTACATGACATTTGCCCATAATTTTAACGTGTCGTCTTCATGCATGGTAATTGCACAGTAATGTTTATTTCCTCATGGTTCCAAGAACAGTAGCCCCTGTCGTCTATATATTGACAAAAAGGTAAATAGAGTGGCTGTGTGAGAACTCATCATGAGATGCCTGTAACATAATTTTCATGACTTTTGTCTTCCAGGACAGGCAGTGGTAACTTCTGTCGGTAAATCAGACCTGTGTAATTTCACGCTCTGTACCAAGAGCTGTGAGATTGTGAAGTACACAGGCAAATGTCACACCACTACAGCACCCACTACAACTCCATCCGAAACTGCAACAACAGTAACAGTAACTCCCACAACTACAGAAACAACAAGATGCTCTTGCCACGCCAATGGACAAACATTATCACCTGGTAAGTGTATCAATTGAAATGAAATCTGGTATTCTGTTGAGTTACACAAGAAGTCTGGGAATGGTAGAAAACCCTCTTGACTGTGGATGCTTGAAATCAGCAATCAAAAGTGAATTTGCTGGAAAAATTCAGCAAGGTGGTCTGGCAACCTGTGTGGAGAGACAGCAGGGTCAATGAAGTCAGTGCAGAATCTCCAAGCCGAGTCCATAATATCTCTGGTGGATACTCATTTGGCAATTCCAACATCGTGAATTTAATAGATTCTGATTAATCAATTTTTGGAGAAGCACGCTGGTTAAAATATACTTGTCCGTTCCAAAACTTAAACACATAGTTTGAGAAGAGGAGCCACTGTCGTGTATATATTGAAACAAAGATAACTGGTGTGGCTAATTGAGAAGCTGTCATAAGACACCTGTAACATAATTTTCATGACTTTTCTCTTCCAGGGCAGGCAGTAGTAAATTCTGTCGGTAAATCAGGCCTGTGTAATTTCACTCTCTGTACCAAGAGCTGTGAGATTATGAAATACACGGGTAATTGTCAAACCACCACTGCACCGCCAACCACTCCATCTGAAACTAAAACGACAGTCACAGTAACTCCCACAACTACAGAAACCACAAGATGCTCCTGCCACGCCAATGGACAAACATTATCACCTGGTAAGTGTATCAACACAAATGAAATCTGGTACCATGATAAATTGCATAGGCAAGCTGGGAATCTTGTCTGATGTGTGTCTACATCAACCTCTCAGAACAGTGATCAAGAATGTGCCCTAAACTGGCAATTCCAACGTTGTGAATGACCTGTTCCAAGCAGTTGCAGAAAGTGGAAACTTTCTTGTCTTGTTTCATTTCATCAAACAAATGGCATTGTTTTTCTGCTTGACGAACATGTGCAGGTGGTTGTTTCTTTGGGAAGTGATAGAAGAAAGAAACTAAATTCAATTTGCACTAACATTAATGTACTTTGCTCACTTGTCTGTTTACGTCTGCTAACCATTCGTACGCACCATTTAGATGTTTGCCACACCAATTTACCTCATCAATCAGCCTGTGTTGATTTCTGATTGCAATGTTCTATGCCAAATCTTGTCTTGCAGAATTTGTTTGTGTTTAGCTTTTAGGAAGATCTCATCTTCTTTGTTTTATTAATTATCTCAGTTTTCTGCAATGCTGAATGAACCTTTAAATGTCCTGGTTCTTTTTGGAAATGAAAGGAGAATGTTAGAATTTTCACTCTCCTCTGGAGCTTCTGTGCTTTGCTTAATCTTCAGACATTTTTTTCTTGTCAGACGAGGCCACACCATTTATATCTAATCTCAGCATTTACCACATCTATTGGCCAGTGGCCACATTGACTTCAGATTTCATAGTTTTTTAACCATGCCTTGTCTTGCACGATGACATACTCTGATTTTGAGGAAGATCTTGCAATGTTTTTTAATGCAGTTTGAAATTCTTTGATTTTCACCAAAGTGATGAGAAATATGGTGAACAAACACAAGGCCAGACAACTCAAATGCAATGATGCCATATCTAGGTTACATTAGGGTCAGTACAATCAGCCAAATGCATGTTTGCTGTTTGGAACCTCTTCTACCTTTTGGTAAGTGAAGCATATCCAGGGACTTTAGCAACAGTGTAATGAATGCAATATATCCTCACAAATAATTTTCTTGTCAAAATTGCTGGTTAGAGCATACATGACATTTGCCCATAATTTTAACGTGTCATCTTCATGCATGGTAATTGCACAGTCATGTTTATTTCCTCATGGTTCCAAGAACAGTAGCCACTGTCGTCTATATATTCACAAGAAGGTAAATAGAGTGGCTGTGTGAGAACTCATCATGAGATGCCTGTAACATAATTTTCATGACTTTTGTCTTCCAGGACAGGCAGTGGTAACTTCTGTCAGTAAATCAGACCTGTGTAATTTCACACTCTGTACCAAGAGCTGTGAGATTGTGAAGTACACAGGCAAATGTCACACCACTACAGCACCCACTACAACTCCATCCGAAACTGCAACAACAGTAACAGTAACTCCCACAACGACAGAAACAACAAGATGCTCTTGCCACGCCAATGGACAAACATTATCACCTGGTAAGTGTATCAATTGAAATGAAATCTGGTATTCTGTTGAGTTACACAAGAAGTCTGGGAATAGTAGAAAACCCTCTTGACTGTGGATGCTTGAAATCAACAATCAAAAGTGAATTTGCTGGAAAACTTCAGCAGCTGGCCTGGCAACCTGTGTGGAGAGAAAGCAGGATCAATGAAGTCAGTGCAGAATCTACAAGCTGAGTCCATATTATCTCTGATGGATACTCATTTGGCAATTCCAACATAGTGGATGTGATAGGTTCTGATTAATCAATTTTTGAGTGAAGAACGCTGGTTAAAATATACTTGTCCGTTCCAAAATTTTAACACGTAGTTTCAGAAGAGGAGCCACTGTCGTGTATATGTTGAAACCAAGATAACTAGAGTGGCTGATTGAGACGCTGTCGTGAGACGCCTGTAACATAATTTTAATGATTTTTGTCTTCCAGGGCAGGCAGTGGTAACTTCTGTCGGTAAATCAGGTTTGTGTAATTTCACTCTCTGTACCAAGAGCTGTGAGATTATGACGTACACGGGTAAATGTCAAACCACCACAGCACCGACCACCACTCCATCTGAAACTACAACGACAGTCACAGTAACTCCCACATCTACAGAAACCACAAGATGCTCTTGCCACGCCAATGGACAAACATTATCACCTGGTAAGTGTATCAACTCAAATGAAATCTGGTACCATGACAAATTGAATAGGCAAGCCGGGAATCTTGTCTGATGTGTGTCTACATCAACCTCTCAGAAGTGTGATCAAGAATGCGCCCTAAACTGGCAATTCCAACGTTGTGAATGACTTGTTCCAAGCAGTTGCAGAAAGTGAAAACTTTCTTGTCTTGTTTCATTTCATCAAACAAATGGCATTGCTTTTCTGCTTGACGAACACGTGCAGGTGGTTGTTTCTTTGGGAAGTGAAAGAAGAAAGAAACTAAGTTCAATTTGCACTAACGTTAATGTACTTTGCTCACTTGTCTGTTTATGTCTGCTAACCATTCGTACGCACCATTTAGATGTTTGCCACACCAATTTGCCTCATCAATCAGCCTGTGTTGATTTCTGATTGCAATGTTCCATGTCAAATCTTGTCTTGCAGAATATGTTTGTGTTTAGCTTTTAGGAAGATCTCATCTTTTTTGTTTCATCAATTATCTCAGTTTTCTGCAATGCTGAACGAACCTTTAAATGTCCTTGTTCTTTTTTGGAAATGAAAGGAGAATGTTAGAATTTTCACTCTCCTCTGGAGCTTCTGTGCTTTGCTTAATCTTCAGACATTTTTTTTCTTGTCAGACGAGGCCACACCATTTATATCTTATCTCAGCCATTTACCACATCTATTGGCCAGTGGCCATACTGACTTCAGATTTCATAGATTTTTAACCATGCCTTGTCTTGCACGATGACATACTCTGATTTTGAGGAAGATCTTGCAATGTTTTTTAATGCAGTTTGAAATTCTTTGATTTTCACCAAAGAGATGAGAAAAATGGTGAACAAACACAAGGCCAGGATACTCAAATGCAATGATGCCATATCTAGGTTACATTAGGGTCAGTCCAATCAGCCAAATACATGTTTGCTGTTTGGGACCTCTTCTACCTTTTGGTAAGTGAAGCATATCCAGGGACTTTAGCAACAGTGTAATGAATGCGATATATCCTCACAAATTATTTTCTTGTCAATGTTGCTGGTTACAGCGTACATGACATTTGCCCATAATTTTAACGTGTCGTCTTCATGCATGGTAATTGCACAGTCATGTTTATTTCCTCATGGTTCCAAGAACAGTAGCCCCTGTCGTCTATATATTGACAAAAAGGTAAATAGAGTGGTTGTGTGAGAACTCATCATGAGATGCCTGTAACATAATTTTCATGACTTTTGTCTTCCAGGACAGGCAGTGGTAACTTCTGTCGGTAAATCAGACCTGTGTAATTTCACGCTCTGTACCAAGAGCTGTGAGATTGTGAAGTACACAGGCAAATGTCACATCACTACAGCACCCACTACAACTCCATCCGAAACTGCAACAACAGTAACAGTAACTCCCACAACGACAGAAACAACAAGATGCTCTTGCCACGCCAATGGACAAACATTATCACCTGGTAGGTTTACCTGTTGAAATGAAATCTGATATTCTGTTGAGTTACACAAGAAGTCTGGGAATGGTAGAAAACCCTCTTGACTGTGGATGCTTGAAATCAACAATCAAAAGTGAATTTGCTGGAAAACTTCTGCAGGTGGTCTGGCAACTTGTGTGGAGAGAAAGCAGGATCAATGAAGTCAGTGCAGAATCTCCAAGCTGAGTCCATATTATCTCTGATGGATACTCATTTGGCAATTCCAACATAGTGGATGTAATAGGTTCTGATTAATCAATTTTTGTGTGAAGAACGCTGGTTAAAATATACTTGTCCGTTCCAAAACTTAAACACTTGGTTTCAGAAGAGGAGCCACTGTCGTGTATATGTTGAAACAAAGATAACTAGAGTTGTTGATTGAGAAGCTGTCATGAGATGCCTGTAACATAATTTTCATGACTTTTGTCTTCCAGGACAGGCAGTGGTAACTTCTGTCGGTAAATCAGGCCTGTGTAATTTCACTCTCTGTACCAAGAGCTGTGAGATTATGAAATACACCGGCAAATGTCAAACCACCACAGCACCGACCACCACTCCATCTGAAACTACAACAACAGTCACAGTAACTCCCACATCTACAGAAACCACAAGATGCTCTTGCCACGCCAATGGACAAACATTATCACCTGGTAAGTGTATCAACTGAAATGAAATATGGTATCATGGCAAATTGCATAGGCAAGCTGGGAATCTTGTCTGATGTGTGTCTCCATCAACCTGTCAGAACAGTGATCAAGAATGCGCCCTAAACTGGCAATTCCAACATTGTGAATGACTTGTTCCAAGCAGTTGCAGAAAGTGGGAACTTTCTTGTCTTGTTTCATTTCATCAAACAAATGGCATTGCTTCTCTGCTTGACGAACATGTGCAGGTGGTGGTTTCCTTGGGAAGTGAAAGAAGAAAGAAACTAAGTTCAATTTGCACTAACGTTAATGTACTTTGCTCACTTGTCTGTTTATGTCTGCTAACCATTCGTACGCACCATTTAGATGTTTGTCACACCAATTTACCTCATCAATCAGCCTGTGTTGATTTCTGATTGCAATGTTCCATTCCAAATCTTGTCTTGCAGAATATGTTTGTGTTTAGTTTTTCGGAAGATCTCATCTGTTTTGTTTCATTAATTATGTTGGTTTTCTGCAATGCTGAACGAACCTTTAAATGTCCTGGTTCCTTTTGGAAATGAAAGGAGAATGTTAGAATTTTCACTCTCCTCTGTAGCTTCTGTGCTTTGCTTAATATTCAGACATTTCTTTTCTTGTCTGATGAGACCACACCATTTATATCGTAACTCAGCCATTTACTACATCTATTGGCAGTGGCCATATTGGCTTCAGATTTCATAGTTTTTTAACCATGCCTTGTCTTGCACGATGACAGATTCTGATTTTGAGGAAGATCTTGCAATGTTTTTTAATGCAGTTTGAAATTCTTTGATTTTCACCAAAGAGATGAGAAATATGGTGAACAAACACAAGGCCGGGCAACTCAAATGCAATGATGCCATATCTAGGTTACATTAGGGTCAGTACAATCAGCCAAATGCATGTTTGCTGTTTGGATACTGTTCTACGTTTTGGTAAATGAAGCATATCCAGGGACTTTAGCAACCGTGTAATTAATGCGATATATACTCACAAATCATTTTCCTATCAAAATTGCTGGTTAGAGCATACATGACATTTGCCCATAATTTTAACGTGTCATCTTCATGCATGGTTATTGCACCGTCATGTTTATTTTCTGATGGTTCCAAGAACAGCAGCCACTGTCGTCTATATATTGACAAAAAGGTAAATAGAGTGGCTGTGTGAGAACTCATCATGAGATGCCTGTAACATAATTTTCATGACTTTTGTCTTCCAGGACAGGCAGTGGTAACTTCTGTCGGTAAATCAGACCTGTGTAATTTCACGCTCTGTACCAAGAGCTGTGAGATTGTGAAGTACACAGGCAAATGTCACACCACTACAGCACCCACTACAACTCCATCCGAAACTGCAACAACAGTAACAGTAACTCCCACAACTACAGAAACAACAAGATGCTCTTGCCACGCCAATGGACAAACATTATCACCTGGTATGTTTACCTGTTGAAATGAAATATGGTATTCTGTTGAGTTACACAAGAAGTCTGGGAATGGTAGAAAACCCTCTTGACTGTGGATGCTTGAAATCAGCAATCAAAAGTGAATTTGCTGGAAAGATTCAGCAGCTGGTCTGGCAACCTCTGTGGAGAGACAGCAGGGTCAATGAAGTCAGTGCAGAATCTCCAAGCCGAGTCCATAATATCTCTGGTGGATACTCATTTGGCAATTCCAACATCGTGAATTTAATAGATTCTCATTAATCAATTTTTGGAGAAGCACGCTGGTTAAAATATACTTGTCCGTTCCAAAACTTAAACACATAGTTTGAGAAGAGGAGTTACTGTCGTGTATATATTGAAACAAAGATAGTTGGTGTGGCTAATTGAGAAGCTGTCATATGACACCTGTAACATAATTTTCATGACTTTTGTCTTCCAGGGCAGGCAGTAGTAAATTCTGTCGGTAAATCAGGCCTGTGTAATTTCACTCTCTGTACCAAGAGTTGTGAGATTATGACGTACACGGGTAAATGTCAAACCACCACTGCACCGACCACCACTCCATCTGAAACTACTACGACAGTCACGGTAACTCCCACATCTACAGAAACCACAAGATGCTCTTGCCACGCCAATGGACAAACATTATCACCTGGTAAGTGTATCAACTCAAATGAAATCTGGTACCATGACAAATTGCATAGGCAAGCTGGGAATCTTGTCTGATGTGTGTCTCCATTAACCTCTCAGAAGTGTGATCAAGAATGCGCCCTAAACTGGCAATTCCAACGTTGTGAATGACTTGTTCCAAGCAGTTGCAGAAAGTGAAAACTTTCTTGTCTTGTTTCATTTCATCAAACAAATGGCATTGCTTTTCTGCTTGAGGAACATGTGCAGGTGGTTGTTTCTTTGGGAAGTGAAAGAAGAAAGAAACTAAGTTCAATTTGCACTAACGTTAATGTACTTTGCTCACTTGTCTGTTTATGTCTGCTTACCATTCGTACGCACCATTTAGATGTTTGCCACACCAATTTGCCTCATTAATCAGCCTGTGTTGATTTCTGATTGCAATGTTCCATGTCAAATCTTGTCTTGCAGAATATGTTTGTGTTTAGCTTTTAGGAAGATCTCATCTTTTTTGTTTCATCAATTATCTCAGTTTTCTGCAATGCTGAACGAACCTTTAAGTGTCCTTGTTCGTTTTTGGAAATGAAAGGAGAATGTTAGAATTTTCACTCTCCTCTGGAGCTTCTGTGCTTTGCTTAATCTTCAGACATTTTTTTTCTTGTCAGACGAGGCCACACCATTTATATCTTATCTCAGCCATTTACCACATCTATTGGCCAGTGGTTATACTGACTTCAGATTTCATAGATTTTTAACCATGCCTTGTCTTGCACGATGACATACTCTGATTTTGAGGAAGATCTTGCAATGTTTTTTAATGCAGTTTGAAATTCTTTGATTTTCACCAAAGAGATGAGAAAAATGGTGAACAAACACAAGGCCAGGCTACTCAAATGCAATGATGCCATATCTAGGTTACATTAGGGTCAGTACAATCAGCCAAATGCATGTTTGTTGTTTGGGACCTGTTCTACCTTTTGGTAAGTGAAGCATATCCAGGGACTTTAGCAACAGTGTAATGAATGCGATATATCCTCACAAATTATTTTCTTGTCAATGTTGCTGGTTACAGTGTACATGACATTTGCCCATAATTTTAACGTGTCGTCTTCATGCATGGTAATTGCACAGTCATGTTTATTTCCTCATGGTTCCAAGAACAGTAGCCCCTGTCGTCTATATATTGACAAAAAGGTAAATAGAGTGGCTGTGTGAGAACTCATCATGAGATGCCTGTAACATAATTTTCATGACTTTTGTCTTCCAGGACAGGCAGTGGTAACTTCTGTCGGTAAATCAGACCTGTGTAATTTCACGCTCTGTTCCAAGAGCTGTGAGATTGTGAAGTACACAGGCAAATGTCACACCACCACAGCACCCATTACAACTCCATCCGAAACTGCAACAACAGTAACAGCAACTCCCACAACTACAGAAACAACAAGATGCTCTTGCCACGCCAATGGACAAACATTATCACCTGGTAAGTGTATCAATTGAAATGAAATCTGGTATTCTGTTGAGTTACACAAGAAGTCTGGGAATGGTAGAAAACCCTCTTGACTGTGGATGCTTGAAATCAGCAATCAAAAGTGAATTTGCTGGAAAACTTCTGCAGGTGGTCTGGCAACTTGTGTGGAGAGAAAGCAGGATCAATGAAGTCAGTGCAGAATCTCCAAGCTGAGTCCATATTATCTCTGATGGATACTCATTTGGCAATTCCAACATAGTGGATGTAATAGGTTCTGATTAATCAATTTTTGTGTGAAGAACGCTGGTTAAAATATACTTGTCCGTTCCAAAATTTTAACACGTAGTTTCAGAAGAGGAGCCACTGTCGTGTATATGTTGAAACAAAGATAACTAGAGTGGCTGATTGAGAAGCTGTCGTGAGACGCCTGTAACATAATTTTAATGATTTTTGTCTTCCAGGGCAGGCAGTGGTAACTTCTGTCGGTAAATCAGGTTTGTGTAATTTCACTCTCTGTACCAAGAGCTGTGAGATTATGACGTACACGGGTAAATGTCAAACCACCACAGCACCGACCACCACTCCATCTGAAACTACAACGACAGTCACAGTAACTCCCACATCTACAGAAACCACAAGATGCTCTTGCCACGCCAATGGACAAACATTATCACCTGGTAAGTGTATAAACACAAATGAAATCTGGTACCATGACAAATTGCATAGGCAAGCTGGGAATCTTGTCTGATGTGTGTCTCCATTAACCTCTCAGAAGTGTGATCAAGAATGCGCCCTAAACTGGCAATTCCAACATTGTGAATGACTTGTTCCAAGCAGTAGCAGAAAGTGAAATCTTTCTTGTCTTGTTTCATTTCATCAAACAAATGGCATTGCTTTTCTACTTGAGGAACATGTGCAGGTGGTTGTTTCTTTGGGAAGTGAAAGAAGAAAGAAACTAAATTCAATTTGCACTAACATTAATGTACTTTGCTCACTTGTCTGTTTATGTCTGCTAACCATTCGTACGCACCATTTAGATGTTTGCCACATCAATTTACCTCATCAATCAGCCTGTGTTGATTTCTGATTGCAATGTTCGATTCCAAATCTTGTATTGCAGAATATGTTTGTGTTTAGTTTTTAGGAAGATCTCATCTTCTTTGTTTTATTAATTATCTCAGTTTTCTGCAATGCTGAACGAACCTTTAAATGTCCTGGTTCTTTTTGGAAATGAAAGGAGAATGTTAGAATTTTCACTCTCCTCTGGAGCTTCTGTGCTTTGCTTAATCTTCAGACATTTGTTTCGTGTCAGACGAGGCCACACCATTTATATCTTATCTCAGCAATTTACCACATCTATTGGCCAGTGGCCATACTGGCTTCAGATTTCATAGATTTTTAACCATGCCTTGTCTTGCACGATGACATATTCTGATTTTGAGGAAGATCTTGCAATGTTTTTTAATGCAGTTTGAAATTCTTTGATTTTCACCAAAGAGATGAGAAATATGGTGAACAAACACAAGGCCAAGCTACTCAAATGCAATGATGCCATATCTAGGTTACATTAGGGTCAGTACAATCAGCCAAATGCATGTTTGCTGTTTTGGACCTGTTCGACCTTTTGGTAAGTGAAGCATATCCAGGGACTTGAGCAACAGTGTAATGAATGTGATATATCCTCACAAATTATTTTCTTGTCAATGTTGCTGGTCAGAGCATACATGACATTTGCCCATAATTTTAACGTGTCGTCTTCATGCATGGTAATTGCACAGTCATGTTTATTTCCTCATGGTTCCAAGAACAGTAGCCACTGTCGTCTATATATTCACAAGAAGGTAAAAGAGTGGCTGTGTGAGAACTCATCATGAGATGCCTGTAACATAATTTTCATGACTTTTGTCTTCCAGGACAGGCAGTGGTAACTTCTGTCGGTAAATCAGACCTGTGTAATTTCACACTCTGTACCAAGAGCTGTGAGATTGTGAAGTACACAGGCAAATGTCACACCACTACAGCACCCACTACAACTCCATCCGAAACTGCAACAACAGTAACAGTAACTCCCACAACGACAGAAACAACAAGATGCTCTTGCCACGCCAATGGACAAACATTATCACCTGGTAAGTGTATCAATTGAAATGAAATCTGGTATTCTGTTGAGTTACACAAGAAGTCTGGGAATGGTAGAAAACCCTCTTGACTGTGGATGCTTGAAATCAACAATCAAAAGTGAATTTGCTGGAAAACTTCAGCAGCTGGCCTGGCAACCTGTGTGGAGAGAAAGCAGGATCAATGAAGTCAGTGCAGAATCTACAAGCTGAGTCCATATTATCTCTGATGGATACTCATTTGGCAATTCCAACATAGTGGATGTGATAGGTTCTGATTAATCAATTTTTGAGTGAAGAACGCTGGTTAAAATATACTTGTCCGTTCCAAAACTTAAACACTTGGTTTCAGAAGAGGAGCCACTGTCGTGTATATGTTGAAACAAAGATAACTAGATGTTGTTGATTGAGAAGCTGTCATGAGATGCCTGTAACATAATTTTAATGATTTTTGTCTTCCAGGGCAGGCAGTGGTAACTTCTGTCGGTAAATCAGGCCTGTGTAATTTCACTCTCTGTACCAAGAGCTGTGAGATTATGAAATACACCGGCAAATGTCAAATCACCACAGCACCGACCACCACTCCATCTGAAACTACAACAACAGTCACAGTAACTCCCACATCTACAGAAACCACAAGATGCTCTTGCCACGCCAATGGACAAACATTATCACCTGGTAAGTGTATCAACTGAAATGAAATATGGTATCATGACAAATTGCATAGGCAAGCTGGGAATCTTGTCTGATGTGTGTCTCCATCAACCTGTCAGAACAGTGATCAAGAATGCGCCCTAAACTGGCAATTCCAACATTGTGAATGACTTGTTCCAAGCAGTTGCAGAAAGTGGGAAATTTCTTGTCTTGTTTCATTTCATCAAACAAATGGCATTGCTTCTCTGCTTGACGAACATGTGCAGGTGGTGGTTTCCTTGGGAAGTGAAAGAAGAAAGAAACTAAGTTCAATTTGCACTAACGTTAATGTACTTTGCTCACTTGTCTGTTTATGTCTGCTAACCATTCGTACGCACCATTTAGATGTTTGTCACACCAATTTACCTCATCAATCAGCCTGTGTTGATTTCTGATTGCAATGTTCCATTCCAAATCTTGTCTTGCAGAATATGTTTGTGTTTAGTTTTTCGGAAGATCTCATCTGTTTTGTTTCATTAATTATGTTGGTTTTCTGCAATGCTGAACGAACCTTTAAATGTCCTGGTTCCTTTTGGAAATGAAAGGAGAATGTTAGAATTTTCACTCTCCTCTGTAGCTTCTGTGCTTTGCTTAATATTCAGACATTTCTTTTCTTGTCTGACGAGACCACACCATTTATATCGTAACTCTGCCATTTACTACATCTATTGGCAGTGGCCATATTGGCTTCAGATTTCATAGTTTTTTAACCATGCCTTGTCTTGCACGATGACAGATTGTGATTTTGAGGAAGATCTTGCAACGTTTTTTAATGCAGTTTGAAATTCTTTGATTTTCACCAAAGAGATGAGAAATATGGTGAACAAACACAAGGCCGGGCAACTCAAATGCAATGATGCCATATCTAGGTTACATTAGGGTCAGTACAATCAGCCAAATGCATGTTTGCTGTTTGGATACTGTTCTACGTTTTGGTAAATGAAGCATATCCAGGGACTTTAGCAACCGTGTAATTAACGCGATATATACTCACAAATAATTTTCCTGTCAAAATTGCTGGTTAGAGCATACATGACATTTGCCCATAATTTTAACGTGTCGTCTTCATGCATGGTTATTGCACAGTCATGTTTATTTTCTGATGGTTCCAAGAACAGCAGCCACTGTCGTCTATATATTGACAAAAAGGTAAGTCGAGTGGCTATGTGAGAACTCATTATGAGATGCCTGTAACATAATTTTCATGACTTTTGTTTTTCAGGACAGGCAGTGGTAACTTCTGTTGGTAAATCAGACCTGTGTAATTTCACGCTCTGTACCAAGAGCTGTGAGATTGTGAAGTACACAGGCAAATGTCACACCACTACAGCACCCACTACAACTCCATCCGAAACTGCAACAACAGTAACAGTAACTCCCACAACTACAGAAACAACAAGATGCTCTTGCCACGCCAATGGACAAACATTATCACCTGGTAAGTGTATCAATTGAAATGAAATCTGGTATTCTGTTGAGTTACACAAGAAGTCTGGGAATGGTAGAAAACCCTCTTGACTGTGGATGCTTGAAATCAGCAATCAAAAGTGAATTTGCTGGAAAGATTCAGCAGCTGGTCTGGCAACCTCTGTGGAGAGACAGCAGGGTCAATGAAGTCAGTGCAGAATCTCCAAGCCGAGTCCATAATATCTCTGGTGGATACTCATTTGGCAATTCCAACATCGTGAATTTAATAGATTCTCATTAATCAATTTTTGGAGAAGCACGCTGGTTAAAATATACTTGTCCATTCCAAAACTTAAACACATAGTTTGAGAAGAGGAGTTACTGTCGTGTATATATTGAAACAAAGATAAATGGTGTGGCTAATTGAGAAGCTGTCATATGACACCTGTAACATAATTTTCATGACTTTTGTCTTCCAGGGCAGGCAGTAGTAAATTCTGTCGGTAAATCAGGCCTGTGTAATTTCACTCTCTGTACCAAGAGTTGTGAGATTATGACGTACACGGGTAAATGTCAAACCACCACTGCACCGACCACCACTCCATCTGAAACTACTACGACAGTCACGGTAACTCCCACATCTACAGAAACCACAAGATGCTCTTGCCACGCCAATGGACAAACATTATCACCTGGTAAGTTTACCTGTTGAAATGACAACTGGTATTCTGTTGAGTTACACAAGAAGTCTGGGAATGGTAGAAAACCCTCTTGACTGTGGATGCTTGAAATCAGCAATCAAAAGTGAATTTGCTGGAAAACCTCTGCAGGTGGTCTGGCAACGTGTGTGGAGAGAAAGCAGGATCAATGAAGTCAGTGCAGAATCTACAAGCTGAGTCCATATTATCTCTGATGGATACTCATTTGGCAATTCCAACATAGTGGATGTGATAGGTTCTGATTAATCAATTTTTGAGTGAAGAACGCTGGTTAAAATATACTTGTCCGTTCCAAAATTTTAACACGTAGTTTCAGAAGAGGAGCCACTGTCGTGTATATGTTGAAACCAAGATAACTAGAGTGGCTGATTGAGACGCTGTCGTGAGACGCCTGTAACATAATTTTAATGATTTTTGTCTTCCAGGGCAGGCAGTGGTAACTTCTGTCGGTAAATCAGGTTTGTGTAATTTCACTCTCTGTACCAAGAGCTGTGAGATTATGACGTACACGGGTAAATGTCAAACCACCACAGCACCGACCACCACTCCATCTGAAACTACAACGACAGTCACAGTAACTCCCACATCTACAGAAACCACAAGATGCACTTGCCACGCCAATGGACAAACATTATCACCTGGTAAGTGTATCAACACAAATGAAATCTGGTACCATGACAAATTGCATAGGCAAGCTGGGAATCTTGTCTGATGTGTGTCTCCACCAACCTCTCAGAAGTGTGATCAAGAATCCGCCCTAAACTGGCAATTCCAACATTGTGAATGACTTGTTCCAAGCAGTTGCAGAAAGTGAAAACTTTCTTGTCTTGTTTCATTTCATCAAACAAATGGCATTGCTTTTCTACTTGACGAACATGTGCAGGTGGTTGTTTCTTTGGGAAGTGAAAGAAGAAAGAAACTAAGTTCAATTTGCACTAACATTAATGTACTTTGCTCACTTGTCTGTTTATGTCTGCTAACCATTCGTACGCACCATTTAGATGTTTGCCACACCAATTTACCTCATCAATCAGCCTGTGTTGATTTCTGATTGCAATGTTCGATTCCAAATCTTGTCTTGCAGAATATGTTTGTGTTTAGCTTTTAGGAAGATCTCATCTTTTTTGTTTCATCAATTATCTCAGTTTTCTGCAATGCTGAACGAACCTTTAAGTGTCCTTGTTCTTTTTTGGAAATGAAAGGAGAATGTTAGAATTTTCACTCTCCTCTGGAGCTTCTGTGCTTTGCTTAATCTTCAGACATTTTTTTTCTTGTCAGACGAGGCCACACCATTTATATCTTATCTCAGCAATTTACCACATCTATTGGCCAGTGGTTATACTGACTTCAGATTTCATAGATTTTTAACCATGCCTTGTCTTGCACGATGACATATTCTGATTTTGAGGAAGATCTTGCAATGTTTTTTAATGCAGTTTGAAATTCTTTGATTTTCACCAAAGAGATGAGAAATATGGTGAACAAACACAAGGCCAGGCTACTCAAATGCAATGATGCCATATCTAGGTTACATTAGGGTCAGTACAATCAGCCAAATGCATGTTTGCTGTTTGGGACCTGTTCTACCTTTTGGTAAGTGAAGCATATCCAGGGACTTTAGCAACAGTGTAATGAATGCGATATATCCTCACAAATTATTTTCTTGTCAAAATTGCTGGTTAGAGCATACATGACATTTGCCCATAATTTTAACGTGTCGTCTTCATGCATGGTAATTGCACAGTCATGTTTATTTCCTCATGGTTCCAAGAACAATAGCCACTGTCGTCTATATATTGACAAGAAGGTAAATAGAGTGGCTGCGTGAGAACTCATCATGAGATGCCTGTAACATAATTTTCATGACTTTTGTCTTCCAGGACAGGCAGTGGTAACTTCTGTTGGTAAATCAGACCTGTGTAATTTCACACTCTGTACCAAGAGCTGTGAGATTGTGAAGTACACAGGCAAATGTCACACCACTACAGCACCCACTACAACTCCATCCGAAACTGCAACAACAGTAACAGTAACTCCCACAACTACAGAAACAACAAGATGCTCTTGCCAAGCCAATGGACAAACATTATCACCTGGTAAGTGTATCAATTGAAATGAAATCTGGTATTCTGTTGAGTTACACAAGAAGTCTGGGAATGGTAGAAAACCCTCTTGACTGTGGATGCTTGAAATCAGCAATCAAAAGTGAATTTGCTGGAAAGCTTCTGCAGGTGGTCTGGCAACGTGTGTGGAGAGAAAGCAGGATCAATGAAGTCAGTGCAGAATCTACAAGCTGAGTCCATATTATCTCTGATGGATACTCATTTGGCAATTCCAACATAGTGGATGTAATAGTTTCTGATTAATTCTGAAGTACGCTGGTTAAAATATACTTGTCCGTTCCAAAATTTTAACACGTAGTTTCAGAAGAGGAGCCACTGTCGTGTATATGTTGAAACCAAGATAACTAGAGTGGCTGATTGAGACGCTGACGTGAGACGCCTGTAACATAATTTTAATGATTTTTGTCTTCCAGGGCAGGCAGTGGTAACTTCTGTCGGTAAATCAGGTTTGTGTAATTTCACTCTCTGTACCAAGAGCTGTGAGATTATGACGTACACGGGTAAATGTCAAACCACCACAGCACCGACCACCACTCCATCTGAAACTACAACGACAGTCACAGTAACTCCCACATCTACAGAAACCACAAGATGCACTTGCCACGCCAATGGACAAACATTATCACCTGGTAAGTGTATCAACACAAATGAAATCTGGTACCATGACAAATTGCATAGGCAAGCTGGGAATCTTGTCTGATGTGTGTCTCCACCAACCTCTCAGAAGTGTGATCAAGAATCCGCCCTAAACTGGCAATTCCAACATTGTGAATGAATTGTTCCAAGCAGTTGCAGAAAGTGAAAACTTTCTTGTCTTGTTTCATTTCATCAAACAAATGGCATTGCTTTTCTACTTGACGAACATGTGCAGGTGGTTGTTTCTTTGGGAAGTGAAAGAAGAAAGAAACTAAGTTCAATTTGCACTAACATTAATGTACTTTGCTCACTTGTCTGTTTATGTCTGCTAACCATTCGTACGCACCATTTAGATGTTTGCCACACCAATTTACCTCATCAATCAGCCTGTGTTGATTTCTGATTGCAATGTTCGATTCCAAATCTTGTCTTGCAGAATATGTTTGTGTTTAGTTTTTAGGAAGATCTCATCTTCTTTGTTTTATTAATTATCTCAGTTTTCTGCAATGCTGAACGAACCTTTAAATGTCCTGGTTCTTTTTGGAAATGAAAGGAGAATGTTAGAATTTTCACTCTCCTCTGGAGCTTCTGTGCTTTGCTTAATCTTCAGACATTTTTTTTCTTGTCAGACGAGGCCACACCATTTATATCTTATCTCAGCCATTTACCACATCTATTGGCCAGTGGCCATACTGACTTCAGATTTCATAGATTTTTAACCATGCCTTGTCTTGCACGATGGCATACTCTGATTTTGAGGAAGATCTTGCAATGTTTTTTAATGCAGTTTGAAATTCTTTGAGTTTGAATACAAAGCTGTGAGAAATGGTGAACAAACACAAGGCCGGGCTACTCAAATGCAATGATGCCATATCTCGGTTACATTAGGGTCAGTACAATCAGCCAAATGCATGTTTGCTGTTTGGGACCTCTTCTACCTTTTGGTAAGTGAAGCATATCCAGGGACTTTAGCAACAGTGGAATGAATGCGATATATCCTCACAAATTATTTTCTTGTCAATGTTGCTGGTTACAGCGTACATGACATTTGCCCATAATTTTAACGTGTCGTCTTCATGCATGGTAATTGCACAGTCATGTTTATTTCCTCATGGTTCCAAGAACAGTATCCCCTGTCGTCTATATATTCACAAGAACGTAAATAGAGTGGCTGTGTGAGAACTCATCATGAGATGCCTGTAACATAATTTTCATGACTTTTGTCTTCCAGGACAGGCAGTGGTAACTTCTGTCGGTAAATCAGACCTGTGTAATTTCACGCTCTGTACCAAGAGCTGTGAGATTGTGAAGTACACAGGCAAATGTCACACCACTACAGCACCCACTACAACTCCATCCGAAACTGCAACAACAGTAACAGTAACTCCCACAACTACAGAAACAACAAGATGCTCTTGCCACGCCAATGGACAAACATTATCACCTGGTAAGTTTACCTGTTGAAATGACATCTGGTATTCTGTTGAGTTACACAAGAAGTCTGGGAATGGTAGAAAACCCTCTTGACTGTGGATGCTTGAAATCAGCAATCAAAAGTGAATTTGCTGGAAAACCTCTGCAGGTGGTCTGGCAACGTGTGTGGAGAGAAAGCAGGATCAATGAACTCAGTGCAGAATCTCCAAGCTGAGTCCATATTATCTCTGATGGATACTCATTTGGCAATTCCAACATAGTGGATGTCATAGGTTCTGATTAATCAATTTTTGAGTGAAGAACGCTGGTTAAAATATACTTGTCCGTTCCAAAATTTTAACACGTAGTTTCAGAAGAGGAGCCACTGTCGTGTATATGTTGAAACCAAGATAACTAGAGTGGCTGATTGAGACGCTGTCGTGAGACGCCTGTAACATAATTTTAATGATTTTTGTCTTCCAGGGCAGGCAGTGGTAACTTCTGTCGGTAAATCAGGTTTGTGTAATTTCACTCTCTGTACCAAGAGCTGTGAGATTATGACGTACACGGGTAAATGTCAAACCACCACAGCACCGACCACCACTCCATCTGAAACTACAACGACAGTCACAGTAACTCCCACATCTACAGAAACCACAAGATGCACTTGCCACGCCAATGGACAAACATTATCACCTGGTAAGTGTATCAACACAAATGAAATCTGGTACCATGACAAATTGCATAGGCAAGCTGGGAATCTTGTCTGATGTGTGTCTCCACCAACCTCTCAGAAGTGTGATCAAGAATCCGCCCTAAACTGGCAATTCCAACATTGTGAATGACTTGTTCCAAGCAGTTGCAGAAAGTGAAAACTTTCTTGTCTTGTTTCATTTCATCAAACAAATGGCATTGCTTTTCTACTTGACGAACATGTGCAGGTGGTTGTTTCTTTGGGAAGTGAAAGAAGAAAGAAACTAAGTTCAATTTGCACTAACATTAATGTACTTTGCTCACTTGTCTGTTTATGTCTGCTAACCATTCGTACGCACCATTTAGATGTTTGCCACACCAATTTACCTCATCAATCAGCCTGTGTTGATTTCTGATTGCAATGTTCGATTCCAAATCTTGTCTTGCAGAATATGTTTGTGTTTAGCTTTTAGGAAGATCTCATCTTTTTTGTTTCATCAATTATCTCAGTTTTCTGCAATGCTGAACGAACCTTTAAGTGTCCTTGTTCTTTTTTGGAAATGAAAGGAGAATGTTAGAATTTTCACTCTCCTCTGGAGCTTCTGTGCTTTGCTTAATCTTCAGACATTTTTTTTCTTGTCAGACGAGGCCACACCATTTATATCTTATCTCAGCAATTTACCACATCTATTGGCCAGTGGTTATACTGACTTCAGATTTCATAGATTTTTAACCATGCCTTGTCTTGCACGATGACATATTCTGATTTTGAGGAAGATCTTGCAATGTTTTTTAATGCAGTTTGAAATTCTTTGATTTTCACCAAAGAGATGAGAAATATGGTGAACAAACACAAGGCCAGGCTACTCAAATGCAATGATGCCATATCTAGGTTACATTAGGGTCAGTACAATCAGCCAAATGCATGTTTGCTGTTTGGGACCTGTTCTACCTTTTGGTAAGTGAAGCATATCCAGGGACTTTAGCAACAGTGTAATGAATGTGATATATCCTCACAAATTATTTTCTTGTCAAAATTGCTGGTTAGAGCATACATGACATTTGCCCATAATTTTAACGTGTCGTCTTCATGCATGGTAATTGCACAGTCATGTTTATTTCCTCATGGTTCCAAGAACAATAGCCACTGTCGTCTATATATTCACAAGAAGGTAAATAGAGTGGCTGCGTGAGAACTCATCATGAGATGCCTGTAACATAATTTTCATGACTTTTGTCTTCCAGGACAGGCAGTGGTAACTTCTGTTGGTAAATCAGACCTGTGTAATTTCACACTCTGTACCAAGAGCTGTGAGATTGTGAAGTACACAGGCAAATGTCACACCACTACAGCACCCACTACAACTCCATCCGAAACTGCAACAACAGTAACAGTAACTCCCACAACTACAGAAACAACAAGATGCTCTTGCCAAGCCAATGGACAAACATTATCACCTGGTAAGTGTATCAATTGAAATGAAATCTGGTATTCTGTTGAGTTACACAAGAAGTCTGGGAATGGTAGAAAACCCTCTTGACTGTGGATGCTTGAAATCAGCAATCAAAAGTGAATTTGCTGGAAAGCTTCTGCAGGTGGTCTGGCAACGTGTGTGGAGAGAAAGCAGGATCAATGAAGTCAGTGCAGAATCTACAAGCTGAGTCCATATTATCTCTGATGGATACTCATTTGGCAATTCCAACATAGTGGATGTAATAGTTTCTGATTAATTCTGAAGTACGCTGGTTAAAATATACTTGTCCGTTCCAAAATTTTAACACGTAGTTTCAGAAGAGGAGCCACTGTCGTGTATATGTTGAAACCAAGATAACTAGAGTGGCTGATTGAGACGCTGACGTGAGACGCCTGTAACATAATTTTAATGATTTTTGTCTTCCAGGGCAGGCAGTGGTAACTTCTGTCGGTAAATCAGGTTTGTGTAATTTCACTCTCTGTACCAAGAGCTGTGAGATTATGACGTACACGGGTAAATGTCAAACCACCACAGCACCGACCACCACTCCATCTGAAACTACAACGACAGTCACAGTAACTCCCACATCTACAGAAACCACAAGATGCACTTGCCACGCCAATGGACAAACATTATCAGCTGGTAAGTGTATCAACACAAATGAAATCTGGTACCATGACAAATTGCATAGGCAAGCTGGGAATCTTGTCTGATGTGTGTCTCCACCAACCTCTCAGAAGTGTGATCAAGAATCCGCCCTAAACTGGCAATTCCAACATTGTGAATGACTTGTTCCAAGCAGTTGCAGAAAGTGAAAACTTTCTTGTCTTGTTTCATTTCATCAAACAAATGGCATTGCTTTTCTACTTGACGAACATGTGCAGGTGGTTGTTTCTTTGGGAAGTGAAAGAAGAAAGAAACTAAGTTCAATTTGCACTAACATTAATGTACTTTGCTCACTTGTCTGTTTATGTCTGCTAACCATTCGTACGCACCATTTAGATGTTTGCCACACCAATTTACCTCATCAATCAGCCTGTGTTGATTTCTGATTGCAATGTTCGATTCCAAATCTTGTCTTGCAGAATATGTTTGTGTTTAGTTTTTAGGAAGATCTCATCTTCTTTGTTTTATTAATTATCTCAGTTTTCTGCAATGCTGAACGAACCTTTAAATGTCCTGGTTCTTTTTGGAAATGAAAGGAGAATGTTAGAATTTTCACTCTCCTCTGGAGCTTCTGTGCTTTGCTTAATCTTCAGACATTTTTTTTCTTGTCAGACGAGGCCACACCATTTATATCTTATCTCAGCCATTTACCACATCTATTGGCCAGTGGCCATACTGACTTCAGATTTCATAGATTTTTAACCATGCCTTGTCTTGCACGATGGCATACTCTGATTTTGAGGAAGATCTTGCAATGTTTTTTAATGCAGTTTGAAATTCTTTGAGTTTGAATACAAAGCTGTGAGAAATGGTGAACAAACACAAGGCCGGGCTACTCAAATGCAATGATGCCATATCTCGGTTACATTAGGGTCAGTACAATCAGCCAAATGCATGTTTGCTGTTTGGGACCTCTTCTACCTTTTGGTAAGTGAAGCATATCCAGGGACTTTAGCAACAGTGGAATGAATGCGATATATCCTCACAAATTATTTTCTTGTCAATGTTGCTGGTTACAGCGTACATGACATTTGCCCATAATTTTAACGTGTCGTCTTCATGCATGGTAATTGCACAGTCATGTTTATTTCCTCATGGTTCCAAGAACAGTATCCCCTGTCGTCTATATATTCACAAGAAGGTAAATAGAGTGGCTGTGTGAGAACTCATCATGAGATGCCTGTAACATAATTTTCATGACTTTTGTCTTCCAGGACAGGCAGTGGTAACTTCTGTCGGTAAATCAGACCTGTGTAATTTCACGCTCTGTACCAAGAGCTGTGAGATTGTGAAGTACACAGGCAAATGTCACACCACTACAGCACCCACTACAACTCCATCCGAAACTGCAACAACAGTAACAGTAACTCCCACAACTACAGAAACAACAAGATGCTCTTGCCAAGCCAATGGACAAACATTATCACCTGGTAAGTGTATCAATTGAAATGAAATCTGGTATTCTGTTGAGTTACACAAGAAGTCTGGGAATGGTAGAAAACCCTCTTGACTGTGGATGCTTGAAATCAGCAATCAAAAGTGAATTTGCTGGAAAGCTTCTGCAGGTGGTCTGGCAACGTGTGTGGAGAGAAAGCAGGATCAATGAAGTCAGTGCAGAATCTACAAGCTGAGTCCATATTATCTCTGATGGATACTCATTTGGCAATTCCAACATAGTGGATGTAATAGTTTCTGATTAATTCTGAAGTACGCTGGTTAAAATATACTTGTCCGTTCCAAAATTTTAACACATAGTTTCAGAAGAGGAGCCACTGTCGTGTATATGTTGAAACCAAGATAACTAGAGTGGCTGATTGAGACGCTGACGTGAGACGCCTGTAACATAATTTTAATGATTTTTGTCTTCCAGGGCAGGCAGTGGTAACTTCTGTCGGTAAATCAGGTTTGTGTAATTTCACTCTCTGTACCAAGAGCTGTGAGATTATGACGTACACGGGTAAATGTCAAACCACCACAGCACCGACCACCACTCCATCTGAAACTACAACGACAGTCACAGTAACTCCCACATCTACAGAAACCACAAGATGCACTTGCCACGCCAATGGACAAACATTATCACCTGGTAAGTGTATCAACACAAATGAAATCTGGTACCATGACAAATTGCATAGGCAAGCTGGGAATCTTGTCTGATGTGTGTCTCCACCAACCTCTCAGAAGTGTGATCAAGAATCCGCCCTAAACTGGCAATTCCAACATTGTGAATGAATTGTTCCAAGCAGTTGCAGAAAGTGAAAACTTTCTTGTCTTGTTTCATTTCATCAAACAAATGGCATTGCTTTTCTACTTGACGAACATGTGCAGGTGGTTGTTTCTTTGGGAAGTGAAAGAAGAAAGAAACTAAGTTCAATTTGCACTAACATTAATGTACTTTGCTCACTTGTCTGTTTATGTCTGCTAACCATTCGTACGCACCATTTAGATGTTTGCCACACCAATTTACCTCATCAATCAGCCTGTGTTGATTTCTGATTGCAATGTTCGATTCCAAATCTTGTCTTGCAGAATATGTTTGTGTTTAGTTTTTAGGAAGATCTCATCTTCTTTGTTTTATTAATTATCTCAGTTTTCTGCAATGCTGAACGAACCTTTAAATGTCCTGGTTCTTTTTGGAAATGAAAGGAGAATGTTAGAATTTTCACTCTCCTCTGGAGCTTCTGTGCTTTGCTTAATCTTCAGACATTTTTTTTCTTGTCAGACGAGGCCACACCATTTATATCTTATCTCAGCCATTTACCACATCTATTGGCCAGTGGCCATACTGACTTCAGATTTCATAGATTTTTAACCATGCCTTGTCTTGCACGATGGCATACTCTGATTTTGAGGAAGATCTTGCAATGTTTTTTAATGCAGTTTGAAATTCTTTGAGTTTGAATACAAAGCTGTGAGAAATGGTGAACAAACACAAGGCCGGGCTACTCAAATGCAATGATGCCATATCTCGGTTACATTAGGGTCAGTACAATCAGCCAAATGCATGTTTGCTGTTTGGGACCTCTTCTACCTTTTGGTAAGTGAAGCATATCCAGGGACTTTAGCAACAGTGGAATGAATGCGATATATCCTCACAAATTATTTTCTTGTCAATGTTGCTGGTTACAGCGTACATGACATTTGCCCATAATTTTAACGTGTCGTCTTCATGCATGGTAATTGCACAGTCATGTTTATTTCCTCATGGTTCCAAGAACAGTATCCCCTGTCGTCTATATATTCACAAGAACGTAAATAGAGTGGCTGTGTGAGAACTCATCATGAGATGCCTGTAACATAATTTTCATGACTTTTGTCTTCCAGGACAGGCAGTGGTAACTTCTGTCGGTAAATCAGACCTGTGTAATTTCACGCTCTGTACCAAGAGCTGTGAGATTGTGAAGTACACAGGCAAATGTCACACCACTACAGCACCCACTACAACTCCATCCGAAACTGCAACAACAGTAACAGTAACTCCCACAACTACAGAAACAACAAGATGCTCTTGCCAAGCCAATGGACAAACATTATCACCTGGTAAGTGTATCAATTGAAATGAAATCTGGTATTCTGTTGAGTTACACAAGAAGTCTGGGAATGGTAGAAAACCCTCTTGACTGTGGATGCTTGAAATCAGCAATCAAAAGTGAATTTGCTGGAAAGCTTCTGCAGGTGGTCTGGCAACGTGTGTGGAGAGAAAGCAGGATCAATGAACTCAGTGCAGAATCTACAAGCTGAGTCCATATTATCTCTGATGGATACTCATTTGGCAATTCCAACATAGTGGATGTAATAGTTTCTGATTAATTCTGAAGTACGCTGGTTAAAATATACTTGTCCGTTCCAAAATTTTAACACGTAGTTTCAGAAGAGGAGCCACTGTCGTGTATATGTTGAAACCAAGATAACTAGAGTGGCTGATTGAGACGCTGACGTGAGACGCCTGTAACATAATTTTAATGATTTTTGTCTTCCAGGGCAGGCAGTGGTAACTTCTGTCGGTAAATCAGGTTTGTGTAATTTCACTCTCTGTACCAAGAGCTGTGAGATTATGACGTACACGGGTAAATGTCAAACCACCACAGCACCGACCACCACTCCATCTGAAACTACAACGACAGTCACAGTAACTCCCACATCTACAGAAACCACAAGATGCTCTTGCCACGCCAATGGACAAACATTATCACCTGGTAAGTGTATCAACTCAAATGAAATCTGGTACCATGACAAATTGCATAGGCAAGCTGGGAATCTTGTCTGATGTGTGTCTCCATTAACCTCTCAGAAGTGTGATCAAGAATGCGCCCTAAACTGGCAATTCCAACGTTGTGAATGACTTGTTCCAAGCAGTTGCAGAAAGTGAAAACTTTCTTGTCTTGTTTCATTTCATCAAACAAATGGCATTGCTTTTCTGCTTGACGAACATGTGCAGGTGGTTGTTTCTTTGGGAAGTGAAAGAAGAAAGAAACTAAGTTCAATTTGCACTAACGTTAATGTACTTTGCTCACTTGTCTGTTTATGTCTGCTAACCATTCGTACGCACCATTTAGATGTTTGCCACACCAATTTGCCTCATCAATCAGCCTGTGTTGATTTCTGATTGCAATGTTCCATGTCAAATCTTGTCTTGCAGAATATGTTTGTGTTTAGCTTTTAGGAAGATCTCATCTTTTTTGTTTCATCAATTATCTCAGTTTTCTGCAATGCTGAACGAACCTTTAAGTGTCCTTGTTCTTTTTTGGAAATGAAAGGAGAATGTTAGAATTTTCACTCTCCTCTGGAGCTTCTGTGCTTTGCTTAATCTTCAGACATTTTTTTTCTTGTCAGACGAGGCCACACCATTTATATCTTATCTCAGCCATTTACCACATCTATTGGCCAGTGGCCATACTGACTTCAGATTTCATAGATTTTTAACCATGCCTTGTCTTGCACGATGACATACTCTGATTTTGAGGAAGATCTTGCAATGTTTTTTAATGCAGTTTGAAATTCCTTGAGTTTGAATACAAAGCTGTGAGAAATGGTGAACAAACACAAGGCCAAGCTACTCAAATGCAATGATGCCATATCTAGGTTACATTAGGGTCAGTACAATCAGCCAAATGCATGTTTGCTGTTTGGGACCTCTTCTACCTTTTGGTAAGTGAAGCATATCCAGGGACTTTAGCAACAGTGTAATGAATGCGATATATCCTCACAAATTATTTTCTTGTCAATGTTGCTGGTTACAGCGTACATGACATTTGCCCATAATTTTAACGTGTCGTCTTCATGCATGGTAATTGCACAGTCATGTTTATTTCCTCATGGTTCCAAGAACAGTATCACCTGTCGTCTATATATTCACAAGAAGGTAAATAGAGTGGCTGTGTGAGAACTCATCATGAGATGCCTGTAACATAATTTTCATGACTTTTGTCTTCCAGGACAGGCAGTGGTAACTTCTGTCGGTAAATCAGACCTGTGTAATTTCACGCTCTGTACCAAGAGCTGTGAGATTGTGAAGTACACAGGCAAATGTCACACCACCACAGCACCCACTACAACTCCATCCGAAACTGCAACAACAGTAACAGTAACTCCCACAACTACAGAAACAACAAGATGCTCTTGCCACGCCAATGGACAAACATTATCACCTGGTAAGTTTACCTGTTGAAATGACATCTGGTATTCTGTTGAGTTACACAAGAAGTCTGGGAATGGTAGAAAACCCTCTTGACTGTGGATGCTTGAAATCAGCAATCAAAAGTGAATTTGCTGGAAAACCTCTGCAGGTGGTCCGGCAACGTGTGTGGAGAGAAAGCAGGATCAATGAAGTCAGTGCAGAATCTACAAGCTGAGTCCATATTATCTCTGATGGATACTCATTTGGCAATTCCAACATAGTGGATGTGATAGGTTCTGATTAATCAATTTTTGAGTGAAGAACGCTGGTTAAAATATACTTGTCCGTTCCAAAATTTTAACACGTAGTTTCAGAAGAGGAGCCACTGTCGTGTATATGTTGAAACCAAGATAACTAGAGTGGCTGATTGAGACGCTGTCGTGAGACGCCTGTAACATAATTTTAATGATTTTTGTCTTCCAGGGCAGGCAGTGGTAACTTCTGTCGGTAAATCAGGTTTGTGTAATTTCACTCTCTGTACCAAGAGCTGTGAGATTATGACGTACACGGGTAAATGTCAAACCACCACAGCACCGACCACCACTCCATCTGAAACTACAACGACAGTCACAGTAACTCCCACATCTACAGAAACCACAAGATGCACTTGCCACGCCAATGGACAAACATTATCACCTGGTAAGTGTATCAACACAAATGAAATCTGGTACCATGACAAATTGCATAGGCAAGCTGGGAATCTTGTCTGATGTGTGTCTCCACCAACCTCTCAGAAGTGTGATCAAGAATCCGCCCTAAACTGGCAATTCCAACATTGTGAATGACTTGTTCCAAGCAGTTGCAGAAAGTGAAAACTTTCTTGTCTTGTTTCATTTCATCAAACAAATGGCATTGCTTTTCTACTTGACGAACATGTGCAGGTGGTTGTTTCTTTGGGAAGTGAAAGAAGAAAGAAACTAAGTTCAATTTGCACTAACATTAATGTACTTTGCTCACTTGTCTGTTTATGTCTGCTAACCATTCGTACGCACCATTTAGATGTTTGCCACACCAATTTACCTCATCAATCAGCCTGTGTTGATTTCTGATTGCAATGTTCGATTCCAAATCTTGTCTTGCAGAATATGTTTGTGTTTAGCTTTTAGGAAGATCTCATCTTTTTTGTTTCATCAATTATCTCAGTTTTCTGCAATGCTGAACGAACCTTTAAGTGTCCTTGTTCTTTTTTGGAAATGAAAGGAGAATGTTAGAATTTTCACTCTCCTCTGGAGCTTCTGTGCTTTGCTTAATCTTCAGACATTTTTTTTCTTGTCAGACGAGGCCACACCATTTATATCTTATCTCAGCAATTTACCACATCTATTGGCCAGTGGTTATACTGACTTCAGATTTCATAGATTTTTAACCATGCCTTGTCTTGCACGATGACATATTCTGATTTTGAGGAAGATCTTGCAATGTTTTTTAATGCAGTTTGAAATTCTTTGATTTTCACCAAAGAGATGAGAAATATGGTGAACAAACACAAGGCCAGGCTACTCAAATGCAATGATGCCATATCTAGGTTACATTAGGGTCAGTACAATCAGCCAAATGCATGTTTGCTGTTTGGGACCTGTTCTACCTTTTGGTAAGTGAAGCATATCCAGGGACTTTAGCAACAGTGTAATGAATGCGATATATCCTCACAAATTATTTTCTTGTCAATGTTGCTGGTTAGAGCATACATGACATTTGCCCATAATTTTAACGTGTCGTCTTCATGCATGGTAATTGCACAGTCATGTTTATTTCCTCATGGTTCCAAGAACAATAGCCACTGTCGTCTATATATTCACAAGAAGGTAAATAGAGTGGCTGCGTGAGAACTCATCATGAGATGCCTGTAACATAATTTTCATGACTTTTGTCTTCCAGGACAGGCAGTGGTAACTTCTGTCGGTAAATCAGACCTGTGTAATTTCATGCTCTGTACCAAGAGCTGTGAGATTGTGAAGTACACAGGCAAATGTCACACCACTACAGCACCCACTACAACTCCATCCGAAACTGCAACAACAGTAACAGTAACTCCCACAACTACAGAAACAACAAGATGCTCTTGCCAAGCTAATGGACAAACATTATCACCTGGTAAGTGTATCAATTGAAATGAAATCTGGTATTCTGTTGAGTTACACAAGAAGTCTGGGAATGGTAGAAAACCCTCTTGACTGTGGATGCTTGAAATCAGCAATCAAAAGTGAATTTGCTGGAAAGCTTCTGCAGGTGGTCTGGCAACGTGTGTGGAGAGAAAGCAGGATCAATGAAGTCAGTGCAGAATCTACAAGCTGAGTCCATATTATCTCTGATGGATACTCATTTGGCAATTCCAACATAGTGGATGTCATAGTTTCTGATTAATTCTGAAGTACGCTGGTTAAAATATACTTGTCCGTTCCAAAATTTTAACACGTAGTTTCAGAAGAGGAGCCACTGTCGTGTATATGTTGAAACCAAGATAACTAGAGTGGCTGATTGAGACGCTGACGTGAGACGCCTGTAACATAATTTTAATGATTTTTGTCTTCCAGGGCAGGCAGTGGTAACTTCTGTCGGTAAATCAGGTTTGTGTAATTTCACTCTCTGTACCAAGAGCTGTGAGATTATGACGTACACGGGTAAATGTCAAACCACCACAGCACCGACCACCACTCCATCTGAAACTACAACGACAGTCACAGTAACTCCCACATCTACAGAAACCACAAGATGCACTTGCCACGCCAATGGACAAACATTATCACCTGGTAAGTGTATCAACACAAATGAAATCTGGTACCATGACAAATTGCATAGGCAAGCTGGGAATCTTGTCTGATGTGTGTCTCCACCAACCTCTCAGAAGTGTGATCAAGAATCCGCCCTAAACTGGCAATTCCAACATTGTGAATGACTTGTTCCAAGCAGTTGCAGAAAGTGAAAACTTTCTTGTCTTGTTTCATTTCATCAAACAAATGGCATTGCTTTTCTACTTGACGAACATGTGCAGGTGGTTGTTTCTTTGGGAAGTGAAAGAAGAAAGAAACTAAGTTCAATTTGCACTAACATTAATGTACTTTGCTCACTTGTCTGTTTATGTCTGCTAACCATTCGTACGCACCATTTAGATGTTTGCCACACCAATTTACCTCATCAATCAGCCTGTGTTGATTTCTGATTGCAATGTTCGATTCCAAATCTTGTCTTGCAGAATATGTTTGTGTTTAGTTTTTAGGAAGATCTCATCTTCTTTGTTTTATTAATTATCTCAGTTTTCTGCAATGCTGAACGAACCTTTAAATGTCCTGGTTCTTTTTGGAAATGAAAGGAGAATGTTAGAATTTTCACTCTCCTCTGGAGCTTCTGTGCTTTGCTTAATCTTCAGACATTTTTTTTCTTGTCAGACGAGGCCACACCATTTATATCTTATCTCAGCCATTTACCACATCTATTGGCCAGTGGCCATACTGACTTCAGATTTCATAGATTTTTAACCATGCCTTGTCTTGCACGATAGCATACTCTGATTTTGAGGAAGATCTTGCAATGTTTTTTAATGCAGTTTGAAATTCTTTGAGTTTGAATACAAAGCTGTGAGAAATGGTGAACAAACACAAGGCCGGGCTACTCAAATGCAATGATGCCATATCTCGGTTACATTAGGGTCAGTACAATCAGCCAAATGCATGTTTGCTGTTTGGGACCTCTTCTACCTTTTGGTAAGTGAAGCATATCCAGGGACTTTAGCAACAGTGGAATGAATGCGATATATCCTCACAAATTATTTTCTTGTCAATGTTGCTGGTTACAGCGTACATGACATTTGCCCATAATTTCAACGTGTCGTCTTCATGCATGGTAATTGCACAGTCATGTTTATTTCCTCATGGTTCCAAGAACAGTATCCCCTGTCGTCTATATATTCACAAGAACGTAAATAGAGTGGCTGTGTGAGAACTCATCATGAGATGCCTGTAACATAATTTTCATGCCTTTTGTCTTCCAGGACAGGCAGTGGTAACTTCTGTCGGTAAATCAGACCTGTGTAATTTCACGCTCTGTACCAAGAGCTGTGAGATTGTGAAGTACACAGGCAAATGTCACACCACTACAGCACCCACTACAACTCCATCCGAAACTGCAACAACAGTAACAGTAACTCCCACAACTACAGAAACAACAAGATGCTCTTGCCAAGCTAATGGACAAACATTATCACCTGGTAAGTGTATCAATTGAAATAAAATCTGGTATTCTGTTGAGATACACAAGAAGTCTGGGAATGGTAGAAAACCCTCTTGACTGTGGATGCTTGAAATCAGCAATCAAAAGTGAATTTGCTGGAAAAATTCAGCAGCTGGTCTGGCAACGTGTGTGGAGAGAAAGCAGGATCAATGAACTCAGTGCAGAATCTCCAAGCTGAGTCCATATTATCTCTGATGGATACTCATTTGGCAATTCCAACATAGTGGATGTAATAGGTTCTGATTAATCAATTTTTGAGTGAAGAACGCTGGTTAAAATATACTTGTCCGTTCCAAAATTTTAACACGTAGTTTCAGAAGAGGAGCCACTGTCGTGTATATGTTGAAACAAAGATAACTAGAGTGGCTGATTGAGACACTGTCGTGAGACGCCTGTAACATAATTTTAATGATTTTTGTCTTCCAGGGCAGGCAGTGGTAACTTCTGTCGGTAAATCAGGTTTGTGTAATTTCACTCTCTGTACCAAGAGCTGTGAGATTATGACGTACACGGGTAAATGTCAAACCACCACAGCACCGACCACCACTCCATCTGAAACTACAACGACAGTCACAGTAACTCCCACATCTACAGAAACCACAAGATGCACTTGCCACGCCAATGGACAAACATTATCACCTGGTAAGTGTATCAACACAAATGAAATCTGGTACCATGACAAATTGCATAGGCAAGCTGGGAATCTTGTCTGATGTGTGTCTCCACCAACCTCTCAGAAGTGTGATCAAGAATCCGCCCTAAACTGGCAATTCCAACATTGTGAATGACTTGTTCCAAGCAGTTGCAGAAAGTGAAAACTTTCTTGTCTTGTTTCATTTCATCAAACAAATGGCATTGCTTTTCTACTTGACGAACATGTGCAGGTGGTTGTTTCTTTGGGAAGTGAAAGAAGAAAGAAACTAAGTTCAATTTGCACTAACATTAATGTACTTTGCTCACTTGTCTGTTTATGTCTGCTAACCATTCGTACGCACCATTTAGATGTTTGCCACACCAATTTACCTCATCAATCAGCCTGTGTTGATTTCTGATTGCAATGTTCGATTCCAAATCTTGTCTTGCAGAATATGTTTGTGTTTAGTTTTTAGGAAGATCTCATCTTCTTTGTTTTATTAATTATCTCAGTTTTCTGCAATGCTGAACGAACCTTTAAATGTCCTGGTTCTTTTTGGAAATGAAAGGAGAATGTTAGAATTTTCACTCTCCTCTGGAGCTTCTGTGCTTTGCTTAATCTTCAGACATTTGTTTCGTGTCAGACGAGGCCACACCATTTATATCTTATCTCAGCAATTTACCACATCTATTGGCCAGTGGCCATACTGGCTTCAGATTTCGTAGATTTTTAACCATGCCTTGTCTTGCACGATGACATATTCTGATTTTGAGGAAGATCTTGCAATGTATTTTAATGCAGTTTGAAATTCTTTGATTTTCACCAAAGAGATGAGAAATATGGTGAACAAACACAAGGCCAGGCTACTCAAATGCAATGATGCCATATCTAGGTTACATTAGGGTCAGTACAATCAGCCAAATGCATGTTTGCTGTTTGGGACCTGTTCTACCTTTTGGTAAGTGAAGCATATCCAGGGACTTTAGCAACAGTGTAATGAATGCGATATATCCTCACAAATTATTTTCTTGTCAAAATTGCTGGTTAGAGCATACATGACATTTGCCCATAATTTTAACGTGTCGTCTTCATGCATGGTAATTGCACAGTCATGTTTATTTCCTCATGGTTCCAAGAACAATAGCCACTGTCGTCTATATATTCACAAGAAGGTAAATAGAGTGGCTGCGTGAGAACTCATCATGAGATGCCTGTAACATAATTTTCATGACTTTTGTCTTCCAGGACAGGCAGTGGTAACTTCTGTTGGTAAATCAGACCTGTGTAATTTCACACTCTGTACCAAGAGCTGTGAGATTGTGAAGTACACAGGCAAATGTCACACCACTACAGCACCCACTACAACTCCATCCGAAACTGCAACAACAGTAACAGTAACTCCCACAACTACAGAAACAACAAGATGCTCTTGCCAAGCCAATGGACAAACATTATCACCTGGTAAGTGTATCAATTGAAATGAAATCTGGTATTCTGTTGAGTTACACAAGAAGTCTGGGAATGGTAGAAAACCCTCTTGACTGTGGATGCTTGAAATCAGCAATCAAAAGTGAATTTGCTGGAAAACCTCTGCAGGTGGTCTGGCAACGTGTGTGGAGAGAAAGCAGGATCAATGAAGTCAGTGCAGAATCTCCAAGCTGAGTCCATATTATCTCTGATGGATACTCATTTGGCAATTCCAACATAGTGGATGTAATAGTTTCTGATTAATTCTGAAGTACGCTGGTTAAAATATACTTGTCCGTTCCAAAATTTTAACACGTAGTTTCAGAAGAGGAGCCACTGTCGTGTATATGTTGAAACCAAGATAACTAGAGTGGCTGATTGAGACGCTGACGTGAGACGCCTGTAACATAATTTTAATGATTTTTGTCTTCCAGGGCAGGCAGTGGTAACTTCTGTCGGTAAATCAGGTTTGTGTAATTTCACTCTCTGTACCAAGAGCTGTGAGATTATGACGTACACGGGTAAATGTCAAACCACCACAGCACCGACCACCACTCCATCTGAAACTACAACGACAGTCACAGTAACTCCCACATCTACAGAAACCACAAGATGCTCTTGCCACGCCAATGGACAAACATTATCACCTGGTAAGTGTATCAACTCAAATGAAATCTGGTACCATGACAAATTGCATAGGCAAGCTGGGAATCTTGTCTGATGTGTGTCTCCACCAACCTCTCAGAAGTGTGATCAAGAATCCGCCCTAAACTGGCAATTCCAACATTGTGAATGACTTGTTCCAAGCAGTTGCAGAAAGTGAAAACTTTCTTGTCTTGTTTCATTTCATCAAACAAATGGCATTGCTTTTCTACTTGACGAACATGTGCAGGTGGTTGTTTCTTTGGGAAGTGAAAGAAGAAAGAAACTAAGTTCAATTTGCACTAACATTAATGTACTTTGCTCACTTGTCTGTTTATGTCTGCTAACCATTCGTACGCACCATTTAGATGTTTGCCACACCAATTTACCTCATCAATCAGCCTGTGTTGATTTCTGATTGCAATGTTCGATTCCAAATCTTGTCTTGCAGAATATGTTTGTGTTTAGCTTTTAGGAAGATCTCATCTTCTTTGTTTTATTAATTATCTCAGTTTTCTGCAATGCTGAACGAACCTTTAAATGTCCTGGTTCTTTTTGGAAATGAAAGGAGAATGTTAGAATTTTCACTCTCCTCTGGAGCTTCTGTGCTTTGCTTAATCTTCAGACATTTGTTTCGTGTCAGACGAGGCCACACCATTTATATCTTATCTCAGCAATTTACCACATCTATTGGCCAGTGGCCATACTGGCTTCAGATTTCGTAGATTTTTAACCATGCCTTGTCTTGCACGATGACATATTCTGATTTTGAGGAAGATCTTGCAATGTTTTTTAATGCAGTTTGAAATTCTTTGATTTTCACCAAAGAGATGAGAAATATGGTGAACAAACACAAGGCCAGGATACTCAAATGCAATGATGCCATATCTAGGTTACATTAGGGTCAGTACAATCAGCCAAATGCATGTTTGCTGTTTGGGACCTGTTCTACCTTTTGGTAAGTGAAGCATATCCAGGGACTTTAGCAACAGTGTAATGAATGCGATATATCCTCACAAATTATTTTCTTGTCAAAATTGCTGGTTAGAGCATACATGACATTTGCCCATAATTTTAACGTGTCGTCTTCATGCATGGTAATTGCACAGTCATGTTTATTTCCTCATGGTTCCAAGAACAATAGCCACTGTCGTCTATATATTCACAAGAAGGTAAATAGAGTGGCTGCGTGAGAACTCATCATGAGATGCCTGTAACATAATTTTCATGACTTTTGTCTTCCAGGACAGGCAGTGGTAACTTCTGTTGGTAAATCAGACCTGTGTAATTTCACACTCTGTACCAAGAGCTGTGAGATTGTGAAGTACACAGGCAAATGTCACACCACTACAGCACCCACTACAACTCCATCCGAAACTGCAACAACAGTAACAGTAACTCCCACAACTACAGAAACAACAAGATGCTCTTGCCAAGCTAATGGACAAACATTATCACCTGGTAAGTGTATCAATTGAAATGTAATCTGGTATTCTGTTGAGTTACACAAGAAGTCTGGGAATGGTAGAAAACCCTCTTGACTGTGGATGCTTGAAATCAGCAATTAAAAGTGAATTTGCTGGAAAACTTCTGCAGGTGGTCTGGCAACGTGTGTGGAGAGAAAGCAGGATCAATGAAGTCAGTGCAGAATCTACAAGCTGAGTCCATATTATCTCTGATGGATACTCATTTGGCAATTCCAACATAGTGGATGTAATAGTTTCTGATTAATTCTGAAGTACGCTGGTTAAAATATACTTGTCCGTTCCAAAATTTTAACACGTAGTTTCAGAAGAGGAGCCACTGTCGTGTATATGTTGAAACCAAGATAACTAGAGTGGCTGATTGAGACGCTGACGTGAGACGCCTGTAACATAATTTTAATGATTTTTGTCTTCCAGGGCAGGCAGTGGTAACTTCTGTCGGTAAATCAGGTTTGTGTAATTTCACTCTCTGTACCAAGAGCTGTGAGATTATGACGTACACGGGTAAATGTCAAACCACCACAGCACCGACCACCACTCCATCTGAAACTACAACGACAGTCACAGTAACTCCCACATCTACAGAAACCACAAGATGCTCTTGCCACGCCAATGGACAAACATTATCACCTGGTAAGTGTATCAACTCAAATGAAATCTGGTACCATGACAAATTGCATAGGCAAGCTGGGAATCTTGTCTGATGTGTGTCTCCATTAACCTCTCAGAAGTGTGATCAAGAATGCGCCCTAAACTGGCAATTCCAACGTTGTGAATGACTTGTTCCAAGCAGTTGCAGAAAGTGAAAACTTTCTTGTCTTGTTTCATTTCATCAAACAAATGGCATTGCTTTTCTGCTTGACGAACATGTGCAGGTGGTTGTTTCTTGGGGAAGTGAAAGAAGAAAGAAACTAAGTTCAATTTGCACTAACGTTAATGTACTTTGCTCACTTGTCTGTTTATGTCTGCTAACCATTCGTACGCACCATTTAGATGTTTGCCACACCAATTTGCCTCATCAATCAGCCTGTGTTGATTTCTGATTGCAATGTTCCATGTCAAATCTTGTCTTGCAGAATATGTTTGTGTTTAGCTTTTAGGAAGATCTCATCTTTTTTGTTTCATCAATTATCTCAGTTTTCTGCAATGCTGAACGAACCTTTAAGTGTCCTTGTTCTTTTTTGGAAATGAAAGGAGAATGTTAGAATTTTCACTCTCCTCTGGAGCTTCTGTGCTTTGCTTAATCTTCAGACATTTTTTTTCTTGTCAGACGAGGCCACACCATTTATATCTTATCTCAGCCATTTACCACATCTATTGGCCAGTGGCCATACTGACTTCAGATTTCATAGATTTTTAACCATGCCTTGTCTTGCACGATGACATACTCTGATTTTGAGGAAGAACTTGCAATGTTTTTTAATGCAGTTTGAAATTCTTTGATTTTCATCAAAGAGATGAGAAAAATGGTGAACAAACACAAGGCCAGGATACTCAAATGCAATGATGCCATATCTAGGTTACATTAGGGTCAGTACAATCACGCAAATGCATCTTTGCTGTTTGGGACCTCTTCTACCTTTTGGTAAGTGAAGCATATCCAGGGACTTTAGCAACAGTGTAATGAATGCGATATATCCTCACAAATTATTTTCTTGTCAATGTTGCTGGTTACAGCGTACATGACATTTGCCCATAATTTTAACGTGTCGTCTTCATGCATGGTAATTGCACAGTAATGTTTATTTCCTCATGGTTCCAAGAACAGTAGCCCCTGTCGTCTATATATTGACAAAAAGGTAAATAGAGTGGCTGTGTGAGAACTCATCATGAGATGCCTGTAACATAATTTTCATGACTTTTGTCTTCCAGGACAGGCAGTGGTAACTTCTGTCGGTAAATCAGACCTGTGTAATTTCACGCTCTGTACCAAGAGCTGTGAGATTGTGAAGTACACAGGCAAATGTCACACCACTACAGCACCCACTACAACTCCATCCGAAACTGCAACAACAGTAACAGTAACTCCCACAACTACAGAAACAACAAGATGCTCTTGCCACGCCAATGGACAAACATTATCACCTGGTAAGTGTATCAATTGAAATGAAATCTGGTATTCTGTTGAGTTACACAAGAAGTCTGGGAATGGTAGAAAACCCTCTTGACTGTGGATGCTTGAAATCAGCAATCAAAAGTGAATTTGCTGGAAAACGTCTGCAGGTGGTCTGGCAACTTGAGTGGAGAGAAAGCAGGATCAATGAAGTCAGTGCAGAATCTCCAAGCTGAGTCCATATTATCTCTGATGGATACTCATTTGGCAATTCCAACATAGTGGATGTAATAGTTTCTGATTAATTCTGAAGTACGCTGGTTAAAATATACTTGTCCGTTCCAAAATTTTAACACGTAGTTTCAGAAGAGGAGCCACTGTCGTGTATATGTTGAAACCAAGATAACTAGAGTGGCTGATTGAGACGCTGACGTGAGACGCCTGTAACATAATTTTAATGATTTTTGTCTTCCAGGGCAGGCAGTGGTAACTTCTGTCGGTAAATCAGGTTTGTGTAATTTCACTCTCTGTACCAAGAGCTGTGAGATTATGACGTACACGGGTAAATGTCAAACCACCACAGCACCGACCACCACTCCATCTGAAACTACAACGACAGTCACAGTAACTCCCACATCTACAGAAACCACAAGATGCTCTTGCCACGCCAATGGACAAACATTATCACCTGGTAAGTGTATCAACTCAAATGAAATCTGGTACCATGACAAATTGCATAGGCAAGCTGGGAATCTTGTCTGATGTGTGTCTCCATTAACCTCTCAGAAGTGTGATCAAGAATGCGCCCTAAACTGGCAATTCCAACGTTGTGAATGACTTGTTCCAAGCAGTTGCAGAAAGTGAAAACTTTCTTGTCTTGTTTCATTTCATCAAACAAATGGCATTGCTTTTCTGCTTGACGAACATGTGCAGGTGGTTGTTTCTTTGGGAAGTGAAAGAAGAAAGAAACTAAGTTCAATTTGCACTAACGTTAATGTACTTTGCTCACTTGTCTGTTTATGTCTGCTAACCATTCGTACGCACCATTTAGATGTTTGCCACACCAATTTGCCTCATCAATCAGCCTGTGTTGATTTCTGATTGCAATGTTCCATGTCAAATCTTGTCTTGCAGAATATGTTTGTGTTTAGCTTTTAGGAAGATCTCATCTTTTTTGTTTCATCAATTATCTCAGTTTTCTGCAATGCTGAACGAACCTTTAAGTGTCCTTGTTCTTTTTTGGAAATGAAAGGAGAATGTTAGAATTTTCACTCTCCTCTGGAGCTTCTGTGCTTTGCTTAATCTTCAGACATTTTTTTTCTTGTCAGACGAGGCCACACCATTTATATCTTATCTCAGCCATTTACCACATCTATTGGCCAGTGGCCATACTGACTTCAGATTTCATAGATTTTTAACCATGCCTTGTCTTGCACGATGACATACTCTGATTTTGAGGAAGAACTTGCAATGTTTTTTAATGCAGTTTGAAATTCTTTGATTTTCATCAAAGAGATGAGAAAAATGGTGAACAAACACAAGGCCAGGATACTCAAATGCAATGATGCCATATCTAGGTTACATTAGGGTCAGTACAATCACGCAAATGCATCTTTGCTGTTTGGGACCTCTTCTACCTTTTGGTAAGTGAAGCATATCCAGGGACTTTAGCAACAGTGTAATGAATGCGATATATCCTCACAAATTATTTTCTTGTCAATGTTGCTGGTTACAGCGTACATGACATTTGCCCATAATTTTAACGTGTCGTCTTCATGCATGGTAATTGCACAGTAATGTTTATTTCCTCATGGTTCCAAGAACAGTAGCCCCTGTCGTCTATATATTGACAAAAAGGTAAATAGAGTGGCTGTGTGAGAACTCATCATGAGATGCCTGTAACATAATTTTCATGACTTTTGTCTTCCAGGACAGGCAGTGGTAACTTCTGTCGGTAAATCAGACCTGTGTAATTTCACGCTCTGTACCAAGAGCTGTGAGATTGTGAAGTACACAGGCAAATGTCACACCACTACAGCACCCACTACAACTCCATCCGAAACTGCAACAACAGTAACAGTAACTCCCACAACTACAGAAACAACAAGATGCTCTTGCCACGCCAATGGACAAACATTATCACCTGGTAAGTGTATCAATTGAAATGAAATCTGGTATTCTGTTGAGTTACACAAGAAGTCTGGGAATGGTAGAAAACCCTCTTGACTGTGGATGCTTGAAATCAGCAATCAAAAGTGAATTTGCTGGAAAACGTCTGCAGGTGGTCTGGCAACTTGAGTGGAGAGAAAGCAGGATCAATGAAGTCAGTGCAGAATCTCCAAGCTGAGTCCATATTATCTCTGATGGATACTCATTTGGCAATTCCAACATAGTGGATGTAATAGTTTCTGATTAATTCTGAAGTACGCTGGTTAAAATATACTTGTCCGTTCCAAAATTTTAACACGTAGTTTCAGAAGAGGAGCCACTGTCGTGTATATGTTGAAACCAAGATAACTAGAGTGGCTGATTGAGACGCTGACGTGAGACGCCTGTAACATAATTTTAATGATTTTTGTCTTCCAGGGCAGGCAGTGGTAACTTCTGTCGGTAAATCAGGTTTGTGTAATTTCACTCTCTGTACCAAGAGCTGTGAGATTATGACGTACACGGGTAAATGTCAAACCACCACAGCACCGACCACCACTCCATCTGAAACTACAACGACAGTCACAGTAACTCCCACATCTACAGAAACCACAAGATGCTCTTGCCACGCCAATGGACAAACATTATCACCTGGTAAGTGTATCAACTCAAATGAAATCTGGTACCATGACAAATTGCATAGGCAAGCTGGGAATCTTGTCTGATGTGTGTCTCCATTAACCTCTCAGAAGTGTGATCAAGAATGCGCCCTAAACTGGCAATTCCAACGTTGTGAATGACTTGTTCCAAGCAGTTGCAGAAAGTGAAAACTTTCTTGTCTTGTTTCATTTCATCAAACAAATGGCATTGCTTTTCTGCTTGACGAACATGTGCAGGTGGTTGTTTCTTTGGGAAGTGAAAGAAGAAAGAAACTAAGTTCAATTTGCACTAACGTTAATGTACTTTGCTCACTTGTCTGTTTATGTCTGCTAACCATTCGTACGCACCATTTAGATGTTTGCCACACCAATTTACCTCATCAATCAGCCTGTGTTGATTTCTGATTGCAATGTTCCATGTCAAATCTTGTCTTGCAGAATATGTTTGTGTTTAGCTTTTAGGAAGATCTCATCTTTTTTGTTTCATCAATTATCTCAGTTTTCTGCAATGCTGAACGAACCTTTAAGTGTCCTTGTTCTTTTTTGGAAATGAAAGGAGAATGTTAGAATTTTCACTCTCCTCTGGAGCTTCTGTGCTTTGCTTAATCTTCAGACATTTTTTTTCTTGTCAGACGAGGCCACACCATTTATATCTTATCTCAGCCATTTACCACATCTATTGGCCAGTGGCCATACTGACTTCAGATTTCATAGATTTTTAACCATGCCTTGTCTTGCACGATGACATACTCTGATTTTGAGGAAGATCTTGCAATGTTTTTTAATGCAGTTTGAAATTCTTTGAGTTTGAATACAAAGCTGTGAGAAATGGTGAACAAACACAAGGCCAAGCTACTCAAATGCAATGATGCCATATCTAGGTTACATTAGGGTCAGTACAATCAGCCAAATGCATGTTTGCTGTTTGGGACCTCTTCTACCTTTTGGTAAGTGAAGCATATCCAGGGACTTTAGCAACAGTGTAATGAATGCGATATATCCTCACAAATTATTTTCTTGTCAATGTTGCTGGTTACAGCGTACATGACATTTGCCCATAATTTTAACGTGTCGTCTTCATGCATGGTAATTGCACAGTCATGTTTATTTCCTCATGGTTCCAAGAACAGTATCACCTGTCGTCTATATATTCACAAGAAGGTAAATAGAGTGGCTGTGTGAGAACTCATCATGAGATGCCTGTAACATAATTTTCATGACTTTTGTCTTCCAGGACAGGCAGTGGTAACTTCTGTCGGTAAATCAGACCTGTGTAATTTCATGCTCTGTACCAAGAGCTGTGAGATTGTGAAGTACACAGGCAAATGTCACACCACCACAGCACCCACTACAACTCCATCCGAAACTGCAACAACAGTAACAGTAACTCCCACAACTACAGAAACAACAAGATGCTCTTGCCACGCCAATGGACAAACATTATCACCTGGTAAGTTTACCTGTTGAAATGACATCTGGTATTCTGTTGAGTTACACAAGAAGTCTGGGAATGGTAGAAAACCCTCTTAACTGTGGATGCTTGAAATCAGCAATCAAAAGTGAATTTGCTGGAAAACCTCTGCAGGTGGTCTGGCAACGTGTGTGGAGAGAAAGCAGGATCAATGAAGTCAGTGCAGAATCTACAAGCTGAGTCCATATTATCTCTGATGGATACTCATTTGGCAATTCCAACATAGTGGATGTGATAGGTTCTGATTAATCAATTTTTGAGTGAAGAACGCTGGTTAAAATATACTTGTCCGTTCCAAAATTTTAACACGTAGTTTCAGAAGAGGAGCCACTGTCGTGTATATGTTGAAACCAAGATAACTAGAGTGGCTGATTGAGACGCTGTCGTGAGACGCCTGTAACATAATTTTAATGATTTTTGTCTTCCAGGGCAGGCAGTGGTAACTTCTGTTGGTAAATCAGACCTGTGTAATTTCACACTCTGTACCAAGAGCTGTGAGATTGTGAAGTACACAGGCAAATGTCACACCACTACAGCACCCACTACAACTCCATCCGAAACTGCAACAACAGTAACAGTAACTCCCACAACTACAGAAACAACAAGATGCTCTTGCCAAGCCAATGGACAAACATTATCACCTGGTAAGTGTATCAATTGAAATGAAATCTGGTATTCTGTTGAGTTACACAAGAAGTCTGGGAATGGTAGAAAACCCTCTTGACTGTGGATGCTTGAAATCAGCAATCAAAAGTGAATTTGCTGGAAAACGTCTGCAGGTGGTCTGGCAACGTGTGTGGAGAGAAAGCAGGATCAATGAAGTCAGTGCAGAATCTCCAAGCTGAGTCCATATTATCTCTGATGGATACTCATTTGGCAATTCCAACATAGTGGATGTAATAGTTTCTGATTAATTCTGAAGTACGCTGGTTAAAATATACTTGTCCGTTCCAAAATTTTAACACGTAGTTTCAGAAGAGGAGCCACTGTCGTGTATATGTTGAAACCAAGATAACTAGAGTGGCTGATTGAGACGCTGACGTGAGACGCCTGTAACATAATTTTAATGATTTTTGTCTTCCAGGGCAGGCAGTGGTAACTTCTGTCGGTAAATCAGGTTTGTGTAATTTCACTCTCTGTACCAAGAGCTGTGAGATTATGACGTACACGGGTAAATGTCAAACCACCACAGCACCGACCACCACTCCATCTGAAACTACAACGACAGTCACAGTAACTCCCACATCTACAGAAACCACAAGATGCTCTTGCCACGCCAATGGACAAACATTATCACCTGGTAAGTGTATCAACTCAAATGAAATCTGGTACCATGACAAATTGCATAGGCAAGCTGGGAATCTTGTCTGATGTGTGTCTCCACCAACCTCTCAGAAGTGTGATCAAGAATCCGCCCTAAACTGGCAATTCCAACATTGTGAATGACTTGTTCCAAGCAGTTGCAGAAAGTGAAAACTTTCTTGTCTTGTTTCATTTCATCAAACAAATGGCATTGCTTTTCTACTTGACGAACATGTGCAGGTGGTTGTTTCTTTGGGAAGTGAAAGAAGAAAGAAACTAAGTTCAATTTGCACTAACATTAATGTACTTTGCTCACTTGTCTGTTTATGTCTGCTAACCATTCGTACGCACCATTTAGATGTTTGCCACACCAATTTACCTCATCAATCAGCCTGTGTTGATTTCTGATTGCAATGTTCCATTCCAAATCTTGTCTTGCAGAATATGTTTGTGTTTAGCTTTTAGGAAGATCTCATCTTTTTTGTTTCATCAATTATCTCAGTTTTCTGCAATGCTGAACGAACCTTTAAATGTCCTGGTTCTTTTTTGGAAATGAAATGAGAATGTTAGAATTTTCACTCTCCTCTGTAGCTTCTGTGCTTTGCTTAATCTTCAGACATTTTTTTTCTTGTCTGACGAGACCACACCATTTATATCGTAACTCAGCCATTTACTACATGTATTGGCAGTGGCCATATTGGCTTCAGATTTCATAGTTTTTTAACCATGCCTTGTCTTGCACGATGACAGATTCTGATTTTGAGGAAGATCTTGCAATGTTTTTTAATGCAGTTTGAAATTCTTTGATTTTCACCAAAGAGATGAGAAATATGGTGAACAAACACAAGGCCGGGCAACTCAAATGCAATGATGCCATATCTCGGTTACATTAGGGTCAGTACAATCAGCCAAATGCATGTTTGTTGTTTGGATACTGTTCTACGTTTTGGTAAGTGAAGCATATCCAGGGACTTTAGCAACCGTGTAATTAATGCGATATATATTCACAAATAATTTTCCTGTCAAAATTGCTGGTTAGAGCATACATGACATTTGCCCATAATTTTAACGTGTCATCTTCATGCATGGTTATTGCACAGTCATGTTTATTTTGTCATGGTTCCAAGAACAGTAGCCACTGTCGTCTATATATTGACAGGAAGGTAAGTCGAGTGGCTGTGTGAGAACGCATTATGAGATGCCTGTAACATAATTTTCATGACTTTTGTCTTTCAGGACAGGCAGTGGTAACTTCTGTCGGTAAATCAGACCTGTGTAATTTCACGCTCTGTACCAAGAGCTGTGAGATTGTGAAGTACACGGGCAAATGTCACACCACCACAGCACCCACTACAACTCCATCCGAAACTGCAACAACAGTAACAGTAACTCCCACAACTACAGAAACAACAAGATGCTCTTGCCACGCCAATGGACAAACATTATCACCTGGTAAGTTTACCTGTTGAAATGAAATCTGGTATTCTGTTGAGTAACACATGAAGTCTGGGAATGGTAGAAAACCCTCTTGACTGTGGATGCTTGAAATCAGCAATCAAAAGTGAATTTGCTGGAAAAATTCAGCAGCTGTTCTGGCCACCTGTGTGGAGAGACAGCAGGGTCAATGAAGTCAGTGCAGAATCTCCAAGCTGAGTCCATATTATCTCTGGTGGATACTCATTTGGCAATTCCAACATCGTGAATTTAATAGATTCTGATTAATCAATTTTTGGAGAAGCACGCTGGTTAAAATATACTTGTCCGTTCCAAAACTTAAACACGTAGTTTCAGAAGAGGAGCCACTGTCGTGAATATATTGAAACAAAGATAACTAGAGTGGTTGATTGAGAAGCTGTCATGAGATGCCTGTAACATAATTTTCATGACTTTTGTCTTCCAGGGCAGGCAGTGGTAACTTCTGTCGGTAAATTAGGCCTGTGTAATTTCACTCTCTGTACCAAGAGCTGTGAGATTATGAAATACACCGGCAAATGTCAAACCACCACAGCACCGACCACCACTCCATCTGAAACTACAACAACAGTCACAGTAACTCCCACATCTACAGAAACCACAAGATGCTCTTGCCACGCCAATGGACAAACATTATCACCTGGTAAGTGTATCAACTCAAATGAAATATGGTACCATGCCAAATTGCATAGGCAAGCTGGGAATCTTGTCTGATGTGTGTCTCCATCAACCTCTCAGAAGTGTGATCAATAATACACCCTAAACTGGCAATTCCAACATTGTGAATGACTTGTTCCATGCATTTGCAGAAAGTGGAAATTTTCTTGCCTTGTTTCATTTCATCAAACAAATAGCGTTGCATTTTTATTTGACGAATATGTGCACGTGGTCGTTTCATGGGTAGTGAAAGAAAACAGAAACAAAGTTCACTTTGCACTAACGTTACTGTCCTTTGCTCACTTATCTGTTTTCATCTGTTAACCATTCATACACATCATTTAGATGTTTGCCACATCCATTTACCTCATCAATCAGTCTGTGTTGATTTCTGATTGCAAAGTTCCATGCCAAATCCTGTCTTGCAGAATACATTTAATTTAGTTTTTAGGAAGATCTCATCTTTTTTGTTTCATTAATTATCTCCGTTTTCTGCAATGCTGAATGAACCTTTAAATGTCCTGGTTCTTTTTGGAAATGAAAGGAGAATGTTAGAATTTTCACTCTCCTCTGGAACTTCTGTGCTTTGCTTAATCTTCAGACATTTTTCTTGTCTGACGACACCACACCATTTATATCTTATCTCAGCCATTTACCACATCTATTGGACAGCGTTCAAATTGACTTCAGATTTCATAGTTTTTCGCCACGTTTCGTCTTGCAGGATGACATATTCTGATTTTGCAGGAAGATGTTGCAAGGTTTCTTTCGTGCAGTTTGAAATTCCTTTAACTTCGCTCCAGAGATGAGCAACATGGTGAACAAATTCAAGGGCAGATGACTCAAATGCAATGATGCCATATCTAGGTTACATTAGGTTCAGTGCAGTCAGCCAAGTGCATGTTTGCTGTTTGGAATCTGTTCGACCTGTTTGTAAATGAAGCACATCCTGGGAGTTTAGCAACAGTGTAATGAATGTGATATATCCTCTCGAATGACTTTCCTGCCAAAATAGCTGCTTAGAACACACATGACAATTGCCCATAGTTTTAATGTGTAGTCTTCATGCATGGTTATTGCACAGTCATGTTTATTTTGTCATGTTTCCAAATACAGTAGCCACTGTCGTCTATATATTGACAGTAAGGTAAATCAAGTGGCTGTGTGAGAACTCATCATGAGATGCCTGTGTGAGAAACGAAGCTGACTCACTTCAATAATTTCAGTCGGAGACAAGATCTGAATCAGTCGTGTCATTTATTTCACTCTTGCAAGAGGGTATGGTGTCTACTGTCCACAAGGCAGGGTCACACCCACACTGAATTCAACTAATACACAACATTTATGTAATTTGGTTCCTATTCTTTCATCCCATTGCTCCTCCCCTGTTTACATCTCCCTCTCTAAGACCGGCACCGATTACTCTTGTTTATCTCTTGCCTTATCCGTCCTTGTCTGTGACAAAATGCTTATTTCTGTCCTCACAAGGCCGTTTGACCACATCCTGCTGTAGGCCATTGTTAGGTATATCGTCCCTTACTTGTTATGATCTTATGACTTAATGACTTCATGATTGTGGTTTGTTCTTGTTTTTGCAGAAGTGGGAAACAGATGCTTATAACTACTGTTTGTCCAGGCATATCTAGCTTAACCCCCTCTCCTCACAGCACCTTATCTCTTTGTCTGTAACATCTACCATTGTTTGCAGGCACATTTCATTCTTGCACGCACATTTTAGCTAATGCAAAATCAATTATGCATTTGCTTCACATAGTTTTCATTCTTGTTGCCTCAGCTCTTGGCTGAAACAATTATACACCGGTGTGAGTTCATTTAACTTGCATAAGCAATTATGATTGCGGAAGTAACACTACTTTGCCTATGTTCCATACCTGTAACATAATTTTCATGACTTTTGTCTTCCAGGACAGGCAGTGGTAACTTCTGTAGGTAAATCAGACCTGTGTAATTTCACTCTCTGTACCAAGAGCTGTGAGATTGTGAAGTACACCGGCAAATGTCACACCACTACAGCACCCACTACAACTCCATCCGAAACTGCAACAACAGTAACAGTAACTCCCTCATCGACAGAAACAACAAGATGCTTTTGCCACGCCAATGGACAAGTATTCTCACCTGGTAAATGAGTTGATTAATTCGACTCTCCAGTATTTTGTCACATTTAACGTTTGGATAATTTACAATTTGTGATCTTAAGTTAAGAAATATGAACAGGCAGGCCAGTTAGATATTCTCTCAATTTCTGCATATCAGAATCTATGTTCCTTTCACATGACTTGGTTCTCTTTGTCAATTTGTTTTTAATTTTGTGTTCAAGCTACTTAAATGTATTCAGATTTCAGTGAAATGGTCCAGTTTCAATTAATAATATTGTCAACTGCAGCATAATCCCTGTCTGATCTCACATTCTTTTTCTTAAAATTAAGATTTCCTTGAACAGTTTTTCTGTAGGAAGGCATCAGTAGTGCAGTGAAAATATTGCCGATCTTGTTCCTGTTTTCATCTTTTTATGTTGTCCATTGTATTCTTCTTTCTATTTCAGCTCCCAAATTCGCACATTCTCACCAAAAATAATCTGTTTAGCTCTTCTCAAGATCTATATGCTTATGTTTACCGACACTGGTGATGGGTCAGTCAAAGGATGCCTGCAATTCTGAACTGTAAATCTTACTTCCCTTCTTATTGAGGAAAGAAGTGCTTATCAAACGTCTTCAATGACATATACAGCTTGCATGGTTATTTAAAGCTCCCTGTTGACAGATTGGCAGAGGCTTGCTGGACATAAAACTGTACACAATGGCCGTGGGCATCATTCCTGACACTTGCCCTTCTGTCACCTGACGTTGCATACAGATGCAGCGATATCAGCCAACCCAGCCACTCATGCGTGTGCCCTATGAGGCATCTCATTCTCCACCTAATGGTCACTCAAGGGGATCTTCTTGTCACTATTATAGTATTACCCTTGGTGTACTGAGGCCAGGCTCAATATGAATCTTACCCCATTCCCCAACTTGTTCTGCCCAGTTCCCTCACCACCTGCGCCCTTGCTCTGGGCCTTCCATCTTGGCTCTGGTGAGACCATGCCTGCTTACCTTCATATCCAGTTCCAGTGTCAACTACTGTTCTAGCTGCAGTCCCAGTATTAACCACCCTCTCAATGATGCTGCAGGAATGAGCAAATTGCCAGCAGTCTCATTTACTGGTTTTCCTTGCCAGCAGGGGACAGAAGACTCATCTTGTTTTACTTAGAGGCTGCCTATGATTGAATGACTACAGCGTTAGTCAGAGAGAGACCAGGCTCAATCCAAACATTTCAGCGTGGAAGGTTGGAATGAAATCCCAGCAGTGTATTTGGATTTTTGTTGCAAACCTACAGCCTAAGATTCTATTATGACACAATCAGACGCATGAAGTCACAGTGTACCTTTAAACAAAACCGCAAATTAATGTAACCTTTCAGAACTGTCAACTTGACAGTTTTATCTTCAAACTGTCAATTTTATCTTCTTTCCAGGGGAGATTGTATACAACTCTCAAGACAAAGAAGGCTGGTGTTTTTATGCATTATGTGCAGAAAACTGCCATATTGTGAAGCACATGAAACCATGTGAAAAAACCACATCACCTCAGCCAACCACACAGTCTCCCACACCAACAACAGTGTCACCAGAAGGTTGCTCAGCTCTGCATCCTCCAAGAGCTGTAAGTAATGGTCATGTTAATCACAGTCACCTATGTGCAATCTATATTGATCATGGTTTAACATGCGTCTTGTGGAAAATTGTTAGGTAAAGCAAGATTATTATTCCCAAGTTGTGGAAGCTGCAAGAATTCACTCTTAGCCTATTATTTGAGTCAGTGACTCATTGAGGAGTATTAATTGTTCATGAACCAATGAAAAGCATCTCAGATACATGTGTCTCCTGTGTACACTACCATAATTGTGTGGAAAATGGGAAAAAGCAAGACAGCAGGAGTGACACACACATCTCCTTCTGTCATGAGTTGGAGGAGCCGGTGTTGGACTGGGGCATGCAAAGTTAAAAATCACATAATACCAGGTTAGAGTTCTACAGGTTTATTTAGAAGCACTGGCTTTCGGAGCGCTGCTCCTTCATCAGGTGGTTGTGGAGTATAAGATCATAAGACACAGAATTTATAGCAAAAGATTACTGTGTGATGTAAAAGAAGGAAGCATATGTAAGGTCTAGACAAGATAGATTGAGTGAATCCTTAGAAAAGTATAAAGGAAGTAGGAGTATACTTAAGAGGGAAATCAGGAGGGCAAAAAGGGGACATGAGATAGCTTTGGCAAATAGAATTAAGGATAATCCAAAGAGCTTTTGCAAATATATTAAGGATAAAAGGGTAACTAGTGAGAGAATATGGCCCCTCAAAGATCAGCAAGGTGGCCTTTGTGTGGAGCCACCAAAAATGGGGGAGATACTAAATGAGTATTTTGCATCAGTATTTACTGTGGAAAAGGATAAGGAAAATATAGACTGTAGGGATATAGATGGTGACATCTTGCAAGATGTCCAGAATACAGAGGGGGAAGTGCTGGATGTCTTGAAACAGGTAAAGGTGGATAAATCCCCAGGACCTGATCAGGTGTAACCAAGAACTCTGTGGGAAGCTAGAGAAGTGATTGCTGGGCCTTTTGCTGAGATATTTGTATCATCGATAGTCTCAGGTGAGGTGCCGGAAGACTGGAGGTTGGCTAATGTGGTGCCACTGTTTAAGAAGGGCGGTAAAGACAAGCCAGGGAACTATAGACCGGTGAGCCTGACCTCGGTGGTGGGCAAGTTGTTGGAGGGAATCCTTAGGAACAGGATATACATGTATTTGGAAAGGCAAGGACTGATTCGGGATAGTCAACATGGCTTTGTGCGTGGGAAATCATGTCTCACAAACTTGATTGAGTTTTTTGAGAAAGTATCAAAGAAGATTGATGAGAGCAGTGCGGTAGATGTGATCTATATGGACTTCAGTAAGGCATTCAACAAGATTCCCTATGGGAGACTTATTAGCAAGGTTAGATCTCACAGAATACAGGAAGAACTGGCCATTTGGATACAGAACTGGCTCAAAGGTAGAAGACAGAGAGTGGTGATGGAGGGTTGTTTTTCAGACTGAAGGCCTGTGACCAGTGGAGTGCCACAAGATTGGTGCTGGGCTCAATGACAACAAAATTGGAGGTATAGTGGACAGCGAAGAGGATTACCTCAAAGTACAACAGGATCTGGACCAGATGGGCCAATGGGCTGAGAAGTGGCAGATGGAGTTTAATTCAGATAAATATGAGGTGCTGCATTTTGGGAAAGCAAATCTTAGCAGGACTTATACACTTAATGGTAAGGTCCTAAGGTGTGTTGCTGAACAAAGAGATCTTGGAGTACAGGTTCATAACTCCTTGAAAGTGGAGTCACAGGTAGATAGGATAGTGAAGAAGGCGTTTAGTATGCTTTCCTTTATTGGTCAGAGTATTGAGTACGGGAGGTGGGAGGTCATGTTGCGGCTGTACAGGACATTGGTTAGGCCACTGTTGGAATATTGCATACAATTCTGGTCTCCTTCCTATCGGAAAGATGTTGTGAAACTTGAAAGCGTTCCGAAAAGATTTACAAGAATGTTGCCAGGGTTGGAGGATTTGAGCTATAGGGAGAGGCTGAACATGCTGGAACTGTTTTCCCTGGAGTGTCGGAGGCTAAGGGGTGACCTTATAGAGGTTTACAAAATTATGAGGGGCATGGATAGGATAAATAAGCAAAGTCTTTTCCCTGGGGTCGGGGAGTCCAGAACTAGAGGGGTTAGGTTTAGGGTGAGAGGGGAAAGATATAAAAGAGACCTACAGGGCAACTTTTTCACGCAGAGGGTGGTGTGTGTATGGAATGAGCTGCCAGAGGAAGTGGTGGAGGCTGGTACAATTGCAACATTTAAGAGGCATTTGGATGGATATATGAATAGGAAGGGTTTGGAGGGATATGGGCCGGGTGCTGGCAGGTAGGACTAGATTGGGTTCGTATATCTGGTCGGCATGGACGCATTGGACTGAAGGGTCCATGCTGTACATCTCTATGACTCTATGACTCTAACTGAAATCATTTGTTAAGACTTGTTAAGATTTGTTAAGACTTAACAAACAATCCAGGTATTTTTCAATATATAATTCCAGTTACATCACACTGTAAACTTTTGCTATAAATTCTATGTCTTATGATCTTATACTCCACCACCACCTGATGAAGGAGTAGTGCTTTCAGATAAACCTGTTGGACTATAACCTGGTGTTGTGTGACTTTTAACACACAACCAACAAGAAGGACTGGATGCACTCCAGAACCCTGTCCAGACTGGCATTTTTGTCAGCATGTTGGTATTTGTATTGTTTCTAAAACAGTCACCTCCTCTATCATCACCTTAGTAATCCATTCTTAAAATCTTGTTACATATCAGGCAACATCTTGATCCATCATAAATTTCAGTTAATTCAGACATTTGTAAACTCAAATCAGTCCTCTTCTACACAGATTTCCATATAAATCAATATTCCAGACACCACTATCACCATCCCTGGTTATGGCTTGTCCCATCAGCGGGACAGACCCAGCAGAGGTGGTGTCACAGTGGTGTACAGTTTGGAGCAAGTTGCCCATGGAGTCCTCATCATTTATTCCAAATCCCATGAAATCTCAAATCTCCTGCTGATAACTACGTAACAACACCACTATTGATTGAGCTGGTCGAGTCTTGAAGGACACAGCTGGTAAACAGGGACAGTGAGGGAAATCCATCCTTGACCTCATCCTCACTAACCTGCCTGCCACAGATGTATCCATCTATGACAGAATCAGTAGGAGTAAGCACAGCAAAATCCTTGTGGTGACAAAGTTGCAAGGGACGTAGAAATGGACTGTAAAAGACATGATGACAAAATACTTGATTCACATTATTGGGATTGGTCAAAGCCAATGGATTTATGAAAAGATATCATGCTTTGCTTTAATTTTTTTTAAAGCCTGTAACAAGTATAATAAATAAGAATAACCAGTGAATGTGGTATATTAGATTTTCCGGATTTTGATAAGGTATCCTCATGAGAAATTATTGGGAAAAGTTAAAGCACATGGGACAACAGGTAGTATATTGGCATTTACCGAAAATTCATTGACAGACAGAAACAGAGTCCACATAAATGGATCTTTTTCTAAGTGGCAGGTAGTGACTAGTGATGTACTGCAGGGATCAACGCTTGGGTCCCAGTGATATAAGGTGTATATGCATTTATAAGTTACATGGATCAGAGAACCAAATACAATGCTTCATGTTTGCTGATGACACAAACCAGGTTGGGATTTAGTTGTAAGAAGGATGCAAGGAGGCTTCAAGGTGGTTAAGACAAGTTGAATGAGTGGGTAAATACATGATAGGTGCTGCACAATATGACGAAATATAAGGTATTACAATTTGGTGTGAAAAACAGAAAGGAAAAGTATTATTTAAATGGTGAGATATTGGGAAGTGTGAATGTCAATAGGGATCTAAGTGTTCTTGTAGCTCAGTCAGTGAAAATAGACATGCAAATGCAGGAAGCAATTAGGAATGCTAAAGGTATTTTGGCCTTCATTGCAAGAGGATTTGAGTTCAGCAGTAGGAATGTCTTATTATTCAGGGACTTGGTGAGACACACTGGAAGTTTTGTGAACTATTTTGATCACATTACCTAACAGGTCTAGACAGAGTAGACAGAAAGGATGTTTCCCTTGGTTGGAAAAGGGACACAGTCACAAGGTACATGATTGGACATTTAGGACTGAGATGAGGAAACATTTATTTGCTCAAAACATAGAGAACCTGTGAAGTTCTCAACCACAGAAGACTGTGAAGGCCAAGTCACTGAATGTATTCAAGAAAGTAATAGATATATCCTTTGATTTGAAAGGTATCAAGGAGCATAGAGAGAAAGAAGGAATATAATATTGAGATCGGGATTTAGCAACGATCATATTGAATGGCAGAACAGTCTCGAAGAGATGAATGGCCTTCTCCTGCTTGTAGTTTCCATGTTTCAATGTAACAATAGAAGCAGGACTGTATTCAACCACAATGTATAATCTAATAGCCCATTTGACATCCCATTCTTTACCATTAAGCCAGGGAATCAATGAAAAGTGCAGATGGAGATGATAGGAGCAGCATACAACATACCTAAAAATGAGACATCAACCTGGTGAAGTTACAAAACAGGACTACTTACATGCCAAAGAGCATAAGCAACAAATGATAGACAGAGTTAAGCAATTCCATAATCAATGGATTAGATCTAAGCTCAGCTGTCATGCTGCATTCAGTTGTCAATAGTGGTGGATAATTAAACAAATCAGTGCTGAAGGAGGCTCCACAAACATCCCCATCCCCAATAATGGTGGAGTGTTGCACATCAGTGCAAAAGATAAGGCTGAAGCATTTGTGACAATCATCTCGGTGTCCTCCAGAGGTTCCTAGCCAGTCTTCAGCCAATTTGATTCACTCCACACACTATTAAGAAATAATTGAAAGCACTGGATGCTGCAAATGTTATGTGTCCTGACCATATTCTAGCAATATGACTGCTGCTACTGAGAATTGCTCGTGAAGGGAGTGATTGTTAAAGGTGATAGATGGGGTGCCAATGAAAAGGGCTGCTTTGTTCTGGATGGTGTCGAACCTCTTGAGTTTTCTTGGATCTGCACTCTTCCAGGCAAGTGGGAAGGAGTCCATCAGACTTCTGACTTCTGTCTTGTGCATGGCAGACAGACTTTAGGGAATCAGGAGGTGAGTTGTTTGCTGCAGCATTATTATCTTCTGACACACTATTGCAACCGCAGTATGTGCACGTCTTGTCCAGTTCTGTTTCTGGTTAATAATAATGATGGTTGCTCATGCCTAATTTAGTGATAACATTGAATGTCAAGGGATGATGATTAGATTCTCTCTTGTCCGGATGGTATGATTTGGAGAGGAACTCTATGTATTCCCTGTTTCTCAGTGGTAGTGTTGCAAGGAGCCTTGATGAATTGCTACAGGTTATTTTATAGATAGTACACACTGGTGCAACTGAGCTAGGACTCAAGTCTTTTCCTCATGCCAGCTCCTCCTGGCCCTTAACTTCTTGATATTTTGAAAATCTATCTCTGTCTTCGTTAAATACTTGAGTTTCCACAACTCTCTGAGGTAAAGAATTCACCACCCTCTGAGAGAAGATTATTTCCTTTAAACTTAATTTTAAATTCCCTGATTCTTTAACTATGTCCCCTGATTTGAGATTCCTCTACTCATGGAAACAGTTAAATTAATGCTTTCTTGTATACTTAGGCTTTATGTTTAATTGAGTTGATAATCACTGAGCGCTTTGATGAATTCTTCCAATTTTGCTTCTGAATAAATCCCAATGCCCCACATATAGGAAGCATTGTTACTAGGTGACTGTATTACGTAATGAATGAGTTAGTGAGAATAAAAAAAGGACCTTGAAAACTAACACAGTCTCCACAAATATAAAAGTACCAAAAAGCAGTAGCTCATTAGCGTCACATGTAAATAATTGTCATCTCAATACTGACCTTCAGAACTCCACAAATCACTGGCAGCCATACTTTATCCCTACTCACTGCCTTCTGCCAATCAGCCAATCTTCCATCCATGCCAGTACCTAAGACCATGGACTTCTATTTTATTTAGCAGCCTCCTGTGTGGCACCCTGTCAAAGGCCTTTTGGAAATCTAAATATATCATGTCCACTGGCTCTCCTTTGTCGAACTTGCTTGTTACCTTCTCAAAGAATTGGGAGTGATGATCACCAACAATCTGTCCTGGTTCACCCATGTCGACTCTACGGTCAAAACAGCTCAGTAATGCCTCTACTTCCTCAAGGGGCTAAGGAAATTTGGCCTGTCCATAAAGACTCTTACAATTTTTTATAGATGCACCATAGAAAGCATTCTATTTAGATGCAGCACAACATGATATGGCAACTACTCTTATCAAGACCGAAATAAACTCTGGAGAGTTATGAACACAACTCAGTGCATACTGCAAACCAGCCTCCCATCCATTGACTTGTCTATACTTCCGGCTGCCTCGGGAAAGCAGTCAACATAATCAAAGACCCTTACCACCCAGTTGCGCTCTTTTATAATCTTGTGTGGGCAAAACATATAAAGGCTTGTATGCATATGCAATCAGATTCAAGAGCGGCTTTTTCCTTACTGTTATCAGACTTTTGAATGGATATCTTTTATGTTCATGTTGATCTCTTTCTGTGCCATCTTGGCAGATGTAAGATTGTATCCTGCACTCTGTGCTTTTACCCTGAGACACTTGTATAGTGCGATCTGCCTGTAAAGTACGTAAGACACCACTTTTCACTGTACCTCAGTTCATGTGACAGTAATAAATCAAACCAAAAGAGTTTCTAACAGATTTGTTAGGCATGACCTAGAAATGTGGAACCAGGCCATTCAACCCATGAGCGAATACTGACCCTCCGAAGAGCATCCCACCCAGACCCACCCCATTCCTGTAACCCTGTATTTCCTATGGCTAACCAACCAGTCAGGCCTCTTGCATTGGAGTAAATACAGTTTAATTTATCATTCTTCTCTCATTATCTGCTAAGCTTTTGTCTACCTTGACTGTTTGACTTGCTCCACTTATCAACTGTACCAGCGTCAGTTTTTTCTCTTTTCTCACGATCGCTTTGGGTCCCCCCGCAACCCCACACCACCACCACCCCGTCCTCCTACCACCACCCTCCTCCTCCCCCCAACCACCACCACCACCACCAACACCCCCACCATCACCAACACCCCAACCCACCACCACCACCATAAACACCCCCCACACAATTATCACCATCCTACTGCACCACCAACCCCCACCACCACCCCCCACACCACCATCAACACACCCCCACACAATTACCACCACTACCCCGCCTCACCACCAACCCCCCACCATCACCACCACCAACCCCCACAACACTACCAACACTCCCCCACATCACCACCACCATTCCCCCACACAATCACTACCCCTAACCACTAACCACCTCCCCCCACACCACTACCACCCACACACCCCACCACCCCCCAAATCACCAACCTCCTCCCTGCACACCACTACCACCATCCCCCCATACCACCACCACACTCCAATAACCAACCTTCTCCCCCACACCACCACCCTCATCCTCACCCCCCCACCACCAAACCCCCACCATCACCACCACCATCCCCCACACCACCACCACCACACCCCAACAACCAACCTCCTCCCCTACACCACCACCCCCACCCACACACCCCACCACCAACGCCCCACCATCACCACCACAATCCCCCCACACCACCACCACACCCCAACAACCAACCTCCTCCCCTACACCACCACCCTCATCCTCACACCCCACCACCAAACCCCCACCATCACCACCACCATCCCCCACACCACCACCACCACACCCCAACAACCAACCTCCTCCCCTACACCACCACCCTCACCCACACACCCCACCACCAACGCCCCACCATCACCACCACCATCCCCCCACACTACCACCACACCCCAATAACCAACCTCCTCCCCCACACCACCACGCCCACCCCAGACCCCACCACCAACGCCCCACCATCACCACCACCATCCCCCCACACCACCACCACACCCCAACAACCAACCTCCTCCCCCACACCACCACCCCCACCCCACACCCCACCACCAACCCCCGACCATCACCACCACCATCCCCCCACACCACCACCACATCCCAACAACCAACCTCCTCCCCATACCATCACCCCCACCCCACACCCCACCACCAACCCCCGACTATCACCACCACCGTCCCCCCACACCACCACACCCCAACAACCAACCTCCTCCCCCACCCCACCACCCCCACCCCACACCCCAGCACCAAGCCCCGACCATCACCACCACCATCCCCCCACACCACCACCACACCCCAACAACCAACCTCCTCCCCCACACCACCACCCCCACCCCACACCCCACCACCAACCCCCAATCATCACCACCACCATCCCCCACACCACCACCACACTGCAACCACCAGCTTCCTCCCCCCACCAACATCACCACCGACGCACACCAGCACCACCACTCCCACCCCACCACCACCACCCACCATCACCACCACAACTTCCCACACCATCCCCACCCCCACCCCACCATCACCCCCGCACACAACCACCACTCCTCATCCCACCACCAACCCCCACCATCACCACCGCCACCCCCACACCATCAACACCCCTCCACACCACCACCACAACCCCCCACCCCACCACCAACCCCCCACACGACCACCACCACCAGTCCCAACCCCACTACCAACCCCCACCATCACCACCACCTCCACCCACCATTACCCCCCACACCACCACCACCCCTCCACACCATCACCACCCCCCACCCCACCATCACCCCCCACACCACCACCAACCCCCCCACCATCACCACCACCACCCCACACACCACTACCACCACCCCCACCCCACCACCAAACCCCCACCATCACCATACCCAGTGCCCCCACCCCCACACCACCACCACCCACACCATCACCACCACAATCAACCATCCACCACCACCACCCCCACCATCGCCACCACCTTCCTAGTTTAAAACCTCTTCAGTAGCACTATCAAATCTCCCTGCAAGAATATTGGCCTCCTTCTAATTCAGGGGGTACCTTTTTCTCTGAAACAGGTAATTTCTACCCTAAAGAGATCCCAACATCAAAAAATGTGAATCCTTGCCCCCTGCACCAACTCCTCAGTCAAGCATTCATCTCTGTATCCTAATCTCACAAACACAAGCCACCGGTAGTAGTCCAGACATTACTATACTCAAGGACCTATTTTTAACTTCCCACCTAGTTTCCTTTATTCTCTCTGCAGAATCTTGATCAATTGGGTCAATGGCTGAAGAGTGGCAGATGGAGTTTAATTTGGATAAATACAAGGTATTGCATTTGGTAAAATAAACAAAGACATGATTTATGCAATTGCACGGTGGCACAGTGGTTAGCACTGCTGCCTCACAGCGCCGGAGACCCGGGTTCAATTCCCACCTCAGGCGACTGTGTGGAGTTTACACATTCTCCCCATGTCTGCGTGGGTTTCCTCTGGGTGCTCCGGTTTCCTCCCACAATCCAAAAATGTGCAGATTAGGTGAATTGGCCATGCTAAATTGCCTGTAGTGTTAGGTGAAGGGGTAAATGTAGGGGTATGGGTCTGGATGCGTTGCACTTCGGAGGGTCGGTGTGAACTTGTTGGGCCGAAGGGCCTGTTTCACACTGTAAGTGATCTAATCTAAACGTAATTCCTTTCCTTCCCCATGTCAATGGTACCAACATGCACAACAACCTCCTGCTAGTGACTCTTACCTTTCAGAGTATTCTGCACACTCTCCAAATTAGCCTTGACCCTGGCACCAGGAAGGCAACACCCCATCCTGATATCTCATTGACAACTGCAGAATCGTCTGCCTGTGCCTCAGACCAGAGAATCCCCTATTACAGTTGATCACTTGGAACTGAACATACTCCTCGTTACAATAGAGGCAATCACAGTATCAGAAACCTGACTGTCGGTCCCATATTCCCTTGAGAGGCCATCCCCCACCACAGTATCCAAAATGGCATATCTGTTTGAGATGGATGTAGGCACAGGAGTCTGCTGCACCACCTGACTACCTCTCCTATCATTCCGAGATCAACCATCCAACTGAATGTATCTGTGATGTTTCCACCGTCCTGAAACTGCCATCCATCACATCTCGTTGCTCTTGTAAACTCTTCATTGTCTCTACCTGCCACTCTAACTAATCCATGAGGTCCATTACCAAACACACTTCCTGCAGATATACTCTCCAGGGCCATTGAAATTCTTTCTGATCTCCCACATCTGACAGGAAGAGCACATCACCCTATTAAAAGTCATTTCTGCCCCTTTAACAATCTACAGACCCAGAAATTACTTAAAAACAAACACAATACAGTTTGCTCAAAAATGCAATGTTACCACTCAAGAGCACTGGTCTGGGATAACTTAATACCAATCCTTAAAGGTTAATCAAGAGACAGATCTCAGGACAAACATAATAAAAGGAATGCCCTCATGTTAGGCTCATTTACAGATCGAGAAAAAAGAAACCTGATTAAGAGGTTTTATATGTTTTAAAATCAAACACTGCCTGAGCAGGCTCAAAAAACCAAAGGTGGATCCTCTTCTGTAGTTTCAGGCAGTGATCTTGGTTTGAAATCACTGGTATCTCTTGATACTGCTGTAGCTGCACATGAAGCTCAATAGGAGGCATCCCACATCATCTATCAAACAGCACTGATTCTCAGTCTGACAGCAATGAAACTGCACTAATTCTCAATCTAGCAGCTATGAAACTGCACTGATTCTCAGTCTGACAGCTGTGAAACTCCACTGATTCTCAGTCTGACAGCTGTGAAACTGCATGAATTCTCAGTCTGGCAGGTATGAAACTGCACTGATTCTCAGTCTGACAGCTGTGAAACTGCATTAATTCTTAGTCTGGCAGCTCTGAAAATGAACTAATTCTCAGTCTGACACATGTGAAACTGCACTAATTCTCAATCAGACAGCATGAATCTGCACTGATTCTCAGTCTGATACATATGAAACTGCATTGATTCTCAGTCTGACACATATGAAACAGCACTGATTCTCAGTCTCACAGCTGTGAAACTGCACTGATTCTCAATCTGGCAGCTGTGAAACTGCACTGATTCTCAGTCTGACAGCTCTGAAACTGCACTAATTCTCAGTCTGGCAGCTCTGAAAATGAACTAATTCTCAGTCTGACACATATGAAACTGCACTAATTCTCAATCAGACAGCTATGAATCTGCACTGATTCTCAGTATGACACATATGAAACTGCACTGATTCACAGTCTGATACATATGAAACTGCACTGATTCTCAGTCTGACACATGAAACTGCACTGATTCTCAGTCTGATACAAATGAAACTGCACTGATTCTCAGTCTGACACATATGAAACTGCACTGATTCGCAGTCTGACAGGTGGGAAACAGCACTGATTCTCAATCTGGCAGATATGAAACTGCACTGATTCTCAGTCTGACAATTATGAAACTGCACTGATTCTCAGTCTGGCACACATGAAACTGCATTGATTCTCAGTCTGACAGCTGTAAAAAAGTACTGATCCTCCCACTGACAGCTGTGAAACTGTACTGTTTCTCAGCCTGACAGCTATGAAATTGCATTGATTCTCACTCTGACAGCTATGAAACTGCACTGATTCTCAGTCTGACAGCTGTGAAAGTGCACTGATTCTCAGTCTGACAGCTGTGAAACAGCACTGATTCTCAGTCTGACAGGTGTGAAACAGGACTGATTCTCAGTCTGGCAGCTGTGAAACTGCACTGATTCTCAGTCTGGCAGATATGAAACTGCACTGATTCTCAGTCTGACAGCTATGAAACTGCACCGATTCTCAGTCTGACAATTATGAAACTGCACTGATTCTCAGTCTGACAGCTATGAAACTGCACTGATTCTCAGTCTGGCAGATATGAAACTGCACTGATTCTCAGTCTGACAGCTATGAAAAAGCACTATTTCTCAGTCTGGCAGCTGTGAAACTGCACTGATTCTCAGTCTGACAGCTATGAAACTGCACTGATTCTCAGGCTGACAGCTGTGAAACTGCACTGATTCTCAGTCTGACAGCTATGAAACTGCACTGATTCTCAGTCTGACAGCTGTGAAACTGCACTGATTCTCAGTCTGACAACTATGAAACTGCACTGATTCTCAGTCTTGCAGCTATGAAACAACACTGATTCTCAGTCTGACAGCTGTGAAGCTGCACTGATTCTCAGTCTGACAGCTATGATAGTACACTGATTCTCAGTCTGACAGCTGTGAAGCTGCACTGATTCTCAGTCTGACAGCTATGATAGTACACTGATTCTCAGTCTGACAGCTGTGAAATAGCACTGATTCTCAGTCTGACAGGTGTGAAACAGGACTGATTCCCGTCTGGCAGATATTAAAATGCACTGATTCTCAGTCTGACAGCTGTAAAAATGTACTGATCCTCACACTGACAGCTGTGAAACTGTACTGTTTCTCAGCCTGACAGTTATGAAATTGCATTGATTCTCAGTCTGACAGCGATGAAACTGCATTGATTCTCAGTCTGACAGCTGTGAAACTGCACTGATTCTCAGTCTGACAGCTGTGAAACTGCACTGATTCTCAGTCTGACAGCTGTGAAACTGCACTGATTCTCAGTCTGACAGCAGTGAAACTGCACTGATTCTCAGTCTGACAACTATGAAACTGCACTGATTCTCAGTCTTGCAGCTATGAAACAACACTGATTCTCAGTCTGACAGCTGTGAAGCTGCACTGATTCTCAGTCTGACAGCTATGATAGTACACTGATTCTCAGTCTGACAGCTGTGAAAGAGCATTGATTCTCAGTCTGACAGGTGTGAAACTGCTCTGATTCTCAGTCTAGCAGATATGAAACTGTACTGATTCTCAGTCTGACAGCTGTGAAACTGCACTGATTCTCAGTCTGGCAGATATGAAACTGCACTGATTCTCAGTCTGACAGCTGTGAAACAGCACTGATTCTCAGTCTGACAGCTATGAAACTGCACTGATTCTCAGTCTGGCAGATATGAAACTGCACTGATTCTCAGTCTGACTGCTGTGAAACAGCACTGATTCCTAGCCTGACATCTGTGAAACTGGACTGATTCCCGTCTGGCAGATATGAAACTGCACTGATTCTCAGTCTGACAGCTGTAAAAATGTACTGATCCTCACACTGACAGCTGTGAAACTGTACTGTTTCTCAGCCTGACAGTTATGAAATTGCATTGATTCTCAGTCTGACAGCTATGAAACTGCATTGATTCTCAGTCTGACAGCTGTGAAAGTGCACTTATTCTCAGTCTGACAGGTGTGAAACAGCACTGATTCTCAGTCTGACAGGTGTGAAACAGCACTGATTCTCAGTCTGGCAGCTGTGAAACTGCAATGATTCTCAGTCTGGCAGATATGAAACTACACTGATTCTCAGTCTGACAGCTATGAAACTGCACCGATTCTTAGTCTGACAATTGTGAAACTGCACTGATTCTCAGTCTGGCAGCTGTGAAGCTGCACTGATTCTCAGTCTGGCAGATATGAAACTGCACTGATTCTCAGTCTGACAGCTGTGAAACTGCACTGATTCTTAGTCTGACAGTTGTGAAACAGCACTGATTCTCAGTCAGACAGCTGTGAAACTGCACTGATTCTCAGTGTGACAGATATGAAACTGCACTGATTTTCAGTCTGACAGCTGTGAAACTGCACTGATTCTCAATCTGGCAGGTATGAAACTGCACTGATTCTCAGTCTGACAATTATGAAACTGCAATGATTCTCAATCTGACAGCTGTGAAGCAGCAGTGATTCTCAGTCTGAGCAGTGAAACTGCACTGATTCTCAGTCTGACAGCTATGAAACTGCACTGATTCTCAGTCTGGCAGCAATGAACAACACAGATTCTCAGTCTGACAGCTGTGAAGCTGCACTGATTCTCAGTCTGACAGCTATGATAGTACACTGTGTCTCCTTCTGACAGCTGTGAAAGACCACAAATTCTCAGTCTGACAGGTGTGAAACTGCTCTGATTCTCAGTGCAGCAGATATGAAACTGGACTTATTCTCAGTCTGACAGCTGTGAAACTGCACTGATTCTCAGTCTGGCAGATATGAAACTGCACTGATTCTCAGTCTGACAGCTATGAAACTGCACTTATTCTCAGTCTGACAGCTGTGAAACTGCACTGATTCTCAGTCTGGCAGATATGAAACTGCACTGATTCTCAGTCTGACAGATGTGAAACTGCACTGATTCTCAGTCTGGCAGATATGAAACTGCACTGATTCTCAGTCTGACAGCTATGAAACTGTACTTATTCTCAGTCTGACAGCTGTGAAACTGCACTGATTCTCAGTCTGGCAGATATGAAACTACACTGATTCTCAGTCTGACAGCTGTGAAACAGCACTGATTCTCAGTCTGACGGGTGTGAAACTGCTCTGATTCTCAGTCTTGCAGATATGAAACTGCACTTATTCTCAGTCTGACAGCTGTGAAACTGCACTGATTCTCAGTCTGACAGATATGAAACTGCACTGATTCGCAGTCTAGCAGCTGTGAAACTGCACTGATTCTCAGTCTGGCATATATATGAAACTGCACTGATTCTCAGTCTGACAGGTGTGAAACTGCTCTGATTCTCAGTCTTGCAGATATGAAACTGCACTGATTCTCAGTCAGACAGCTGTGAAACTGCACTGATTCTCAGTATGGCAGGTAGGAAACTGCACTGATTCTCAGTCTGACAGCGATGAAACTGCACAGATTCTCAGTCTGACAATTATGAAACTGTAATGATTCTCAATCTGACAGCTGTGAAGCAGCAGTGATTCTCAGTCTGAGCAGTGAAACTGCACTGATTCTCAGTCTGACAGCTATGAAACTGCACTGATTCTCAGTCTGGCAGCTATGAAACAACACAGATTCTCAGTCTGACAGCTGTGAAGCTGCACTGATTCTCAGTCTGACAGCTATGATAGTACACTGAGTCTCCTTCTGACAGCTGTGAAAGAGCACTAATTCTCAGTCTGACAGCTATGAAACTGCTCTGATTCTCAGTCCAGCAGATATGAAACTGGACTTATTCTCAGTCTGACAGCTGTGAAACTGCACTGATTCTCAGTCTGGCAGATATGAAACTGCACTGATTCTCAGTCTGACAGCTATGAAACTGCACTTATTCTCAGTCTGACAGCTGTGAAACTGCACTGATTCTCAGTCTGGCAGATATGAAACTGCACTGATTCTCAGTCTGACAGATGTGAAACTGCACTGATTCTCAGTCTGGCAGATATGAAATTGCACTGATTCTCAGTCTGGCAGCTATGAAACAACACAGATTCTCAGTCTGACAGCTGTGAAGCTGCACTGATTCTCAGTCTGACAGCTATGATAGTACACTGAGTCTCCTTCTGACAGCTGTGAAAGAGCACACATTCTCAGTCTGACAGGTGTGAAACTGCTCTGATTCTCAGTCCAGCAGATATGAAACTGGACTTATTCTCAGTCTGACAGCTGTGAAACTGCACTGATTCTCAGTCTGGCAGATATGAAACTGCACTGATTCTCAGTCTGACAGCTATGAAACTGCACTTATTCTCAGTCTGACAGCTGTGAAACTGCACTGATTCTCAGTCTGGCAGATATGAAACTGCACTGATTCTCAGTCTGACAGATGTGAAACTGCACTGATTCTCAGTCTGGCAGATATGAAACTGCACTGATTCTCAGTCTGACAGCTATGAAACTGCACTTATTCTCAGTCTGACAGCTGTGAAACTGCACTGATTCTCAGTCTGCCAGATATGAAACTACACTGATTCTCAGTCTGACAGCTGTGAAACAGCACTGATTCTCAGTCTGACGGGTGTGAAACTGCTCTGATTCTCAGTCTTGCAGATATGAAACTGCACTTATTCTCAGTCTGACAGCTGTGAAACTGCACTGATTCTCAGTCTGACAGATATGAAACTGCACTGATTCGCAGTCTAGCAGCTGTGAAATTGCACTGATTCTCAGTCTGACAGCTAAGAAATTGCACTGATTCTCTGACTGGCAGATATGAAACTGCACTGATTCTCAGTTTGACAATTATGAAACTGCACTGATTCTCAGTCTGACAGCTGTGAAACTGCACTGATTCTCAGTCTGACAGCTGTGAAACTGCACTGATCCTCAGTCTGACAGCTGTGAAACAGCACTGATTCTCTGACTGCCAGCTAGGAAACTACACTGATTCTCAGTCTGACAGATATGAAACTGCACTGATTCTCAGTCTGACAATTATGAAACTGCACTGATTCTCAGTCTGACAGCCATGAAACTGCACTGATTCTCAGTCTGGCAGATATGAAACTGCACTGATTCTCAGTCTGACAGATGTGAAACTGCACTGATTCTCAGTCTGGCAGATATGAAACTGCACTGATTCTCAGTCTGACAGCTATGAAACTGCACTTATTCTCAGTCTGACAGCTGTGAAACTGCACTGATTCTCAGTCTGGCAGATATGAAACTACACTGATTCTCAGTCTGACAGCTGTGAAACAGCACTGATTCTCAGTCTGACGGGTGTGAAACTGCTCTGATTCTCAATCTTGCAGATATGAAACTGCACTTATTCTCAGTCTGACAGCTGTGAAACTGCACTGATTGTCAGTCTGACAGATATGAAACTGCACTGATTCGCAGTCTAGCAGCTGTGAAACTGCACTGATTCTCAGTCTGGCATATATATGAAACTGCACTGATTCTCAGTCTGACAGGTGTGAAACTGCTCTGATTCTCAGTCTTGCAGATATGAAACTGCACTGATTCTCAGTCAGACAGCTGTGAAACTGCACTGATTCTCAGTATGGCAGGTAGGAAACTGCACTGATTCTCAGTCTGGCAGATATGAAACTGCACTGATTCTCAGTCTGACAGCGATGAAACTGCACAGATTCTCAGTCTGACAATTATGAAACTGTAATGATTCTCAATCTGACAGCTGTGAAGCAGCAGTGATTCTCAGTCTGAGCAGTGAAACTGCACTGATTCTCAGTCTGACAGCTATGAAACTGCACTGATTCTCAGTCTGGCAGCTATGAAACAACACAGATTCTCAGTCTGACAGCTGTGAAGCTGCACTGATTCTCAGTCTGACAGCTATGATAGTACACTGAGTCTCCTTCTGACAGCTGTGAAAGAGCACTAATTCTCAGTCTGACAGCTATGAAACTGCTCTGATTCTCAGTCCAGCAGATATGAAACTGGACTTATTCTCAGTCTGACAGCTGTGAAACTGCACTGATTCTCAGTCTGGCAGATATGAAACTGCACTGATTCTCAGTCTGACAGCAATGAAACTGCACTTATTCTCAGTCTGACAGCTGTGAAACTGCACTGATTCTCAGTCTGGCAGATATGAAACTGCACTGATTCTCAGTCTGACAGATGTGAAACTGCACTGATTCTCAGTCTGGCAGATATGAAATTGCACTGATTCTCAGTCTGGCAGCTATGAAACAACACAGATTCTCAGTCTGACAGCTGTGAAGCTGCACTGATTCTCAGTCTGACAGCTATGATAGTACACTGAGTCTCCTTCTGACAGCTGTGAAAGAGCACACATTCTCAGTCTGACAGGTGTGAAACTGCTCTGATTCTCAGTCCAGCAGATATGAAACTGGACTTATTCTCAGTCTGACAGCTGTGAAACTGCACTGATTCTCAGTCTGGCAGATATGAAACTGCACTGATTCTCAGTCTGACAGCTATGAAACTGCACTTATTCTCAGTCTGACAGCTGTGAAACTGCACTGATTCTCAGTCTGGCAGATATGAAACTGCACTGATTCTCAGTCTGACAGATGTGAAACTGCACTGATTCTCAGTCTGGCAGATATGAAACTGCACTGATTCTCAGTCTGACAGCTATGAAACTGCACTTATTCTCAGTCTGACAGCTGTGAAACTGCACTGATTCTCAGTCTGCCAGATATGAAACTACACTGATTCTCAGTCTGACAGCTGTGAAACAGCACTGATTCTCAGTCTGACGGGTGTGAAACTGCTCTGATTCTCAGTCTTGCAGATATGAAACTGCACTTATTCTCAGTCTGACAGCTGTGAAACTGCACTGATTCTCAGTCTGACAGATATGAAACTGCACTGATTCGCAGTCTAGCAGCTGTGAAATTGCACTGATTCTCAGTCTGACAGCTAAGAAATTGCACTGATTCTCTGACTGGCAGATATGAAACTGCACTGATTCTCAGTTTGACAATTATGAAACTGCACTGATTCTCAGTCTGACAGCTGTGAAACTGCACTGATTCTCAGTCTGACAGCTGTGAAACTGCACTGATCCTCAGTCTGACAGCTGTGAAACAGCACTGATTCTCTGACTGCCAGCTAGGAAACTACACTGATTCTCAGTCTGACAGATATGAAACTGCACTGATTCTCAGTCTGACAATTATGAAACTGCACTGATTCTCAGTCTGACAGCCATGAAACTGCACTGATTCTCAGTCTGGCAGATATGAAACTGCACTGTTTCTCAGTCTGACAATTATGAAACTGCACTGATTCTCAGTCTGGCAGATATGAACCTGCATTGATTCTTAGTCTGGCAGATATGAAACTGCACTGATTCTCAGTCTGACAGCTGTGAACTGCACTGATTCTCATTCTGGCAGATATGAAACTGCACTGATTCTCAGTCTGACAGCTGTGAAACTGCACTGATTCTCAGTCTGACATGTGAAACTGCACTGATTCTCAGTCTGACAACTCTGAAACTGCACTGATTCTCAGTCTGACAGCTGTGAAACTGCACTGATTCTCAGTCGGACAGCTGTGAAACTGCACTGATCCTCAGTCTGACAGCAGTGAAACAGCACTGATTCTCTGTCTGACAGCTAGGAAACTGCACTGATTCTCAGTCGGGCAGATATGAAACTGCACTGATTCTCAGTCTGACAGCTATGAAACTGCACTGATTCTCAGTCTGACAATTATGAAACTGCACTGATTCTCAGTCTGACAGATATGAAACTGTACTGATTCTCAGTCTGACAATTATGAAACTGCACTGATTCTCAGTCTGGCAGCTCTGAAACTGCACTGATTCTCAGTCTGACAATTATGAAACTGCACTGATTCTCAGTCTGGCAGATATGAAACTGCACTGATTCTCAGTCTGACAGCTATGAATCTGCACTGATTCTCAGTCTGGCAGCTATGAAACTGCACTGATTCTCAGTCTGACAGCTATGAATCTGCACTGATTCTCAGTCTGGCAGATATGAAACTGCATTGATACCCTGTCCAACAGGTGTGAAACTGCACTGATTCTCAGTCTGACAGCTGTGAAAGTGCACTGATTCTCAGTCTGGCAGATATGAAACTGCACTGATTCTCAGTATGACAGCTGTGAAACTGCACTGATTCTCAGTCTTACATGTGAAACTGCACTGATTCTCAGTCTGACAGCTCTGAAATTGCACTGATTCTCAGTCTGACAGCTATGAAACTGCACTGATTCTCAGTCTGGTAGATATGAAACAGCACTGATTCTCAGTCTGGCAGATATGAAACTGCATTGATTCCCAGTCTGGCAGATATGAAACTGCATTGATTCCCAGTCTGGCAGGTGTGAAACTGCACTGATTCTCAGTCTGACAGCTGTGAAACAGCACTAATTCTCAGTCTGGCAGATATGAATCTGCACTGATTCTCAGTCTGACAATTATGAAACTGCACTGATTCTCAGTCTGACAATTATGAAACTGCACTGATTCTCTGACTGGCAGATATGAAACTGCACTGATTCTCAGTCTGACAATTATGAAACTGCACTGATTCTCAGTCTGGCAGATATGAAACTGCAGTGATTCTCAGTCTGACAGCTGTGAAACTGCACTGATTCTCAGTCTGACAGCTGTGAAACTGCACTGATCCTCAGTCTGACAGCTGTGATACAGCACTGATTCACTGACTGCCAGCTAGGAAACTACACTGATTCTCAGTCTGGCAGATATGAAACTGCACTGATTCTCAGTCTGACAGCTATGAAACTGCACTGATTCTCAGTCTGACAATTATGAAACTGCACTGATTCTCGGTCTGACAGATATGAAACTGCACTGATTCTCAGTCTGACAGCCATGAAACTGCACTGATTCTCAGTCTGGCAGATATGAAACTGCACTGTTTCTCAGTCTGACAATTATGAAACTGCACTGATTCTCAGTCTGGCAGATATGAAACTGCATTGATTCTTAGTCTGGCAGATATGAAACTGCACTGATTCTCAGTCTGACAGCTGTGAAACTGCACTGATTCTCATTCTGGCAGATATGAAACTGCACTGATTCTCAGTCTGACAGCTGTGAATCTGCACTGATTCTAAGTCTGCCTACTATGAAACAGCACTGAATCACAGTCTGACAGATAAGAAAATGCATTGATTCCCAGTCAGGCAGGCGTGAAACTGCACTGATTCTCAGTCTGACAGCTATGAAACCGTACTGATTCTCAGTCTGGCAGCTGTGAAACAGCACTGATTCTCAGTCTGGCAGATATGAAAAAGCACTGATTCTCAGTCTGACAGCTATGAAACTGCACTGATTCTCAGTCTGACAGCTATGAAACTACACTGATTCTCAGTCTGACAGCTGTGAAACTGCACTGATTCAAAATCTGACAGCTATGAAACTGCATTGATTCTCAGTCAGACAGCTGTGAAACTGCACTGATTCTCAGTCTGACAGCTGTGAAACTGCACTGATTCTCAGTGTGACAGGTGTGAAACAGCACTGATTCTCAGTCTGACAGCTATGAAAGTACACTGATTCTCAGTCTGACAGCTGTGAAACTGCACTGATTCAAAATCTGACAGCTATGAAACTGCATTGATTGTCAGTCAGACAGCTGTGAAACTGCACTGATTCTCAGTCTGATAGCTGTGAAACAGCACCGATTCTCAGTGTGACAGGTGTGAAACAGCACTGATTCTCAGTCTGGCAGATATGAAACTGCACTGATTCTCATTCTGGCAGATATGAAACTGCACTGATTCTCAGTCTGACAATTATGAAACTGCACTGCTTCTCAGTCTGACAGCCATGAAACTGCACTGATTCTCAGTCTGGCAGATATGAAACTGCACTGTTTCTCAGTCTGACAATTATGAAACTGCACTGATTCTCAGTCTGGCAGATATGAACCTGCATTGATTCTTAGTCTGGCAGATATGAAACTGCACTGATTCTCAGTCTGACAGCTGTGAAACTGCACTGATTCTCATTCTGGCAGATATGAAACTGCACTGATTCTCAGTCTGACAGTTGTGAATCTGCACTGATTCTAAGTCTGCCTACTATGAAACAGCACTGAATCACAGTCTGACAGATAAGAAAATGCATTGATTCCCATGTCAGGCAGGCGTGAAACTGCACTGATTCTCAGTCTGACAGCTATGAAACTGTACTGATTCTCAGTCTGGCAGCTGTGAAACAGCACTGATTCTCAGTCTGGCAGATATGAAAAAGCACTGATTCTCAGTCTGACAGCTATGAAACTGCACTGATTCTCAGTCTGACAGCTATGAAACTACACTGATTCTCAGTCTGACAGCTGTGAAACTGCACTGATTCAAAATCTGACAGCTATGAAACTGCATTGATTCTCAGTCAGACAGCTGTGAAACTGCACTGATTCTCAGTCTGACAGCTGTGAAACTGCACTGATTCTCAGTGTGACAGGTGTGAAACAGCACTGATTCTCAGTCTGACAGCTATGAAAGTACACTGATTCTCAGTCTGACAGCTGTGAAACTGCACTGATTCAAAATCTGACAGCTATGAAACTGCATTGATTGTCAGTCAGACAGCTGTGAAACTGCACTGATTCTCAGTCTGATAGCTGTGAAACAGCACCGATTCTCAGTGTGACAGGTGTGAAACAGCACTGATTCTCAGTCTGGCAGATATGAAACTGCACTGATTCTCAGTCTGACAATTATGAAACTGCACTGATTTTCAGTCTGACAGCGATGAAACTGCATTGATTCTCAATCAGACAGCTGTGAAACTGCACTGATTCTCAGTCTGATAGCTGTGAAACAGCACCGATTCTCAGTGTGACAGGTGTGAAACAGCACTGATTCTCAGTCTGGCAGATATGAAACTGCACTGATTCTCAGTCTGACAATTATGAAACAGCACTGATTCTCAGTCTGACAGCTGTGAAACTGCACTGATTCTCTGTCTGGCAGCTGTGAAACTGCACTGATTCTCAGTCTGATAGCTCTGAAACTGCACTGATTTTCACTCTGACAGCTATGAAACTGCACTGATTCTCAGTCTTGCAGATATGAAACTGCACTGATTCTCAGTCTGGCAGATATGAAACTGCACTGATTCTCAATCTGGCAGATATGAAACTGCATTGATTCCCAGTCTGGCATGTGCAAACTGCACTGATTCTCAGTCTGACAGCTGTAAATCTGCACTGATTCTCAGTCTGACAGCTATGAAACTGCACTGATTCTCAGTCTGGCAGACATGAACCTGCATTGGTTCTCAGTCTGACAGCTATAAATCTGTCTGATACATATGAAACTGCACTGATTCTCAGTCTGATACATATGAAACTGCACTGATTCTCATTCTGGCAGATATGAAACAGCACTGATTCTCAGTCTGACAGCTGTGAAACTGCACTGATTCTCAGTCTGACAGCTGTGAAACTGCACTGATTCTCAGTCTGATAGCTGTGAAACAGCACTGAATCTCAGTCTGACTGGTGTGAAACAGCACTGATTCTCAGTCTGGCAGATATGAAACTGCACTGATTCTCATTCTGGCAGATATGAAACTGCACTGATTCTCAGTCTGACAATTATGAAACTGCACTGCTTCTCAGTCTGACAGCCATGAAACTGCACTGATTCTCAGTCTGGCAGATATGAAACTGCACTGTTTCTCAGTCTGACAATTATGAAACTGCACTGATTCTCAGTCTGGCAGATATGAACCTGCATTGATTCTTAGTCTGGCAGATATGAAACTGCACTGATTCTCAGTCTGACAGCTGTGAAACTGCACTGATTCTCATTCTGGCAGATATGAAACTGCACTGATTCTCAGTCTGACAGCTGTGAATCTGCACTGATTCTAAGTCTGCCTACTATGAAACAGCACTGAATCACAGTCTGACAGATAAGAAAATGCATTGATTCCCAGTCTGGCAGGCGTGAAACTGCACTGATTCTCAGTCTGACAGCTATGAAACTGTACTGATTCTCAGTCTGACAGCTATGAAACTGCACTGATTCTCAGTCTGGCAGACATGAACCTGCATTGGTTCTCAGTCTGACAGCTATAAATCTGTCTGATACATATGAAACTGCACTGATTCTCAGTCTGATACATATGAAACTGCACTGATTCTCATTCTGGCAGATATGAAACAGCACTGATTCTCAGTCTGACAGCTGTGAAACTGCACTGATTCTCAGTCTGACAGCTGTGAAACTGCACTGATTCTCAGTCTGATAGCTGTGAAACAGCACTGAATCTCAGTCTGACTGGTGTGAAACAGCACTGATTCTCAGTCTGGCAGATATGAAACTGCACTGATTCTCATTCTGGCAGATATGAAACTGCACTGATTCTCAGTCTGACAATTATGAAACTGCACTGCTTCTCAGTCTGACAGCCATGAAACTGCACTGATTCTCAGTCTGGCAGATATGAAACTGCACTGTTTCTCAGTCTGACAATTATGAAACTGCACTGATTCTCAGTCTGGCAGATATGAACCTGCATTGATTCTTAGTCTGGCAGATATGAAACTGCACTGATTCTCAGTCTGACAGCTGTGAAACTGCACTGATTCTCATTCTGGCAGATATGAAACTGCACTGATTCTCAGTCTGACAGCTGTGAATCTGCACTGATTCTAAGTCTGCCTACTATGAAACAGCACTGAATCACAGTCTGACAGATAAGAAAATGCATTGATTCCCAGTCTGGCAGGCGTGAAACTGCACTGATTCTCAGTCTGACAGCTATGAAACTGTACTGATTCTCAGTCTGGCAGCTGTGAAACAGCACTGATTCTCAGTCTGGCAGATATGAAAAAGCACTGATTCTCAGTCTGACAGCTATGAAACTGCACTGATTCTCAGTCTGACAGCTATGAAACTACACTGATTCTCAGTCTGACAGCTGTGAAACTGCACTGATTCAAAATCTGACAGCTATGAAACTGCATTGATTCTCAGTCAGACAGCTGTGAAACTGCACTGATTCTCAGTCTGACAGCTGTGAAACTGCACTGATTCTCAGTGTGACAGGTGTGAAACAGCACTGATTCTCAGTCTGACAGCTATGAAAGTACACTGATTCTCAGTCTGACAGCTGTGAAACTGCACTGATTCAAAATCTGACAGCTATGAAACTGCATTGATTGTCAGTCAGACAGCTGTGAAACTGCACTGATTCTCAGTCTGATAGCTGTGAAACAGCACCGATTCTCAGTGTGACAGGTGTGAAACAGCACTGATTCTCAGTCTGGCAGATATGAAACTGCACTGATTCTCAGTCTGACAATTATGAAACTGCACTGATTTTCAGTCTGACAGCGATGAAACTGCATTGATTCTCAGTCAGACAGCTGTGAAACTGCACTGATTCTCAGTCTGATAGCTGTGAAACAGCACCGATTCTCAGTGTGACAGGTGTGAAACTGCACTGATTCTCAGTCTGGCAGATATGAAACTGCACTGATTCTCAGTCTTACGTGTGAAACTGCACTGATTCTCAGTCTGACAGCTCTGAGACTGCACTGATTCTCACTCTGACAGCTATGAAACTGCACTGATTCTCAGTCTGTCAGATATGAAACTGCACTGATTCTCAGTCTGGCAGATAGGAAACTGCATTGATTCCCAGTCTGGCAGGAGTGAAACTGCTCTGATTCTCAGTCTGACAGCTCTGAAACTGCACTGATTCTCAGTCTGACAGCTGTGAAACAGCACTGATTCTCAGTCTGGCAGATATGAATCTGCACTGATTCTCAGTCTGACAGCTGTGAAACTGCACTGATTCTCAGTCTGACAGCTGTGAAAATGCACTGATTCTCTGTCTGGCAGATATGAAACTGCACTGATTCTCAGTCTAACGGCTGTGAAACTGCACTGATTCTCAGTCTGGCAGATATGAAACTGCACTGTTTCTCAGCCTGACAGCTGTGAAAATGCACTGATTCTCATTCTGGCAGATATGAAACTGCACTCATTCTCAGTCTGACAGCTGTGAACTGCACTGATTCTCATTCTGGCAGATATGAAACTGCACTGATTCTCAGTCTGACAGCTGTGAAACTGCACTGATTCTCAGTCTAGCAGGTAAGAAACTGCATTGATTCCCAGTCAGGCAGGTGTGAAACTGCACTGATTCTCAGTCTGATACATATGAAACTGCACTGATTCTCAGTCTGGCAGATATGAAACTGCACTGATTCTCAGTCTGACAGCTGTGAAACAGCACTGATTCTCAGTCTGACAGCTATGAAACGACACTGATTCTCAGTCTGACAGCTGTGAAACTGCACTGATTCTCAGTCTGACAGCTATGAAACTACACTGATTCTCAGTCTGACAGCTGTGAAACTGCACTGATTCAAAATCTGACAGCTATGAAACTGCATTGATTCTCAGTCAGACAGCTGTGAAACTGCACTGATTCTCAGTCTGACAGCTGTGAAACTGCACTGATTCTCAGTGTGACAGGTGTGAAACAGCACTGATTCTCAGTCTGACAGCTATGAAAGTACACTGATTCTCAGTCTGACAGCTGTGAAACTGCACTGATTCAAAATCTGACAGCTATGAAACTGCATTGATTGTCAGTCAGACAGCTGTGAAACTGCACTGATTCTCAGTCTGATAGCTGTGAAACAGCACCGATTCTCAGTGTGACAGGTGTGAAACAGCACTGATTCTCAGTCTGGCAGATATGAAACTGCACTGATTCTCAGTCTGACAATTATGAAACTGCACTGATTTTCAGTCTGACAGCGATGAAACTGCATTGATTCTCAGTCAGACAGCTGTGAAACTGCACTGATTCTCAGTCTGATAGCTGTGAAACAGCACCGATTCTCAGTGTGACAGGTGTGAAACTGCACTGATTCTCAGTCTGGCAGATATGAAACTGCACTGATTCTCAGTCTTACGTGTGAAACTGCACTGATTCTCAGTCTGACAGCTCTGAGACTGCACTGATTCTCACTCTGACAGCTATGAAACTGCACTGATTCTCAGTCTGTCAGATATGAAACTGCACTGATTCTCAGTCTGGCAGATAGGAAACTGCATTGATTCCCAGTCTGGCAGGAGTGAAACTGCTCTGATTCTCAGTCTTTCAGCTCTGAAACTGCACTGATTCTCAGTCTGACAGCTGTGAAACAGCACTGATTCTCAGTCTGGCAGATATGAATCTGCACTGATTCTCAGTCTGACAGCTGTGAAACTGCACTGATTCTCAGTCTGACAGCTGTGAAAATGCACTGATTCTCTGTCTGGCAGATATGAAACTGCACTGATTCCCAGTCTAACGGCTGTGAAACTGCACTGATTCTCAGTCTGGCAGATATGAAACTGCACTGTTTCTCAGCCTGACAGCTGTGAAAATGCACTGATTCTCATTCTGGCAGATATGAAACTGCACTCATTCTCAGTCTGACAGCTGTGAACTGCACTGATTCTCATTCTGGCAGATATGAAACTGCACTGATTCTCAGTCTGACAGCTGTGAAACTGCACTGATTCTCAGTCTAGCAGGTAAGAAACTGCATTGATTCCCAGTCAGGCAGGTGTGAAACTGCACTGATTCTCAGTCTGATACATATGAAACTGCACTGATTCTCAGTCTGGCAGATATGAAACTGCACTGATTCTCAGTCTGACAGCTGTGAAACAGCACTGATTCTCAGTCTGACAGCTATGAAACTACACTGATTCTCAGTCTGACAGCTGTGAAACTGCACTGATTCTCAGTCTGATAGCTGTGAAACAGCACTGATTCTCAGTGTGACAGCTGTGAAACTGCACTGATTCTCAGTCTGGCAGATATGAAACTGCACTGATTCTCAGTCTTACGTGTGAAACTGCACTGATTCTCAGTCTGACAGCTCTGAGACTGCACTGATTCTCACTCTGACAGCTATGAAACTGCACTGATTCTCAGTCTGTCAGATATGAAACTGCACTGATTCTCAGTCTGGCAGATAGGAAACTGCATTGATTCCCAGTCTGGCAGGAGTGAAACTGCTCTGATTCTCAGTCTGACTGCTCTGAAACTGCACTGATTCTCAGTCTGACAGCTGTGAAACAGCACTGATTCTCAGTCTGGCAGATATGAATCTGCACTGATTCTCAGTCTGACAGCTGTGAAACAGCACTGATTCTCAGTCTGACAGCTGTGAAACTGCACTGATTCTCTGTCTGGCAGATATGAAACTGCACTGATTCTCAGTCTAACGGCTGTGAAACTGCACTGATTCTCAGTCTGGCAGATATGAAACTGCACTGTTTCTCAGCCTGACAGCTGTGAAAATGCACTGATTCTCATTCTGGCAGATATGAAACTGCACTCATTCTCAGTCTGACAGCTGTGAACTGCACTGATTCTCATTCTGGCAGATATGAAACTGCACTGATTCTCAGTCTGACAGCTGTGAAACTGCACTGATTCTCAGTCTGACAGATGTGAAACTGCACTGATTCTCAGTCTAACAGCTATACATCCGCTCTGATTCTCAGTCTGACAGCTCTGAAACTGCACTGATTCTCAGTCTGCCTGCTATGAAACGGCACTGATTCTCAGTCTAGCAGGTAAGAAACTGCACTGATTCACAGTCAGGCAGGCGTGAAACTGCACTGATTCTCAGTCTGACAGCTCTGAAACTGCACTGATTCTCAGTCTGACAGCTCTGAAACTGCACTGATTCTCAGTCTGCCTGCTATGAAACTGCACTGATTCTCAGTCTGACAGCTGTGAAACTGCACTGATTCTCAGTCTGGCAGATATGAAACTGCACTGATTCTCAGTCTGACAGCTATGAAACTGCACTGATTCTCAGTCTGACAGCTGTGAAACTGCACTGATTCTCAGTCTGGCAGATATGAAACTGCACTGATTCTCAGTCTGACAGATGTGAAACTGCACTGATTCTCAGTCTGGCAGATATGAAATTGCACTGATTCTCAGTCTGGCAGCTATGAAACAACACAGATTCTCAGTCTGACAGCTGTGAAGCTGCACTGATTCTCAGTCTGACAGCTATGATAGTACACTGAGTCTCCTTCTGACAGCTGTGAAAGAGCACACATTCTCAGTCTGACAGGTGTGAAACTGCTCTGATTCTCAGTCCAGCAGATATGAAACTGGACTTATTCTCAGTCTGACAGCTGTGAAACTGCACTGATTCTCAGTGTGACAGCTGTGAAACTGCACTGATTCTCAGTCTGGCAGATATGAAACTGCACTGATTCTCAGTCTTACGTGTGAAACTGCACTGATTCTCAGTCTGACAGCTCTGAGACTGCACTGATTCTCACTCTGACAGCTATGAAACTGCACTGATTCTCAGTCTGTCAGATATGAAACTGCACTGATTCTCAGTCTGGCAGATAGGAAACTGCATTGATTCCCAGTCTGGCAGGAGTGAAACTGCTCTGATTCTCAGTCTGACTGCTCTGAAACTGCACTGATTCTCAGTCTGACAGCTGTGAAACAGCACTGATTCTCAGTCTGGCAGATATGAATCTGCACTGATTCTCAGTCTGACAGCTGTGAAACAGCACTGATTCTCAGTCTGACAGCTGTGAAACTGCACTGATTCTCTGTCTGGCAGATATGAAACTGCACTGATTCTCAGTCTAACGGCTGTGAAACTGCACTGATTCTCAGTCTGGCAGATATGAAACTGCACTGTTTCTCAGCCTAACAGCTGTGAAAATGCACTGATTCTCATTCTGGCAGATATGAAACTGCACTCATTCTCAGTCTGACAGCTGTGAACTGCACTGATTCTCATTCTGGCAGATATGAAACTGCACTGATTCTCAGTCTGACAGCTGTGAAACTGCACTGATTCTCAGTCTGACAGATGTGAAACTACACTGATTCTCAGTCTAACAGCTATACATCCGCTCTGATTCTCAGTCTGACAGCTCTGAAACTGCACTGATTCTCAGTCTGCCTGCTATGAAACGGCACTGATTCTCAGTCTAGCAGGTAAGAAACTGCACTGATTCACAGTCAGGCAGGCGTGAAACTGCACTGATTCTCAGTCTGACAGCTCTGAAACTGCACTGATTCTCAGTCTGACAGCTCTGAAACTGCACTGATTCTCAGTCTGCCTGCTATGAAACTGCACTGATTCTCAGTCTGACAGCTGTGAAACTGCACTGATTCTCAGTCTGGCAGATATGAAACTGCACTGATTCTCAGTCTGACAGCTATGAAACTGCACTTATTCTCAGTCTGACAGCTGTGAAACTGCACTGATTCTCAGTCTGGCAGATATGAAACTGCACTGATTCTCAGTCTGACAGATGTGAAACTGCACTGATTCTCAGTCTGGCAGATATGAAATTGCACTGATTCTCAGTCTGGCAGCTATGAAACAACACAGATTCTCAGTCTGACAGCTGTGAAGCTGCACTGATTCTCAGTCTGACAGCTATGATAGTACACTGAGTCTCCTTCTGACAGCTGTGAAAGAGCACACATTCTCAGTCTGACAGGTGTGAAACTGCTCTGATTCTCAGTCCAGCAGATATGAAACTGGACTTATTCTCAGTCTGACAGCTGTGAAACTGCACTGATTCTCAGTCTGGCAGATATGAAACTGCACTGATTCTCAGTCTGACAGCTATGAAACTGCACTTATTCTCAGTCTGACAGCTGTGAAACTGCACTGATTCTCAGTCTGGCAGATATGAAACTGCACTGATTCTCAGTCTGACAGATGTGAAACTGCACTGATTCTCAGTCTGGCAGATATGAAACTGCACTGATTCTCAGTCTGACAGCTATGAAACTGCACTTATTCTCAGTCTGACAGCTGTGAAACTGCACTGATTCTCAGTCTGCCAGATATGAAACTACACTGATTCTCAGTCTGACAGCTGTGAAACAGCACTGATTCTCAGTCTGACGGGTGTGAAACTGCTCTGATTCTCAGTCTTGCAGATATGAAACTGCACTTATTCTCAGTCTGACAGCTGTGAAACTGCACTGATTCTCAGTCTGACAGATATGAAACTGCACTGATTCGCAGTCTAGCAGCTGTGAAATTGCACTGATTCTCAGTCTGACAGCTAAGAAATTGCACTGATTCTCTGACTGGCAGATATGAAACTGCACTGATTCTCAGTTTGACAATTATGAAACTGCACTGATTCTCAGTCTGACAGCTGTGAAACTGCACTGATTCTCAGTCTGACAGCTGTGAAACTGCACTGATCCTCAGTCTGACAGCTGTGAAACAGCACTGATTCTCTGACTGCCAGCTAGGAAACTACACTGATTCTCAGTCTGACAGATATGAAACTGCACTGATTCTCAGTCTGACAATTATGAAACTGCACTGATTCTCAGTCTGACAGCCATGAAACTGCACTGATTCTCAGTCTGGCAGATATGAAACTGCACTGTTTCTCAGTCTGACAATTATGAAACTGCACTGATTCTCAGTCTGGCAGATATGAACCTGCATTGATTCTTAGTCTGGCAGATATGAAACTGCACTGATTCTCAGTCTGACAGCTGTGAACTGCACTGATTCTCATTCTGGCAGATATGAAACTGCACTGATTCTCAGTCTGACAGCTGTGAAACTGCACTGATTCTCAGTCTGACATGTGAAACTGCACTGATTCTCAGTCTGACAACTCTGAAACTGCACTGATTCTCAGTCTGACAGCTGTGAAACTGCACTGATTCTCAGTCGGACAGCTGTGAATCTGCACTGATCCTCAGTCTGACAGCAGTGAAACAGCACTGATTCTCTGTCTGACAGCTAGGAAACTGCACTGATTCTCAGTCGGGCAGATATGAAACTGCACTGATTCTCAGTCTGACAGCTATGAAACTGCACTGATTCTCAGTCTGACAATTATGAAACTGCACTGATTCTCAGTCTGACAGATATGAAACTGTACTGATTCTCAGTCTGACAATTATGAAACTGCACTGATTCTCAGACTGACAGCTCTGAAACTGCACTGATTCTCAGTCTGACAATTATGAAACTGCACTGATTCTCAGTCTGGCAGATATGAAACTGCACTGATTCTCAGTCTGACAGCTATGAATCTGCACTGATTCTCAGTCTGGCAGCTATGAAACTGCACTGATTCTCAGTCTGACAGCTATGAATCTGCACTGATTCTCAGTCTGGCAGATATGAAACTGCATTGATACCCTGTCCAACAGGTGTGAAACTGCACTGATTCTATGTCTGACAGCTGTGAAAGTGCACTGATTCTCAGTCTGGCAGATATGAAACTGCACTGATTCTCAGTATGACAGCTGTGAAACTGCACTGATTCTCAGTCTTACATGTGAAACTGCACTGATTCTCAGTCTGACAGCTCTGAAATTGCACTGATTCTCAGTCTGACAGCTATGAAACTGCACTGATTCTCAGTCTGGTAGATATGAAACAGCACTGATTCTCAGTCTGGCAGATATGAAACTGCATTGATTCCCAGTCTGGCAGATATGAAACTGCATTGATTCCCAGTCTGGCAGGTGTGAAACTGCACTGATTCTCAGTCTGACAGCTGTGAAACAGCACTAATTCTCAGTCTGGCAGATATGAATCTGCACTGATTCTCAGTCTGACAATTATGAAACTGCACTGATTCTCAGTCTGACAATTATGAAACTGCACTGATTCTCTGACTGGCAGATATGAAACTGCACTGATTCTCAGTCTGACAATTATGAAACTGCACTGATTCTCAGTCTGGCAGATATGAAACTGCAGTGATTCTCAGTCTGACAGCTGTGAAACTGCACTGATTCTCAGTCTGACAGCTGTGAAACTGCACTGATCCTCAGTCTGACAGCTGTGAAACAGCACTGATTCTCTGACTGCCAGCTAGGAAACTACACTGATTCTCAGTCTGGCAGATATGAAACTGCACTGATTCTCAGTCTGACAGCTATGAAACTGCACTGATTCTCAGTCTGACAATTATGAAACTGCACTGATTCTCGGTCTGACAGATATGAAACTGCACTGATTCTCAGTCTGACAAGTATGAAACTGCACTGATTCTCAGTCTGACAGCTGTGAAACTGCACTGATTCTCAGTCAGACAGCTGTGAAACTGCACTGATTCTCAGTCTGACAGCTGTGAAACTGCACTGATTCTCAGTGTGACAGGTGTGAAACAGCACTGATTCTCAGTCTGACAGCTATGAAAGTACACTGATTCTCAGTCTGACAGCTGTGAAACTGCACTGATTCAAAATCTGACAGCTATGAAACTGCATTGATTGTCAGTCAGACAGCTGTGAAACTGCACTGATTCTCAGTCTGATAGCTGTGAAACAGCACCGATTCTCAGTGTGACAGGTGTGAAACAGCACTGATTCTCAGTCTGGCAGATATGAAACTGCATTGATTCCCAGTCTGGCAGGTGTGAAACTGCACTGATTATCAGTCTGACAGCTATGAAACTGCACTGATTCTCAGTCTGACAGCTGTGAAACACCACTGATTCTCAGTCTGACAATTATGAAACTGCACTGATTCTCAGTCTGACAGCTAAGAAACTGCACTGATTCTCTGACTGGCAGATATGAAACTGCACTGATTCTCAGTCTGACAATTATGAAACTGCACTGATTCTCAGTCTGGCAGATATGAAACTGCAGTGATTCTCAGTCTGACAGCTGTGAAACTGCACTGATTCTCAGTCTGACAGCTGTGAAACTGCACTGATCCTCAGTCTGACAGCTGTGATACAGCACTGATTCACTGACTGCCAGCTAGGAAACTACACTGATTCTCAGTCTGGCAGATATGAAACTGCACTGATTCTCAGTCTGACAGCTATGAAACTGCACTGATTCTCAGTCTGACAATTATGAAACTGCACTGATTCTCGGTCTGACAGATATGAAACTGCACTGATTCTCAGTCTGACAGCCATGAAACTGCACTGATTCTCAGTCCGGCAGATATGAAACTGCACTGTTTCTCAGTCTGACAATTATGAAACTGCACTGATTCTCAGTCTGGCAGATATGAACCTGCATTGATTCTTAGTCTGGCAGATATGAAACTGCACTGATTCTCAGTCTGACAGCTGTGAAACTGCACTGATTCTCATTCTGGCAGATATGAAACTGCACTGATTCTCAGTCTGACAGCTGTGAATCTGCACTGATTCTAAGTCTGCCTACTATGAAACAGCACTGAATCACAGTCTGACAGATAAGAAAATGCATTGATTCCCAGTCAGGCAGGCGTGAAACTGCACTGATTCTCAGTCTGACAGCTATGAAACCGTACTGATTCTCAGTCTGGCAGCTGTGAAACAGCACTGATTCTCAGTCTGGCAGATATGAAAAAGCACTGATTCTCAGTCTGACAGCTATGAAACTGCACTGATTCTCAGTCTGACAGCTATGAAACTACACTGATTCTCAGTCTGACAGCTGTGAAACTGCACTGATTCAAAATCTGACAGCTATGAAACTGCATTGATTCTCAGTCAGACAGCTGTGAAACTGCACTGATTCTCAGTCTGACAGCTGTGAAACTGCACTGATTCTCAGTGTGACAGGTGTGAAACAGCACTGATTCTCAGTCTGACAGCTATGAAAGTACACTGATTCTCAGTCTGACAGCTGTGAAACTGCACTGATTCAAAATCTGACAGCTATGAAACTGCATTGATTGTCAGTCAGACAGCTGTGAAACTGCACTGATTCTCAGTCTGATAGCTGTGAAACAGCACCGATTCTCAGTGTGACAGGTGTGAAACAGCACTGATTCTCAGTCTGGCAGATATGAAACTGCACTGATTCTCATTCTGGCAGATATGAAACTGCACTGATTCTCAGTCTGACAATTATGAAACTGCACTGCTTCTCAGTCTGACAGCCATGAAACTGCACTGATTCTCAGTCTGGCAGATATGAAACTGCACTGTTTCTCAGTCTGACAATTATGAAACTGCACTGATTCTCAGTCTGGCAGATATGAACCTGCATTGATTCTTAGTCTGGCAGATATGAAACTGCACTGATTCTCAGTCTGACAGCTGTGAAACTGCACTGATTCTCATTCTGGCAGATATGAAACTGCACTGATTCTCAGTCTGACAGTTGTGAATCTGCACTGATTCTAAGTCTGCCTACTATGAAACAGCACTGAATCACAGTCTGACAGATAAGAAAATGCATTGATTCCCATGTCAGGCAGGCGTGAAACTGCACTGATTCTCAGTCTGACAGCTATGAAACTGTACTGATTCTCAGTCTGGCAGCTGTGAAACAGCACTGATTCTCAGTCTGGCAGATATGAAAAAGCACTGATTCTCAGTCTGACAGCTATGAAACTGCACTGATTCTCAGTCTGACAGCTATGAAACTACACTGATTCTCAGTCTGACAGCTGTGAAACTGCACTGATTCAAAATCTGACAGCTATGAAACTGCATTGATTCTCAGTCAGACAGCTGTGAAACTGCACTGATTCTCAGTCTGACAGCTGTGAAACTGCACTGATTCTCAGTGTGACAGGTGTGAAACAGCACTGATTCTCAGTCTGACAGCTATGAAAGTACACTGATTCTCAGTCTGACAGCTGTGAAACTGCACTGATTCAAAATCTGACAGCTATGAAACTGCATTGATTGTCAGTCAGACAGCTGTGAAACTGCACTGATTCTCAGTCTGATAGCTGTGAAACAGCACCGATTCTCAGTGTGACAGGTGTGAAACAGCACTGATTCTCAGTCTGGCAGATATGAAACTGCACTGATTCTCAGTCTGACAATTATGAAACTGCACTGATTTTCAGTCTGACAGCGATGAAACTGCATTGATTCTCAGTCAGACAGCTGTGAAACTGCACTGATTCTCAGTCTGATAGCTGTGAAACAGCACCGATTCTCAGTGTGACAGGTGTGAAACAGCACTGATTCTCAGTCTGGCAGATATGAAACTGCACTGATTCTCAGTCTGACAATTATGAAACAGCACTGATTCTCAGTCTGACAGCTGTGAAACTGCACTGATTCTCTGTCTGGCAGCTGTGAAACTGCACTGATTCTCAGTCTGATAGCTCTGAAACTGCACTGATTTTCACTCTGACAGCTATGAAACTGCACTGATTCTCAGTCTTGCAGATATGAAACTGCACTGATTCTCAGTCTGGCAGATATGAAACTGCACTGATTCTCAATCTGGCAGATATGAAACTGCATTGATTCCCAGTCTGGCATGTGCAAACTACACTGATTCTCAGTCTGACAGCTGTAAATCTGCACTGATTCTCAGTCTGACAGCTATGAAACTGCACTGATTCTCAGTCTGGCAGACATGAACCTGCATTGGTTCTCAGTCTGACAGCTATAAATCTGTCTGATACATATGAAACTGCACTGATTCTCAGTCTGATACATATGAAACTGCACTGATTCTCATTCTGGCAGATATGAAACAGCACTGATTCTCAGTCTGACAGCTGTGAAACTGCACTGATTCTCAGTCTGACAGCTGTGAAACTGCACTGATTCTCAGTCTGATAGCTGTGAAACAGCACTGAATCTCAGTCTGACTGGTGTGAAACAGCACTGATTCTCAGTCTGGCAGATATGAAACTGCACTGATTCTCATTCTGGCAGATATGAAACTGCACTGATTCTCAGTCTGACAATTATGAAACTGCACTGCTTCTCAGTCTGACAGCCATGAAACTGCACTGATTCTCAGTCTGGCAGATATGAAACTGCACTGTTTCTCAGTCTGACAATTATGAAACTGCACTGATTCTCAGTCTGGCAGATATGAACCTGCATTGATTCTTAGTCTGGCAGATATGAAACTGCACTGATTCTCAGTCTGACAGCTGTGAAACTGCACTGATTCTCATTCTGGCAGATATGAAACTGCACTGATTCTCAGTCTGACAGCTGTGAATCTGCACTGATTCTAAGTCTGCCTACTATGAAACAGCACTGAATCACAGTCTGACAGATAAGAAAATGCATTGATTCCCAGTCTGGCAGGCGTGAAACTGCACTGATTCTCAGTCTGACAGCTATGAAACTGTACTGATTCTCAGTCTGACAGCTATGAAACTGCACTGATTCTCAGTCTGGCAGACATGAACCTGCATTGGTTCTCAGTCTGACAGCTATAAATCTGTCTGATACATATGAAACTGCACTGATTCTCAGTCTGATACATATGAAACTGCACTGATTCTCATTCTGGCAGATATGAAACAGCACTGATTCTCAGTCTGACAGCTGTGAAACTGCACTGATTCTCAGTCTGACAGCTGTGAAACTGCACTGATTCTCAGTCTGATAGCTGTGAAACAGCACTGAATCTCAGTCTGACTGGTGTGAAACAGCACTGATTCTCAGTCTGGCAGATATGAAACTGCACTGATTCTCATTCTGGCAGATATGAAACTGCACTGATTCTCAGTCTGACAATTATGAAACTGCACTGCTTCTCAGTCTGACAGCCATGAAACTGCACTGATTCTCAGTCTGGCAGATATGAAACTGCACTGTTTCTCAGTCTGACAATTATGAAACTGCACTGATTCTCAGTCTGGCAGATATGAACCTGCATTGATTCTTAGTCTGGCCGATATGAAACTGCACTGATTCTCAGTCTGACAGCTGTGAAACTGCACTGATTCTCATTCTGGCAGATATGAAACTGCACTGATTCTCAGTCTGACAGCTGTGAATCTGCACTGATTCTAAGTCTGCCTACTATGAAACAGCACTGAATCACAGTCTGACAGATAAGAAAATGCATTGATTCCCAGTCTGGCAGGCGTGAAACTGCACTGATTCTCAGTCTGACAGCTATGAAACTGTACTGATTCTCAGTCTGGCAGCTGTGAAACAGCACTGATTCTCAGTCTGGCAGATATGAAAAAGCACTGATTCTCAGTCTGACAGCTATGAAACTGCACTGATTCTCAGTCTGACAGCTATGAAACTACACTGATTCTCAGTCTGACAGCTGTGAAACTGCACTGATTCAAAATCTGACAGCTATGAAACTGCATTGATTCTCAGTCAGACAGCTGTGAAACTGCACTGATTCTCAGTCTGACAGCTGTGAAACTGCACTGATTCTCAGTGTGACAGGTGTGAAACAGCACTGATTCTCAGTCTGACAGCTATGAAAGTACACTGATTCTCAGTCTGACAGCTGTGAAACTGCACTGATTCAAAATCTGACAGCTATGAAACTGCATTGATTGTCAGTCAGACAGCTGTGAAACTGCACTGATTCTCAGTCTGATAGCTGTGAAACAGCACCGATTCTCAGTGTGACAGGTGTGAAACAGCACTGATTCTCAGTCTGGCAGATATGAAACTGCACTGATTCTCAGTCTGACAATTATGAAACTGCACTGATTTTCAGTCTGACAGCGATGAAACTGCATTGATTCTCAGTCAGACAGCTGTGAAACTGCACTGATTCTCAGTCTGATAGCTGTGAAACAGCACCGATTCTCAGTGTGACAGGTGTGAAACTGCACTGATTCTCAGTCTGGCAGATATGAAACTGCACTGATTCTCAGTCTTACGTGTGAAACTGCACTGATTCTCAGTCTGACAGCTCTGAGACTGCACTGATTCTCACTCTGACAGCTATGAAACTGCACTGATTCTCAGTCTGTCAGATATGAAACTGCACTGATTCTCAGTCTGGCAGATAGGAAACTGCATTGATTCCCAGTCTGGCAGGAGTGAAACTGCTCTGATTCTCAGTCTGACAGCTCTGAAACTGCACTGATTCTCAGTCTGACAGCTGTGAAACAGCACTGATTCTCAGTCTGGCAGATATGAATCTGCACTGATTCTCAGTCTGACAGCTGTGAAACTGCACTGATTCTCAGTCTGACAGCTGTGAAAATGCACTGATTCTCTGTCTGGCAGATATGAAACTGCACTGATTCTCAGTCTAACGGCTGTGAAACTGCACTGATTCTCAGTCTGGCAGATATGAAACTGCACTGTTTCTCAGCCTGACAGCTGTGAAAATGCACTGATTCTCATTCTGGCAGATATGAAACTGCACTCATTCTCAGTCTGACAGCTGTGAACTGCACTGATTCTCATTCTGGCAGATATGAAACTGCACTGATTCTCAGTCTGACAGCTGTGAAACTGCACTGATTCTCAGTCTAGCAGGTAAGAAACTGCATTGATTCCCAGTCAGGCAGGTGTGAAACTGCACTGATTCTCAGTCTGATACATATGAAACTGCACTGATTCTCAGTCTGGCAGATATGAAACTGCACTGATTCTCAGTCTGACAGCTGTGAAACAGCACTGATTCTCAGTCTGACAGCTATGAAACTACACTGATTCTCAGTCTGACAGCTGTGAAACTGCACTGATTCTCAGTCTGATAGCTGTGAAACAGCACTGATTCTCAGTGTGACAGCTGTGAAACTGCACTGATTCTCAGTCTGGCAGATATGAAACTGCACTGATTCTCAGTCTGACGTGTGAAACTGCACTGATTCTCAGTCTGACAGCTCTGAGACTGCACTGATTCTCACTCTGACAGCTATGAAACTGCACTGATTCTCAGTCTGTCAGATATGAAACTGCACTGATTCTCAGTCTGGCAGATAGGAAACTGCATTGATTCCCAGTCTGGCAGGAGTGAAACTGCTCTGATTCTCAGTCTGACTGCTCTGAAACTGCACTGATTCTCAGTCTGACAGCTGTGAAACAGCACTGATTCTCAGTCTGGCAGATATGAATCTGCACTGATTCTCAGTCTGACAGCTGTGAAACAGCACTGATTCTCAGTCTGACAGCTGTGAAACTGCACTGATTCTCTGTCTGGCAGATATGAAACTGCACTGATTCTCAGTCTAACGGCTGTGAAACTGCACTGATTCTCAGTCTGGCAGATATGAAACTGCACTGTTTCTCAGCCTGACAGCTGTGAAAATGCACTGATTCTCATTCTGGCAGATATGAAACTGCACTCATTCTCAGTCTGACAGCTGTGAACTGCACTGATTCTCATTCTGGCAGATATGAAACTGCACTGATTCTCAGTCTGACAGCTGTGAAACTGCACTGATTCTCAGTCTGACAGATGTGAAACTGCACTGATTCTCAGTCTAACAGCTATACATCCGCTCTGATTCTCAGTCTGACAGCTGTGAAACTGCACTGATTCTCAGTCTGACAGCTGTGAAACTGCACTGATTCTCTGTCTGGCAGATATGAAACTGCATTGATTCCCAGTCTGGCATGTGTGAAACTGCACTGATTCTCAGTCTGACAGCTGTGAAACAGCACTGATTCTCAGTGTGACAGGTGTGAAACAGCACTGATTCTCAGTCTGACAGCTATGAAACTACACTGATTCTCAGTCTGACAGCTGTGAAACTGCACTGATTCAAAATCTGACAGCTATGAAACTGCATTGATTCTCATTCAGACAGCTGTGAAACTGCACTGATTCTCAGTCTGACAGCTGTGAAACTGCACTGATTCTCAGTGTGACAGGTGTGAAACTGCACTGATTCTCAGTCTGACAGCTATGAAAGTACACTGATTCTCAGTCTGACAGCTGTGAAACTGCACTGATTCAAAATCTGACAGCTATGAAACTGCATTGATTCTCAGTCAGACAGCTGTGAAACTGCACTGATTCTCAGTCTGATAGCTGTGAAACAGCACCGATTCTCAGTGTGACAGGTGTGAAACTGCACTGATTCTCAGTCTGACACATATGAAACTGCACTCATTCTCAGTCTGACAGCTGTGAACTGCACTGATTATCAGTCTGACAGCTATGAAACTGCATTGATTCTCAGTCTGACAGCTGTGAAACTGCACTGATTCTCAGTCTGACAGATGTGAAACTGCACTGATTCTCAGTCTAACAGCTATAAATCCGCTCTGATTCTCTGTCTGACAGCTCTGAAACTGCACTGATTCTCAGTCTGCCTGCTATGAAACGGCACTGATTCTCAGTCTAGCAGGTAAGAAACTGCATTGATTCACAGTCAGGCAGGTGTGAAACTGCACTGATTCTCAGTCTGATACATATGAAACTGCACTGATTCTCAGTCTGGCAGATATGAAACTGCACTGATTCTCAATCTGACAGCTGTCAAACAGCACTGATTCTCAGTCTGACAGCTATGAAACTACACTGATTCTCAGTCTGGCAGATAGGAAACTGCATTGATTCCCAGTCTGGCAGGAGTGAAACTGCTCTGATTCTCAGTCTGACAGATATGAAACTGCACTGATTCTCAGTCTGACAGCTGTGAAACAGCACTGATTCTCAGTCTGGCAGATATGAATCTGCACTGATTCTCAGCCTGACAGCTGTGAAAATGCACTGATTCTCATTCTGGCAGATATGAAACTGCACTCATTCTCAGTCTGACAGCTGTGAACTGCACTGATTCTCATTCTGGCAGATATGAAACTGCACTGATTCTCAGTCTGACAGCTGTGAAACTGCACTGATTCTCAGTCTGACAGATGTGAAACTGCACTGATTCTCAGTCTAACAGCTATACATCCGCTCTGATTCTCAGTCTGACAGCTCTGAAACTGCACTGATTCTCAGTCTGCCTGCTATGAAACGGCACTGATTCTCAGTCTAGCAGGTAAGAAACTGCACTGATTCACAGTCAGGCAGGCGTGAAACTGCACTGATTCTCAGTCTGACAGCTCTGAAACTGCACTGATTCTCAGTCTGACAGCTCTGAAACTGCACTGATTCTCAGTCTGCCTGCTATGAAACTGCACTGATTCTCAGTCTGACAGCTGTGAAACTGCACTGATTCTCAGTCTGACAGCTGTGAAACTGCACTGATTCTCTGTCTGGCAGATATGAAACTGCATTGATTCCCAGTCTGGCATGTGTGAAACTGCACTGATTCTCAGTCTGACAGCTGTGAAACAGCACTGATTCTCAGTGTGACAGGTGTGAAACAGCACTGATTCTCAGTCTGACAGCTATGAAACTACACTGATTCTCAGTCTGACAGCTGTGAAACTGCACTGATTCAAAATCTGACAGCTATGAAACTGCATTGATTCTCATTCAGACAGCTGTGAAACTGCACTGATTCTCAGTCTGACAGCTGTGAAACTGCACTGATTCTCAGTGTGACAGGTGTGAAACTGCACTGATTCTCAGTCTGACAGCTATGAAAGTACACTGATTCTCAGTCTGACAGCTGTGAAACTGCACTGATTCAAAATCTGACAGCTATGAAACTGCATTGATTGTCAGTCAGACAGCTGTGAAACTGCACTGATTCTCAGTCTGATAGCTGTGAAACAGCACCGATTCTCAGTGTGACAGGTGTGAAACTGCACTGATTCTCAGTCTGACACATATGAAACTGCACTCATTCTCAGTCTGACAGCTGTGAACTGCACTGATTATCAGTCTGACAGCTATGAAACTGCATTGATTCTCAGTCTGACAGCTGTGAAACTGCACTGATTCTCAGTCTGACAGATGTGAAACTGCACTGATTCTCAGTCTAACAGCTATAAATCCGCTCTGATTCTCTGTCTGACAGCTCTGAAACTGCACTGATTCTCAGTCTGCCTGCTATGAAACGGCACTGATTCTCAGTCTAGCAGGTAAGAAACTGCATTGATTCACAGTCAGGCAGGTGTGAAACTGCACTGATTCTCAGTCTGATACATATGAAACTGCACTGATTCTCAGTCTGGCAGATATGAAACTGCACTGATTCTCAATCTGACAGCTGTCAAACAGCACTGATTCTCAGTCTGACAGCTATGAAACTACACGGATTCTCAGTCTGGCAGATAGGAAACTGCATTGATTCCCAGTCTGGCAGGAGTGAAACTGCTCTGATTCTCAGTCTGACAGCTCTGAAACTGCACTGATTCTCAGTCTGACAGCTGTGAAACAGCACTGATTCTCAGTCTGGCAGATATGAATCTGCACTGATTCTCAGTCTGACAGCTGTGAAACTGCACTGATTCTCAGTCTGACAGCTGTGAAACTGCACTGATTCTCTGTCTGGCAGATATGAAACTGCACTGATTCTCAGTCTAACGGCTGTGAAACTGCACTGATTCTCAGTCTGGCAGATATGAAACTGCACTGATTCTCAATCTGACAGCTGTCAAACAGCACTGATTCTCAGTCTGACAGCTATGAAACTACACTGATTCTCAGTCTGGCAGATAGGAAACTGCACTCATTCTCAGTCTGACAGCTGTGAACTGCACTGATTCTCATTCTGGCAGATATGAAACTGCACTGATTCTCAGTCTGACAGCTGTGAAACTGCACTGATTCTCAGTCTAGCAGGTAAGAAGCTGCATTGATTCCCAGTCAGGCAGGTGTGAAACTGCACTGATTCTCAGTCTGATACATATGAAACTGCACTGATTCTCAGTCTGGCAGATATGAAACTGCACTGATTCTCAGTCTGACAGCTGTGAAACAGCACTGATTCTCAGTCTGACAGCTATGAAACTACACTGATTCTCAGTCTGACAGCTGTGAAACTGCACTGATTCTCAGTCTGATAGCTGTGAAACAGCACTGATTCTCAGTGTGACAGCTGTGAAACTGCACTGATTCTCAGTCTGGCAGATATGAAACTGCACTGATTCTCAGTCTTACGTGTGAAACTGCACTGATTCTCAGTCTGACAGCTCTGAGACTGCACTGATTCTCACTCTGACAGCTATGAAACTGCACTGATTCTCAGTCTGTCAGATATGAAACTGCACTGATTCTCAGTCTGGCAGATAGGAAACTGCATTGATTCCCAGTCTGGCAGGAGTGAAACTGCTCTGATTCTCAGTCTGACTGCTCTGAAACTGCACTGATTCTCAGTCTGACAGCTGTGAAACAGCACTGATTCTCAGTCTGGCAGATATGAATCTGCACTGATTCTCAGTCTGACAGCTGTGAAACAGCACTGATTCTCAGTCTGACAGCTGTGAAACTGCACTGATTCTCTGTCTGGCAGATATGAAACTGCACTGATTCTCAGTCTAACGGCTGTGAAACTGCACTGATTCTCAGTCTGGCAGATATGAAACTGCACTGTTTCTCAGCCTGACAGCTGTGAAAATGCACTGATTCTCATTCTGGCAGATATGAAACTGCACTCATTCTCAGTCTGACAGCTGTGAACTGCACTGATTCTCATTCTGGCAGATATGAAACTGCACTGATTCTCAGTCTGACAGCTGTGAAACTGCACTGATTCTCAGTCTGACAGATGTGAAACTGCACTGATTCTCAGTCTAACAGCTATACATCCGCTCTGATTCTCAGTCTGACAGCTCTGAAACTGCACTGATTCTCAGTCTGCCTGCTATGAAACGGCACTGATTCTCAGTCTAGCAGGTAAGAAACTGCACTGATTCACAGTCAGGCAGGCGTGAAACTGCACTGATTCTCAGTCTGACAGCTCTGAAACTGCACTGATTCTCAGTCTGACAGCTCTGAAACTGCACTGATTCTCAGTCTGCCTGCTATGAAACTGCACTGATTCTCAGTCTGACAGCTGTGAAACTGCACTGATTCTCAGTCTGACAGCTGTGAAACTGCACTGATTCTCTGTCTGGCAGATATGAAACTGCATTGATTCCCAGTCTGGCATGTGTGAAACTGCACTGATTCTCAGTCTGACAGCTGTGAAACAGCACTGATTCTCAGTGTGACAGGTGTGAAACAGCACTGATTCTCAGTCTGACAGCTATGAAACTACACTGATTCTCAGTCTGACAGCTGTGAAACTGCACTGATTCAAAATCTGACAGCTATGAAACTGCATTGATTCTCATTCAGACAGCTGTGAAACTGCACTGATTCTCAGTCTGACAGCTGTGAAACTGCACTGATTCTCAGTGTGACAGGTGTGAAACTGCACTGATTCTCAGTCTGACAGCTATGAAAGTACACTGATTCTCAGTCTGACAGCTGTGAAACTGCACTGATTCAAAATCTGACAGCTATGAAACTGCATTGATTCTCAGTCAGACAGCTGTGAAACTGCACTGATTCTCAGTCTGATAGCTGTGAAACAGCACCGATTCTCAGTGTGACAGTTGTGAAACTGCACTGATTCTCAGTCTGACACATATGAAACTGCACTCATTCTCAGTCTGACAGCTGTGAACTGCACTGATTATCAGTCTGACAGCTATGAAACTGCATTGATTCTCAGTCTGACAGCTGTGAAACTGCACTGATTCTCAGTCTGACAGATGTGAAACTGCACTGATTCTCAGTCTAACAGCTATAAATCCGCTCTGATTCTCAGTCTGACAGCTCTGAAACTGCACTGATTCTCAGTCTGCCTGCTATGAAACGGCACTGATTCTCAGTCTAGCAGGTAAGAAACTGCATTGATTCACAGTCAGGCAGGTGTGAAACTGCACTGATTCTCAGTCTGATACATATGAAACTGCACTGATTCTCAGTCTGGCAGATATGAAACTGCACTGATTCTCAATCTGACAGCTGTCAAACAGCACTGATTCTCAGTCTGACAGCTATGAAACTACACTGATTCTCAGTCTGACAGCTGTGAAACTGCACTGATTCTCAGTCTGACTGGTGTGAAACAGCACTGATTCTCAGTCTGGCAGATATGAAACTGCACTGATTCTCAGTCTGACAGCTGTGAAACTGCACTGATTCTCAGTCTGACAGCTGTGAAACTGCACTGATTCTCTGTCTGGCAGATATGAAACTGCATTGATTCCCAGTCTGGCATGTGTGAAACTGCACTGATTCTCAGTCTGACAGCTGTGAAACAGCACTGATTCTCAGTGTGACAGGTGTGAAACAGCACTGATTCTCAGTCTGACAGCTATGAAACTACACTGATTCTCAGTCTGACAGCTGTGAAACTGCACTGATTCAAAATCTGACAGCTATGAAACTGCATTGATTCTCATTCAGACAGCTGTGAAACTGCACTGATTCTCAGTCTGACAGCTGTGAAACTGCACTGATTCTCAGTGTGACAGGTGTGAAACTGCACTGATTCTCAGTCTGACAGCTATGAAAGTACACTGATTCTCAGTCTGACAGCTGTGAAACTGCACTGATTCAAAATCTGACAGCTATGAAACTGCATTGATTCTCAGTCAGACAGCTGTGAAACTGCACTGATTCTCAGTGTGACAGGTGTGAAACAGCACCGATTCTCAGTGTGACAGGTGTGAAACTGCACTGATTCTCAGTCTGACACATATGAAACTGCACTGATTCTCAGTCTGGGAGATATGAAACTGCACTGATTCTCATTCTGACAGCTATGAAACTGCATTGATTCTCAGTCTGACAGCTCTGAAACTGCACTGATTCTCAGTCTGACAGCTATGAATCTGCACTGATTCTCAGTCTGGCAGCTATGAAACTGCACTGATTCTCAGTCTGACAGGTATGAAACTGCACTGATTCTCAGTCTGACAGCTGTGAAACTGCACTGATTCTCAGTCTGATAGCTATGAAACTGCACTAATTCTCAGTCTGACAGCTGTGAAACTGCACTGATTCTCAGTCTGACAGCTGTGAAACTGCACTGATTCGCAGTCTGACAGCTGTGAAACTGCACTGATTCTCAGACTGTCAGCTATGAAACTACACTTGTTAGCAGCTTCTCATAAATAGCTGATCTTATGCAATTCTTCGTTCTCCAGCCTTACCACATTGTCTCTCTCCTGAAAACCTCTTTCCTTATCCCTTTCAATTTTTTTGTTTAGTTTGTTTTTTAATTTTCAAAAAAAATGCAAAACTTCTAACAACACCAATTACCGACTCAAGGAAGTGAGTAAATCCAGCTGCGCACTGAAAAAAATTTCAAAACCAAGAGCAGCTCTCACAGCCACAACTCTCTCCTGAGTCCTAGTCTTCTCCCTCTTCAGCTACGGGAATTCTGTAATGCTTCTAAATCTTGATGTATTTTCCTTTTCTCCCTACAAACCACAGGTGAATGAAACTTGGAGGCTTGAAAATTGTACAGTAGGAATCTGTACAGGAAACAACACCATTTCTGTGGTTCCACTGAAGTGTCCACCAATTAAACCAGTTACCTGTCAAAATGGACTGCAACCAAAAAGAGTTTATGATGAATCTGGCTGTTGTTATCAGTATAAATGTGACTGTAAGTACTGGAGGCATATCTACATTGCCAAAATTAAATAGTGATATAAAAGCTGCAGAGATGAAGGCTGTACATTAAATCAGCAATATGTGGTTCACTGCTCAATTGCAAAAATTGCCTGTCCCACAATGCAACATCTTTAATATGTAGCAAGACACGAAAAAAAGGTGTCATACCACATCACTGGTAAATTGATCATGTAATTTCTATATTTAGGAAATGTGACATTACATATCCAGGGAATAATCGATCAATCAGGCTCACATCATTGGTAGAGAAATTAGCAAAATCCCAATGTAAGAAACCAATAAAAAGACATGTAAAGATAAGAAAAATGATAAAGAATGGCATGTGTGGATTTTGAACGGGAAAATCTCACTTGACTGACCTTATGGAGTTGTTTGAGGGGTCACAGAGACCACAGATAATGGTAATGCAGTAGCCACAGTGCCTTTGATGGCTACTGGCTGGGCAAAGCAAGTTGCACTTTAAGGTGAAAGATCTTCTGCCATTATTGTGCAAATCTCAGTAACCATATGTCTGGAGAGCCTTGCACAGTCTTGCACAGCACTGGTTCCTCAATTAGACAGGTAAATCTGTCTTCAGTGTTAAAGATTACACGGGGACACAGCTTTTTCCTCACTGGGGAAAATGTTAGGGATGGCAAGAAGGAGAAATAATGTAACAAGTTGACCCTAGACAGAAACTTATCCCCTTCTTGTCACCTCAGCAATTAAGTGCTAGGCAAGAAGGTCTACTGGGATCTTTAGAATTTGCCAGGAAATAAGTATGTAAACATGCAACTAATGGACTTTTAAGGGTCTCAACCCACAACCTCCCCATCATCTGTCCTCTGGTGGGTAAAAAGGATGGTTGGTTTCTTGATTGGGAAACCATGGCAACCTGTCTGCTGGTTTGGGTGGTGGCTCTAGCTGCTCCATCCATCAGTCAGAGTCATAGAGTTATACAGCATGGAAACAAATGCTTCAGTCCAACTCATCTGTGCTGACTACATATGCTAAACTGATCTTAGTGCATTTGCCAGTATTTGGCCCATATCCCTCTAAACCTTTCCTATTCATGTACCCATCCAGATGCCTTTTAAATGTTGCAATTGTACCAGCCTCCACCACTTCCTCTGGCAGTTCATTCCACACATGCACCAGCCTTTGCATGAAAACGTCGACTCTCGGTCCCTCTTAGATCTTTTCCGTCTCCCCTTATAACTATGCTGTCTAGTTTTAGACTCTCCTACCATGGGGAAACGTTCTTAGCTATTCACCCTATGCATGCTCCTCCTGATTTTATAATTCTATACCTCTCAACCCTCAGCACCCCTCAGAGTCCGATGTAAGTGGTTGGTCTCTGAATGCCACACCTCTGTCCTTGGTTCTGATGTCTATCCTTTGTGCCCCCCCCCCATCCCTTGCCTAGAAGAAACAAAAAGACTTACCTTCTTACCACCCAATCTCCTGCGCAGTCAACTTGAAGGATGTTAGGGCCCAGGAAGCTACAGTCTCGGTCACCAGTGTTGGGGCTTGTGATAGGGCAAGATACTCTCTGCTGATTGTCAGCTGTTAATGAGCTGATTACTAGGTAATTGGGTGGTACCAGTGGGAATGTCATGTTAGTCACCACCTAACATGCTCGACCCCATACTTGGGGTCACCTTATGGCCTTCCATGTCTCTGAGCCCTTTTGTCCTTTATTCTGGTCTCCTTACGGCCTGGACTAGTCTTTGCATCTCCTGATTGGTAATCACTTATTCTTACCTCTCTGAATAAGATTTATATTTTCTTTCTCTTTTGATTATTTAGTATTTAATGAACTTTGATGCTACAGCAGTTTATAAAGCATTATTTGTTATCTGTTTTAATCTAATAGATTGTATAGGACCTGATGGAAAACGTAGACAGGTAAGTTCTTTTGTTGACCAGATAATATCTGTCACTACATTTAGCATTCATTTCAGTTTTATTCTGCATGTTGATTTCCTAACACAACTTTATGTATTTACGATAGGTTGGCGAAACGTGGCAAGACAATTGTCAAGACTGTTCCTGCAACAATACAACATTGAGCATTGTCTGCAAACCCCATAAATGCTCACCATTACCACCAGTGGTATGCAAAGGCCAAGGTTTTGTGCCAGTAGTCAAGACAAGTGACAGTGACCCTTGCTGTCCAGTATCTAAGTGTGGTAAGTGAGGCATGTGGACAATTATGCTCCATATCAATATTTCATTGTGCAGCTGCAGGGTAAGATACTCCAGTATCCAAAAATGGCACCAAATTTATGCATACAATGCCTATTTGGCCTAAAAATAGGTTTTGTTTCTTTGTGCAAACTGTTAATGAAGTTAATTTAATACTTAAGTCCTGGCAACACAAACCAGCTATGATGTAATTCAGGACAGTAATTGGAATTTCAAATGAAATGGCTGTCAAAAGTAGTATAATCTCACCTTTGCATCAGTTTTGAGGTAATCGGGAATCTATAAGCGCACTCTTAGGCTAGTTGCAGCTTAATGAAAAAATTATTTTCTTTCAGTATGTTCAAAATAGGGCTTTGGTAAACAGACAATGTAAGTGTCATAATTCCCACATTATTCCAGAGATTCTTCATTCAAACAGTTATTGTTGATTGAGCTCCAGCTCATCTGTAACTAGTCTTTCACTTAAAAAGCAGTTGTGTAAACAGCATTTGGAATGGGATTCAAGTTACTGGTTTAAACAGTGCAGCAATTCTTCAACAACACATGGTTTTTAAAACGGTTATTTTCCCAATTCAGTCCACTATCAATAATGCAGAAAAATAAAAATACATGATTTTTAAAGATGGAAATATGTTGCTGGAAAAGCGCAGCAGGTCAGGCAGCATCTAGGGAACAGGAGAATCGACGTTTCGGGCATTAGCCCTTCTTCAGGAAGAAGGGCTAATGCCCGAAACGTCGATTCTCCTGTTCCCTAGATGCTGCCTGACCTGCTGCGCTTTTCCAGCAACATATTTCCATCTCTGATCTCCAGCATCTGCAGACCTCACTTTCTCCACATGATTTTTAAAGCCAATGAACAGTGGCACTGAGAAGACAGTACCATAACTCTGCAGAATTCATCAACTGGAAGAGGCTCCATTCCATTAATGATCAGGCGATATATGATTTCTTTTTGTGTCTGCTATCCTGGGCAGCTGCCATAACTCTGACATCCTGCTGCACTCTCATGTATTTGTGCATTTAAGAGTCCAGGTACCTTCAAGGCTGGTTCCTGGGGAACAAGAACTAGCCACAGCAACTATGACTCATTACGCAATACTTGACTGAGCCAGAGCTCAGATATATTGCCGTTTCTGCTTTGATCAGGGCTATGGTGAAGATGTGGTTCTGTTGCTAGGAGCAGTGTAGGGGAGGCCGCCAGTATAGTCCAGACAGAGTGTACTGTATTATCTTGGAGAGCTATATTCTGCAGCAGACAATGAGGTGATGTGATAGATGCTGAGGAACTGGGGGAAGGCGGGCAGTCGTCTGACGAGGGCGATGAGGTCATTGTGGAGGAGGAAGCTATCCTTGTGAGTGATAGAGCTAGATTCTGTCAGGTGCTACAAGTCAGACAGGACCTGATTAACATGTGGCTCGAGTAGATTAGTAAAACAAATCAAGGAACTGGGGATGCTAGAAATCTGAAAACAAAAACAGAATTTTCTGGCGAAACTCAGCACGTTTTGCAGCATCTGTGGAGAGAAAACATAGTTAAGCAGAAAGCAGAATTGTCAAGGTGCTCTGTTTAACAAAATAACTGTGTAGAGTTAATCAAAATAACTGAATTGGAAACAGGAAAAACTTTGCCCATTTGCATCAAGTGATCAGTGAATTAATGAGGTTCAGAAGAATGCAACGTGATCATGAATCAAGTGCAAAAATATGAGTGAAAATGTGGAGATATACTTATTGCTGAGGGAATTGATAGATATTTAAATTTAAAGGTTTAATTGTAGAGTCTTATAATGATTATAGCAAAAAAAAGGACATTGAGCTCATTGGTTCCCTGCTGACTCTCCACAACAGCAATTCAGCTAGTTCCACCCCTTCATTCTTTCCCTTCGTCTTGAAATTCTTTCTTCCTCAGGTTCTTATCCATTTTCCTTTTGAGTCTGGTGACCCCTTCTTCAGAACTGGACTCAGACACTGCCAGACCTTTGTTTTCTTAATTCATTTGTAGGATGTGGCCATCGCTAGCTGGCCAGCATTTTATTGCCCGTCCCTAGTTGCCATTGAGAAAGTGGTGGTGAGTTGCCTTCTTGAATTGCTGCATACCACCTGCTTCAGGTAAACCCACCATGCCATTAGGACGGGCATTCCAGGTTTAAGCCCAGCATCACTCAAGGAATGGCAATATGTTTCTACGTCAGGATGGTGAGTGGCTTGGAGAGGAACTTGAAGGTGCTGGTGTTCCTGCTGTCCTTTCCTTCTAGATCAAAGTGGTCGTGGGTTTGGTAGGTGCTGTGTAAGGATCTTTGATTAATTTCTGCAGTGCATCTTGTAGATAGTACACACTGCTGCTACTGAGCGCCGGTAATGGAGGGTTTGGATGCTTGTGGATGTGGTGCCAATCAAGTAAGCTGTTTTGTCCTGGATGGTGTCAAGCTTCTTGAGGGCTGTTGGAGCTGCACCCATCCAGGCAACTGGGGAGTATTTCATCACCCTCCTGACTTGTGCCTTGTAGATGGTTGACAGGCTTTGAGGAATCAGGAAGTGAGTTACTCGCCGCATTATTCCTAGCTTCTGACCTGCTCTTGTTGCCACTGCGTTTATGTGTTGAGATTCTGGTAAATGATAACCCCCAGGATGTTGTTAGTGGAGGATTCAGTGATGGTAATACCGTTGAATGCCAAGGGGACAGTGGTTAGATTGTCTCTTATTCGTGATGGTCATAGTTGGCATTTGTGTGGCACGAATGGTGCTTGCTAATTATCAGCCCAAGCCTGGGTATTATCCAGATCTTGTTGCATTTGAACGTGGACTGCTTCGGTATTTGAGGAGTTGAGAATGGTGCTGAACATTGTACAATCATTGGCAAACATCCCACCTTTGACCTTATGATAAGGTCATTGATGAAGCAGCTTAAGCTGATTGGGCCAAGGATACTACCCTGACTAACTCCTGCAGAGATGTCCTGGAGCTGAGATGACTGACCTCCAACAACCACAATCATCTTCCCATTTGTCAAGGATGACTCTAACCACCAGAGAGTTTGCCCTCTGATGCCCATTTTTGCAAGGGCTCCTTGATAACGTGGAGTGAACCGAAGCATCATCCATTCGGCACTACTGGCTGAAGATTGCTGTGAAATCTTCAGCCTTATCTTTTATACTGATGTGCTGGGCTCTTCCATAATTGAGAATGGGGAAGTTTGTGGAACCTTCTCCTCTAGTCAGTTGTTTAATTATCCACCACCATTCATGACTAGATGTGGGAGGAAAGCAGAGCTTAGATCTGATCCGTTGGTTGTGTGATCGCTTAGCTTGTCTATCACTTGCTGCTTATGGTGTTTGGTGTGCAAGTAGTCATGTTTGGTGGCTTCACAAGATTAACACCTCATCTTCAGGTATGCCTGGTGCTGTCCTGCAGTTTCCATTGAATCAGAGTTGATCCCCTGGCTTGAGGAGAATGGTTGAGTGCGGGATATGCCGGACCATCAGGTTACAGATTGTGCTGGAGTACAATTCTGCTGCTGTTGATCACAGGGCCTCATGGATGCTCAGTGTTGAGTTGCTAGATCTGTTCAAAATCTTTCCTATTTAGTACGAAGACAATGCCACAGTGGGCATTATTCTCAAAGTGAAGGTGGGACTTTGTCTCAACAAGGATTGTGCGGTGGTCATTCTTATGTTAATGTCATGGACAGATACATCTGCAGTTGGCAGGATGGTAAGGATGAGATCAAGTATGTTTTCCCTCTTGTTGGTCCCCTCACCACCTGCCGCAGACCCAGTCTAGCATCTAGGTTCTTTAGGACCCAAGCAGCTCGATCAGTAGAACCTGCTGCCGAGCCACTCTTGGTGATAGACATTGAAATCCCTCACCCATAGTACATTTGTGCCCTTGCTACCCTCAGTGCATCCTCTAAGTTTTGTTCAACATGGAGAAGTACCAATTCATCAGCTGAGGGAGGATGCTATGTGGTAATCAGCAGGAGGTTTCCTTGCTCATGTTTAACCTGAAGGCATGAGATTTGACGGGATCTGGAGTCAATGTTGAGGACTCCCAGGGCGACTCCCTCCAATAATCAACAATGGTTTCATGGTGATCAGTAGATTCTTAGTTCCAGATTTTTAAAAATTGAATTCAAATTCCACCATCTGCTGTGGCAGGTTTCGAACCTGGGTCCCCAGAACATTTATCTGAGTTTCTGGATTAACAGTCCAGCAATAATACTATTTGGCCATCGCCTACCTGCTGACAATGACAAGCGCCTGATGTCCAGCAAGGCACTGGGGATGAGAAACTGTGACTTAGAAAGTGTTCAGGTGGGACATAGCTAAGGACAGGTAAACTGTGTGGTCTGTTGGTCAAACAACAAATAGGATGAGAGAATCAGATTGTTTGTGTGAGGAAGTGTCAGCCGTGGTGGCTATATACTGTAAATGCATGACTTTGTGGCTGGTGTGCCATTATATTGACAGTGAGGGGCAACAACATATCTCCAATGCTTGTCCCAGTGCACAGCAATTTGCTGAATGGCAGCTTGTTCTGGGGACACCGTGAAGTAAGATGGGACTTGGATCATATGAGAGCAATGGCATGTGGCAAGACAGGTAATTAATGAGGCAGTTTGATAAGTGAAATCTCGCTAGGCCTTGTGGCAAGAAACCCCCAAGAAACATGATGCAGTTCCCACTTAACCCAAAAAATGTCATATTTTTTCCATTGGTTTTCCTGTTGTTACCTATTCTGAGATATGTTCATTCTTCTATTAAGAAATAAAAAGGAGCTGACAAAGTCAAAACTCACTGTTTGAGTATTTCTGGTCTCTTCAGATACCACTGGTGAATTACTTGAATAGATTTGTTTTTTTATCTTGAATAAACTTCTCTCATTGATATCACTTCAAATTAGGTACTGAAATGAAATAATAACTTCAAGTTTCTTAAGCAGTGTCAATTTTTTGTTCTTTTAGAATGCAATGTGACCCACTGTCCCACTTTGAAATTTGATTGCAAACTTGGATATGAACCAGTATACCATATTCATGAAGACAAGTGTTGTCCAAGTTACAAATGTGGTAAGTAGTCGCAACTCTGTTTAATGTGAATTAAATAACATTTTACTGGCGTCACCATAACAATTGCGCTTAAACTTGTCATCTTAATTGTAAACTATTCTTAAATTAATGGAATAACATTTCATTTTTCAGAGTCTAAGCCAGTGTGTGTATTCAATGACACTGAGTACAAGGTAAAGAACATTCAGACATTTTGAGATATGATTTGTTGGTGTTTCTCACACGTTCAGTTTATAGTTTCCATAGTTTTAACTTCTAATTCTCGACAAACTCACAAAGTCAAAACAGCACAAAATAAAGTGAACATTTTAAGTCATGAAAATGAAACAAGGTGCTTCTTTATTTGCTAAAATATTAATGTAGCATTAAAACTACAATCCAGTTAAAATAAATTTGTGTATTTAATATTTATATCTGTGCTAAAATAATGCACAAATGGATTTCATGCAGACATAAAGCACCAGGTGGAACTAAGCATCCATAGTTTTAATTAATTTTATCTACTGGAATCCACCATTCTGATGGATAAAAAGATCCACAAAATTTTACAAACCATTTTATTGAAAGCTACATCTTCTTTTCCAGCCAGGAATGGTTGTTCCTCAGGACCCTTGTGAGAACTGTAAATGTACTAATGAAACTGATCCATCAACACAGCACAAAGCTATCAAGTGTACTCCCATCAAGTGTGATTCTCATTGTCCACCGGTAAGTATGCAATTCATAAATCAGTAATAATTCTTCTTTACTTGAACAATGCTCATCAGTCTATTGCTTCCTCGCAGGGTTTTAAGTATAAGGAAGTGAAAGGACAATGTTGTGGGAATTGTACACAGGTTGACTGTATAATTGAGATCCCAAATAAACCACCAATAATCCTCCAGGTATGCATATTATATTGTGTATTGCATAATAATTTAGTGTCAGCATAATAATCCACATCTATTTAAGATTTTGAGGCATTGTGTTAGAATGGAATATTCAACTATTTTGTTATGTGAAAAAACTACTTGAAATGTTTAATGGGTTTCTACTTGAACCAATGTGAGCTGTAGTATGCTTTTAAATAAGGGATATTATTTGGAATTGTCAAGTTACTCTGTTAAACAAAAAGTGTAGATTTAGTCAAAGGAACTGAATTGGGACAACTTGCAAGTGATGAGCAAGTTGATGAGGTTCAGAAAAATGCAACATGATCATGAATCAAGAGCAAAACTGTGAGTAAAAATTTGGAGATATGCTTTTTGCTTAGGGAATTGATAAATATTTAAATTTAAAAGTAGAATTGTAGAGTCTTGGAATGGTTACAGCAAAAATAGAGACTATTGAGCTCATTGTTTTCCTGCTGTGTCTCTACAAGTGCAATCCAGTTAATTCCATTCCTTCCCCCTGAGTGGTGAAAATCTTTCTTCTTCAAATGATTACCCATTTTGCTTACGAAAGCCCCAACTGTATCTGCAGCCTCACACGTGCAAGGAATGCATTCCAGATCCTAATCACTGGCTATATAAAAATATTATATTTTCATGTTCTTTTACTCATCTTTAAAAAAATATGTATTCTGGCTCTCAACCCTTTTGCCAATGGGAACAGTATTTTTCTCCATCTATTCTGTTTAGAAAGTTCATGGTTTTGAACACCTTCATCAAATCTCCCCTAAACTTTATCTTAAATTCATAGAATCCCAACAGTGTTATTCCAGGCCATTCAGCACATTGAGTCCACAGATCATCCCATCCTATCCTAGGGAAATGTGTAAACTCCACACCGACAGTCACTCAATGGTGGAATCAAACCCAGGTCCCTGGTGCTGTGAGGCAGCAGTGCTAACCACTGAGCCACCAATGCACCCGTCTTCTCCAATCTATTCATCTGACTAAGTCCCTCATCCTGAAAATCTTTCTTTCCTGCACCGTTTCTAAAAGCTGCTCATCCTTCCTAAAGTGCAATGTCCAGAATTGGGCAAGGCACTCCAGTTGAGACTAAATCAGTGTAATATTAAGGTACGAATCCTCTATAACAACCAATTACAAAGTGAAACCAGCCTACTTGGAAAGAACCCTATTTGGCATTGTATCGGGAATTACCTTACTGAAGTACCAAAGTAAGTTCCCATGATGCTTCCCTCAAATAGAGTGAAAACACAATTCTATTCTAAATGTGTGGGTGGCCTTCGAAAGCATGTAATGAAATCCTTCAGTCCCAGCAATGTTAAAGCATAAATACTGGGAAATTTACATTTTAAAATGTTCCCTTCATTTTGTGCAATATCACAATGTGTCTTCTCAGTTAGTGAGAGGATGGTAGCATAGTGGTAATGTGACTGGGCTAGGAATCCAAACATGGGGACATGGGCAACGATTTTCCAGCTTTGTTTCAAACTGTGAGGGCAAACATATTAGGTGGCAACTAACATATTGCCCACTTCCCATCCCTGGTGAGATATCCCACCAAGTCACCTGTTAACTAGTTCATTATGAAATTTGCCCTATCACAGGAAATGTGAAATCTGTAGTGTTGACAGAATAGGTACCTAGGAAGGTGAATCTGATATTGAGAGTCTCAGCGGTACATTCATGTTTAGGGGGGAAGCCACTGACAGAGGACTGCTCACTGTTGTTTCAATCATGAAACACATAGAAAATGTGCAGTGTTGAGGAGAATGGCCACAAAGAGACTTGTGATAGCTAGGTTTAGTGGGGCAACATGTGAGGGAGGGGCTGTATCTGCATCCAGTCTTTGGGCATTCACATAGAAATAACATTGTCCTACAACATCTTGACAGCACAGACATGCAGTGTCTCTACTCCCTAACCATGCTGCACCATTGACCATGTTGTTTGCACCTCCCTGTCACTGTCACTACAGGGAACTCCCTCAGGTATACACTTCTGTGCACCAGCCAGCCAAACAGTAGGCAACGGCAGAGTGAGCAGATGCCATGCACATGCATTGCTAATGTGGCTCCCACTTGATGCATTTGATGTTCCTTCTACAACCACAGCCTTGTCAGTGGATAAGAAATGATGTAGTGGTGCCTGTTGGCTCTGGTTGTTTGGTCAAGCAACTCCTGGGCATTTGTGTCTGAACAGGCCAGACATGCCAAGGGTTTTTTTGTCAAAGGCAAGTTGACCCTCCAGTTGGAACTTTCAAGGGTCGGAGCAGGGCAGGCAGGGTGGCAATCAAGGCTGGGCTACCTCTGCAGTGTCCTGCATAGAAACTGTAGCATGACCTATGTGTGATTCCTCCTCTGGCTGGAAGCCTCATGGTATCAACCAGTCTTCTTGTGAGGAGGGGGAGCCTGGACAAGGCTTAAGGCTCCCCCGTTTTGCCCTGTCTTTTACCTTGAGAACAAATGCCTGGGGCAGCAGGCATTGTCAACTCTCCAGCAGCCTCTGATGGTACTGGGCCTGCCTCTCTACAGCAGCAGACAACTTGTCCATGGAGGCAGACTGATGATTGCAGGCTTGGCCAAACTGCTGTAGTGTCTGAGCACTGACAGGCTCCACAGCCGTCAGCTAGCTACATTTCAGGGATAGCAGCAGCTTTCTATGTCGTTACTTGGCATTGAAAACTTTTCTTTTCCTTTAATTGCACAGCCTGGAGCTGCAACATCAGATTCAAAGAACAATTGCACGAAATATGAGTGTGAGAAAGTAGGATCTCACCTTGTTTCAAACATCTATCATCAAAGATGCTCCCACCTGGATCCTGATAACTGTGAACCTGTGCGTACAAAATTTTTACCTAATCATTTTACAAATTTTTTAAAATCTGTTCTGTAAATTGAATAACCAGAAGTTTTGTAAGATTTGAGTTTTCAAACAACAATTTTTATTGGTTGATTCTCTTCCACAGGGAACAATACATATGGACTCAGATGGCTGTTGTAAAACATGTAAGTAGCACATTTAAACAGTTACAAAATCTCCCTTTCCCTCTAAATTAAGATGCAGTCAAACTGATGCAATCCTGGTAAAAGTGAATTTAATTCAATGTTAGCCTTAGCTTTGTGCTAAAAATTCCCACCACTCATTCAGAGTCTTATTTGTTATGAATGAATCATTTCAGGCCTTGCATAACTATTTAATGCTGACTCTGCAATGATGTTACAAGGGAGTATCTCATTGTCAGAAGTATCATATATTAGTAATGTCAAAGACACTGTAGTGTTATTTGAAGAAGGGCAGAGTTTTCCTCATTGTCTGACTCTCATTTATCCCTCAACCAACATTGCAAAAACTGATCCTTGTTTTGATTCCTATTTGTGGGCCTTTGTTGAGCACAAGTTGGGTGTGACATTTGTTTTGAACACAATAATGAATACACTTTCAAATTAGTTGACTGGCTATAAAACAATTTGGGAGACCTGAAGATGTAATTTTTATATGATTAGCCATTATGAAGTAAACATTATAACCCACTTAAATCCAAACTTCATAAGTACTTTTTTTTTTATCTTTCAATGACCTGCAGTTATCAGGTATGAAATATAGGACAGTATGATATTTATAGGCAGATCTCCTTTAGAAGAGATTTTCTTTTTAACTAAATTATAGTTAACCCAGTGGAGACACATTTCAGTACATCACAATAACACAGCGGTCTGTTCCTAAATTAAGAATAACTTTAAGAACAGACAGGTTATTATTAGTGAAACAATAACTATGGAAGTACAGGAGTCCCCAATTTACAAATGTCTGACCAACAAGCATGATCTCATGGTTAATGTGCCATTGGGAATTATAATATGATGGAATTTTACATTCACTGTGAGGGACTGTTGGCTTGTCTCATTTCACAATATCAGATCTATAATGGCTTGCTGTCTGGCAAATGCCAGAACATGCTTTTTTCAAATTCATTCATAGGTCTGGATGTCACTTGTTAGACTACCATTTATTGCCCATCTCTAATTGTTCTTGAGAAAGTGGTGGTAAGCAGCCTTCTTGAATGACTACAGTCCACAGATTAATTTACTTAAGTTTTTTGAGGAAGTAACAAACAGAGTGAATAAATGGTGACCGGAGACTGTGATGAACTTGGATTTCTAGAAGACATTTGACAAAGTGTTATTTCATGGGTTATTACATAGAAAATAAGCCCTCATGATATGAAAGGTAACTGGCTGGCATGGGTTGAAGATTGTTTGTCTAACAGAAAGCAGACAGCAGATATTTATAGATCATTTTTGGGTTGGCAAGAGGTAACAAATGAAAGGCAACAGGATTGTGGATTCTGTAGATTCAAGTTCACCACACTCACTGGTTACTATTTGTCCACCTTGTTTGCTACTTCCTCAAAAAACTCTAATTATTTGCAATATATATTAATAATCTATATTAATAATTTGATTGAAAAGACAGATTATATGGTTGTTAATTTAGCTGATGACACAAAGATCGAACAGAGAATAAGTTGTGAATAGGACATAAGGAGTCTCCAAAGGAATACAGATAGGTTAAGTGAGTTGGAAAAAGATAGCAGGTGGAATATAATGTGGGAAATGAGAACCTATCCATTTTGACTGGAATAGAAATGCAGTTTCTTATTTAAATGAAGAGAGATTGCAGAATTTGAAGGTACGGGGGATCTTGGTGTCATAGTGCATGAATTGCTCAACATTATTATTGAGGAACAATGAATGATTGGGAAGACAAATGGAAGATTCTCATCCATTGAAAAGGAAATGTGTACAGAATTGGTCTTGTTAGTTCAGGAAGGATATAATAGCATCAGAAGCAATGCAGAGAAATTTCATTCAACTGATTCCGAACATTAATAATTTGGCTTCTGAAGAGGGATTAGGCCTATATCCATTGGCATTTAGAATAATGAGAAGTGATCTTATTGAAATATTTATGATCCCAAGGAAGATAAACTGGGTGATTGCTGAAACAAAGTTCTCCCTAACAGGACTGACCAGAACTAGGGGACACAGTTTAAAAACTAAGGGTCCCCCACTTGAAACCAAGATGAGAGTTTTTTTTATGAAGGATCATTAGTCTGTAGAAATCTCAGTGAACAGTCATTTAATATACTTAAGACTGAGTTAGTTAGACTTATGATGAATATGGGAGTCAAGGGATATAAGGGTTAGACCAGAAAATAAAGGCCATAGTTAACGAACAATCTTGACAAATAGTGGAGCAGCTTTGAGGGGGCTATTCTCCTCCTAATTTGTATGCTTGTATCTTGTGTAGAATTTCACAGACGGCTGTGCAGATCAGCCCCTCATGATCTGAATTTGCTGGATAATTTCAGCGAATGTGAATGCATCAAAACCTCCATAGGATCCAAACACACAACACAGATTAAAGTTCAGAATTCACTGCTCTGAAATTCAGAACCTATAAATTGTTATATCATTTCAGATGCAAGATATTAAATTTAAAATGTTGCCCTCATCTCATTGTCTGCTTTAATGTATGAAAAATTATCTGAATTGACTTCACTGAACTTTAATGAGCTTAATAATGTTCACAATTATAGGTATTCCAAAGACATGTACAGTTTCTCAAACCACAACCTATATCAACCATCAAGGATGTCGATCTAAAGAAAAAGTACCAATGACTTACTGTGAAGGGCGGTGTTTGACGTATTCTATGTAAGTATAAGAAACATCTGAGCAGGCTTAAAAACAAGGGACATAAAGTGGGAGCTCTCAATTGAGAGAAACATCAAAGAGCAGCAAAATCCAAAAATAACATCATGGAGAGAGGTGGCAGAAACATAAAATAGTGTCAAACATTCAGAGCAATTTGAAGGACAATACAAAGTCTGAAAGATACACCAGGAAAATAATTGGCTGGGAGAAATTTTCAAGAGGGAGAGAATATCAATTCACAGAGGACTGTCAGTGAGAGAACAGTATATCAGAAAAATATTGGGGCGAAAGAAGGGTGAACAAGCTGAAACATGAAACACAGATAGTTAGAGAAAACTCAGAGAAAGGGCATCTCTAAAAAAGATCAGAAAAGAATCACCATCCAAGATATAACTCAGAAGGGGTAGCCTGGTAGAAACTTGAGCTACAGTCAAATAGTCCGAAAAAGTTGAGAAAAAAGGCTCCAATTCTAGTGGAAACATCAGGACAAGAGTGTTTAGGCAGGGGGAATCATGATGCAGTGAAAACAAGGTGAGAGATATGAAAGATAACAAGCTGGCGTGGATTGAAGATTGTCTAACAAGAAGCAGACAGCAGATATTTATAGATTATTTTTGGGTTGGCAAGAGGTAACAAATGAAAGGCAACAGGATTGTGGATTCTGTACATTCGAGGGAGAGCTTGGAGAGTCAGATTTAATCTAGCTCAGCAGGGAAATGGGAACTTCGGTGTGGATTCACAAAGGATCAGAAGCAAAACTGGAATTGAGAGGTAGGCAATCCGTAAGTAGGTGTTAAAAGCAGTTCAAAAAATGCTAGAAATCACAGGGCAAATGAGCTTGGCAGGCTTTAATGGTATATCCTTTAATGCAAGCAGTCCAGTCAATAAGACTTATAAGCTAAGGTTACAAAGTCACTTGGAAGTGTGAAATTATAGCTGTTACTGAAACATGGTTAAAGAAGAGCAGCAAGTTCTGAGAGAGATAGAGAGGGAATGAAAAGAAAGAGCTGTTCCAATATTGAATCAAGACTTACACCTTCGGAAAGGGATAATATAATAGAAGGATCATTAGATGAGACCATTTATATTGAATTGCAGAACAAAAAGGGGTCATTTATAGTGCTAGGAGTTGGAGTAGAAACGCCAGGCAATCAGATGGTAATAGAAGAGCAAACTTGTAAGCAAATTTCTGAGAAGGACAAAATGTGGAACACAGTAATGGGAAGAAATTTCAACTATCCTAATCTTAATGAAGGCCAAATCAGTGTAAGAGAGGATGCAGAGTTCTTAAAGTGTACTTGAGAGATCATCTGTTTTAGCCAGGATGCAGAATTCCCAGCGAGAGTTGGAGAAACTCAGCAGGTCTGGCAGTATCTCAAGAGAGAAAAACAGGGATAATGTTTCATATCCAATGACCCTTTGTCGGAACTGAAAATAGCAGGACAAAGGAGTAGGGGAAGTGAATAGAGTACATGGAGATGGTGCCCAGAGAGAGAGAGAGAGAGAGAGAGAGAGAGAAAGGATGTGCAAGCAAAGACGCAGCTGGTGATAAGCTGAGAGAGAAATAAATTTTGGGTAGGGTTCGAATAAGAAATGTAAATGGTTAAACATGGGCTTGTGTTGCAGAGAGCAACCGACACAACACAGGCCCTAGGCATGTGAGGGAGTGATAATGACCATGAAACTGGGTGTTCATGTTCTGAAATTGTTAGATTCAGTGTTGAGTCCTGAAGATTGGAAGGTACCTAGGCCGAAAGTGATTTGTTCCTCCAGCTTACATTGAGCCTTGCTGGATCACTGTTGCACGTCTGAGGCAAAGATGTTAGCACATGAACATAGCGGTATGTTGAAGTGATAGACAACTGCAAAATCAGGGTCATTTTACACAACAGTCCATTCACTCTGCATTTCGGCACCCCACTGTAGAGGAGAACACATTGAGCAACGAATACAGCGTACTAGATTGAATGACGTGCAGGTAAGTTATTGCCTCACCTAAATGAGTAAGAGCTTCACTTTTTGCAATTGCGTGGGAAGGCGCTGCAGGGATGTGGGGGGGTTTTAGGATGGATCAGGGTGTCCTGGAAGGAACAGCCCCTGTGAAATGCTGATGAGGGAAGGAGGGGAAATATGTGTCTGGTGTGGCAACCCATTGGAGATGGCAGAAATGATGGATTATGATCATTTGGATGCAGAGGCTGGTGGAGTAGAAAGTGTAGGCCTTATCAGTTTTTGCAAAGGAAGGAATGGAGCAAATGCAGAAGTACAGGAAATGTGTTGAACATGGCTAAGGGCTCTGTCAACCATGGTGCCTGGGATCTGTTCATTCAAACAGATACAGTAGAGATAGAGAAACTGGGAGAGTGGAATGGAATTCTTACAGGAAGCAGGGTGTGAGGATGTACAGACAAGGTAACTGAAAGCGTTGGTGGGTTCGTAATGGGTTTCAGTGGCTGACCTATCCCAATAAATGGATATAGAGTTGCAGAGGAAGGGAAGGGAGGAGTCAGATATGGATCAGATGTAGGTAAGTGAAGTCGCACCTTTGATCTGAAGAAAGTGAGAGGAGTTAAAGGAGAAGTTGTTCAAAGTGAAGATGAGCTCAGCCAGTTGTTGGTGGATAGGGATAATTCAGGCCTTCTTTCAAGGGAGAAGCAGAGAAGCATCAGACCATTTTGATGGGGATGGACGTTCAGAGAGGATGCATGTCCATGGTGAAGGGGAGACAGCCAGTGCTGCCTTTCTCCCCTGGTTGACAGGGCCCTCAGGTGTGTCTCACCCATTTCCTGCAGTTCTGTCCTCACCCCTTCTCTCCCTTCGCACAACACAGTCTCCTTGGTCCTCTCTTTCCACCCCATCTTTTTTTTTAGCTATTTTCATTTCTGATGAAGAGCCATTGAACTCAAAATGTTAACTGTCTTTTTCCATCTACAGACGCTGCCAGACCTTCTGGGTTTCTCTAGCAGTTTCTGATTTTGTTTCAGGTTTCCAGTATCCACAGTTTTTTTTATACAAGAGATGGGGCAGATTCAGGATTTATTTTCAAGAATGAAATTGACAGGTGAAGGAGATATAGTGAGAGAGAACACTTTCATGGTAGTTATCACAATTCAGTTAGACTTGAAATAATAATCATAGAATCCCTTCAGTGTGGAAACAGGCCCTTCAGCCCAACAAATCCACACCAACCCTTCGAAGAGTATCCCACCCAAATCCTTTCCCCATTACTCTACATTTACCCCTGACTAATGCACCAAACCTAAACATTATGGGCAATTTAACATGGTCAATTCACCCTAACTTGCACATCTTTGGATTGTGGGAGGAAATTGGAGTGTCCGGAGGAAACCCGCGCAGACATGGGAAGAATGTGCAAATGCCACACAAACAGTCACCCAAGACTGGAATGAAACCAGGGTCCCTGGCGCTGTGAGACAGCAGTGTTAACCACTGAGCCACCGTATCGCCACTTTTATTTTCAACAGAAAATGCATAATGAAAGGCAAAAAGATAAACCAGGAATTATTTCTTTGGATGAAGGCCAATTTTATTCATGTAAGATGTGAAAGGCAAAAGTAGGCTAGAAACTGCCATTTGAATTAACTAGAAAAGCATTTAAGACAGAGGTTGAAGTTGTGAATTGGCACCTGGTAGCAACTGTGATGTAGTGGAAAGTATAAATGTTAGCCTTAGGCAAATATGTAACAAAGGCAGAGTAGTTTGATTATGGGATTTTAACTTCACTACCAATTTAGACAGGCATATTAGTATATGTCCAAAGTGTAATATTTGTCTTCAGTGTGTCTGGAATAATTTTCTGCAACAACGTGCCCTAGAATCAACAAAGCAGCATGCCACACTAGATTTAGATTAGATTAGATTCTAGTGATGGACAATGGACTATATTTCGTTTACAGTCTCATAGTGTGTGAACATTTATCTACTAGCTATCAGGATACCTTCAAGTTTAACATGCTGTTTGAGGACTGGTACCAAACAGCTATTAAAGTTCTTGATTTAGAGTAAGTTGACTTCATTGTGATGAGATGGAAACTGTTCACAGTAGGGTGGCATGTGGCTCAGTGGTTAGCACTGCTGCCTCACAGTGCCAGGGACCCGGTTCGATTCCAGCCTCGGGAGACTGCCTGTGTGGAGTTTGCACATTCGCCCCATGTCTGCGTGGGTTTCCTCCCACAGTCCAAAGATGTGCAGGTTGGGTGAATTGGTAATGCTAAATTGCCCATAGTGTTAGGTGTATTAGTTAGGGGGGATGGGTCTGGGTGGGTTACTCTTCAGAGGGTTAGTGTGGACTAGTTGGGCCAAAGGGCAGTGGCTCCACACTGTAGGGAATCTAATCTGGGCAGAAGAGGTCACAAAATAATTTAAGTGTCACAGGACACTTAAATTACAGGATCAGTTTATATTCCAAAGGGTAGGAGCACTTTAGGCATTTGATTAAAAGATATGATTTGGTGAGTGTGACGATATCAAGTTATTTCTTGTCTGCTCGATGGGACATTTATATTACTGTAGTCACACATGTCCAGAAATTAGTGCAGTTGACTTTGAAGGATTGATTGAGTGAAATGTGCCTTTGTCATATCCAATTGCATATCCCATGACTAAATGATTGTCAGTTGATCCCTCCCTTGATTTTTCTATCATAGTTTTCTACAACTGAGTGGTCACATATAGGCCAGATCCCTAAAGGGCTTACCATAATCATCATTATGAAGACTAGTTTGGAGACTAGTATACAGACAGGTGGCACAGTGGTTAGCACTGTTGTCTCACCGCTAGGGACCCAGGTTTGGTATCAGCATTGGGTGACTGTCTGTGTGGAGTTTGCACATTCTCCCAGTGTCTGCATGGCTTTCCTACGGGTGCTCTGGTTTCTTTCCAAAATCCAAAGATGTGTAGGTTAGGTAAATTGCCCATAGTGTTCAGGGATGTGTTAGTTAAGGGTAAATGTAGAGGAGTGGGTTGGTGTGGACTTGTTGGGCCGAAGGGCCTTTTTCCACACTAGGGATTTTTTCTTTCTATTCTAGATTTTTTTAAAAATTGATTGCATTTATCTTCCTCCAGCTGCCATGGTGGGATTTAAACTTGTGTCTCTGGAGCATTAGCTAAGGCCTCTGGATAGTAATACCAATATGTAACTGCTCATATTTTTCATGTTATTTATTAATGACTTAGGAAATTAGTTGCCCATGATACAAAGATAGACAATATTTTCAGCAGTGTGGATGAAAACGCACAAAATTATAAACAATCATTAATAGATTAAGTGACTGGCTAAAACTATGGTAAATGTGCTGTTATCCACTTTGACTTAAAAAGGGTAAAACAGGCTACTTTTGAGATGGTGAAAAACAAGAAAAATAGAACTTACTAGAGACTTGAGGATCCAGAAACAATGATTACTAAAATGCCATGTGCAGCTACAGAAAATAAGACTAGAAGAATGTTGGCCTTTCTATGTAAACAATGAAAAGCCAAGAGAGTAAAAATGATGCTTTGCCTGTACAAAGACCTGATAACTCTACACCGCAAACACTCTGAGCAATTCTGGACATCAACGCTGAGGAACAATGTGCAGTATTGGCCTTGAAGGTTGAGCAGTCTATAACGAATATGCGTTCCTGGAATTTATAAAATAAAGAGCCAACTTTGTTCAAATTTTTCAAGAAATTAAGAGGAACACATTGACTAGATAGATCAAAAATCTTTGTTCTGGTTGGAGGTTTTTGGAATAGTCTAATAATTATTGCCGAACCTGTCATCACTCAAATTAAGCAACAGTTTATTTACAAAGTTTGGAACTCTGTTCTGCAAGACAATTGATGTTAGGTCTATTCTTACTTTTAAATCTGAGAATATTAGGTTATTGTTAGCCACATGTCATTAGGGAGATTGGGCAAAAGCAACTATTTGGAGTTATGGAAGATAAGGATAAGACAGAATCTGAATAAATGGCAGAATAGATTCAAACTAAGTAGTCGAATTCTATTCCTATGTTAAAGGTAAAGCAATATCATAGGGAATTCAAGGAGAAAATTGATGAGTAATAATTAACCGGACAAATTTCCCACAAATAAAAAGAATGGAGCTCCCACATTTAGAGCCTCTTGAATATCAATGAGAATACAATGATGGATAAGGCAAAAGATTACATTAGATATTGCAAGCTGATGCAATTACAGAGGGTGAAGTTCGACAGAAAATTAGAACAGAGAGAGGGCATGAAAAAAAATTACAAGTAAAATCAAGGAAAATCCAATTTGTTTTAGAAATACATAACAGCAAAATGATAACTGAGGAAAGAGTAGAGCCTAGTATGAGTAATAGCCATGTAGGGTGTTCATCAGAAAAACAGGCCATTCAGCCCAAGCAGTCCATATCCCTGTTCTTGCTGCACTTGAGACTCCTGCAATCTTTCCTTATAACCCTCCACTCTTTTCTCCTTCACATGTACAATGTCCATACCATTTGCTTCAACCATCTTCTATGGTAGATCATTTCCACATTCTTACCATCTTTGGGTGAAGAACTTTCTTCTGAATCCAATATTGGATTTCTTGGTGACTATATTCAATTGATAGTCCCTAGTTATGCTTATTCCCAGAAGAGAAAACATTGTCTCTGTGTTTACTCTATTAAAACTATTCATCATTTTAGAGACTTCCATTAGGACAGACATCAGCCTTCTTTTTGCAGGAGAAAAGTGACTTCGCTTGTTCCTCTTTTCCTAATATATATATTCACACGTTTCTGGTATTGGGTTACTAAAACCTCTCCAATGCTGCTATATCCTTTATCAATTATGCTGACCAAAGTTTAATATCAGATTAATGAGTTCAACACGCGGCGTGACATCGAACAATTCTTCCGCTGCCTTCGCCTCCGCGCCTACTTCTTCAACCAGGATTCTCGCCCACCCTCTGACGACCCCTTCTCATGCCTCCAACACACCCCATCCACCTGGACACCCCGTGCTGGCCTCTTACCTGCCCTCGACCTCTTCATAGCCAACTGCCGCCGCGATATTAACCGCCACCTGAACTCCCCCACCCCTCTCACCCACTCCAACCTCTCACCCTCGGAACGCGCAGCCCTCCACTCCCTCCGTTGCAACCCCAACCTCACTATCAAACCAGCAGACAAGGGAGGCGCGGTAGTAGTTTGGCGCACCGACCTTTACACCGCTGAGGCCAAACGCCAGCTCGCAGATACCTCCTCCTACTGCCCCCTTGACCATGACCCCACCTCCCACCACCAAACCATCATCTCCCAGACCATCCATAACCTCATCACCTCGGGGGATCTCCCATCCACCGCCTCCAACCTCATAGTCCCACTACCCCGCACCGCCCGTTTCTACCTCCTGCCCAAAATCCACAAACCTGACTGCCCCGGCCGACCCATTGTCTCCGCCTGCTCCTGCCCCACCGAACTCATCTCCGCATACTTCGACATGGTCCTGTCCCCGTTAGTCCAAGAACTCCGTTTGGGACACCACCCATGCCCTCCACCTCCTCCATGATTTTCGCTTCCCCGGTCCCCAAAGCCTTATCTTCACCATGGACATCCAGTCCCTGTACACCTCCATCCCCCATCACGAAGGACTCAAAGCCCTCCGCTTCTTCCTTTCCCACCGTACCAAATAGGACCCTTCCACTGACACCCTCCTTCGACTGACTGAACTGGTCCTCACCCTGAACAACTTCTCTTTCCAATCCTCCAACTTCCTCCAAACGAAAGGAGTAGCCATGGGCACCCGCATGGGCCCCAGCTATGCCTGCCTCTTCGTAGGATATGTGGAACAGTCCATCTTCCGCAACTACACTGGCCCCAACCCCCACCTTTTCCTCCGCTACATCGATGACTGTATCGGCGCCGCCTCGTGCTCCCACGAGGAGGTTGAACAGTTCATCCACTTCACCAACACCTTCCACCCCGACCTCAAATTCACCTGGACCGTCTCAGATTCCTCCCTCCCCTTCCTCGACCTTTCTGTTTCTATCTCAGGCGACCGAATCAACACAGACATCTACTACAAACCGACTGACTTCCACAGCTACCTGGACTACACCTCCTCCCACCCTGCCCCCTGTAAAAACGCCATCCCATTCTCCCAATTCCTTCGTCTCCGCCGCATCTGCTCCCAGGAGGACCAGTTCCAAACACGTACAACCCAGATGGCCTCCTTCTTCAAGGACTGCAATATCCCTCCCCGAAGTGGTCGACGATGCCCTCCACCGCATCTCTTCCACTTCCCGCTCCTCCGCCCTTGAGCCCCGCCCCTCCAACCGCCACCAGGACAGAACCTCACTGGTCCTCACATATCACCCCACCAATCTCCATGTACAGCGCATCATCCGCCGTCATTTCCGCCACCTCCAAACGGACCCCACCACCAAGGATATATTTCCCTCCCCTCCCCTATCAGCATTCCGAAAAGACCACTCCCTCCGTGACTCCCTCGTCAGATCCACACCCCACCACCAACCCAACCTCCACTCCCGGCACCTTCCCCTGCAACCGCAGGAGGTGCAAGACTTGCGCCCACACCTCCCCCCCCCCCCCCCCCACCTCCCTCCAAGGCCCCAAAGGAAACTTCCATATCCGCCACAACTTCCATATCTGCCCCTTCACACACATCATCTATTGCAACCTCTGCACCCGATGTGGCCTCCTCTATATTGGGGAGACAGGCCGCCTACTTGCGGAGCGTTTCAGAGAACACCTCTGGGACACCCGGACCAACCAACCCAACCACCCTGTGGCTCAACACTTCAACTCCCCCTCCCACTCCACCAAGGATATGCAAGTCTTTGGACTCCTCCATCGCCAGACCACAACAACATGACGGTTGGAGGAAGAGCGTCTCATCTTCCGCCTCGGAACCCTCCAACCACAAGGGATGAACTCGGATTTCACCAGTTTCCTCCTTTCCCCTCCCCACACCTTGTCTCAGTCAAATCCATCGAACTCAGCACCGCCTTCCTAATCTGCAATCTTCTTCCTGACCTCTCCGCCCCCACCCCAGTCTGACCTATCACCCTCACCTTGACCTCTTTCCACCTATCGCATTTCCGACGCCCCTCCCCCAGTCCCTCCTCCCTACCTTTTATCTTAGCCTGCTGGACAAACTTTCCTCATTCCTGAAGAAGGGCTTATGCCCGAAACGTCGATTCTCCTGTTCCCTGGATGCTGCCTGACCTGCTGCGCTTTTCCAGCAACACATTTTCAGCTCTGATCTCTAGCATCTGCAGACCTCACTTTCTCCTCAAAGTTTAATACAGGCTTAACATAACTTCCTTACTTTTCAATTCTATCCATCTAGAAATAAAACCAAGTGTTTGGTTCTAACATGTAAAATAATTTGTAGTGATTAGCGCTGTCATAATCTGAGATCCCTCTGTTCTGCAACTCCACATTGACCTGCACTTTCCAAGTAATGTGACCTCTCTCTTCTTCCAGCTAAAATGTAGTACCCCTCATGCCCCTGACTCCATCTTCCTTATTGGTTTACTGTAGGTTCATCTCAGACAATGATTAGATTACTGTGTGGAAACCGGCCCTTCGGCCCAATAAGTCCACACCAACCCTCCAAAGAGCAACCCACCGAGACCCATTCCCCTACACCTAACACTACGGGCAATTTAGCATGGCCAATTCACATAACCTGCACATTTTTGGACTGTGGGAGGAAACCCACGCAGACACGGGGAGAATGTGCAAACTCCACGCAGTTGCCTGAGGCTGGAATTGAACCCAGGTCTCTGGCATTGTGAGGCAGCAGTGCTAACCATGTGTGTAGAAGTGGAGACATGACCATGGTTCTTAGTGCACATTAATGAACATTATTTACAAAAGGGGAAAGGAAAAGACTGAGTAGTGAATTAGCCAAGCAGTGAACAAATGATAGAAAAGCAAGTGTGAGGGACAGCTGTGATTATCATTTGGAACTGATTGATCAAAGAGAGTCAGTAGAAATTCATTAAGTGAAGGCCGTTCCGATTTAAACCTAAAAGTAGATGCATTATTTGGAGTTTGCCATATGGTTGGTAGTGAGGTTGAAAGTTATAGACTGTAGACAGCTGTGAACTACAGAAAGGTGTAGACTATAGAACAGTGTAGACTTTAGAAAGCTGTTGATGATAGAACCCTGTACACTATCGAAAACTGTAGACCATACAGAAATACCAGTCTGCTCTAAATATAATTTGCAGGGTTTATCTGATTTGTGAAAGTGTGGTACCCTTTAACTTATTTTCTTTTGATGGTTGCACATGTAACATGTGCACAACTTATATGTGACCTTCTCGGTTTCTGTCACCCACACATTGCAGAGGGAAAAGTGCTGGTCAAGTGAGCAGAATCTGGCAAATAGACTTCGTCCATAGAAGTGCACAGTAATGTATCTGGGCAAGAGGGTTAAATAGCTGTCCAGGGATTATCAAATGATTCCTGGTGGTTAAAATCTTGCCAACTTCCAACAAAATTCCTGTGCAAGGTTGCTGTAATCACCTGTTGGCTTCCTGCTAAAGAACTAATAGCTTTTGTAGTCTGACCATTATAGTATTCAGTACTTTGGGCAGCATCATTATCATTGCTAGCTTAGTAGCGTTCCAGTCTTGATTCTGTTGTTAGTCTTGTACTGTGCATCTATCCCTGTAAATTTTCAGATTCAGTCTGAACAAAATAAATGTTGTCAGAAAGCTGAAAGTAATCACCATTTCTCTGTTCTGGAGCGTAAGAATTGATTGATTAGTTTTACTGCCTGATTTGGAAAGCAACAAAAGATAGAACTAAAATGGAAGGGGGGGGGGGGGGAAGGCTGGGCAATCTGCCTCAAACAAAATCAGAAATTGCTGGAGAAACTCAGCTGATCCGGAAACCTCTGTAGGAAGAAAGCAGAGTTAATGTTTCAAGTCTGGTCACTCTTCATCTGAAGGCAATCTGCCTCTTCCATTTACTATCCAGGATGAAAATGACCTCCTGTATCTTTGTGCACGTCTTCAGAGTTAGGTTTAAATCGGAACGGCCTTCATTTAATGAATTTCTACTGACTCTCTTTGATTAAGTGAGTTGTGTTCTTGAAGACAAAGTGAATGTTATCAAGGGAAGCAGTATTTTCCCTGCAGAGTAGCAGGTTGGGGAGTGGCTGGGATCTGGGAAATTAGCAGGGAGCAGAGTCGACTTTTCCCTGTTTCCCTTGATTTCCTTACCAAACAAAAATCTTTGGATCACAGTCTTGAAATTTTTAATTGATTTGGCATGTGCAGCCATTTAAGGGATAGAATTTTTGCATTAGGAATATAAGGCAGTGCTTATGCTAAGCATTCTGCTTTTAAGGAAGTGGAAGGTTCAGTTGCTGAATGTATGGCTCCAAATGTTATGCAGGAGAGCATGTCTGTTCTTATTTTGCATGATACTTTGGAACTTACATACAATCTGCAGTTACATAACAAAACATACTGCAATTTGTACTGTAGAATTATTTCGTGCACAGGGATGTGCCTGCAGAATTTATTGAGGAGCTGAAAGATGCAGTAAGGCAGCGCTGCAGTGCCACCACCAGTGAGAAATGAGATTACAGCATGACAAATTTATGTGGACAGTTTGCATTTAAGTATGAACACAAACATTTATACAGAAAAATGTTGTCACAAAATGTGCCAAAATAACGTTTTATAGCCAGGAAATTTGCATATATATAAGGTTTTTTTTGATTATCAATCAAACAATTAAACTGAAACCCAGTTTGTTAGTACTGCCAGTATGGTTGATTCTTACTAAGTTCAGATTCAGTTTATTACTTCAGCATTTTTATTTCTTCCTTTAGTTTCCTCTTCAACTTTCCATCAAAGAAATTGATCTGTCAGGATAATGCATATCAGTTCTTTATTCACTGTTGATCAAATGGTCTTATGATTCCAGCTTGTCACTTTTATGCTGAACAATTGCCAATTTCCATTTATTGTGTTCAGACATATTCAATCTCTTGCTGGTAGCTAAAAGGACAGAAAATATTTTTGCTTCTTTTCATCGAAATTAAGACGTTCTGGGCTGTTGAGTGTTTGCTGGAGGAGTTGTTCTGAAATGGAAGTATTACTATTCTACCTGCAAACATCAATACTGCTGATGTCCTTGAACTGTCTCAAAAGGTGTTATGATAAATAATCAGGGATGGATGTGCATCATGGCATTAGCTTTCTGTTTTCACATCTCCTACATCTAAATGCTTAACATTGAGTAAGTGAAGATAAATAATGGCACAGAACTTAAAGGAACAGGGTATGTCACAGAGTAGGCCGTTAATTAGCTTTTATTGTGCAAACTTCAATTCTGCATTTTTTTTTGTCACATAACTTGTGAGGAGAACAAGCTATTAACGAAATCGCAAGCACAATGGGATCTGAGTGTATAGTGGGAACAGCAGCACCTCCTGAATCACAAACATTGAAGAAACAAAGCAAATTAGTACACAGTTAAAGCAAGAACAGAAAATAAAGTGAAGGAAAGAAAAATAATAAAAAGGCAGAAAATGGCAGTACAAAATCATTCTAAAAATAAACCAACAACTTACCACATTAAATGACATTGAAGAGTTAAACTTGTTTCTGGGCCAAGGAGATTGGCCAAGGTCTTGTGACAGTAATTGCTATATTATCTTTTAAAACATATTTATTCTGTTAAATGCCATATCTAACCCTCTGTGCTACATTAAATTGATTATTGCTGTGGTTATCTCATAAGTTCTGAACAATAACTGGGAAACTAAAAGTGAGATGTTTGTGCAATACTTAGCATTCAGGAGCACTCAGCAAATTCTAAAGGTTCCAAATACACAGTTTATCGCACAATCTCTTGAACTTCCAAAATAATTTGCATATTAATGACGGCTTGCATCATTAACATGCATTATTTTAAAGCAAGTTTCAGTCTCATGAAAGAGTATGTGCACAAACAATCTCCCAGGGTATTGCACATTGGAAATCTAGGCCAAGTGTAATCATCAGATTAGAAAAGGATTAAATGTAAAAGAATGATTGGAGCAGGATCTGCAGTGAAACTCAATAACTGTTTTAAAAAGCACATGAGTGCTTTTGATGCTTCCAAAATGAATTTCTGTGTCACCATTAAAATGAAAACTGCTTACATAAACTTGCCAAAATATAATTACCTGGTCTTGCCAGTGGTGGCACAGCTAGATAGATTATTCTCAATGATTAACTTGGGTGTAAAAATCTTGACTAAATGAAGTTAACACTATGTCCTGCAGAGGTAGAGCCATCTCTGATTGAACAGCCCATTAATATTTACATATGACAAATAGCCATTGGAATGAATGGGAGAATGTCCACATTAATGAGAAGAAAAAATAAAGTTTAATGGTCTTCTTTGTTGCTAATATTCACATATTAACTTTGCGGTACATTGTTTTAAGTACTACACAATGCTAAACTGCAATGTCCCTTGATAATTTCCTCAGAGCTATTCATGTTATAAACCTAATTGAGGTCTATAAAATGCTAAAGGAAATTGACAAAGTAGATGTAGAGGAAATGTTTCCTGATGTCAGGCAATCTCAAACAAGAGGGCTTAGTTTTAGAATAAGAAATGGCAGATTTAAGTCAGAGATGAGGAGGGTTATGAATTTGTGGAATTCACTACCCATGGTGCAGTGGATGCCTGGAATCAATTTAAGGAGGAGATGGACAGGTTTTTAATTAGTAATGAATTGAAGGTTTATCGAGAACGAGCAGAAAAGTGGAGTTGAGGCCAAAATGAGAACAGCCATGATTGTAGTGAAGGAGGAGCAGTTTTGAGGGGCTGAGTTGCCTACTCATGCTCCTAGTTCTTATGTTCTTTCATTTTGCTGCTGTAACTCCATGGGAAGGATGGCAGAAAATGGAAGTCAACTTTCTGCTGTACTTTGGTAAAATTACAAAAGCACCTCTTGAGGAAATTCTTGACAAAGTACAATGCAGTACTGGATACACAGACTCAAGGCCAACGGTGTGCTTTAGATAATTGGGGCTGGTTGTTAGGAAAAATAAGAAAGTTTTCATTTATAAATTCCTCTCATCAGATTTATAATAGAAACTGTGTAAACCTGCCATGCTTTAGCTACACCTTGGTGGCAGTCAGTATTCAGGTTAAAGTCAGACACTATATCTTTTTATATTCCTTCATTACAAATTCCTGAGCTCTATGACCATGTTTAAACTGGAGTTTGAATATCTGTTACACTGTTATCACACAGGTAGTGTTGCAATGCCTCCAATTGGTCCATGGGCAATTATATTAATGACAAGTTGACGTATTATAAGTGGGAACATAGAGATTTACAATAAAATATATTGAGAAGAAGTTCATGCTTTACTTATATTTTAATATTATAATTTTTGAAAGATCAATTGTTTATTTTTGTATATTTCAAAGCCATCAAATGAAGTAATATTTCTTGGTTCTATGACAGGTATTCTGCTGAAGCAAATATGATTTCTCATAACTGCACTTGCTGTCAGGAAGTAGCGACTGGCAAGCAAGCAATCACATTAATTTGTCCAGACGACAAGACAATTGAGTTCACCTACACCTATGTGAAGAATTGTGGCTGTGTATCTACAAAATGTTGAGAACCTACCAAACAGTTGTCGAAATCTCCAGCTCGTAAGAAGGCCCCAATAAATCTAAGAAAAAAATTTAAAAATGTAGAAAACATGGTGTCTCGGATAACCAGTAAATGCAAAATAGATCAACTCTTTCAGTAGAATTTTGATATAAATGCTAATATAAATATAGATGTTGATGACATGAATTCTATGTACTTTAGAGTAAACTCTACAATGTCTTTTTCATCATTTCATCTTCTTGCAATCAATTCATAAATGTTCATGCAGAAATTAATCGTTTACCTTACCTTCTCTAGAACAAAATCCCTACACACCAGCCAACTGAGTGATATGGGCAACATTGTTGATCACAGCATACAGTTAGGTGAAAAACTGCAAATTACAATTTCTGGTCTTTCTAGTTTGTGACTTATTTTGATGGCAGTGGCTGTAGCTGTTGCTTTGAAACAAAGTATAAATTTTTTCAGAAAATCTGACAAGTTTGAAATACTTCAGTTTGCAGAGCTGTGGTGAGAGATGTCCTATAAAAATGGATTTTCTGCAACTCCACATTGCAATCGTAATAAATAGCTTAAACGTTCTCCTCTCGGTGAGGTAGACATTACAATTACAGCCATGAGTCTCTATTTCTAAATGTTTCTTTAGGTTGATGGCAAATACAGTGTCACTTACCCTGTTTTTTCATGCGTCATATGTCTGAATGTATTCTGAATACAGCTGAACCTGAGTTTTACTACGATCTCTTCTTTTTGTCACAATACTAATGGTCAATAAAAGGAGTCAACTGCATCCATTTGTTGTCTGAGTTTTCGTGAACTGAGCTGTTTTATCTCTGTGACACCAAACCTTACTTTCTATTCAACATTAGATATTGTCATGAACAGATTGTGAGTTTTAAAACCTGCACTCACCACCTGTTTGTAAGCAGATTGTAATTTAATTTTTAGTATTGGGAAAATATTTCCCCCAGTCTCTCTGTTTGTGGGCTCTGACTTTTCAAGGACAGCACCAAAACTGAGGTAATACAAAACCAGAAGTATGGCTTGTTTCACGGGCTCTTAGAGAAAACCTCACAACACAAGCACACTTGGAAATGTACAAGTAGATGTAGAATCAGAACAGATAAAGATATTTATCAATTACTCACAACTTCAATTTAAAACTGCCAAGGGATACCAATTTATCAATGTTCCAGCTTTTAAGATAGAATCCAAAAGTCCAAAATTGGAGTTAGCAGTCTGTAATTCATATGTGGGGCTGGGTTGACTGCTTCATCAGCATGACCAAAACATTCTCCAGAAATCTTCTGAGGAGGTTTTGCTAAAATCTGATTCTATTTCATTGTTTTGACAAAAGGATGTTTTTACTTGCATTGTGCACATGTACAGGTTTTTAATAGGCCAGATTAGCCATCTGTTTTTCCTTTATATCTACATCTCTGTAGTGATTGCCCCACTCTCCAATTCTTTTGCTTGTGGCTCTCCTTTGTGTCTGCCAGTGACACAAGTTCAGTTTTTCCTTCCTTCCAATTGGTATTGCTTCCAGGTCAGGGTCACCAGGTCGCATAGAAACAGAGAGATTAGGAGCAGATGTAGGCCATTCAGCCCTTTGAAGCCTGCTCCACCATTCATTATGACCATTGCTTATCATCCACCTTAGCTACGTGTACTTGCTTTTCTCCTCTATTCTTTGATGCCTTTAGTCCCAAGTGCTCGATCCAATTCCTTATTGAAATCATATAATGCCTTGACTTTGACTGATTTTTGTCATTGCAAATTCCATAGGTTCACCATTCTCTGGAGGAAGAGATTTCTCCTCATTCCAGTCCCAAATTTACCTCATATCGTACAATCATAGAATCATGGAATCCCTACAGTGTGGAAACAGGCCATTTGGCCCAACAAATCCACACCGACCCTCTGAAGAGTATTTCACCCAACCCCGTTCCCTTACCCATTACTCTACATTTACCTCTGACTAATGCGCCTAACCAAAACATCCCTGAACACTACGGGCAATTTAGCATGGCCAATTCACCTGACCTGCACATCCTTGGACTGTGGGAGGAAACCGGAGCACCCGGAGGAAACCCACGCAGACACAGGGAGGATGTGCAAACTCCACGCAGACAGTTGCCTGAGGCTGGAATCGAACCTGGGTCCCTGGCGCTGTGAGGTACCAGTGCTAACCACTGAGTATTGATAGTGAGCCCTGGTTCTGGATTCTCCAATCATTGAGAATATCCTTCCTGTATCTACCACCCCTAGGCCAAAGGCTGGCAGGAAAATACTTACTGGCTCATTTTAAGAATAGATAGTTGGAAGAACTCTCTGATTATTGTGAGGCAGGGAGCTGTACAGTTTAATCTGGTCTTCAGACTCACTCCTGCGCTGTGGCTCTCAGCCACATTATGTTTAGTCCATGAACTGACCATTTGCCACAAAGAACAAAAGCAGCTGAAAGAAGGAATTCACCAGAAGTCTTTTGTCAATTTCAACACCCTCTGTTGAAAGCTCAGTCTATCAGAACACTATACTACTGCCACAACTTAGCCAACAGATCCAGTGATTAAAAATAGCCTTCTTCAATTCCATGTAAGAAATGGAATAGGCTCTCAAAGTAGCAATCGTCCCTGTGCCAGTGCCAAAAACAAGGGTTCCCACATTTATCACATGAAACTGTGTGTCCCAGGCATGGTAGAAGTCTATAAATTATGACACTATTCACCAACGTCATCTGTGTAACTTATTCCCACCATTGCCCACTTTTGTTAAATATTGAAATAGGCACTTAATTCTCCAGGGCTTCATAACCCAGCCTACACGTCAAAGGCAGTGTTCCATTGTTCAAACTATTCCCCTCCATTAAAGTCTGGTCATTAGCATGGTTCAGTGGGGATGAATGATTGTATAAAATGAATTAGAGAAATATTGAACATTCTCCTCACTGACAATTCTTTCTTGAACCAACATGATCCAAAGCGATTAACGGACACCATTCCCTTTTGTTAGTAATTTTGCTGTGAGTGGAGTGATTGTTTCATTCATGCATTGTGTTTCAAATTGTATCATACATAATTGTATCTGGAGCACTGGCCTATGCTTCAGAAAGAGCTGGTGAGGTGCTGTATGAATGCACGTCTTTGGTTCACTGAGCCAAATGTCATTCATGCCAGATTCAGGTCAGACATTGCACGGGATTTGTAATTGGTTTACTGCTTGCTTGGTTCACAAAGTTTACAGACAATGTCAGTATCTCAAGGTGTGGGGTGGGTGGGCGTGAATTCAGCTTCAGTGGGGTATAAATAGGGCTGAGGATGGTCAAAGTGAACCTAAAGGGAAATCAGGCAGAGGTACATGTTTTTATCCACACACTGGCAGTTCTAAACTCCCAACCAAGCTGAAAATGTTAGTCAAGTGACGTTGAGTTGATTGTAAGTGTTTTGCTGACAGCTAAACCTGGCAGCAGTTTGTAAGTGAAGTTGATGAGAAGGAGAATGGATTGAGTTGATCTGCTGTTCGTTACATCCCACTCAGTGAGAACAGCAATTCTAGGCTTGGCAATGCTATCAATGTCTATTTCAATACCTGTGCTTTAACATTTGAGCTCTGATTGCAATGTACTGACAGTGCATCAAACCAAACCAGGGTGAGAGCTCGGGTTAGGGTTATTGTTCAAGTTGGGGTAAGGGTTTGGGTCAGCGTTGGGTTCAGGTTAAGGATAGGTTCGAGTTAGGGTTAGGTTTAGGGTTAGCAGGAGGGTTAGAATTGGGGCTAGGGTTAGTATTGGGGATAGATTTAGACTTAGGGTTAAAATTGGGTTTAGTGTTGTGGTAGATTTATTGCTATTATTAGGGTTAGGATGAGGGTCAGCGTTAGGTTTAATATCATGGTTAGTGTTAGGGTTAGACAGAGAGTTGGGGTTAGTGTTGGGGCTGGGTTTTGGTTTGGGTTAGGATTGAATTTAGGGTTAGGGTCAGGGCTAAAATTTAGGAATAGGGTTAAGGTCATGCTTTGGGTTAGGATGATTGTGCTCAGTGGGTAGGTGAGGGTGTTGGGTGTGGGTGATGGGGATGGATTTTGGGTGATGAGTTTTGCATGAGGGAATCTGGGTTATGGTTAGGATTAGGGTTAGAGTTAGGGTCAGGATGACATTTAAGGATAGGTTTGGGGTTTAGAGTTAGTGATAATGCTGGGGGATAGGGTAGGGTTAACAATAGGATTAGGTTTAATGTTGTAGTAGGTGTCTTGTTATTGTTAGAATTAGGGTCAGGGTCAGGGTTAAGTTTAGCATTACGGTTAATGTTAGGGTTGGGGTGGGATTAGTGTTAGGGTTAGGTTCAAGGTTCAGATTCGGGTTCAGCTTGGGGATGGTTAGGTTTTGAGCTAGGGTTAATATTAAACTAGGCTTTGGTTTAGGGTTAGGATTAGGCGTAGGGTTAAGGTCAGGGCTGGAGTTAGGGTTAGTGTTGAGTTAGGGTACCGGTTAGGGCTAAGGTAAGGGTTTGAGTATATTTAAGGTTATGCTAGGTTTGGTTTAGAGTTAGAGGTATAGATAGGGTTAGGTTTAGAGTTTGGGTTAGTCTAATTTTACAGTTAGTGTTATGTGTAGGATTATGGTTAAAGTCAATGCTAGTGTTAAGGGGCAAGTTGGGGTTAGTGTTGGTGCTGATGTTTCTAAAGTGGGAGACAGCATCTAGTAAAAGGACTGAATTTAGGTTTAGGATTAGGTTTAGCACTCGAGACAGGGTTAAGGCGGGATTGCTTTAAGGTTAGGTTTTGGACTAGAATTAGAGGTGGGACTAAGGTTTATATTAGGTTTGGAGTAGGGTCAGCATTAGCGTTAGGCTCAAGGTTAGGGTGTGGTTTAGTTCTAGGGTTAAGGACAAATGTAAGGTTAGGTCTAGGGTTTGGGTTAAGTTAAAGGGTGGGTTTGGAGTGGGTTAAGATTACAGCTAGGTTTAGGGCTCAGTTTAGGCATAAGATTAGCGTTAGGGCTTGAGTTAAGGTTAGGCGAAGTTTAGAGTTTGGTCAAGGGTTAAGGATGGCGTTCGGGGTAAGGTTAGGCCAAGGCTCGAGGCTAGGTTTACGGTTAGGGTTTGGTTAAAAGTTAGAGTTAGGGTTCAAGTTAGGGTTAGCCCTAGATTTAGGATTAGGACTACGGATAGGGTTACATATAAGCCAAGGGTTATGGTTAGGCTTAGTGTCATGGTTAGGGAAAAGATTAGCAATAGAGCAGGATTTAGGATTAGAGTTAGGGTTAGGGTTAGTGTTAGGATTAGACTAGGGTTAGAGTTAAGGTTAGGGTTAGAATTAGGTTTAAGGTTAGGGTTAAGGTTAGGCTTAGGGTTATGTTGAAGGTTATAGCTGCTTTCAGTTTGGGTCATTGATTTTGATTGGGGCTTTGGTTGAGATTAGGCTTACTGTTAATGTCGTGTGAGGATGAGAGTGAGAGCAAAGGCAAGTGCTAGGGTAAAGGTCAGGGTTAGGTGTAGGGTCAGAGTTCGGACTGGGCATACAGACTGGAAAAGGGTGGTGCGAGAAAAACACAGAAGGTTGGGCAGCATCCGAGGAACAGGAGAATCGATGTTTCGATGTTTGTGTCCCATACTTTTTGACGCTGATCTCCAGCTTCTACAGTCCTCACTTTCTCCTTAGGACTAGGTCTTAGCTCTAGCTCGAACCCTAAAACTTGACCTAATCCTAGTCATTATCCCAGTCCGAGCCAAGCCCTAGCCCGAACCCAAAACTGCACAACTTTGGACTGTGAGACGAAAGCGTAGCACTCAGAGCAAACCCATGCAAACATGGGAACAATGTGCAAATACAACAGTCAACAAAAGCTGGAATCAAATCCTATCAAATCATAATACTAACCCAAGACCCAGGTTTAACCCTAACCGTATGTATAGCTCTGACCCTCACCCTAACCCTCACCCTAACCCTATACATAACCTGATATCAAACCCTAACCCTAACATTAACACTAACTCTAAGGCTAGTCTAACCCATAATTAACACAAACCGAAACCCAAACCTTAACACAAACCCTAAACCTAGTTTAAACCTAACGTTAACACTAACCCTAACCCTAGACCTAAACGTAACCCTAGCCCTAAACCTAACCATAAACCTAACCCAAATCCTAAACCTAACCCTAACCATAACCTTAACCCTAAACCTAACCCTAATCCAAACCCTAACCCTAAGGCCAGCCCTCAGCCAAACCCAAACTTAAACCTAGCCCAAAACCTCACCCTAACTTTAACCCTAAGCCTAAACCTAACCCTATCGCTATTCCTAGCCCTAACTCTAATCTTAACCCAAACACTATCCCTAACCATAATCCGAACCCTAAACCTATCCCTAACCCTAATCCTGACCTTAACACTAACATAAATCCAAACCTAACCCTAACCCTAACCATAATCCTCACTCTAATCCTAACCCTAAAACTAACTCTATCCTTATCCCTAACCTTAACGCTTACCCTATCCCTAATTCTAAACCTTATCTCTAAAGCAATCCCTAACAATAACCTAACCCAATTCTAATCCCAACCAGAGCCCAAACCACGAGGTTAACTATAGGCTAACACAAACCCAGCTCTAACCAGAACTCTAGTGTTATCCCTAACCCTAACCATAAACATGACCCCACCAAACCATAGCCAAAACCTGAATCTAACTCCAGCGCGAAACCTAATTCTGAACCTAACCCAGTCAGGAACTCAAATCTGAGTACTGAACCTACTCTAATCCTAGCCCTAGCCCTAGGCAAACTAACCATAACCCTAATCCGAACATTGACCTGATCCCCAGCCATGACTTCGCCACTAACCCTAAACCTAGACCAAGTGATAAAACTAACCCTAACCCTAACGCTGACCTGATCCCTAGCGCTAGCCCTATCTCTAACTTTAACTCTAGACCTAGCCCAAACAATAATCCAAACCCTAACTGCACTCCTAACCCTAACCCTAACCATAAACATAGCCATCAACCGCACCCTAACCCTAATATTGACCCGCTCCCTAACCCTCGCCTTAGCTCTAATTCTAACCTTAGACCTAGCCCTCACCTTAACCCTAAACATAACTCTAACCCTGACCCTAACCCTAACCCTAACCCTAGTTCAAACCCGAACACTAACTGTAATCCTAAACCTAATCCTAACCCTATCCCTAATCCCAATTCTAACCCAAATATGAACCCTAACCCTAACTCTAACCCTATCACTCTACCACTAGGCCAACGCTAACCCAAAACCTAATCGCAACGTCGACCTGATTCCCAGCCATAGCCCCACCACTAACTCTAACCCCAGTTAGTGATAACACTAACCATAACCCTAATGCTGACCCAATCCCCAACTTTAACCCTAGAACAAGACCAAACACTAACCCACACCCGACCCTAACTGCAATCGGATGCTTAACCCTAACCCTAGACCTACCTATAAACCTAAACCTCACCCTAACTCTAATGCTGATCTGATCCATCGTCGTTGCCCTAACTGCAACTTTAACCCCAGACCTAGCCCTAACCCAAACACTAACCTTAACCCTAGCCAAAACCTTAACCCAAGCCCTAACCCTGACTTAACACATAAATCACCTCTAACACTAGCCCTATTTCTAATCCTACCCTAAACAGTAACCCTAACCATAGATCTAAACCTACCCGTAACCAAGCCCTAACCCTGATTCTAGACCAAAAGTTAACAATAGCCTTACCCTAACCCAGACACTACTGCAAAACTAAAGTCATAAACTTAACCCTCACTCTGACCCAATCCCTAGCCCTAGCCCTACCCAAAACCCTAACCCAAGCCCTAACCCTTACCATAACTCATAACCTAACCCAAACACTAGCTCTATCTCTAACCCTACCCTAAACAGTAACCCCAACCATAGCTCTAAACCTACCCGTAAACAAGCCCTAACCCTAATTCTAGACCAAAACTTAACAATAGCCTAACCCCTAACCGTAACACTACGGCAAACCCAAAGTCTACTGCTAACCCCTAACCTGAGAAGTAACCTTAACTCCTGTCCTAACCTGAATAGTCACCCTAACATTACCCTTAACCCTAACACTAACACCAACCCTGACATGAACATTACTCTAGCCATAACTCAAACACAAACCTGACCCTAAATCTAACTCTAGCCCTAACCCTAACTCTATTCCTAATACAATACCTAACCTTAAACCTAACCCTAACCCTATCACCCTATCTATAACTTTAACCCTAGACCTAGCCCAAACACTAACCCTAAACCTAACCTTAATTTGGGAGAAGATTTGTAGCTCGGGTGCTCGTTGTTGTGGTTCTGTTCGCCGAGCTGGGAATTTGTGTTGCAGACGTTTCGTCCCCTGTCTAGGTGACATCCTCAGTGCTTGGGAGCCTCCTGTGAAGCGCTTCTGTGATGTTTCCTCCGGCATTTGTAGTGGCCTGTCCCTGCCGCTTCCGGTTGTCAGTTCCAGCTGTCCGCTGTAGTGGCCGGTATATTGGGTCCAGGTCGATGTGTTTGTTGATGGAGTTTGTGGATGAGTGCCACGCTTCTAGGAATTCCCTGGCTGTTCTTTGTTTGGCTTGCCCTATAATGGTAGTGTTGACCTAGACCCAATATACCGGCCACTACAGCGGACAGCTGAAACTGACAACCGGAAGCGGCAGGGACAGGCCACTATAAATGCCGGAGGAAACATCACAGAATCGCTTCACAGGAGGCTCCCAAGCACTGAGGATGTCACCTAGACAGGGGACGAAACGTTTGCAACAAAAATTTCCAGCTCGGCGAACAGAACCACAACTAACCTTAATCCTAACCTTAATGCTAATCCTAACCCAAACACTAACCGTAACCCGAACCCAAACCCTAATCCTAACCCTAACCCTAACCGTAAGCCTATCCCAACTCTAATCCCAGCATGAGGTTAACTATTGGCTAACACTAACCCAGTTCTAACCATAACCCTAATGTTTTCCCTAACCCTAACCATAAACATAGCCCTACCTAAACATAACCGTAACATAAATCTAACATCAGTTCATGTCTAGATCTAGGGTTAGAGTTAGAGCTAGGGCAAGGGCTAGGGATCAGATCAGCATTAGGGTTAGGGTGAGGTTTAGGTTTATGGGTAGGTCTAGGGTTAGGGGTTATGGTTGAAGTTAGGATTTGAGTTAGTGTTTGGGCTAGGTCTAGGGTTAAAGTTGGAGATAGGGCTAGCGCTAGGGAATGGGTCACTGTTAGGGTTAGCGTTAGGGTTAGGGTTATGGATAGTGTTATCACTGCGTTGAGGGTTAGAGTTAGTGGTGGGTCAATGGGTGGAGATTGAGTCAACATTGGGATTAGGGTTAGGATTAGCGCTAGAGCTAGGACTAAGGTTAGTGTTAGATCTAGGTTTAGTGCTAGATTTAGGGATAACATTAGAGTTGTGGTTCAAGCTGGGTTAGCGTTAGCCAATAGTTAACCTCATGGTTTTTGCTATGCCTGCAATTACAGTTGGGATAGGTGGGGGTAGGCTTAGGGTTAGTGCAAGGGTGAGTTTTCTGGCTACGTTTAGGGTTAGGGTTAGGGATAGGGTTAGGAATAAGGTCAAGGTTAGGTTTAGGGTTAGGAATAGTGTTAAGGTTAGGTCTAGGTTTAGGGTTAAGGTTAGAGATAGTGATAGGGTTAGGGTTAGGATTAGGGTTATGAGTAGGGTTAGGGATAGGGTGAGGGTTAGGGTGAGGATTACGGCTAAGGTTAGGGTTAGGGTTAAAGCTAGGGTTAGGATTAGGGTGAGGGTGAGGGTTAGCGTTTAGGTTCGGAATAAGGTTATGGTTACGGATTTGGTTAGGGTTAGGATTAGGATGAGGTTTGGCTTAATGTCAGGTTTAGGGATAGGGCTAGCATTAAGGTTAGGGTTACTGTTGGGGTTATGTTTAGGTTTAGGAATAAGGTTAGGCTTAAAGTTAGAGTTAGGGTTAGGGTTGTGTATATGGTTGGATTAAGGTTAAGGTTAGGGATAGGATTGTTCAAAGTTTGGGTGAAGGATTGCTTTAGGGTTATGGTTAGGGTTAGGGTTAGGGTGAGTGTTTGGATACGGTTAGGGTTTGTGTCCACTTCGGGTTAGGGACCGGGTTGGGTTAGGGATAGGATTAGTGTTAGGGTTAGGCTTAGGGATTGCTTTAGGGTTATGTTTAGGGTTAGGATGAGTATTTGGATAGGGTTAGTTTTAGGGTTAGGGTTAGGTTCAGGGTTAAGCTTGCAATTAGGGTTAGAGTTAGGTTTAGGGATTGATTTAGTGTGAGGTTAGGGTTAGTAATAGCATGAGGTTTAGATTTAGGAACAGGGTTAGGGTTGGGTTAGGGTTAGGGTTTGGGTTTGGGATAAGATTAGGGTTAGGGATAGTCTTAACGACAGGTTTAGCATTAGGGTTAGGATTGGGTTAGGGTTAGGGTTAGTGTTAGTGTTTGGATTAGTGTTAGATTTCGGGTCAGGTTTATGTTTGGGTTATGGCTAGAGCAATAATCAGGTCAAGGTTGGTGTTAGTGTTAGGGTTAAAGGTAATGTTAGGGTGACTATTCAGGTTAGGGCTGGAGTTAAGGTTGTGTCTCAGGTTGGGGTTAGCATTAGACTTTGGGTTTGCCGTCGTGTTAAGGTTAGGGGTTAGGCTATTGTTAAGTGTTTATTCCTGATGAAGGGATTTTGCCCGAAACGTCGATTTCAAAGCTCCTCGGATGCTGCCTGAACTGCTGTGCTCTTCCAGCACCACTAATCGAGAATATTGTTAAGTTTTGGTCTAGAATTAGGGTCAGCGCTTGGTTTACGGGTAGGTTTAGAGCTATGGTTAGGGTTACTGTTTAGGGTAGGGTTAGAGATAGAGCTAGGCTTAGGTTATGAGTTATGGTAAGGGTTAGGGCTTGGTTTAGGGTTGTGGCTAGGCTTAGGGTTAGGGCGAGATCTAGTGTTAAAGTTAGAACCAGAGCCAGGGCTCGTGATCGGGTCAGTGTTAGGGTGAGGGTTAGGTTTATGGCTCGGTCATGGTTTAGGGTTCGAGTTACGGTTGCAGTTTGGCTAGGGTTTGGGTTAGTGTTTGGACTAGGTGTAGGGTTAAAGTTGGAGATTGGGTTAGGGCTAGGGATCAGGTCAGCATTAGGATTAGGTTATGATTAGTGTTATCACTAGGTATAGGATTAGGGTTAGTGTTGGGGCTATGGTTGGGAATTGGGTTCAAGGTGAGGATTAGATGTTTCCTCCGGTGTTTATAGTGGTCTGTCCCTGCCGCTTCCGGTTGTCAGTTTCAGCTGTCCGCTGTAGTGGTTGGTATATTGGGTCCAGGTCGATGTGTTTGTTGATGGAGTTTGTGGATGAATGCCATGCCTCTAGGAATTCCCTGGCTGTTCTCTGTCTGGCTTGCCCTATGATAGTAGTGTTGTCCCAGTCGAATTCATGTTGCTTGTTGTCTGCGTGTGTGGCTACTAAGGATAGCTGGTCGTGTCGTTTCATGGCTAGTTGATGTTCATGTATGCGGATTGTTAGCTGTCTTCCTGTTTGTCCTATATAGTGTTTTGTGCAGTCCTTGCATGGTATTTTGTACACTACATTAGTTTTGCTCATGTTGGGTATCGGGTCCTTCGTTCTGGTGAGTTGTTGTCTGAGCGTGGCTGTTGGTTTGTGTGCCGCTATGAGTCCTAGGGGTCGCAGGTAATGATCACAGACGCGCACAACCGACTTCACAGATACAGACATGAAATTGCGCGCCAAAAGTCGTTAATTTCAAAAACCACTAATCAGGAATGGACCCGGACCATAGAACAGGCTGTCACCATAGGACAGAACAGGACCACACACCGCAAAAAAACGGCACTAAAAGAAAAAATGGCCAAACTAACACACAACAAAGAGGACACTACAACACACACCTGGGTTAAAAACCTCTCCCACAGACAGCTCACAGACACGGAAAGAACAATACTGGCCAAGGGACTCAACTACAACCACAGGGACGCCAAGACAGCAGACTTCCTAGCAGCACTAGAATGCACACTCAGGAACAATGGGCTGACAGAAGAGACACAACAAACAGTGAGACAAACTGTCGTACCTATGATAATAAGGAAAAGACAAGCACATAACCTCAACACCAAGGAGAGGGAAGCACTGAAATCACTAAGAAACGATAAGAACATAATCATACTACCAGCAGATAAAGGCAGAATGACAGTCATCCTAGATAAATCTGATTACATCCAAAAAGCACAACAACTACTTGCAGATATCAACACCTACCAAATGAAGGAATTTGACCCCACACCACAACTCACCAATAGGATAAATAACACACTAAGGAATCTACAAAAAAACGGACAGATAACCAGAGCTGATCTACAAAGAATGAAACCAGAAAGCAACAACACCCCCAGATTCTATGGACTACCTAAAGTACACAAACCAGACATCCCATTCAGACCCATAGTATCACTGCCAGGGACACCATCACACAAACTGGCCAAAGAACTACAACAGAAACTGAAACACCTGGTCAGCGGATCCAAACACTCTATACAATCAACACAGGAATTCTTGGACATCATCAGAAATATACACATAGACAAAGAAGAAACCATGATATCATTCGACGTGACGGCACTGTTCACTTCGATTGACAAAACCCTAGCCAGAGAAACAATAGCCAACCTGTTGGACATACAGAACAGTAAACAGGACGCTGAACCTATCAACAAAGACGGCATACTTAAACTACTGGACTTGTGCCTCACAACACACTTCACATTCAACAACCAGATATACGAACAAATCAACGGAACACCCGTGGGATCACCAATCTCGGGACTCATAGCAGAGGCAGTTATGCAAAGGTTAGAACAAACAGTCCTACTACAAATTCAACTCAAACTCTGGGTCAGATATGTCGATGACACGTTTGTAATCATTAAAAACACAGAAATAGAAAAAACACACCGGATCATCAACGCCACACTCACAGGAATCCGATTCACGAGAGAAGAAGAAAAGGATAGCCAACTCCCATTCCTAGACGTGATGGTACAGAGAACACCAAACGGAGAATTCACCACAAGGGTATACAGGAAAGCCACACACACAGACCAAGTCCTAAACGATGAAAGTAACCACCCCAACACACACAAACGAAGCTGCATCAGGACACTATTCAAAAGGGCCACAACACACTGCAGTACACCAGAACTGCAAAAAGAAGAAGAGAAACACCTATACAAGGTATTCGCCAAAAACGGATACCCGCGCAACTTCATTAACAGATGCCTAAGAGAAAGACCACGGAACGAGGACATACCACAACCAAAAGGACTAGCCACACTACCATACATCAGGAGCATCTCGGAACTGACAGCCAGACTACTGCGACCCCTAGGACTCATAACGGCACACAAACCAACAGCCACGCTCAGACAACAACTCACCAGAACGAAGGACCCAATACCCAACATGAGCAAAACTAATGTAGTGTACAAAATACCATGCAAGGACTGCACTAAACACTATATAGGACAAACAGGAAGACAGCTAACAATCTGCATACATGAACATCAACTAGCCATGAAACGACACAACTAGCTATCCTTAGTAGCCACACACGCAGACAACAAGCAACATGAATTCGACTGGGACAACACTACTATCATAGGGCAAGCCAGACAGAGAACAGCCAGGGAATTCCTAGAGGCATGGCATTCATCCACAAACTCCATCAACAAACACATTGACCTGGACCCAATATACCAACCACTACAGCGGACAGCTGAAACTGACAACCGGAAGCGGCAGGGACAGACCACTATAAACACCGGAGGAAACATCAAAGAAGCGCTTCGCAGGAGGCTCCAAAGCACTGATGATGTCACCTAGCCAGGGGACGAAACGTTTGCAACAAAAACTTCCAGCTCGGCGAACAGAACCACAACAACGAGCACCCGAGCTACAAATCTTCGCACAAACTGTGAGGATTAGAGTTAGAGTTAGCCTTGGCATGGCGTTAGGGTTAGAGTTAGGCTTAAGGTTAGGGATAGGGTCAGGGCTAGGGTTCAGGTTAGGATTCGGGATAGGGAGTGGGTTGGGGTTAGGAATAGGGTGAGGGAGAGGGTTAGGTTTAGGCTAAGGGTCAGCCTTAGGACTAGGGATAGGGTTCGGGTTCAGTTTAAAGTTGGGGTTAGGGTTAGGGATAGGGTTGGGTTAGGGTTAGGGTTAGGGTTAGGGGAAGGATTAACGTTCGGGTTAAGGTTCGGTGTAGGTTTAGGGATAGGGACAGTGTTAGATTACAGATAGTTTGAGGAATAAGGTTTAGATTAAAATTAGGGTTAGAGCTTGGTTAAATTTTGGCTTTGGGTTAAGATTGGGGATTGGGTTAACGTTATGGTTAGGATTAGGGTCTGGATAGGGTTAGGGTTAGGGTTAGGGATAGGGTTTGGTTTAAGATTAGGATTATGTTTAGGGTTCAGGTTAGGGTTAGTGTTAGTGTGAGGGTTAAATTAAGGAATAGGGTTAGGGTTGGGTTCAGGTTAGGGGTCGGGTTAGGGATAGGGTTAGGGTTAGGGATTGTCTTAGGGAAAGGCTTAGCATTAGAGTTAGGATTGAATTAGAGTTAGAGTTAGGATGAGGGTCATGTTTTGGGTTCGGGTGAGGGTTAGGGAATGGGTTAGGCTTAAGGAGAGGCTTTGGGTTTGGATTAGGGTTAGGGATTGGGTTAGCAATAGGTTAGGGCTTGGGTTAAGGATAGGTATAGAGTAATGGTAAGATTAGGGTTAGGGATAGGGTTTGGGTTAAAGTTAGGGATAGGTTTAGGGTGAGGCATAGGGTTACTGTTAGGGTGTGGTTTTGGTTTAGAGTTTTTTTTAGATTACATTACATTACAGTGTGGAAACAGGCCCTTCGGCCCAACAAGTCCACACCGATCCGCCGAAGCACAACCCACCCATACCCCTACCCCTACATTTACATTTACCCCTTACCTAACACTACAGTCAATTTAGTATGGCCAATTCACCTAACCTGCACATCTTTGGACTGTGGGAGGAAACCGGAGCACCCGGAGGAAACCCACGCAGACACGGGGAGAACGTGCAAACTCCACACAGTCAGTTGCCGGAGGTGGGAATTGAACCCGGGTCTCTGGCGCTGTGAGGCACTGCGGTGCAGAGCTCTGCAACGCGATCCTCCTAGATCGCCACCATATTGGATGCCCCATTGACCACTTTTTAGCCGAAACCCGAATATTGACAATGTCTTGCTGCATGTGGTTAAAAGGCGAGTCATGAATGAGCTCAACTATGCAAATATCAACACACATCCTCATAACTAATCAATAGATGTATTTGTGACAATTTTTGTAGCCATAAAACCTCTGAAAATTAGGACACTACAAGTGTTGAAGTTGGCTTTTAAAATGCAATGACATTGTTTTTAGCATTGAATTCTTGAAAAAAAATCCATATTACAATATAGGTCTGCCTTCTCTTTAGAAAAGTGGATGCAATACACTTATATTTATGCAGATGTGATTCTATGACATTGCAGGAAAATGTCAATATATTAGTTATAAAAAGAAGTATTTGCTTCGTTTTACAGGAGGATGAGGAGTTCTCAAGCCATAAAATTGTAATTTACAAAGAGGCAATAGTATTATCCTGAAAGTGTGGGTTGAGTAAACAAAGATCAAGCAGAAAAAGACCTCTTCAAAATCAGAAGAAACAGAAATAAATTAAGACTCGTGTAGCATTTTTGTTTTAAATTACTTCTATTTCTCTTGTACAGCAGAGTTCATAGCTCATAGTACATAGTTCATACCACAGAAAGTTCACAAATGAACAGAATAGAAAATTAAACGAAGACTATTTGTGTAACACAAATCATTTTCATCTTCATGCCGTGTACCCACAGAAAGTATAACATAATCAAATAACAATGGACTTAAAAATGTTCTACTTCACAGAATTAATAGAAATGCTCTTTGAATGTGCCCAATGTAAATCTTTTGTGTATCTCCACTTTAAGAAGATGGTAGCAAAAGTAATGCGTTTTCGTTACAGTTATAACCCAAATTCAAGTGATTCCCTGTAATTGTAAAGTTTTAGCACATGAAGCAACAAATTAAGAAACACAGAAGAACTTGCTTATATTTATATTTCATATTGTTGAGAACATTTCTGTTAATGATGTAAATCTCCTAAGAATACTTTTTAATCATCATACAATTGATGTAGGGTGGGGGACAGGGTTACGGTGAGGGATAGGGTTATGGTTGAGGTTCGGGTTAGGGTTAGGTGTAGGTTTAGGGTTAGGTTTAGGATTAGGGATAGCGTTAGGTTTAGGGTTAGGGTTCGGGTTAGGGTTTGGATTAGGATTAGGGTTAGGATTAGGGTTAAGGATAGGGTAAGGGTTAGGGCTAGGGTGAGGGATAGGATTGCATTTAGGGTTCGGGTTAGGATTAGGTCTAGGGTTAGGGTTGGGAATAGGATTAGGGTTAGTTTTTGGGATAGGGTTAGTTTAGGGTTAGGTTTTGGGTTAGGGCTCGGATTAGGATTAGGGATAGGGTTAGTGTTAGTGTTAGGATTAGGGTTAGAGATAGTTTTTGGGTTAGGATTAGGGTTAGAGATAAGGTTAGGGTTAACGCTAGGGATAGGGTATGGGATCGGGTTACGGTTATGGTTAGGGATATTTATAGGGTTAGGTTTAGAGGTAAGGGTTAGCGTTATTGTTAGGGTTTGGGTTAAGGATAGGGCTAGGTCAAGATTAATGTTGGAGATAGGGCTTGCGCTAGGGATCAGGTCATATTAGCATTAGGGTTAGGATTATAGTTAGTTTTATCACTAGGTCTAGGGGTAGGCTTAGTGCTGGGGCTATGGCTGTGAATTGGGTCAACATTAGGATTAGGGTTAGGGTTAACATTGCCATGATGCTTGGGTTAGGGTTATGGCTAGAGTCAGGGTTGGTGTTAGGGCTAGGATGAGGAAGAGGGTAAGTGTAAGCTTTCAGGTTCAGCTTAAAGTTGGGGTTAGGGTTAATGATAGGGTTAGGTCTAGGGTTTGGGTTACAGTTAGGGTTAGGTTTACAGATAAGGTCAGGGTTAGGGTTAGGATTAAAATGAGATTTAGGGTTAGGGTTAGGTTTAGGGATAGGAATAGGGTTAGGGTTGGGATTAGAATTAGTGTGAGTGTTAGTGTTAGGGTTAGGGCTAGGGCTAGGTCTAGGGTTAAAGTGAGAGCTAGGGCTAGGACTAGGAATCGGGTTAGGGTGGGGTTTAGGTTTATGGCCCGGTCTAGTTTTAGGTTTAGGGTCTGGGTTGCAGTTAGGATAGGCTCTGTGTTAGTGCTTGGGGTAGGTTTAGGGTTAAATTTGGAGATATGGCTAGCTCTAGGGATCGGGTTAGCATTAGTATTCGGGTTAGGATTAGGATTATGGTTCATGTTATCACTCGGTCTAGGGTTTGGGTTAATGGTGGAGGTATGGCTGGGGATCAGGTCAACTTTAGGATTTGGGTTTGGGTTAACATTGGCATGGCGCGAAAGGGTAAGGGTTAGGGTTAGGGATACGGTTAGTGTTAGGGTTAGGGTTAGGGTTAGGGATAAGGTCAGGGTTAGTTTTAGCGTTAAGGTGAGGTTTAGGGTTACGGTTAGGGTTAGGGTTAGGGTTAGGTTTAGGGTTAGGGTTACATTAATGGATAGAGTTAGGGATTGGGTTAGGGTAAGGGATAGTTTTACCCTCAGGATTAGGGTTAGGGTTAGGTTTAGGTACAGGATTGGGGTTAGGAATAGGGCTAGGGTTAGGGATAGCGTTAGGGTTATGGTTAGGGTTAGCGTTAGGATTCGGGTTAGGGTTAGGTTTAGGTTCAGGTTGAGGTTAGTGTTCGGTTTAGGGTTAGGTTTAGGCAAAGTTTAAGTTTAAGGTTAGGCTTAGAGTTAGCCTTAGGGTTAGGGTTAAGGATAGGGTTGGGGTTAGAGTTAGTGTTTGGATTACATTCATTTAGCGTTAGGAAAAGGGTTAGGGTTAGGTTAGGGTTAGGGTTAGGGTTAGGGTTAGGGTTAGGGTTAGCGTAGGGTTAGGGTTAGGATTAGAGATAGGGATAGTGTTAGGGTTAGTGTTAGAGTTAGGAATTAAGTTAAGGTTAAGGGTAAAGTTCGGGATAGGGTTAGGTATGGGCTTAGCGTTACAGTTAGGATTGGGTTAGGTTTAGGGTTAGGATCCTTGTTAGGGTTAGGGTCAGGATTCGGTATCAGGATAGGGTTTGTGTTCGGGTTAGGCTTAGAGTTAGGGATAGTGTTAGTGTTAAGGTTAGGTTTAGGGTTAGGTTTTGAGTTAGGGTCAGTGTAAGGGGCAGAGTTAGGGTTAGGGATAGGTTTAATCATAGGGTTAGGGGCATGGATAGGGTTATACTTAGGGTTTGAGTTAGGGTTAAGGTTAGCCTTAGGGGCAGGATTTGGGTTACGGATAAATTTAGGGTTAGGATTAGTGTTAGGGATATGGACGGGGTTAAGGTGAGTGTTAGAGTTAGGGTTAGGGTAAGGCTGAGGGTTAAGGTTATGGTTAGGGCTTGGTTAGGGTTAGTGTTAGGGACAGGGTGAGGGGGTGGATTAGGGTTAGGTTTACCAATTGGGATAGGGATAGGGTTAGGTTTCGTGTTTGAATTAGGGTTAGGTTTAGAATTAGGATTTGGGTTAGTGTTTGGGATAGGGTTAGGGATGGGGTTAGGGTTAGGTTTAGGGAAAGGGTGAGGATAAGGATTCGGGTTAGGTGTAGGTTTTGGTTAAGGGTTAGTTATCGGCTTAGCGTTAGGGTTAGGATTGGGTTAGGTTTAGGGTTAGGGTTAAAGCTACGGATAGAGTTAGGGTTAGGTTAGGATTAAAGGTCGGATTAGGTTTGGGTTTAAGGATTGGGATAGGGATATAGTTAGTTCAGCATTTCAATTTGGGTTAGGTTTGGGGTTAGGATTTGGATTAATGTTAGGGTTAGGGATAGGGAAAGGGTTAGTTTTATTTTAGGGATAGGTTTAGGCTAAGATTTAGGGATAGGTGAAGGCTAAGGGTTAGGATTAGTGGTAGGGTTTGGGTTAACGTTAGGCATGGGTTTAGCGTTAGGATTAGGGTTGAGTTAGGGTTTGAGTTATGGATAGAGTTAGGGTTAAGGTTCGAGTTATTGTTAGGGTTAGGTACTGGGTTAGGGTTAGGAACAGTGTTCTGGTTAGGTTAGGGTTAGGTTGAAGGTTCGGTTTAGGGTTACGTTTGGGGTTAGAGTTGGGGATAGGTTTATTCATAAGGTTAGGGTTAGCGATAGGGTTGTAGTTAGGGTTCGAGTTAGGGTTAGGGTTAGTGTTCGGGAAAAGGTTAGGGTGAGAGTTAGGGTGAAGGTTAGTGTTAGGGTGAAGGTTAGTGTTAGGGTTATGGTTAGTGTTATGGACAGAGTTAGGATTAGTGTTATGGTTAGTGTTAGGGACAGAGCTATGTTTGGGGATAGGTTTATGGGCAGGGTTAGGGTTAGGGATAGGGTTACAGTAAGGCTTGGGTTTAGGGTTAGGGTTAGGAACAGGGTTAGGGTTAGGGCTAGTGTTAGGGACAGGGTTAGGGTTAGGGTTTAAGGATTGGGATAGGGATAGAGTTAGGCTTAGCGCTTGAATTAGGGTGAGGTTTAGGATTTAGGCTAGTGTTAGGGAGAGAGTTAGGGATAGGGATAGGATTAGGTTTAGGGATAGGGTGAAGGTAGCGGTTAGGCTTTGTTGTAGGTTTCAGGTTAGGGTTAGTTATGGGTTTAGCGTTAGGGTTAGGATTGGGTAGATTTCGGGTTCGGGTTAGGGTTAGGGTCAGGTTAGGGTTAGGGACAGGGTTAGGGTTAGGCTGAGGGTTTGGGTGAGGATTAAGTTTAAGGTTAGGGTTAGTATTAGGGGCAGAGTTAGGGTTAGGAATTGGGATAAGGATAGGGTTAGTGTTAGTGTCAGTGTTCGGGTTAGGTTTAATTATAGGTTGAGGCTAAGAGTTAGGGTTAGTGGTAGAGTTAGGGTTAGGGTTAGGGATAGAGTTATAATTAGGCTTAAGGTTAGGGTTAGTATTAGGGACCGGATTTGGGTTAGGGATAGGGTTAGGGATAGGGGCGGTGTTAGGGCTAGGGATAGTTTTAGGGTTATGGTGAGCATTAGGCCTAGGCATTGGGTTAGGGTAAGGGTAGTGTTAGGTAAGGTAGGGTTAGGGTTACGGTAAGGTTTAGGATATCGGTTGGTGTTAGGGATATGGTTAGGGCTAGGGACGGGGTGAGGGTGAGTGTTTGGGTTAGGGTTGGGTTAGGGGACAGGATAAGGGTTAAGGTTAGGGGTCAGATTAGGGTTAGGTTTAAGGATTAGGATAGAGATAGAGTTAGATTTACATTTGAATTTGGGTTAGGTTTAGGGTTAGGTGTTGGGTTTGTGTTAGGGATAGGATTAGGGATAGGGCTAGGGTTTAGGTGAGTATTAGGGTTAGGGTTACGGTAAGGGCGAGGGTTAGGGTTAGTGTTAGGGACAGGGTTAGGGTGAATGTTAATGTGTAAGGGACAGGATTAGGGTTAAGGTTAGGGGTCAGATTAGCGTTAGGTTTAAGGATTGGGATAGTGATAGAGTTAGGTTTAGTGTTTGAATTAGGGTTAAGTTTAGGGTTAGTGTAAGGGATAGGGTAGGGGATAAGGTTAGGGTTAGATTTAGGGATAGGATGAGGCTAAGGGTTCGGTTTAGGTGTAGGTTTTGGGTTCGGGTTAGTTATGGTCTTAGTTTTAGGTTAGGATTGAATTAGGTTAAGTGTTAGGATTAGGGTTAGGTTTAGGGTTAGGGTTAGGGGCAGGGTTAGGGTTAGGGACAAGGTGCGGGTTAGGCTTAGAGTTTTGGTGAGAGTTAGGTTTAGGATTAGGGTTAGTATTAGGGACATAGTTAGGGTGAGAGATAGGTTTGTTCATAGGGTTCGGGTTAGGAATAGAGTATACTTAGGGCTCGAGTTAGGTTCAGGTTTAGTGTTAGGGACAGGGTTAGGGTTACAGACAGGGTTAGGGATAGGGTTAGGGTAAGGGATTAGGTTAGGGATTGGGACAGGGTTAGGTTGAGGGTTAAGGTTAGGGGTTGGGTTAGGGTTGGGTTTAAGGATTGGGATAGACAGAGAGTTAGTTTAGCATTTGAATCGGGGTTAGGTTTTAGGGTTAGGATTTGGATTAATGTTAGGGTTAAGGTTAAGGATAGGGTTAGGGTTAGTGTAATGGATAGTGTTAGAGTTAAGGCTTGGGTTAGGGTCAGGGTTAGGGTTAGTGACAGGGCTCAGGTTAGACTTAGGGTTAGGGTGAGGGTGAGGGTTAGATTTAGGGTTAGGGTTAGGGTGAGGGTTTGATTTAGGGTTAGGTTTGGGGTTAAGGTTAGTGTTAGGGACAGAGTTAGGGTTAAGGTTAGGTTTATTCATAGGGTTAATGTAAGGGATAGTATTATAGTTAGGGTTCGAGTTAGAATTAAGGTTAGCATTAGTGGCAGGGTTAGGGTGAGAGTTAGGGTGAGGGTTAGTGTTAGGGTTAGGGTTAGGGTTTGTGTTAGGGATAGAGTTAGGGTTAGGGTTAGGGTTAGGGTTAGGGTTAGGGTTAGGGTTAGTGTAAGGGACAGGATTTGGGTTCGGGATAGAGTTAGGGATAGGGGCAGGGTTAGGGTTAGAGGTAGGCTTAGGGTTAGGGACAGGGTTACCAATAGTTACAGGGTTAGGATCAGTATATGGTTAGGGTTGGGTTAGGGTTAGGGTTAGCCTTAGGGTTCAGATTTGGGTGAGGGTTAAGGTTAGGGTTAGGATTTGGGTTAGGGTTAGGGTGAGGGTTTTGTATAGAATTTGGTTTAGAGTTAGGGTTAGTGTGAGGGTCAGAGTTAGGGTTAGGGATAGGGTTAGTCATAGGGTTAGGGCTAGGGATGGGGTTGTTCTTCGGGTTCGAGTTAGGGTTAGGGTTAGTCTTAGTGACAGGATTAGGGTTACGGGTAAAGTTAGGGATAGGGTTATGTGTAGGGATAGTGTTAGGGGTAGGGTTAGGTATAGGGACAGTGTTAAGGTGAGTGTTAGGGTTAGGCTTAGGGTAAGGGTGAGGGTTAGGGTTAAGGTTAGGGTTGGGGTTAGTGTTAGGGACAGGTTTAGAGTTCGGTTTAAGGTTTGGGATAGGGATAGAGTTAGGTTTAGTGTTTGAAATAGAGCCATAGAGTTATAGAGATGTACTGCATGGAAACAGACCCTTCGGTCCAACCTGTCCATGCTGACCAGATATACAACCCAATCTAGTCCCACCTGCCAGCACCCGGCCCATATCCCTCCAAACCTTCCTATTCACATACCCATCCAAATGCCTTTTAAATGTTGCAATTGTACCAGCCTCCACCACTTCCTCTGGCAGCTCATTCCATACACACACCACCCTCTGTGTTAAAAAGTTGCCCCTTCGGTCTCTTTTATTTCTTTCCTCTCTCACTCTAAACCTATGCCCTCTAGTTCTGAACTCCCCAACCCCAGGGAAAAGACTTTGTCTATTTACCCTATCCATGCCCCTCATAATTTTGTAAACCTCTATGAGGTCACCCCTCAGCCTCCGACGCTCCAGGGAAAACAGCCCCAGCCTATTCAGCCTCTCCCTGTAGCTCAAATCCTCCAACCCTCGCAACATCCTTGTAAATCTTTTCTGAACCCTTTCAAGTTTCACAACATCTTTCCGATAGGAAGGAGACCAGAATTGCATGCAATATTCCAACAGTGGCCTAACCAATGTCCTGTACAGCTGCAACATGACCTCCCAACTCCTGTACTCAATACTCTGACCAATAAAGGAAAGCATACCAAACGCCTTCTTAACTATCCTATCTACCTGTGACTCCACTTTCAAGGAGCTATGAACCTGCACTCCAAGGTCTCTTTGTTCAGCAACACTCCCTAGGACCTTATCATTAAGTGTATAAGTCCTGCTAAGATTTGTTTTCCCAAAATGCAGCACCTCGCATTTATCTGAATTAAACTCCATCTGCCACTTCTCAGCCCATTGGCCCATCTGGTCCAGACCCTGTTGTAATCTGAGGTAACTCTCTTCGCTGTCCACTACACCTCCAATTTTGGTGTCATCTGCAAACTTACTAACTGTACCTCTTATGCTCGCATCCAAATCATTTATGTAAATGACAAAAAGTAGAGGACCCAGCACTGATCCTTGTGGCACTCCACTGGTCACAGGCCTCCAGTCTGAAAAACAACCCTCCACCACCACCCTCTGTCTTCTACCTTTGAGCCAGTTCTGTATCCAAATGGTTAGTTCTCCCTGTATTCCATGAGATCTAACCTTGCTAATCAGTCTCCCATGGGGAACCTCGTCAAACGCATTCCTGAAGTCCATATAGATCACATCTATCGCTCTGCCCTCATCAATCTTCTGGCTAGGTTTAGTGTAAGGATTTGAGTTAGTGTTAGGGATAGGGTTAGGGATAGGATTAGGGTTAGATTTAGGGATAGGGTGAGGGTAAGGGTTAAGGTTAGGTGTAGGTTTCTGGTTAGGGCTAGTTATGGGCTGAGCGTTAGGGTTAGGATTGGGTTAGGTTTAGGGTTAAGGTTTGGGTTATTGTTAGGGTTAGGGACAGTGAGCGGCTTAGGCTTAAGGTTTGGGTGAGAGTTAGGTTTAGGGTCAGGGTTAGTGTTAAGGACAGAGTTAGGATTAGAGATAGGTTTATTCATAGGGTTAGGGGTAGAGTATAGTTAGCGTTCGAATTAGAGTTAAGTTTAGTGTTCAGGACAGGGTTTGGGGTAGGTTTAGGGTTGGGGTTAGTGTTACAGACAGTATTAGGGTTAGAGGTCAGGTTAGGGTTGGGTTTAAGGATTGGGATAGTTTAGCATTTGAATTAGGGTTAAGATTTGGATTAGTGTTAGGGTTAGATATAGGAATAGGGTTAGTGTTAGGGTTAGGTTGAAGCTAAGAGTTAGGGTTAGTGGTAGGGTTTGGGTTAAGTTAGGTATGGGCTTAGCGATAGGGTTAGTATTGGTTTAGGGTTAGAGTTATGGATAGTGTTAGGGTTAAGGTTTGGATTAGGGACAGAGTTAGTGTTAGGGACAGGTTTATTCATAGGGTTAGGGTTAGCGATAGGGTTGTAGTTAGGGTTTGAGTCAAGGTTAAGGTTAGTGTGAGGGACTGGGTTAGGGTTAGTTTAGACTAGCTTAGGTTCTGTACAGTATAGAAACGGCCCTTCAGCTCAACCGGTCCACATCGACCCTCCGAAGAGTAACCCACTCACATCCCTTTCCCTCCAACTAATGCACCTATCAGGGTCGATTCACCTGTACTGTGGTAGGAAACCGGAGCACCCGGAGGAAACCCACACAGACACAGGAAGAATGTGCAAGCTCCACACAGTCAGTCGCCTGAGGCTGAAATTGAACCCGAGTCTCTGGTGCTGTGAGGCAGCAGTGCTAACCACTGTGCCACCGTGTCACTCAGTGTTAGGGACAGAGTTAGAATTAGGGTTAGGGACAGAGTTACGTTTGGGGATATGTTTATGGACAGGGTTAGGGTCAGGGTTAGGGTTATAGTTAGGCTTAGGATTAGGGTTAGGGTTAGTGTTAGGGACAGGATTTGGGGTAAGGATAGGGTTAGGGAGAGAGGCAGGGTTAGGGTTAGGGATAGATTTAGTGTTAGGGATGGGGTTACCGTTAGGGACAGGGTTAGATTTAGGGACAGGCTTAGGGTTGGGTTAGGGTTAGGGTTAGGGATAGGTTTAGGGTTAGGTTTAAGGATAGGTGAAGGCTAAGAGTTAGGATTAGTGGTAGGTTTTGGGTTAGGGTTAGGTATGTGCTTAGCGTTAGGGTTATGATTGGGTTAGGTTTAGGGTTAGGGTTAGAGTTAGGGATAGTGTTAGGGTTTGATTTCGGGTTAGGGTTAGTGTTAGGGACAGAGTCAGAGTTAGAGATAGGTTTTTTTCGTAGGGTTAGGGTTACGGATAGAATATACTTAGGGTTCGAGTTAGGGTTAGGGTAGTGTTAGGGACAGGGTTAGGATTATGGATAGGTTTATTCATAGGATTAGGGTTAGGGCTAGGGTTAATGCTAGGGTTTGGGTTACGGTCAGGGTTTGGGTTAAGGGTAGGGATAGGGTTAGGTTGGGGGTATGGTTGGTGTTAGGTTTAGGACTCGGGCTAAGGATTGGGATATGGATAGAGTTAAGGATAGGTCTAGGGTATGGGTTAGTGTTAGGATTAAGATTAAGGCTAGGTATAGGTTCTGCGTTATCGTTAAGTTTTGTGCTAGTTTAAGGCAAAGATTAGGGTTCGGATGAGGGTTAGGGTTAGGGATGGGATTCGGGTTAGGCTTAGTGTTTGGGTTAGGGTTAGGTTTAGGGTTTGGGTTAGGGTCAGGGTTTGTGTTAAGGATAGGGAATCAGGATAGGGTTAGGGTTAGGGTTAGGGTTAGGGACTAGTGTTAGGGTTAGATTTAAGGATAGGGTTAAGGATGGGGATGTGAATAGGGTTAGGGTGAGGGTTTGGGTTAGGATTAGAGTTGGGTTAGGGATAGGGTTAGTTTTAGGGACAGAGTTAGGGTTAGAGATAGGTTTATTCATAGGGTTAGGGTTAGGGATAGCGTATACTTAAGGTTCAAGTTAGGGTTAAGTTTAGTGTTAATGACTGGGCCAGGGTTAGGGCTAGGTTTATTCATAGGGTTAAGGTTAGGGATAGGGTTAAGGTTAGAGATAGGGTTAAGGTTAGGGTTTGGGTCAGGATCAGGGTTTGGGTTAAGGATAGGGATAGGGATTGGGTTAGTTTTAGGTTGGGGGTACGGTTAGGGTTAGGTTTAGGTTTAGGGTTAAGGATCGGGACATGAATAGGGCTGGGGTTAGGGTTTGGATTAGGGTTAGGGTTAGGATTAGGGATAGGTGAAAGCTAAGGGTTAGGATTAGTGATAGGGTTCGGGTTAGGGTTAGGTATGGGCTTAGAGTTAGGGTTAGGATTGGGTTAGGTTTAGGGGTAGGGTTAGAGTTAGGGATAGTGCTAGGGTTAGATTTAGGGTTAGGGTTGGTGTTTGGGACAGGATTAGCGTTAGGGACAGGGTTAGGGTTAGGGTTAGGCTTAGGGTTTGTGTGAGGGTTAATTTTAGGATTCGTGTTCGGGACAGAGTCAGAGTTAGAGATAGGTTTATTCATAGGGTTTGGGTTACGGATAGAGTATACTTAGTGTTCGAGTTAGAGTTAAGTTTAGTGTTAGGGACAGGGTTAGGGTGAGGGATAGGTTTATTCATCCGGTTAGGGTTAGGGGTAGGGTTAAGGTTTAGGTTTGGGTTAGGGTCAGCGGTTGTTAAGAATAGGGATAGGGATGGGGTTAGGGATAGGTTTAGGGTTTTGGTTAGCGCTAGGATTAGGGTTAGGGTTAGGTATAGGTTCAGCGTTATCGTTAAGTTTTGTGCTCAGTTTAGGCTTAGGTTTAGGCAAAGATTAGGGTTTGGATGAGGGTTAATCGTAGGGTTAGGGTTAGGGTTAGGGATGGGATTCGGGTTAGGCTTCGGGTTTGGGTGCGGGTTAGGTTTAGGGTTAGGATTAATGTTCGGCACAGAGTTAGGGGAAGAGATAGGTTTAGTCATAGGGTTAGGGTTATGGATAGCGTATACTTAGGGTTTGAGTTAGGTTAAGTTTAGTGTTAGTGACAGGGTTAGGGTGAGGGATAGGTTTATTCATCGGGTTAGGGTTAGGGATAGGGTTAAGTTTAGGTTTAGGTTAGGGTCAGGGGTTGGGTTAAGGGTGGGGATAGGGATGGGGTTAGGGTTAGGGGGTATGGTTAGGGTTAGCTTTAAGGCTGGGTTAAGAATCGGGATATGGATAAGGTTAGGGATAGGTTTAGGGTTTTAATTAGTGTTAGGATTAGGGTTATGGTTAGGTATAGGTTCAGCATTAGAGTTGAGTCTTGTGTTCGGTTTAGGTTTAGGTTAAGGCAAAGATTAGGGTTTGGATGAAGGTTAATCTTAGGGTTTGTGTGAGGGTTAGGTTTAGGGTTAGTGTTAGGGACAGAGTCAGAGTTAGAGATAGGTTTTTTTTCATAGGGTTAGGGTTACGGATAGAGTATACTTAGGGTTCGAGTTAGGGTTAAGTTTAGTGTTAGTGACAGGGTTAGGGTGAGGGATAGGTTTATTCATAGGGTAAGGGTCAGGGATAGGGTTAAGGTTAGGGTTTGGGTTAGGGTCAGGGTTTGGGTTAAGGACCGGATATGAATAGGGTTAGGTTGCGGGTTTGGTTCAGGGTTGAGGTTGGGTTGGGGTAGGTTTAGGGTTAGGGTTAGAGTTAGGATTAGGGTTAGTGTTAGGTCTAGGTTCAGCGTTATCGTTAAGTTTTGTGTTCAGTTTAGGGTTAGGTTAAGGCCAAGATTAGGGTTTGGATGTGGGTTAATCGTAGGGTTAGGGTTAGGGATGGGATTCGGGTTAGGCTTCGGGTTTTGGGTGAGGTTAAGGTTTAGGGGTAGGGTTAGTTTTTGGGACAGAGTTAGGATTAGAGATAGGTTTATTCATAGGGTTAGGGTTACAGGTAGAGTAGACGTAGGGTTCGAGTTAAGGTTAAGTTTTGTGTTAAGCACAAGGTTAGGGTTGGGGTAGGTTTATTCGTAGGGTAAGGGTCAGGAATAGTGTTAAGGTTAGGGTTTGGGTTAGGGTTTGGGTTAAGGCTTGGGATATGAATAGGGTTAGGTTGCAGGTTTGGGTCAGGGTTGAGTTGGGTTGGGGTAGGTTTAGGGTTAGGTTTAGAGTTAGGATTAGGGTTAGGGTTAGGTCTAGGTTCAGCGTTATTGTTAAGTTTTGTGTTCAGTTTAGGGTTAGGTTAAGGCCAAGATTAGGGTTCGGATGAGAGTTAATTGTAGGGTTAGGGTTAGGGATGGGACTCGGATTAGGCTTCGGGTTTGGGTGAGGTTAAAGTTTAGGGTTAGGGTTAGTGTTTGGGACAGAGTTAGGGTTAGAGATAGGTTTAATCATATGGTTTGACTAGGTCTAGAGTATACTTAGGTTTCCAGTTAGGGTTAGGGTTAGTGCTAATTGCAGGGTTAGGGATAGGTTAATTCATAGGGTTCGGGTTAGGGATAGGGTTGAGGTTTGGGTTTGGGTTAGGTTTAGGGTTAAGGATAGGGATAGGGTTAGGGTTAGGTTTATGGCTAGGGGTTGGGTTAGGGTTAGGTTTAAGGTTAGAGTTAAGGTTGCGGTTAGGGTCAGGTATAGGTTCAGTGTTATCGTTAAGTTTTGTGCTCAGGTTAGGTTTAGGTTTAGGCAAAAATTAGGGTCCGGATGAGGGTTAATCTTAGGGTTAGTGTTAGGGATGGGATTTGGGTTAGGCTTCGGGTTTGGTTGAGGGTTAGTTTATGGTTAGGGTTAGTTTTAGAGGCAGAGTTAGGGTTAAAGATAGGTTTATTCAGAGGTTTGGGGTTCGAGATAGAGTGTACTTAGGGTTCGAGTTAGGGTTAAGTTTTTTGTTAGTGACAGGGTTAGGGTTAGGGTTAGGGTTAGGTTTATTCATCGGGTTAATGGTTAGGCATAGGGTTTGGGTTAAGAATAGGGATAGGGTTAGGTTTAGGGTTGCGGTACGGTTAGGGTTAGGCTTAGGTTCAGGGTTAAGGATCGGGATATGAATAGGGTTAGGGTGAGGGTTTGGGTTAGGTTTAGGGTTAGGGTTGAGTTAGGGATAGAGTTAGGGTTAGTGTTAGGGTTAGGTTTAGGGTTAGCGTTAGGATTAGGGTTAGGGTTAGGTCTAGGTTCAGCGTTATCGTTAAGTTTTGTGTTCTGTTTATGGTAAGGTTTAGGCAAAGATTAGGGTTCGGATGAGGGTTAATCTTCGGGTTAGGGTTAGGTGTGGGTTTCGGGTTAGGCTTAGGGTTTGGACGAGGGGTAGGTTTAGGGTTAGGGTTAGGATTAGGGATAGGGGTAGGCTTAGAGTTAGGATTAGGTTACGGTTTAAGTTAAGGATAGGTCTAGGGATGGGGTTAGCAATAGGTTTATGGAGAGGGGGTAGGCTTAGGGTTAATTTTATGGTTAAGGTAAAGGATCGGGATGTGGATAGGGTTCGGGTGATGGTTGGGTTAGGATTAGGGTTAGGTATAGGTTCAGCGTCATCGTTAAGGGTAGTATTTGGTTTGGGGTTAGGTTTCAGCAAAGATTAAGGTTAGCCTTAGGTTTAGGGTCAGGGATGGGTTAGGGTTAGAGTTAGTGTTTGGATTAGTGTTCGGTTTCGCATTAGGAAAAGGATTAGGGTTAGGTTTTGGTTAGGATTTGGGTTCGTGTTATGGCTAGGGTTAGAATTAGGGATAATGTTTGGGATAGGGTTGGGTTAGGGTTAGGTTTAAGTATTGGGATAGGGTTTGAGTTAGCTTTAGGGTTTGAATTCGGGTTAGGTTTAGGATTACGATTTGGGTTAGTGTTAGGGATATGGTTAGGGATAGGATTATGGTTAGGTTTAGCGATAGGGTGAGTGTAAGGGTTAGGGTCAGGTGTAGGTTTCGGGTTCGGGTTCGTTCTGGGCTTAGCTTAGGGTTAGGATTGTGTTAGGTTTAGGGTTAGGGTGAGGGTTAGGGTTAGGGGCAGGTTTAGGGTTAGGGACAGGGTGCAGGTTAGGCTTAGGGTTTGGGTGAACGTTAGGTTTAAGGTTAGGGTTAGTATTAGTTATGGTTAGTGTTATCACTAGGTCTAGTGTGTGTGTTAGTGGTGGGGATATGGCTGGGCATCGGGTCAACCTAAGGATTAGGGTTAATGTTAGCATTGGAATAGCGCTAGGGTTAGGGTTCAGGTTAGGGATAGGGTTAGGGATAGGTAATGGTTAGGGCAAGGAATAGGGGCTAGGTTACAGTTAGGGTTATGGTCAGCATGGCGCTAGGTTTAGGGTTGGGTGAGAGTTAAGGTTAGGGATAGATTTGGGTTAGGGATAGGGTTAGGGTTAGGATTTAAGCTAGCGTTAAGGTTAGGGTTAGCTTTCGGATTCGGGCTGGGTTAGGATCAAGGTTAGGGTTAGGGTTAGGAGTAAGGTCAAGGTTCGGGTTAGGGGTAGCATTGTCTTGGCATTAGATTCAGGGTTTAGAGTGAGGGTTAGGATTAGGGATTGGTTGACGGTTAGGGATAGGGTTAGAAAGAGGGTTAGGGTTAGGGTGATGTTCAGGGTTAGGAATATGGTTAGGGTCAGTGATAGGGTTAGTTATAGAGTTAAGATTAGGGTTGGGGTAGGGTGAGGCTTTGAATTAGGGTTAGGGTTAGGGCTAGGGTTAGGGTTGTGGTTAGGGTTGCGTTTGGCCTTGGGGTAAAGTTGGAGATAGTGCATATGCTAACCCTAACCCTAACATTAACTTTATCCCTAATCCTAACCCTAACACAAACACTAATCCTAACCTTATCCCTATCTCTAACCTTAACCCTAATGCTAACATTAAATTAGATTAGATTTCCTACAGTGTGGAAACAGGCCCTTCGGCCCAACAAATCCACACCGACCCATTCCCCTACATTTACCCCTTAACCTAACACTATGGGCAATTTACCTTGGCCAATTCACCTAACCTGCACATTTTTTCTGGACTGTGGGAGGAAACCAGAGCACCCGGAGGAAACCCACACAGACACAGGGAGAATATGCAAACTCCGCACAGAGAGACACCTGAGGCAGGAATTGAACCCGGGTCTCTGGCGCTGTGAGGCAGCAGTGCTAACCACTGTGCCTCCGTGGCACTGTAACCTAACCCTAACCCTAACCATAACCCTAACTTTAATCATAACCCCAACCCTAACCCTATCCAAAAACCTATCTCTAATCCTAATTCCGTCCCTAACACTAACCCTAACCCTAACAAGATTCTCTAACCCTAGCTTTAACCATAACCCGAATCCTAACCATTATCTTATCCCTAACGTTAAACCTAATACTAAACCAAAACCAAAGCCTATCCCTAAACCTAACCCTAACCCTCACCCAAATCCTAATCCTAATACTAACCTTAACTTTAATCCTAATCCTAACCCAAACTCTAACCGTAATCCTTACCCTAATCCAAACCCTAACCTGAACGCAAACCGTTAACCCAAACCCTAACCCTAACCCTAACCCTATCACTAACCCTAACCCTAACCCTATCCATATGGCCTTATCCAAATCCTAACACTATTGCTACCCTTAACCCTAAACCAAACTCTGACCCGAACCTCAACTCTAACCCTAACCTTAACCCGACCATGATCCCTAATCCTAGCCCTAACCCTAACCTTAGCCCTAACCCTAACCCTGACCAAAACCTTAACCCAAAGCCCTAGCTCTTACCATTACCTATAACCTAACCCCAACACCAGCCCTATCTCTAACCCTACCCTAAACAGTAACCTTAAACATTAACCGTAAACATAGCTCTGAACCTTAACCATAAACCAGGCCCTGACCCAAATTCTAGACCAAACTTTAGGTTAGGGGATGTGGTTTGGGATAGGGTTAGGGTAAGGATTAGTGTTCGTGTTCGGATTAGGGTTAGCGATAGGTTTAGGATTAGGTTTACGGTTGCAGTTAGGGTAGGGTTTGGATTAGTGTTTGGACAAGGTCTTGGGTTAACGTTGAAGATAGGACTAGCACAAGGGATTGGGTCAGCATTAGCGTTATGGTTAGGGTAATGATTAGTATTATCACTCGGTTTAAGGTTAGAGTTAGTGGTGGGGCTATGGCTGGTGATCGGGTCAATGTTAGGATTAGGATTAAGGATCGGGATATAGTTATGGTTAGGGTGAGGGAATGGGTTAGGGTTCAATTCCCGCCTCAGGCGACTGACTGTGTGGAGTTTGCACGTTCTCCCTGTGTCTGCGTGGGTTTCCTCCGGGTGCTCCGGTTTCCTCCCACAGTCCAAAGATGTGCAGGTCAGGTGAATTGGCCATGCTAAATTGCCCGTAGTGTTCGGTAAGGGGTAAATGTAGGGGTATGGGTGGGTTGCGCTTCGGCGGGGCGGTGTGGACTTGTTGGGCCGAAGGGCCTGTTTCCACACTGTAAGTAATCTAATCTAATCTAGTGTTGGGTTAGGGATTGGGTTAGGGTTAGTGTTACGTTTAGGGTTAAGGTATAGGTTCAGCGTTATCGTTAACCTTAGTGTTCTGTATCAGGTTAGGTTTAGGCAAAGATTACGGTTAGGATTAGGGTTAGCCTTAAGGTTAGAGTTAGGGATGGGGTTAGTGTTTGTATTAGTGCTCAGTTTAGTGTAAGGAAAAGGGTTAGGGTTAGGTTTAGGTTAGGATTTGGATTAGTGTTAGGGTTAGAGTTAGGATTAGGGATAGTGTTTGGGGTAGGGTTGGGTTAGGGTTAGATTTAGAATTAAGAATAGGATTAGGGTAAGGGTTAGGGTGAGGGGTCAGGTTAGGGTTAGGTTTAAGTATTGGGATAGGGATAGAGTTAGGTTTAGTATTTGAATTAGGGTTAGGTTTAGGGTTAGGATTTGGGTTTGTGTTAGGATTAGGTTCGGGGTAGAGTTACGGTTCGGGTTAGGTTTAGATTTTGTATTCGGATTAGGGTTGTGCTTAAGGTTGAAGGATAAGGTTAGTGTTAGGATTAGGGTTAGGGCTAAGACTAGAGTTAGATTTAGGGTCAGGTTTATGTTTAGTCATGGCTAGAGTAACGTTCAGGTCAGGGTTGGTGTTAGTGTTAGGGTTAAGGGTAATGTTAGGGTGACTATTCAGGTTAGGGCTGGAGTTAAGGTTACTTCTCAGGTTAGGGGTTAGCATTCGACTTTGGGTTTGCCGTAGTGTTAGGGTTAGGGGTTAGGCTATTGTTACGTTTTGGTCTAGAATTAGGGTTAGGGCTTGGTTATGGGTAGGTTTAGTGCTATGTTAGAGTTGCTGTTTAGGGTAGGGTCAGAGATCGAGCTAATGCTAGAGTTAAGTTGTGGGTTATGGTAAGGGTTAGGGCTTGGGTTACGGCTTTGGCTAGGGCTAGGTTCAGGTTAGATTTAGGGTGAGAGGGGAAAGCTATAAAACAGACGGGGCAACTTTCACACAGAGGGTAGTACGGGTATGGAATGAGCTGCCAGAGTATGTGGTGGAGGCTGGTACAATTGCAACATTTAAGAGGCATTTGGATGGGTATATGAATAGGAAGGGTTTGGAGGGATATGGGCCGGGTGCTGGCGGGTGGGACTAGATTTGGTTGGGATATCTGGTCGGCATGGACTGGTTGGACCGAAAGGTCTGTTTCCATGCTGTACATCTCTATGACTCTACCCTCTTATTTATCTCTCAGCCCCCTTCACCTTCCACAGTCCTGAAGGGCTTATGCTCGAAATGTTGAATCCCCTGCTCCTCTGGTGCTGCCTGACCTACTGTGCTTTTCCAGCGCTACACTTTTAAACTCAGATCTCCAGCCCTCAGTTTCTCTTAAAAGGCTTAACTGTGCATTTAAAAAAAACTGGGATGCACAGCTTGAATTCCTTATCACACAGAAATGTATTTCCAACTGAAATTACATGTACAACATAATTCAATTAGAAGGCTATTGGTAAACTTGCAGTCAGTCATGGAAGAGTTATAGCTGCAAGAAAGTAAATTATCTTGAACTTTCAATGACAGAATGCATACATATTCATAAAACTTTTCATGTCAAGACTTTCCTGTTAAGTGACATCTTCCAGCTGCCTACACTCATTGACACCATTAGGATTTCACCTCTTTCCAATAAACCCTCTCTCCTGCTCGTGTTAAAGTTTGATCCAGAGCCAGGGCAAGGGATCGGGTCAGCGTTAGGGTTAGGGTGAAGGTTAGGTTTATGGCTCGGTCTGGGGTTAGGGTTACGATCACTGTTAGGGTAGGTTTTGGATGAGTGTTTGGGCTAGATCTAGGATTAAAGTTGGAGATAAGGCTCGTGCGCTGGATTGGGTCAACATTAGTGTTAGGGTTAGAGTTATGGTTAGTGTTATCACTAGGTCTAGGGTGAGGGTTAGTGGTGGGGATATGGCTGCGGATCGAGTCATCCTAAGGATTAGGGTTAATGTTAGCATTGGACTGGTGCCAGGGTAGGGTTCAGGTTAGGGTTTGGGTTCGGATTAGGGTTAGAGTTACGGATAGGGTTAGAGTTAGGGTAATGGTTGGGGCAAGGAATAAGGGCTAGGTTAGGGTTCGGGTTAGGGTGAGGGTTAGGTTACAGTTACAGTTAGGGTAGGGTTTGGATTAGTGTTTGGGCGAGGTCTTGGGTTAACGTTGGAGATAGGACTAGCACTAGGGCTAGGGTCAGCATTAGAATTATGGTTAGGGTTAGGGTTATGGCTCGTGTTATCACTCGGTTTAGGGTTAGGGTTAGTGGCTGGTGATCGGGTCAGCATTAGGATTAGGTTTAAGGATCAGGATATAGATAGGGTTAGGGTGAGGGTTTGGGTTAGGGTTAGGGTTGGATTAGGGATTGGGTTAAGGTTAGGATTAGGGTTAGGTTTAGGTTCAGCGTTATCGATAAGCTTAGTGTTCGGGTTGGGGCCAGCCATAGCCCCACTGCTAACTCTAATCCTAGACCTACTTATAACACTAACAATGACCCTAACCCAAACCTTAATGCTGATCCGATCCCTAGCACAAGCCCTATCTCCAACTTTAATCTTAGACCTAGCACAAACACTAACCCAAACCCTACCCTAACTGCAACCGAACCCTAACCCTAACCCTATCCATATCTTTAACCCAAACCGTAAACTAAACCTACCATAACCCTAACCCTAACCTCGAACCTAAATCTCTCCCAAACCCTAACCCTATCCATACCTCTAATCCAAACCCGAACACTAACCCTAACCCTTAACCCTAACCCATTCCCTAACCCTCAGCTGAACCCTAACCCTAACCCTAAACTGAACCTTAACCCGAACCCCAACCCTATCAGTAAACCTAACCCTAACTCTAACCCTAACCCTAACCTAAACCTAACCCTAACACTAACGCTAAACTGAAAACTATCCCTTACCCTCATGCTAGCTCTAATTCTATCCATAAACTATATCCTAACCCTAACCCTAACCCTAACCCTATCACTAACCCTAATTCTAAACTTAACCTTAAGCCTAAACCTCATCTTAACTCTAGCCCTAACCCTGACCTTATCCCTAACCCTAATCCTAACTGTAACCAAAAGCCTAACCCTAACCCTAACCCTAACTCTATCCATATCTCTAACCCAAACCCTAACACTATCCCAATCCCTAACCCTAAACTAAACTCTAACCCTAAACCTATCCATAACCCTAACCCTAACCCTTACCCCAACCCTAACCCTATCCATATCTCTAACCCAAACCCTAACACTATCCCAATCCCTAACCCTAAACTAAACTCTAACCCTAACCCTATCCATAACCCTAACACAATCCTAATCCTAAACAAAACTCTAACTTTAAGCCTTCGCAAACACTAACACTAACCCTAACCCTAGCCCTAAGGCTCTAATTTCATCCCTAAACTTAATCCTAACACTAAAACTAATCCGAACCCTAAACCCAACCCTAAGGCTAACACAAACCCGAACCTGAACACTCATCCTATCCCTAACCCTAACCATAAACCTAACACTATCCCTAACCCTAACCCTAAACCTAACTCTATCCCTAACCCTATCCATATCCATATCCATATCCTTAACCCTAACTGTCACCTTAACCTGAACGCTAACCCTAACCTGAACTCTACCCTAACCCTAACTTTAACCTCAATCCGAACCTGAACCCTAACCCTAACGCTAACCTAACCCTAAACTTCACCATAACCCTAACCCTGACCCTATCACTAACTCTGACCCTAAACCTAGACCTAGTTATAACACTAACCATAACCCTAATCCAAACACTAATGCTGACCCGATCCCTAGCACTAATCCTAGACATAGCCACAAACCTAATTCTCACCCTAATCCTAACGTTGACCTGATCCCTAGCCCTTGCCCAAGCTCTAACTTTAACCCTAGCCCTAACCCTAGCCGTAACCCTAAACCTAACCCTAAGGCTAACACAAACCCTAATGGTTAGGGATCGGGTCAGCGTGAGGGTTAAGGTGAGGTTTAGGTTTGTGGTTCGGTCTAGGGTTAGGTTTATAGTTACGGTTGCAGTTAGGGCAGGGTTTGGGTTAGTGTTTGGGCTGGGGCTAGTGATCAGGTCAGTATGACGTTTAGGGTTAGGGTTATCGTTAGTGTTATCACTAGGTCTAGGGTTAGGGTTAATCTTGGGGCTATAGCTGGTGATCGGATCAACGTGATGATTAGTGTTAGGGTTAGCGTTGACATGGCGCTCAGGTTAGCGTTAGGGTTAGGGTAAGGGCTCAGAATTGGGTTAGGTTTCGGGATAGAGATAGGGTTAGGGTTAGAATTGGAGTTAGGGATAGGTTTCGGGTTAAGGTTAGGATTAGGGCTAGGGATAGGGTTAGGGTTAGGGCTCGGGTTCAGGTAATGGTTAGTTTTAAGGATAGGGTTATGGTTAGGATTAAGGTTATTAATATGGTTAGGATTAGGGTTAGAGATAGGGTTCAGGTTAGGTTTAGGGGTAGGGTTAGGGTTAGGGTTAGGATTAGCGTAGGGGATAGGTTTAAGGATAGGGTTAGGGTAGGGCTAGGTCGAGGGTTAGATGGAGACTTTGGGTTTGCTGTAGTGTTAAGGTTAGTGGGGAGGCTATTGTTAAGTTTTGGACTAGAATTAGGGTCAGGGCCTGGTTTACGATTAGGCTTAGAGCTATGTTTCTGTTTAGGGTAGGGTGAGGGTTAGGGTTAAGGTTAGGATCTGGGGTAGAGATAAGGTTAAGGTTAGTGGCAGGGTTAGGGTTAACGTTAGTGTCAGGGTTAGGCCTAGGTCTTGGGTTAAGGATAGAGCTAGGGCTACGGATCTGGTCAGCATTAATGTTAGGATTAGGGTTAGGGTTAGGGTTAGGTTTATGGCTCGGTCTAGGGTTAGGTTTAGGGTTACAGTTGCACTTTGGGTAGGGTTTGGGTTAGAGTTTGGGCGAGGTCCAGGGTTAAAGTTGGAGATAGGGCCAGTGCTTCGTTTAAAGGTAGGTTTCGGGCTATGGTTAGGATTACTGTTTAGGGTGGGGTTAGAGATAGAGCTGGTGTTAGGGTTAGGTTATGGGTAATGGTGAGACCTTGGGCTTAGGTTCAGGTTTTGGCTAGGGTTAGGGTTAGGGTTAGGTTCAGGATTAGTGTTAATTTAGGATTTGGGTTAGGAATAAGGTTAGGTATAGGGTGAGGGATAGGGTTAGGGTGAGTTGTCCTGTTAGGGATAGGGTTACGGTTAGTGTTAGGTATAGTGTTCAGATCAAAGTTAGGGTTCAGGTTAGGGTAATGGTTAGGTCTTAGGAATACAATCAGAGTTAAGGTTAGGGTTAAGTTGAGGGTTAGGGTTAAGGATATGGATATGGATAGGGTTAGGTGTAGGGTTAGGTTAGGGTTAGTGTTAGGGTTAAGGTGAGGGTTCGGGTTAAGGATATGGATAGGGTTAGGGTAGGGTTATGGTTAGGGTTAGAGTGATGGTTGCGATAGGGTTACAGTTAGGGTTACAGTTACAGTTGTGATAGGGTTAGGGTTAAGGTTACAGTTGCGATAGGGTTAAGGTTAGGGTTACGGTTGCGATAGGGTCAGTGTAACGGTTGCGATAGGGATAGCGTAAGGATTGCGGTTAGGGTTGCGTTTGGACTAGGACTTGGATTAAAGTTGAAGATAGTGCAAATGCTAACCCTATTCCTTAACCTAACATTAACTCGATCCCTAACCCAAACTTGAACCCCAACTCTAACCCTATCCCTATCCCTAACCTTATCCTCATGCTAAGCAAACCCTAACCCTCACCCTAACCTTATCCCTAATTCTAATCCTAACCTTAACCCTAAACCAATCCCTAACCCTAACTTTAGCCCTAACTCCATCCCTAACACTAACCCTAACCCTGAGAAGATTCCCTAACCCTTACCTTAACTCTAACCCAAACCCTAACTATAACCTTATCCCTAATGCTAAAACTAATCCTAACCCAAAACCAAAGCATATCCCGGAATCCTAACCTGAACCCTCACCCGAATCCTAATCCTAACCCTAACCATAACCCTAACCTTAACCCTATCGCAACCGTAACCCTAAACTTAACCCTAACCCTAACCCTACCCTAACCTGAACCCTACACCTAACCCTTAACCCTATCCTTAACCCTATCTATATCCATATCATTAACCCGAACCCTCACCTTAATCCTAACCCTAACCCTAACCCAACCCTGACCCTATTCCTAACCCTATCCATATCCATATACTCAAACCTAAGCCTCACCTTAACCCAAACCCTTACCCTAACCCTAACCCTCACCTTAACCCTAACCCTCACCCTAACCCTAAACTTAACCCTGACCGTATTCCTAAAACCTAATCATAACCATAGCCTGAACTCTAACTTTGATCATAACCCTAACCCTAACCCTTACCGTATCCCTAACAGGACAACTCACCCTAACCCTATCCCTCACCCTATGCTTAACCCTATGTTTTGTGGTAAGCATAAATTCTACAAGAGAGATGGTTTGCACCTTAATAGGTTAGGGACCAGCATTCTGGCAGGCAGGTTTTGTACTGCTGCACTGCTACATTTAAACTAAGTAGTGGGGGGGAGGGGACAAACTGGAAGATTAAAAAGGAAATTGAAGGGAAAGTTAGAACAAGAGAAGTCAAGAAAGACAACTGTATCAATGAGGCAGAAAACTCGGAAAGGGATCATGCTGTAAGGTTGAGTGAAATAGGAGTTGATGGGAAGGGTGAGGGCAGTAACAAATTAAAATTACTATGCATGAATGTGCGAAGCATTAGAAATAGATGGATGAGCTTGAGGCTCTTTTGGAAATTGGCAGCTACGATATTGTGGGGATAACTGAGACATGGCTTCAAGTGGACAGGGCTTGGGAAATGAATATTCAAGGCTACACGTGCGATCGTAAGGACAGACTGACGGGCAGAGGGGGTGGGGTGGCCTTGTTGGTAATGGATGATATTCAGTCCCTTGCACAGGGAGACCTAGAATCAGGGGATGTAGAGTCAGTATGGATAGAGCTGAGAAATTCTATGGGTAAAAAGACCCTCATGGGAGTTAACTACAGGCCCCAAACAGTAGTCTGGATGTAGAGTGTAAGTTGAATAAGGAGCTGAAATTGGCCTATCGCAAAGATGTTACTACAGTTGTTATGGGGGATTTCAACATGCAGGTAGACTGGGAGAATCAGGATGGTATTGGACCTCAAGAAAGAGACTTTGTGGAGTGCCTCAGGAGATGGATTCTTAGAACAGCTGGTGCTGGAGCCGACCAGGGAGAAGGCAATTCTGGATCTGGTATTGTGCAACGAACCAGAATTGATCAGGGACCTCGAAGTGAAGGAGCCATTAGGAGGTAGTGACCATAATACAATAAGCTTCAATCTGCAATTTGAAAAGGAGAGGGGACAATCAATAGTGACAATATTTCAGTTGAATAAAGGGAACTATGGAGCTATGAGGAAGGAGGTGGCCAAAGTTCAATGGTGCAATACCTTAGCAGGGATGACAGTGGAGGAACAATGGCAGATATTTCTGTGTATAATGCAGAAGTTGCAGGATCAGTTCATTCCAAAAAGGAAGAAAGATCCCAGGAGGAGGCATGGGTGGCCGTGGCTGACGAGGGAAGTTAAGAAACATATAAAGTCAAAAGAGAAAAAGTATAACATAGCAAAGATAAGTGGGAAGACGGAGGACTGGGAAGCTTTTAAAGAACAACAGAGGATTACTAAGAAGGAAATACGCAGAGAAAAAAATGAGGTACGAAGGTAAACTGGCCAAAAATATAAAGGAGGATAGTAAAAGGTTTTTTAGGTATGTGAAAGGGAAAAAAATGGTAAAGACTAAAATTGGGCCCTTGAAGACAGAAACAGGGGAATATATTATGGAGAACAAAGAAATAGCAGAAGAGTTGAATTGGTACTTCAGATCTGTGTTCACTGGGGAAGACACAAGCAATCTCCCTGAGGTAACAGTGGCTGAAGGACCTGAACTGAAGGGAATTTATATTTGCCAGGAATTGGTGTTGGAGAGACTGTTAGGTCTGAAGGCTGATAAGTCCCCAGGGCCAGATGGTCTGCATCCCAGGGTACTGAAGGTGGTGGCTCGAGAAATCGTGGATGCGTTGGTGATTATTTTCCAGAGTTCGATCGATTCAGGATCAGTTCCTGTGGATTGGAGGGTGGCTAATGTTATACCACTTTTTAAGAAAGGTGGGAGAGAGAAAACAGGAAATTATAGACCAGTTAGTCTGACCTCAGAGGGGGAAAGATGCTGGAGTCTATTATAAAGGATGAAATTACGACACATCCAGATAGTAGTAACAGGATAGGTCAGAGTCAGTATGGATTTCTGAAGGGGAAATCATGCTTGACTAATCTTCTGGAATTTTTTGAGGATGTAACTCTGAAGATGGACGAGGGAGATCCAGTAGATGTAGTGTACCTGGACTTTCAGAAAGCCTTTGATAAAGTCCCACATCGGAGGTTAGTGAGCAAATTAGGGCGCATGGTATTAGGGGCAAAGTACTAACTTGGATTGAAAGCTGGCTGGCTGATAGAAAACAAAGAGTAGTGATAAATGGCTCCATTTCGGAATGGCAGGCAGTGACCAGTGGGGTACCGCAGGGATCAGTGCTGGGACCGCAGCTTTTTACAATATATATTAATGATATAGAAGATGGTATTAGCAATAACATTAGCAAATTTGCTGATGATACTAAGCTGGGTGGCAGGGTGAAATGTGATGAGGATGTTAGGAGATTACAGGGTGACCTGGACAGGTTAGGTGAGTGGTCAGATGCATGGCAGATGCAGTTTAATGTGGATAAATGTATGGTTATCCACTTTGGTGGCAAGAACAGGAAGGCAGACTACTACCTCAATGGAATCAATTTATGTAAAGGGGCAGTACAGAGATATCTGGGTGTTCTTGTACACCAGTCAATGAAGGCAAGCATGCATGTACAGCAGGTAGTGAAGAAGGCTAATAGTGGGCGGCACGGTGGCACAGTGGTTAGCACTGCTGCCTTGCAGCGCCAGAGACCCGGGTTCAATTCCCGCCTCAGGCGACTGACTGTGTGGAGTTTGCACGTTCTCCCCGTGTCTGCGTGGGTTTCCTCCGGGTGCTCCGGTTTCCTCCCACAGTCCAAAGATGTGCAAGTCAGGTGAATTGGCCATTCTAAATTGCCTGTAGTGTTAGGTAAGGGGTAAATGTAGGGGTATTGGTGGGTTGCGCTTCGGCGGGGCGGTGTGGACTTGTTGGGCCAAAGGGCCTGTTTCCACACTGTAAGTAATCTAATCTAATCTAATCTAATCATGCTGACCTTCATAACAAGAGGGATTGAGTATAGAAGCAAAGAGATTCTTCTGCAGCTGTACAGAGCCCTGGTGAGACCACACCTCGAGTACTGAGTGCAGTTCTGGTCTCCAAATTTGAGGAAAGACATTCTGGCTATTGAGGGAGTGCAGCGTAGTTTCACGAGGTCAATTCCTGGAATGGCAGGATTACTTATGTTGAAAGATTGGAGTGACTGGGCTTGTATACCCTTGAGTTTCGAAGGCTGAGAGGGGATCTGAGTGAGACATATAAGATTATTAAACGATTGGACACTCTGGAGGCAGGAAACATGTTTCCGCTGATGGGTGAGTGCCGAACCAGAGGACACAGGTTAAAAATACGGGGTAGACCATTTAGGACAGAGATGAGGAGAAACGTCTTCACCCAGAGAGTGGTGGCTGTGTGGAATGCTCTGCCCCAGAGGGCAGTGGAGGCCCAGTCTCTGGATTCATTTAAGAAAGAGTTGGATAGAGCTCTCAAGGATTGTGGAATCAAGAGTTATGGAGATAAGGCAGGAACAGGATACTGATTAGGAATGACCAACCATGATCATATTGAAAGGTGGTGCAGGCTCGAAGGGCAGAATGGCCTACTCCTGCACCTATTGTCTATTGTCTATTGTCTATTCCTAACCCAAATCCTAAATTAACACTAATTCTGACCCTAACCCTCACCCAAAACCTCACCCTACCCCTAACCCTAACCCTAAGCCTAATCTTAAATCTAAACCTATCCCTATCACTAACGTTAACCATATTCCGAACCCTAAACCTCACCCTAACCCTAAACCTAACCCTATCCCTAACCATCAACCAATTCCTAACCCTAACCCTCACTCTAACCCTGAACCTAGCACCATGACAATGCTACCCCTAACCCTAACCTTGCTCTAGGATGACTCGATCCCCAGCCATATCCCCACCACTAACCCTCACCCTAGACCTAGTGATAACACTAACCATAACTCTAACCCTAACACGAATGCTGACCCAATCCGGCTAACGAGCCTTATCTCCAACTTTAATCCTAGATCTAGCCCAAACACTCACCCAAACCCTACCCTAACAGTGACCGTAACCCTAACCCCAGACCGAGCCATAAACCTAACCTTCACCCTAACCCTAACGCTGACCCGATCCCTAGCCCTGGCTCTGGATCAAACTTTAACAGCAGACCTAACCCTAACCTTAAACCTAACCTAACCCAAGCCTTAACCCTTAACATAACCCACAACTTAACACTAACACTAGCTCCATCTATAACCCTACCCTAAACATAGCTCTAAACCTACCCATAACCAAGCCCTGACCCTAATTCTAGACTGGAGGAGAAAGAGAGGACTGCAGATGATGGAGATCAGAGCTGAAAATGTGTTGCTGGAAAAGCGCAGCAGGTCAGGCAGCATCCAAGGAACAGGAGAACTGACGTTTCGGGCATGAGCCCTTCTTCAGGAATGAGGAGAGTGTGTCCAGCAGGCTAAGATAAAAGGTAGGGAGGAGGGACTTGGGGGAGGGGCATTGGAAATGCGATAGGTGGAAGGAGGTTAAGGTGAGGGTGATAGGCCGGAGTGGGGGTGGGGGCGGAGAGGTCAGGAAGAAGATTGCAGGTTAGGAAGGTGGTGCTGAGTTCGAGGGTTGGGACTGAGACAAGGTGGGGGGAGGGGAAATGAGGAAACTGGAAAAATCTGAGTTCATCCCTTGTGGTTGGAGGGTTCCCAGGCAGAAGATGAGGCGCTCTTCCTCCAACCGTCGTGTTGCCATGGTTTGGCGATGGAGGAGTCCAAGGACCTGCATGTCCTTGGTGGAGTGGGAGGGGGAGTTGAAGTGTTGAGCAACGGGGTGGTTGGGTTGGTTGGTCCGGTTGTCCCAGAGGTGTTCTCTGAACCGTTCTGCAAGTAGGCGGCCTGTCTCCCCAATATAGAACATAGAACATAGAACATAGAACAATACAGCACAGAACAGGCCCTTCGGCCCACGATGTTGTGCCGAACATTTGTCCTAGCTTAAGCACCCATCCATGTACCTATCCAATTGCCACTTAAAGGTCACCAAAGATTCTGACTCTACCACTCCCACAGGCAGCGCATTCCATGCCCCCACCACTCTCTGGGTAAAGAACCCACTCCTGACATCTCCCCTATACCTTCCACCCTTCACCTTAAATTTATGTCCCCTTGTAACACTCTGTTGCACCCGGGGAAAAAGTTTCTGACTGTCTACTCTATCTATTCCTCTGATCATCTTATAAACCTCTATCAAGTCACCCCTCATCCTTCGCCGTTCCAACGAGAAAAGACCTAGCACTCTCAACCTATCCTCGTACGACCTATTCTCCATTCCAGGCAACATCCTGGTAAATCTTCTCTGCACCCTCTCCAAAGCTTTCACATCTTTCCTAAAGTGAGGCAACCAGAACTGCACACAGTACTCCAAATGTGGCCTAACCAAAGTCCTGTACAGTTGCAACATCACTTCACGACTCTTGAATTCAATCCCTCTGCTAATGAACGCTAATACGCCATAGGCCTTCTTACAAGCTCTATCCACCTGAGTGGCAACTTTCAAAGATCTATGAACATAGACCCTAAGATCCCTCTGTTCCTCCACCTCACTAAGAACCCTACCCTTAACCCTGTATTCCGCATTCTTACTTGTCTTTCCAAAATGGACAACCTCACACTTGGCAGGGTTGAACTCCATCTGCCACTCCTCAGCCCAGCTCTGCATCATATCTGAGTCTCTTTGCAGCCTACAACAGCCCTCCTCACTATCCATAACTCCACCAATCTTCGTATCATCTGCAAATTTACTGACCCACCCTTCGACTCCCTCTTCCAAGTCATTAATAAAAATTACAAACAGCAGAGGACCCAGAACTGATCCCTGTGGAACTCCACTTGTAACTGGGCTCCAGGCTGAATATTTGCCAACTACCACCACTCTCTGACTTCGACCGGTTAGCCAGTTTTCGATCCAATTGGCCAAATTTCCCTCTATCCCATGCCTCCTGACTTTCCACATAAGCCTAATATGGGGAACCTTATCAAATGCCTTACTAAAATCCATGTATACTGCATCCACTGCTCTACCCTCATCCACATGCTTGGTCACCTCCTCAAAGAATTCAATAAGACTTGTAAGGCAAGACCTACCCTTCACAAATCCATGCTGGCTGTCCCTAATCAAGCAGTGTCTTTCCAGATACTCATAAATCCTATCCCTCAGTACCCTTTCCATTACTTTGCCTACCACCGAAGTAAGACTAACTGGCCTGTAATTCCCGGGGTTTTCCCTATTCTCTTTTTTGAACAGGGGCACAACATTCACCACTCTCCAGTCCCCTGGTAGAGGAGGCCACATCAGGTGCAGCGGATGCAATAGATGATGTGTGTGGAGGTGCAGGTGAATTTGTGGCGGATATGGAAGGATCCCTTGGGGCCTTGGAGGGAAGTGAGGGGGGAGGTGTGGGCGCAAGTTTTGCATTTCTTGCGGTTGCAGGGGAAGGTGCCGGGAGTGGAGGTTGGGTTGGTGAGGGGTGTGGAGCTGACGAGGGAGTCACGGAGGGAGTCTTTTCGGATCGCTGATAGGGGAGGGGAGGGAAATATATCCTTGGTGGTGGGGTCCGTTTGGAGGTGGCGGAAATGACGGCAGATGATACGATGTATATGGAGGTTGGTGGTAGGTGAGGACCAGTGGGTTTCTGTCCTGGTGGCGGTTGGAGGGGCGGGGCTTAAGGGCAGAGGAGCGGGAAGTGGAAGAGATGCAGTGGAGGGCACCGTCGACCACGTCAGGGGGGACATTGCGGTCCTTGAAGAAGGAGGCCATCTGGGTGGCCACAGCCACTTCCGCCCCCCAGTGACATCACTAACCTAAACAACCACCACGTCGCATGTGTCTCCGCCCCCACGCCGATCTCCGTCACCACGCCTAACCCCGCCCCCATGCCGATCTCCGTCACCACGCCTAACCCCGCCCCCACGCCGATCTCCGTCACCACGCCTAACCCCGCCCCCACACCGATCTCCGTCACCACGCCTAACCCCGCCCCCACGCCGATCTCCATCACCACGCCTAACCCCGCCCCCACGCCGATCTCCGTCACCACGCCTAACCTCGCCCCCACACCGATCTCCGTCACCATGCCTAACCCCGCCCCCACGCCGATCTCCGTCACGACGCCCAACTCCATCCCCACGCCGATCTCCGCCCCCGCCCCCAGGCCTAACCCCGCCCCCACTCCCAGCTCCAGCCCCACACCAGGTCCTAGCTCCCAGCCCTGCCGTGCTTTCACCATCCCTCCAGACCTACCCCTCTCTGAGTATGAAAGATCAGTCCTCAGCAGAGGCCTCACCTTCATTGCCCTACGCTCTCGGATCAACGAGTTCAACACGTGGCCGCCGCCTTCGCCTCCGCGCCTACTTCTTCAACCAAGATTCTCGCCCACCCTCTGACGACCCCTTCTCCCGCCTCCAACACACCCCATCCACCTGGACACCCCGTGCTGGCCTCTTACCCGCCCTCGATCTCTTCATAGCCAACTGTGACATTAACCGCCTCAACTTCTCCACCCCTCTCACCCACTCCAACCTCTCACCCTCGGAACGCGCAGCCCTCCACTCCCTCCGTTGCAACCCCAACCTCACTATCAAACCAGCAGACAAGGGACTCGCGGTAGTAGTTTGGCGCACCGACCTTTATACCGCTGAGGCTAAACGCCAGCTCGCAGACATCTCCTCCTACAGCCCCCTTGACCATGACCCCACCTCCCAACACCAAACCATATCTCCCAGACCATCCATAACCTCATCACCTCAGGGGATCTCCCATCCACCGCCTCTAACCTCATAGTCCCACAACCCCGCACCGCTCGTTTCTACCTCCTGCCCAAAATCCATAAACCTGACTGCCCCGGCCAACCCATTGTCTCAGCCTGTTCCTGCCCCACTGAACTCATCTCTGCATACCTCGACACGGTCCTGTCCCCCTTAGTCCAAGAACTCCCCACTACGTTCGGGACACCACCCACGCCCTCCACCTCCTCCATGATTTTCGCTTCCCTGGTCCCCAATGCCTTATCTTCACCATGGACATCCAGTCCCTGTACACCTCCATCCCCCATCACGAAGCACTCAAAGCCCTCCGCTTCCTCCTTTCCCGCCGTACCAACCAGTACCCTTCCACTGACACCCTCCTTCGATTGACTGAACTGGTACTCACTCTGAACAACTTCTCTTTCCAATCCTCCCACTTCCTCCAAACCAAAGGAGTGGCCATGGGCACCCGCATGGGCCCCAGCTATGCCTGCCTCTTCGTAGGATAGGTGGAACAGTCCATCTTCCGCAGCTACACTGGCACCACCCCCCACCTTTTCCTCCGCTACATCGATGACTGTATCGGTGCTGCCTCGTGCTCCCACGAGGAGGTTGAACAGTTCATCCACTACACTAACACCTTCCACCCCGACCTCAAATTCACCTGGACCATCTCAGACTCCTCCCTCCCCTTCCTAGACCTCTCCATTTCTATCTCGGGCGACCGAATCAACACGGACATTTAGTATAAACCGACCGACTCCCACAGCTACCTAGACTACACCTCCTCCCACCCTGCCCCCTGTAAAAACGCCATCCCATATTCCCAATTCCTTCGTCTCTGCCACATCTGCTCCCAGGAGGATCAGTTCCAGTACCGTACAACCCAGATGGCCTCCTTCTTCAAAGACCGCAATTTCCCCCCAGACGTGGTCGACGATGCTCTCCACCGCATCTCTTCCACTTCCCGCTCCTCCGCCCTTGAGCCCCGCCACTCCAACCGCCACCAGGACAGAACCCCACTGGTCCTCACCTACCACCCCACCAACCTCCATATACAGCATATCATCTGCCGTCATTTCCGCCACCTCCAAACGGACCCCACCACCAGGGATATATTTCCCTCCCCTCCCATATCAGCGTTCCGAAAAGACCACTCCCTCCGTGACTCCCTCGTCAGGTCCTCACCCCCCACCAACCCAACCTCCACTCCCGGCACCTTCCCCTGCAACCGCAAGAAATGCAAAACTTGCGCCCACACCTCCCCCCTTACTTCCCTCCAAGGCCCCAAGGGATCCTTCCATATCCGCCACAAATTCACCTGCACCTCCACACACATCATCTATTGCATCCGCTGCACCCGATGTGGCCTCCTCTATATTGGGGAGACAGGCCGCCTACTTGTGGAACGTTTCAGAGAACACCTCTGGGACACCCGGACCAACCAACCCAACCACCCCATGGCTCAACACTTCTACTCCCCTTCCCACTCCACCAAGGACATGCAGGTCCTTGGACTCCTCCATCGCCAGACCATAGCAACACGACGGCTGGAGGAAGAACACCTCATCTTCTGCCTAGGAACCCTCCAACCACAAGGGATGAACTCAGATTTCTCCAGTTTCCTCATTTCCCCTCCCCCCACCTTGTCTCAGTCCTAACCCTCGAACTCAGCACCATCTTCCTAACCTACAATCTTCTTCCTGACCTCTCCGCCCCCACCCCCACTCCAGCCTATCACCCTCACCTTGACCTCCTTCCACCTATCGCATTTCCAACGGCCCTCCCCCAAGTCCCTCCTCCCTACCTTTTATCTTAGCCTGCTGGACACACTTTCCTCATTCCTGAAGAAGGGCTCATGCCCGAAACTTCGATTCTCCTGTTCCTTGGATGCTGCCTGACCTGCTGCACTTTTCCAGCAACACATTTTCAGCCCTAATTCTAGACCAAAACGTAACAATAGCCTAACCCCTAACCGTAACACTACGGCAAACCCAAAGTCTACTGCTAACCCCTAACCTGAGAAGTAACCTTAACTCCAGCCCTAACCTGAATAGTCACCCTAACATTACCCTTAACCCTAACACTAACACCAACCCTGACCTGAACATTACTCTAGCCATAACTAAACATAAACCTGACCTTAAATCTAACTCTAGTCCTAGCCCTAACACTATCCTAACCCAAATCCTGACACTAACCCTAACCCAATTCCTCACTGCAACCCTAACCCTAATCCTAATCTTAATCAGAATCCTAAACCGAATCCAAATCGAAACCTAACCCAAGCCTTAACTTTATCCCTAACCTAAACCTAACACTAACCCAAATCGTAATCCTAAACCTAACCCTAATTCAAACCCTAAAGCTAACTCTATCCCTATCCCAATACTTAAACCTAACCCTAACCCAACCCTACCCCAAACACTATCCCTAATCCTAACTCTTACCCAAAACTAATCCAAATTCTAACCTAAACCTAACCCTAACCCTTTTCCTAACGCTAAATCGAACACTAATCTGAAACACTAACCCTAAACCTAACCCCATCCCTAACTCTAACCTTAAAGTGAACTCTAATCCTAATCTTACTCTTTGCCTAAACCTAACCTAAACCGAATACTAAGGTTAACGATAATGCTGAACCTATACCTAACCCTAACCCTAATCCTAATGCTAACCCTAATCCTAATCCAATCCCTAACCCAACACTAACCCTAACCCAAACCCTCACCCTAACCATATCTACATCCCGATCCTTAATCTTAATCCTAACATTGACCTGATCACCAGCCATAGCCCCACCACTAACTCTAACCCTAAACAGAGTGATAATACTAATCATTACCATAACCATAACGCTAATGCTGATCCAATCCCTAGTGCTAGTCCTATCTTCAACGTTAACCCAAGACCTCGTCCAAACACTAATCCAAACCCTACCCTAACTGCAACCGTAAACCTAACCCTAAACCTATCGCTAACCCTAATCCGAACACGAACACTAATCCTTACCCTAACCCTATCCCAAACCACATCCCTAAACCTAAAGTTTTGGTCTAGAATTTGGGTCAGGGCCTGGTTTATGGTTAGCTTCAGAGCTACATCTAGCGTTACTTTTTAGGGTAGGGTTAGCGATATGGCTGGTGTTGGGGTTAGGTTATGGGTAATGGTAAGAGCCAGGGCTTGGGTTAAGGTTTTGGCTCGGGTTAGGGTTAGGGTTACAGCTGGGTTTGGATAAGGGCATATGGATAGGATTAGGGTTAGTGATAGAGTTAGGGTTAGGGTTAGTGATAGAGTTAGGGTTAGGGTTAGGATTAGGATTGAGGACTAGTATAGGGTTAGGATTATCCCTAATGCCAAACCTAATCCTAACCTAAAACCAAATCCTAACCCTCACCTGAATCCTAATCCTAACCCTAGCCTTATCCTTAATCCCAATCCTAACCCTAACCCTAACCCAATCACTGACCCTAACCCTATCCATATGCCATTATCCAAACCCTAACACTATTGCTACCCTTAACCCTAAACCGAACTCTAACCCGAACCCGAGTTCTAGTCCTAACCCTAACCCAATCCTGAACCCTAATCCTAACCTGCGATAGGGTTAGAGTTAGGGTTAGGAATGGGGATAGTGATAGGGTTAGGATTAGGGTGAGAGTTAAGGGTTAGGGTTAGATCTCTGGTGTTGGTTTAGGGAATGGGTTAGGTTTAGGGATATGTTTTGGGTTTGGGTTAGGGTTAGGGTTAGTGTTAGGGATAGGGCTAGGGTTCGGGTTAAGGTTAGGGTTAGGGTTAGCGACAGGGATAGGGTGAGAGTTAAGGGTTAGGGTTCGATCTCTGGTGTTGTTTTAGGGAATGGGTTAGGTTTAGGGATACGTTTTGGGTTTGGGTTAGGGTTAGGGTTAGTGTTAGGGATAGAGTTAGGGTTAGGGTTAGGGTTAGGGTTAGTGTTAGGAATAGAGTTAGGGTTTGGTCCGGGTTAGGGTTCAGTTTAGGGATAGGATTAGGGTTAGGGATCATATAAGGGATAGGCTAGGGTTAGGTTAGTGTTAGGGTTAGGGTAGGGTTAGTGTTAGGGTTAGGGGTACAGTTAGGGTTAGGGTTAGGGTTAGGGTTTGGGTTAAGGATAGGAATAGTATAAGCTTAAGGTTCAGGGTTAGGGTTAGAGTTAGTATTAGGGCTAGGGTTTGGATTAGGGTAAGGGTTAGTTTAGGGTTACAGTTGCGATTGGGGTTTGGGTTAGGGTTAGAGATAGATTTAGCATTAGTGTTACGGTGAGGGTTAGATTTAGGAATAGGGTTAGAATTGGGTTCGGGTTAGGGTTCAGGAAAGGGATAGGATTAGGGATAGGGTTAGGGTTACGGTTAGGGTTAGGGTTTGGGTTAGTGATAGCGTTAGGGTTAGAGTTAGGTTTAGAGTTAGGGCTAGAGATAGGGTTAGGGTTTGGGTTTGCGTTAGAGATAGGGTTAGACGTAGTGATAGGGTCAGGGTTAGGTTTAGGGTTTGAGTTAAAATTAGGGTTAGGGCTAGGGTTAGGGTTAGATTTACGGTTGCAGTTAGTGTTGGGTTAAGGCTAGGCCTTGGGTTAAAGTTGGAGATAGTGCAAGTGCTAACGCTATCCCTAAACCTAACATTGACTCTATCCCTATCCCTAACACTAACCCCCTCCCTAACCCAATCCATATCCATATCTTTAACCGTAACCCTCATTTTAACCCTAAGCCTAACCTTAACCCTAACCTTAAACCTGATTGTATTCCTAATGCCTAACCATAACCCTAACCTGAACCCTAACTTTGATCTTAACCCTAACCCTAACCCTAACCCCAACCCTAACCCTAACCCTAACCCTATGCCGAAACCTATTCCTAGCCCAAATCCTAAATTAACACTAATTCTGAACCTCACCCTCACCCTAACCCTACCCCTAACCAACAACCAAACCCTAACCCTAACTCTCACTCTTACCTTGAACCTAGCACCATGACAATGCCACCCCTAACCCTAACCTTGACCTTATTCCTAACCCTAACCCTAACTCTAAGCCTAACCCCATCCTTGATCCTAACCCTAACCCAAAACCTAACCCTAACCCTAACCCTAAACCTAACCCTAGCATTAACCCTAACCTTAATATTTCCCTAAACGCCAACCCTAATCCTTTCCCTAACCCTATCCCTAACCTTAAACCTCACCCTAACCCTACACCTAGCACCATGCTGACCCTAGTCCCAACCCTGACCTAGCCCCTAATCCTTGCCCTAACTCTGTCCCTAGTAGTAACTCCAACCCTAACCCAAACCCTCACCCAAACTCTAAGCCTAACACGTACCCTGTCCTTAACCCTAAATCTGTCCCTAACCCTAACCCTAACCCTAATTCAAACGCTAAACCTAATTCTATCCCTATTCCAATCCTGAAACCAAACCTAGTCTGACCCCTAACCTTAACCCTAATCCTGTCCCTAACACTATTCCTAACCCTACACCTAACCATAAAACTAACCCTATTCCTAACGCTAATCCTAACCCTACCCTATCCATATCCCGGTTCTTAACCCTAACCCTAAACCTAACCCTAACCCTATCCCTCTCCATAACCCAATCGCTTACCCTATTCCTATCCCTATTCTGTGCCCAAACCCTAATCTAATCCTAACACTAACTCTTTTCCCTACCCTAATCCAAACCCTAACCATAACCCTATACCCGCATGCTAACCCTCACCCTAATCCTATGAATAAACCTATCTTTAACCCTACCTCAGTCTCTAACACTAACCCTAACCCTAAATCTAACCCTCATCCAAACCCTAAACCTAACCCGAATTGCATCCCTAATCCTAACCCTAAAATTAACCTTAATCTGAACCCAAATCTTTGCCTAAACATAACCATAAACGAACACAAAACGTAATGATAACCCAGAACCTATACCTAACCCTAACTCAAATCCTAACCCTAACCCTAACCCTAACCCTAACCCTAACCCTAACCCTAACACTAACCCTAACCCTAGTCTTAATCCAAGCCTAACCCTAACTCAAATCCTCACCTAACCCTATCCATATCCTGATCCTTAACCCTAACCCTAAACAAAACCCTATCCCTATCCCTATAACAATCCCTATCCCTATCTTTAACCAAAACCCTGACCCTAACCAAACGCTAACCTTAACCCTATCCCTAACCCTAACCCTATGAATAAACCTATCCCTAACCCTAACTCTGTTCCTAACACTACACATAAGCCTAACCTGAACCCTAAGTATGAATAAACTTATCTCTAACCCTAACTCTGTCCCTAACACTAACCCTAACCCTAAATCTAACCCTAACACTATCCCTAACTCTAACCCTCACCCTAAACCTAACCCAATCCTATACCTAACACTAAGCCCAGACTTAACCCTAACCCGAACCCTGCCACTAACCCTTAGCCTCAACCTATCCCTAAACCTAACCCTAAACCTATCCCTAACCCTAACCCTAACCCTAACTTGAACCCTAGGTATACTCTATCCTTAACCCTAACCCTATGAATAAACCTATCTCTAACCCTAACTCTGTCCCTAATACTAACCCTCACCCTAAACCTAACTCTCACCCAAACCCTAAGCCTAACCCGAACCCAGACCCTAACCATAACCCTGTCCCTAACCCTAACCCTATCCCAAATCCTAACATAACCCTATTCCTAATGCTAAACCTAACCCTAACCCAACCCTATCCCAAACACTATCCCTAATCCTAACCTTATCCCTAGCCGAACTCTGTCCATAAACCTATCCCGAAACATAACTCTGACCCTAACCTTAACCCTAACCCTAACTCTGTCCCTAATACTAACCCTAACCCTAACCCTAACCCTAACACTAACCCTCACCCTATCTCTCACCTAACCCTGTCCCTAGCACTAACCTTAATCCTAACTCGAACCCTAACTATAACCATATCCCTAACCTTAACCCTATGATTAAACCTAACCCTAACCCTAACCCAAACATTAACCCTAACACTATCCATAACTCTAACCCTAACCCAATCCTAACCCTAATGCTAAGCCCATAACAAGCCCCAACCTGAAACCTACACCTAACCCTAACCCTTACCCACACCCTATCCCTAAACCTAACCCAAATCCCACCCCAACCCTATCCCTAACACTAACTCAAACCCTTACACTAAACCTAGCCCTAATTCAAACGCTAAATCTAACTCTATCCCTATACCAATCCTTAAATCTAACCCTAATCTGACCCCTAACCCTAACCCTAACCCTCAACTTAACCGTAACCCTAACCCTCAATCTAACCTGGTCCCAATCCCTAACCCTGTCCCTAACTCTAACCCTGTCAATAACCCTAACCCTGTCCCTAGCACTAACCTTAACCCTAACTCAAACCCTAACTATACTCTATCCATAAGCCTATGAATAAACCTAACTCTGACCCTAACTCTGTCCTTAACACTAACCTTAACCCTAAGACTAACTCTCACCCAAACCCGAAGCCTAACCCTAACCCTGTCCCTAACCCTATCCATAACCCTATCCCTAACCCTAAACCTAATCCTAACCCTAACGCTAAGTCCATAACTAGCCCAAACCCAAAACCTACACCTAACCCTAACACTTACCCTCACCCTATCCATAGACCTACTCCTAATCCTGTCGCTAACCCTATACCTAACACTAACCCATATCCTTACACTAAACCTAGCACTAATTCAAACACTAAACCCAACTCAATCCCTATCCCAATCCTTAAACCTAACCCTAATCTGACCCCTAACCCTAACCATAACCCTAACCCTCACTCTTACTCTAACCATAACCCTAACGCTCACGCTAACCCAAACCCTATCCCTAACACTAACCCAAACCATAACCCTAAACCTAACTCTAATTCAAATGCTAAACCTAACTCTATCCATATCCCAATCCTAAAACCTAACCCTAATCTGATCCCTAACCCTAACCCTAACCCTGCCCCTAACACTAACCCTAAACCTAATTCTCAGCCTAACCTTATCCCAATCCCTAATCCAATCCTCAACCCTAACCCTGCCCCTAACACTAAACTTATCCCAATGCTAATGACAGCCATAGCCCAAACCAAGAGGTTAACTGTTGGCTAACACTAATTCAACTCTAACCATCACTAATGTTATTCCCAACCCTAACCATAAACCTAGCCATACCTAACCATAACCGTAAACTCAACCTAACTCCAGCCTGAAACCTCACACTGAACCTAACCCGATCTGTAAGCCAATCCAAGCACTGAATTTAGCCCAAGCCCTAAAGCAATGTTAACCCTAACCCTAATCCTAACTTTGATCTGATCCCCAGCCATTGGATCACCACTAACCTTAACCCTAGACCTAGTGACAACACTAGCCATAACACTAATCCTAATCCTCATGCTGACCTGTCCCCTAGTGCTAGCCCTATCTCTAACCTTAATCTTAGACCTAGCCCTATCCTTAACCATAATCCTAACCCTAGCCAAAGCCCAAACCCTAACCCTAACCTTAATCTTAATCCTAACTCTTACCCTAACCCTAATCCTAACCCTAACTGAAACCCTAACTCTAACTCTATCTAAAACCCTAACCCTAACCCAACACTAATCCCAGCCATAGCCCAAACCATGAGGTTAACGTTTAGCTAACACTAATCCAGTGTTAAACATAACACTAATGTTATCCCTAACCCTAACCAGAAACTTAACCATACCTAATCATAACCGTAACCCGAATCTAACTACAGCCTGAAATCTAATCCTGAACCGAATCCGATCAGTAACCCAAATCAAGCACTAAACCTAGCCATAACGCTAGGCTAATGCTAACCCTAACCCTAATCGCAACGTTGACCCGATCTCCAACCACAGATCCACCACTAACCCTCAACCTAGACATGGCGATAACAATAACCATAACCTTAACGCCACCACTAACCCTAACAGTGACCCAATCCCTAGCGCTACCCTATCTCCAACTAGACCTAGCCCAAACATTAATCCAAACCCTATCTTAACAGTGACCATAACCCTAAGCCTAGACCGAGTCATAAACCTAACCCTCACCCGAACCCTAATGCTGACCCGATCCCTAGCCCTGGCCCTGGCTCTAACTTTAACACTAGACCTAGCTCTAACCTTAACCCTAGCCCCAGCCAAAACCCTAACCCAAGTCCTAACCCTTACCATAACCCATAACTTAACTCGAACACTAGCTCTATCTATAACCCTACCCTAAACAGTAACCCTAACCATAGCTCTAAACCTACCCATAACCAAGCCCTAACCCTAATTCTAGACCAAAACGTAACAATAGCTTAACCCCTAACCCTAACACTACGGCAAACCCAAAGTCTAATGCTAACCCCTAACCTGAGAAGTAACCTTAACTCCAGGCCTAACCTGAATAGTCATCCTAACATTACCCTTAACCCTAACACTAACACCAACCCTGACCTCAACATTACTCTAGCCATAGCTCAAACACAAAACTGACCCTAAATCTAACTCTAGGCCTAATCCTTACTCTATTCCAAACCCTTACCCTAACTCTAACTGTAGCCAAGCCTAAGTCTAGCTGAAATCTAGCCCTAACCCTAGCCCTAAACATTAACCTAGCCCAATCATTAAGCCTACCATTAACACATCCCTAAGCTGAACCTAACCCTAAACCTAAACTTAGCCCTAACCCAAGGCCTAACCCCAAAGCTGAAGGGTCTGCTTAAAAGCTGAAGGGACTCTATGAAATAAAAGAAACCCACCCTTAACATTAACCCTAACTCCAAACCTAACCCTAACCTTAGACCTTACCCTAACCAGAACCCTGTACCTCAATCTAGACCTAAGCCGAGCTCTTAACCCAATCTTAGGCCATGCCCTATCCCAAGCCATTGCCATAACCCAAACCTTCGCCCTAATTGTAATGGTAGATCTAAACTTAACACTAGCCCAACCACCAACCTTAATCCTAACACTAACTCAAACTGTGATGCCAATAGTATGCCAACACTAACCCTCGGACTAACTACAAACTAAACCCAACCCTAATCCTAAGCCAAACCCTCAACCCAACTTTAACAATAGGCCAACTTCAACGTTATACTTAACCCTGACCCTAATATCATTCCTTACCCGAACCCCAACCTAGCCATCAGCTTACCCTTAACAATAACCCGCAGCCTAAGCCTTACCCTAACATTAGGTCTAAAGCTGTCCCAAGTCCTAGCCCTAACCCTAAGCCTAGACCTTACTCTAACCTGAACCCTGTACCTCAATGTCTACATACTCCTAACTGTAGCTCAAACCCATCCCTAACATTAACCCCAGTCCTTAGCCTAACCCTATCCCGAGGTCTAGCCATCACCCTAACCCAGGCTCTAGTCCTAATTATTGACCTAAACTTAACCCTAGCCTATCCCTAACCCTAATCCATACCTGAATCTTTACACTGACCCTAATCCTAGCCCTAGACCTATCCCTAACCTTAACACTAATGCTAACCCTAACTCTAACCCTAGGCCTGATTCTAGGCCGAGTGCTAGTCCTATGCCAACCCGAACCTTATCTCTAAACCCAACCTTCACCCTAATCCTAATACTAACTCTAACTCCAACCCTACTCTGAACCTAACCCTAATCCTCAGAAACACTATCTCTAGCCCTAGAACTAACACTAAACATCACGCTAAACCTTACCCTAACCCTAAACATAACCTAACCCTCGAGTTTGGGTAAGGCTGAGGACTAGGGTTATGTTTAGGGCTAGGGTTAGTGTTTGGTTCAGGCATAGGGTTAACATTCGGGCGAGAGTTGGACACAGGGTTACAATTAGGGTTAGGTGTAAGGTTATCGCTCAGGTTAGGTTTCAGGCTAGACTTAAGCCTAGGACTCGGGTTAAGGTCAGGGCTAGGGTTAGGTTTAGACTAGGGTTAGGCCTGGGTTAAGGTTAGGGCCAGGGCTAGGGTTAGGTTTAGACTAGGGTTAGGCCTGGATTAAGGTTAGGGCCAGGGTGAGGGTTAGGGTTTAGTTTCGGCATTACAGTGATGTTAGGGTTAGGGATAGGCATAGGTTTCGGGTTAAGGTTCGATCTCAGGTTAGGGTTTGGTTTAGGATTAGGTTTAGCATTAAGATTAGGTTTAGGGTGAGGATTTGTATAAGGGTTGTGTCTAGGGTTAGGGTTAGCATTCGATTCTAACATAGGGTTTGCGTTAGGATTAGGACTAGAGCTAGATTTACACACACTGGGTTAGCATTTGGATTAGGTTTTAGGTTAGTGTTAGAGCTACCGAAAGGGTTTAGGTCTAAGTTTAGGACTAGGATTGGAGTGAGGCTAGGGTAAACGTGAGGTGTTTGATTTGGATTAGGTTTCAGGTTAGGCCTGAGGTTAGAGTTTGGTCTAAGTTGAAGGTTACATTTAGGGTTAGGTTTAATATTAGAGTCAGGGGTGGTGTTTGGGTTAGGCTTCCTGTTAAGATAAGGTCTAGGCTTATGTTTAGGGCTAGGGTTAGGGTCAGGGCGAGGGCTAGTGCTAAGGCAATTTAGGGTAGTGTTAGCGTTATACTTTTCATTAGTATTAGCGTTAGGGCTAGACACAGGTTTATGGTTATGTTTAACCTAGGGTTAGCATTCAGGTTAAGGTTAGGGTAAGAGTTAGTGTTAAGATTAAGGTAAGGGTTAGGTCCAGGGCTAAGTATAGTGTTGGGGCCAAAGTTAATGTTCAGGCTAGATGAAGGGTTATCTTTAGGATTAGACCTAGTGTTAAGATTAGGTTTAGGGCTAAGGTTGGGCTCATGCCCAAAACATCGATTCTCCTGTTCCTTTGATGCTGCCTGACCTGCTGCGCTTTTCCAGCAACACATTTTCAGCTAAGGTTAGATAGAGTCAGGCTAGGTTTAGGATTAGATTTTGGCTTCAGACTAGGTTTAGGGTTAGTGTTAGGGTTAGAGTTAGGCTAGGTTTAGGATTAGATTTAGGGTTTGTGGGGTGGCACAGTGGTGGCTCAGTGGTTAGCACTGCTACCTCACAGTGCCAGGGTCCTGGGTTTGATTCCAGCCTCAGATGACTGTCTGTGTGGAGTTTACACGTTGTCCCCGTGTCTGTGTGAATTTCCTCCGGGTGCTCCAGTTTCCTCCCACAGTTCAAAGATGTGCAGGTTAGCTGAATTAGGTTTAGGGTTTGGGTCAGGACTAGGGTCGGATTTAGCTCTAGGACTAGTGTTAGGGTTAGGCCTTGGGTAAGGATTAAGGCGAGGGCTCGGGTTAAGGATATATTAAAGGAAAAACTTTCAGGTTAGGGTCAGGCCTAGGGTTTGGGATAGGTTTAGGGCTAGGATTAAGTTTCGGCTCGGAATAGGTTTTTGTGTAAGGTTAGTGTTAGGGTTCAACTTAAGCGTAGGGTTAATATTAGGGCTAAGGGAGGCCAAGGTTTAGGGTTAACATTAGGCCAATGGTTAGCTGTCAGCTGAGAGTGAGGATTAGTATGTAAGTTAGCTCGCTTAGAGTGCCATGCCCCTAAGAATTCTCGTGTGTGTCTTTGTTTCGTCTGTCCTAGGATGTGTTGTTGTCCTAGGCAAAGCAGGATCCTTCTTTATCTGTATGTGTAGAAACTAGTGATAGTGGGTCATGTCTTTGGGTGGCCAGTTGGTGTTCATGTAGCCTGGTGGCAAGTTTCCTGCAAGTTTGTCTGATGGAGTGTTTTTTTTTTACAGTTCTTGTATGGTATCTTGTAAATGATGTTTCTGAGGTCTCAGGAGAATTAAACAGGACAGGCCTCCAAAGCATGAAACCAGATGGATCCAACACACCACGCTTCTACGGATTACCAAAAATACACAAACCTCGCCTCCCCCCCCCAGCACCGACCCATACCGTCCCTACCTGGTACACCAACGTACAGACGAGTCAAAGAAATCCAACAAAAACTGAAACATATAACTGAAGATTCACGCCACTCCATTCACTCACCCAAGAATTCCTCAACACTAAAGACACCAAGATCTAAGAGGACTAAATAATGGTCTCCTTTGACGTTATGGCCCTTTTCACGCCAATTAACATCAAACTGGCCAAAAAAACACTGGCATCACTACTAGGAAAACCAGGACCACAAACACATGTCAGCACCAACCTCATCAGCAAAGGTAACATCCTCAAGCTAGTGATCCTGTGTCTCACCACCCACTCCATATTCAATACCAAAACCTACAAACATATCAATGGAACACCCATGGGATGACCAATATCAGGGCTCATAGCATTATCAGTCATGCAGAGACTTGAACATACTGCCCTCCCATCTATCCAACCCAAACTTTGGGTCCGCTACATAGATGACGCCTTTGTCATCACAAAATTGAACAAATTAGAGGAAACATACAACACCATCAACAATATCCTGACAGGCATCAAATTCACAAAAGAGGAGGAGGACGGCAACGGACTCCCATTGCAAGACGTGACAGCTAAACGTAGAGTTAACAGAGAGCTTCAAACCAGGATTTACAGTAAAACAACAAACCCAGACCAAATACTTGACTTCAGAAGCAATCATCCCAACATCCACAAGTAGAGCTGCATCAAGACATTATTTCAACGAGATACATCACACCGCAGCACCCAAGAGCTACAAACAGCAGAAGAAAACTATCCAACATTTTCAAGAAAAGCGGGTACCCAATAAACACAGGGGAAAGTGAGGACTGCAGATGTCAAGATCAGAGTCGAGAGTGTGGTGCTGGAAAAGCACAGCACGTCAGGCAGCATCCAGGGACCAGTATACTGCCTGCGATTCTCCGGCCAGGGCTTTTCTTATTGGAGTGAAAAAGGATGAGAGGTGACGTGATAGAGGTGTACAAGATAGTGAGAGACATAAATAGAGTGGATAGCCAGGAGCCTTTTCCCAGGGCAGAAACGGCTATCACGAGGGGGCATAATTTTAAGGTGATTGGAGGAAGGTTTAGGGGCGATGTCAGAGGTAGGTTCTTTACATAGAGAGTGGTGGGTGCGTGGAATATACTGCCAGCGATGATGGTAGAGTCAGAGACATTAGGGACATTTAAGCGACTCTTGGATAGGCACATGGAAGATAGTACAATGAAGGGTATGTAGGTTAGTCTGATCTTAGAGTAGGGTAAAAGGCCGGCACAACATCGAGGGCCGAATGGCCTGTACTGTGCTGTACTGTTCTATGTTCTATGTTAGGATTAGCATTTTGGTAGTGCTAGGTTCGGGCTATGGTTAGGTTTAGGCCTAGAGATATGGTTAGAAGTAGAGTTAGGATTAGGCCTTGGGCTGGGGATAGGGTTAGACCTCGGAATAGTGTAGACTAGGGTTTAGCCTAGGGTGAAGGTTTGGGCTGGGGTTAGGGTTTGGGCTACGGTGAGGGTTTGGGCTATGGTGAGAGTTTGGCCGAGGGTGAAGGTTTGGCTTAGGGTGAGGGTTTAGGCTATGGTGAGGGGTTGGCCTAAGGTGAGGGTTTGGGCTAGGGTGAGGGTTTGGCCTAGGGTGAGGGTTTGGCTTAGGGTGAGGGTTTAGGCTATGGTGAGAGTTTGGGCTATGGTGAGGGTTTGGGCTAGGGTGAGGGTTTGGACTGGGGTGAGGGTTTGGACGAGTGCAAGGATTTGGCCTAGGGTGAGGGTTTGGGCTGGGGTGAGGGTTTGGGCTAGGGTGAGGTTTTGGCCCAGGGCGAGGGTTTGGTCTAGGGTGAGGGTTTGGGCTGTGGTGAGGGTTTGGGCTAGGGTGAGGGTTTGGGCTGGGGTGAGGGTTTGGACTAGGGTGAGGGTTTGGGCTGGGGTGAGGGTTTGGGCTGGGGTGAGGGTTTGGATTATGGTGTGGGTTTGGCCTAGGTTGAGGGTTTGGGCTATGGTGAGGGTTTGGGCTGGGGTGAGGGTTTGGGCTAGGGTGAGGTTTTGGCCCAGGGCGAGGGTTTGGCCTAGGGTGAGGGTTTGGGCTGTGGTGAGGGTTTGGGCTGGGGTGAGGGTTTGGGCTGGTGTGAGGGTTTGGGCTGGGGTGAGGGTTTGGACTAGGGTGAGGGTTTGGATTATGGTGTGGGTTTGGCCTAGGTTGAGGGTTTGGGCTATGGTGAGGGTTTGGGCTGGGGTGAGGGTTTGGCCTTGGGTGAGGGTTTGGCCAAGAGTGCGGGTTTGGCCCAGGGTGAGGGTTTGGGCTGGGGTGAGCGTTTGGGCTAGGGTGAGGGTTTGGACTAGGGTGAGGTTTTGGCCCAGGGTGAGGGTTTGGGCTAGAGAGAGTGTTTGGGCTAGGGTGAGGGTTTGGGTTGGGGTGAGGGTTTGGGCTAGGGTGAGGTTTTGGCCCAGGGTGAGGGTTTGGGCTGGAGAGAGTGTTTGGGCTCGGGTGAGGGTTTGGGATGGGGTGAGGGTTTGGGCTAAGGTGAGGTTTTGGCCCATGGTGAGGGTTTGGCCTAGGGTGAGGGTTTGGGCTGGGGTGAGGGTTTGGGCTAGGATGAGGGTTGGGCCAAGAGTGAGGGTTCGGGCTGGGGTGAGGATTTGGCCTAGGATGTGGGTTTGGCCTAGAGTGAGGGTTTGGGCTGGGGAGAGGGTTTTGGCTAGGGTGTGGGCTTGGGCTGGGGTGAGGGTTTGGGCTAGGGTGAGGGTTTGGGCTGGTGAGAGGGTTTGGGCTAGGGTGAGGGTTTGGGCTGGGGTGAGGGTTTGGACTAGGGTGAGGTTTTGGCCCAGGGTGAGGGTTTCAGATATGGTGAGGGTTTGACCTACGGTAAGGGTTTCACCGAGGGTGAGGGTTTGACCCAGGGTGAGTGTTTGGCCGAAGGTGAGGGTTTGGGCTAGGGTGATGGTTTGGCCTAGGATGAGAGTTGGTCCTACGGTGAGAGTTTGGGCTATGGTGAGGGTTTGGACGAGGGTGAGGGTTTGGACGAGGGTGAGGGTATGGGCTGGTTTGAGGGTTTGGCCTAGGGTGAGGTTTTGGGATACGGTAAGGGTTTGGGCTGGGATGAGGGTTTGGCTTAGGTTGAGGATTTGGCCTGGGGTGAGGGTTTGGGCTGGAGAGAGTGTTTGGGCTAGGGTGAGGGTTTGGGCTGGGGTGAGTGTTTCGGCTAGGGTGAGGTTTTGGCCCAGGGTGAGGGTTTGGCCTAGGGTGAGGGTTTGGGCTGGGGTGAGGGTTTGGGCTAGGGTGAGGGTTTGGCCTAGGGTGAGGGTTTGGGCTATGGTGACGGTTTGGGCTAGGGTGAGGGTTTGGGCTGGGGTGAGGGTTTGGCCTAGGTTGCAGGTTTGGGCAATGGTGAGGGTTTGGGCTGGGGTAAGGGTGTGGCCCAGGTGAGAGTTTGGGCTGTGGTGACGGTTTGGGCTAGGGTGAGGGTTTGGGCTGGGGTGAGGGTTTGGGCTATGGTGAGGGTTTGGGCTGGGGTGAGGGTTTGGCCTAGGGTGAGGGTTTGGGCTATGGTGATGGTTTGGATTGGGGTGAGGGTTTGGGCTGGGGTGAGGTTTGGCCTAGGTCGTGGGTTTGGGCTATGGTGAGGGTTTGGCCAAGTGTGCGGGTTTGGCCTAGGGTGAGGTTTTGGCCTCGGTGGAGGGTTTGAGCTGGGGTGAGGGTTTGGGCTAGGGTGAGGGTTTGGGCTATGGTGAGGGTTTGGACTGGGGTGTGGGTTTGGGCTGGGGTGAGGGTTTGGGCTAGTGTGAGGGTTTGGGCTGGGGTGAGGGTTTGAGCTCGGGTGAGGGTTTGGCCTACGGTGAAGGTTTGAGCTGGGGTGAGGGTTTGGGCTGGGGTGAGGGTTTGACCTCTGGTGAGGGGTGTGTCCTATGTTGAGGGTTGGGCTATGGTGAGGGTTTGGGCTGGGGTGAGGGTTTGGCCTAGGGTGAGAGTTTGGCCTAAGGTGAGGGTTTGAGCTGGGGTGAGGGTTTGGGCTGGGGTGAGGGTTTGGGCTATGGTGAGGGTTTGGGCTGGGGTGAGGGTTTGGGCTGCGGTGAGAGTTTGGGCTGGGGTGAGGGTTTGGCCTAGGGTGAGGGTTTGGGCTATGGTGAGGGTTTGGGTTGGGGTGAGGGTTTGGGCTGGGGTGAGGTTTGGCCTAGGTTGCGGGTTTGGGCTATGGTGAGGGTTTGGGCTGGGGTGAGGGTTTGGCCTAGGGTGAGAGTTTGGCCTAAGGTGAGGGTTTGAGCTGGGGTGAGGGTTTGGGCTGGGGTGAGGGTTTGGGCTATGGTGAGGGTTTGGGCTGGGGTGAGGGTTTGGCCTCGGGTGAGGGTTTGAGCTTGGGTGAGGGTTTGGGCTAGGGTGAGGGTTTGGGCTATGGTGAGGGTTTGGGCTGGGGTGAGGGTTTGGACTGGGGTGAGGGTTTGGGCTATGATGAGGGTTTGGCCTAGGATGAGGGTTTGGGATGCGGCGAGCGTTTGGGCGAGGGTGAGGGTTTGGCCCAGTGTGAGGTTTTGGGCTACGGTGAGGATCTGGGCTATGGTGAGGGTTTGGGCTGGGGTGAGGGTTTGGGCTAGGGTGAGGGTTTGGCGTCGGTGAGGGTTTGAGCTGGGGTGAGGGTTTGGGCTAGGGTGAGGGTTTGGGCTGGGGTGGGGGTTTGACCTCGGGTGAGGGTTTGTCCAATGTTGAGGGTTGGGCTATGGTGAGGGTTTGGGCTGGGGTGAGGGTTTGGCCTAGGGTGAGAGTTTGGCCTAAGGTGAGGGTTTGAGCTGGGGTGAGGGTTTGGGCTAGGGTGAGGGTTTGGGCTGGGGTGAGGGTTAGGCCTAGGGTGAGGGTTTGGACTGGGGTGAGGGTTTAGGCTAGGGTGAGGGTTTGGCCTAGGATGAGGGTTTGGGATGCGGTGAGGGTTTGGGCTGTGGTGAGGGTTTGGCCCAGGGTGAGGTTTTGGGCTATGGTGAGGATTTGGGCTATGGTGAGGTTTTGGGCTGGGGTGAGGGTTTGGGCTCGGGTGAGGGTTTGGCCTAGGGTGAGGGTTTGGGCTTGAGTGAGGGTTTGGCCAAGGGTGAAGGTTTAGACTACAGTAAGGGTTTGGTCTGTGGTGAGGGTTTGGCCTAGGGTGAGGGTGTGACCCAGGGTGAGAGTTTGGGCTATGGTGAGGGTTTGGGCTTGGGTGAGGGTTTTGGCTGGGGTGAGGGTTTGGCCTAGGTTGAAGGATTGGGCTGGGGTGAGGGTTTGGGCTATGGTGAGGGTTTGGGCTGAGGTGAGGGTTTGGCTGTGGGTGAGGGTTTGGCCTAGTGTGCAGGTTTGGGCTAGGGTGTGGGTTTGGGCTGGGGTGAGGTTTTGGGCTATGGTGAGGATTTGGGCTATGGTGAGGGTTTGGGCTAGGGTGAGGGTTTGGGATGCGGTGAGGGTTTGGGCTAGGGTGAGGGCTTGGCTCAGGGTGAGGTTTTGGGTTATGGTGAGGATTTGGGCTATGGTGAGGGTTTGGCCTAGGGTGAGGGTTTGGGCAGGGGAGAGAGTTTGTGCTAGGGTGAGTGTTTGGGCTGGGGAGATGGTTTGGGCAGCGGTGAGGGTTTGGGCTTGGGTGAGGATTTGGGCTAGGGTGAGGATTTGGGCTATGGTGAGGGTTTGGGCTGCGGTGAGGGTTTGGCCTAGGGTGTGGGTTTGGCCGAGTGTGAGGGTTTGTCCCATGGTGAGGTTTGTGCTGGGGTGAGGGTTTTGGTTGTGGTGAGGGTTTGGCCTGGACTGAGGGTATGGCCTAGCGTGAGGTTTGTGCTGGGGTGAGGGTTTGGGTTGGGGAGATAGTTTCGGCTAAGGTGAGGGATTGGCCCAGGGCGAGAGTTTGGTCTTGGGTGAGGGTTTGGCCTAGGGTGAGGGTTTGTCCTCGGGTGAGGGTTTGGCCCAGGGTGAGGGTTTCGGCTATGGTTAGGGTTTGGGCTGAGGTGAGGGTTTGGGCTATGGTGAGGGTTTGGGCTAGGGTGAGGATTTGGCCTGGGGTGAGGGTTAGGGCTGGGGAGAGAGTTTGGGCTAGGGTGAGTGTTTGGGCTGGGGAGAGGGTTTGGGCTATGGTGATGGTTTGGACCAGGGTGAGGATTTGGGCTAGGGTCAGTATTTTGGCTATGGTGAGGGTTTGGGCTGAGGTGAGGGTTTGGGCTATGGTGAGGATTTGGCCTAAGGTGAGGGTTTGGGCTGTGGTGAGGTTTTGGGCTATGGTGTGGGTTTGGGCTAGTGTGAGGGTTTGGCTTAGGTTGAGAGGTTGGCTAGTGTGAGCGTTTGGGTTGGGGTGAGGGTTTGGACGAGTATGTGGGTTTGGCCTAGGGTGAGGGTTTGGGCTGGGGTGAGGATTTGGCCTAGGTTGAGGGATTGGGCTATGGCGAGGGTTTGGGCTGGGGTGAGAGTTTGGGCTAGGGTGAGGGTTTGGGCTACGGGCAGGGTTTGGACTAGGATGAGGGTTTGGGCAAGGGTGAGGGTTTGGGTTGGGGTGAGGATTTGGGCTGGGGTGAGGGTTTGGGTTAGGGTGAGGGTTTGGGCTGGGGTGAGGGTGTGGCCCAGGGTGAGGGTTTGGCCTAGGGTGAGGGTTTGGGCTACGGTAAGGATTGGGCTGTAGTGAGGGTTTGGGCTGGGGTGAGGGTTTGGTCTGGGGTGAGGGTTTGGGCTGGGGTGAGGGTTTGGGCTAGGGTGAGGGTGTGGCCCAGGGTGAGGGTTTGGGCAGGGGTGATGGTTTGGCCTAGGGTTAGGGTTTGGGCTGCAGTGAGGGTTTGGGCTAGGGTGAGGGTTGAGCTGGCGTGAGGGTTTGGGCTGGAGTGAGGGTTTGGGCTGGGGTGAAGGTTTGGGCTATGGTGAGGGTTGGGCTGGCATGAGGGTTTGGGCTGGGGTGAGGGTTTGGTCTGGGGTGTGGGTTTGGGCTGGGGTGAGGGTTTGGGTAGGGGGGTTTGGTTTGGCTTAGGGTGAGGGTTTGGCCTAGTGTGAGGGTCTGGCCAATGGTGAGGGTTTGGGCTGGGGTGAGGGTTTGAGCTAGGGTGAGGGTGTGGATCCAGGGTGAGGGTTTGGCCTCGGGTGAGGGTTTGGCCTGGGGTGAGGGTTTGGACTGGGGTGAGGGTGTGGGCTTGGGTGAGGGTTTGGCCTAGGATGAGGGTTTGGGATGCGGTGAGGATCTGGGCTATGGTGAGGGTTTGGGCTGGGGTGAGGGTTTGGGCTAGGGTGAGAGTTTGGCCGAGGGTAAGGGTTTGGGCTGTGGTGAGGGTTTGGCCCAGGTGAAGGTTTGGGCTACGGTAAGGGTTTGGGCTGTGGTGAGGGTTTGGCCTAGGGTGAGGGTTTGGGCTGGGGAGAGAGTTTGGGCTCGGGTGAGTGTTTGGGCTAAGGTGAGGATTTGGGCTATGCTGAGGGTTTGGGCTGCGGTGAGGGTTTGGCCTAGGGTGTGGGTTTGGCCGAGGGTGAGGGTTTGTCCCAGGGTGAAGTTTGTGCTGGGGTGAGGGTTTGGGTTGGAGTGAGGATTGGGCAGGGGTGAGGGTTTGGCCTGGTCTGAGGGTTTGGCCTAGCGTGAGGTTTGTGCTGGGGTGAGGGTCTGGGTTGGTGTGAGGGTTTGTCCTATGTTGAGGGTTGGGCTATGGTGAGGGTTGGGCTGGCATGAGGGTTTGGGCTGGGGTGAGGGTTTGGTCTGGGGTGTGGGTTTGGGCTGGGGTGAGGGTTTGGGTAGGGGGGTTTGGTTTGGCTTAGGGTGAGGGTTTGGCCTAGTGTGAGGGTCTGGCCAATGGTGAGGGTTTGGCTGGGGTGAGGGTTTGAGCTAGGGTGAGGGTGTGGATCTAGGGTGAGGGTTTGGCCTCGGGTGAGGGTTTGGCCTGGGGTGAGGGTTTGGGCTGGGGTGAGAGTTTGGCCTAAGATGAGGGCTTGGGCTGGGGTGAGGGTTTGGGCTCGGGTGAGGGTTTGGGCTGGGGTGAGGGTTTGGTCTGGGGTGAGGGTGTGTCCCAGGGTGAGAGTTTGGGCTATGGTGAGGGTTTGGGCTGGGGTGAGGGTTTGGCCCAGGGTGAGAGTTTGGCCTAAAGTGAGGGTTTGAGCTGGGGTGAGGGTTTGGGCTAGGGTGAGGGTTTGGGCTGGGGTGAGGGTTTGGCCTAGGTTGAGAGTTTGGGCTATGGTGAGGGTTTGGGCTGAGGCTGTGGGGGAGGGTTTGGGCTCGGGTGAGGGTTTGGGCTGGGGTGAGGGTGTGGCCCAGGGTGAGAGTTTGGGCTATGGTGAGGGTTTGGTCTGAGGTGAGGGTTTGGCTGTGGGTGAGGGTTTGGCCTAGTGTGCAGGTTTGGACTAGGTTGAGTGTTTGGGCTGGGGTGAGGGTTTCGGCTGGAGTGAGGGTATGGCCCAGGGTGAGAGTTTGGGCTATGGTGAGGGTTTGGGCTGCAGTGAGGGTTTGGGCTGGGGTGAGGGTTTGGGTTGGGGAGAGGGTTTGGGCTGGGGTGAAGGTTTGGGCTATGGTGAGGGTTGGGCTGGCATGAGGGTTTGGGCTGGGGTGAGGGTTTGGTCTGGGGTGTGGGTTTGGGCTGGGGTGAGGGTTTGGGTAGGGGGGTTTGGTTTGGCTTAGGGTGAGGGTTTGGCCTAGTGTGAGGGTCTGGCCAATGGTGAGGGTTTGGCTGGGGTGAGGGTTTGAGCTAGGGTGAGGGTGTGGATCTAGGGTGAGGGTTTGGCCTCGGGTGAGGGTTTGGCCTGGGGTGAGGGTTTGGGCTGGGGTGAGAGTTTGGCCTAAGATGAGGGCTTGGGCTGGGGTGAGGGTTTGGGCTCGGGTGAGGGTTTGGGCTGGGGTGAGGGTTTGGTCTGGGGTGAGGGTGTGTCCCAGGGTGAGAGTTTGGGCTATGGTGAGGGTTTGGGCTGGGGTGAGGGTTTGGCCCAGGGTGAGAGTTTGGCCTAAAGTGAGGGTTTGAGCTGGGGTGAGGGTTTGGGCTAGGGTGAGGGTTTGGGCTGGGGTGAGGGTTTGGCCTAGGTTGAGAGTTTGGGCTATGGTGAGGGTTTGGGCTGAGGCTGTGGGTGAGGGTTTGGGCTCGGGTGAGGGTTTGGGCTGGGGTGAGGGTGTGGCCCAGGGTGAGAGTTTGGGCTATGGTGAGGGTTTGGTCTGAGGTGAGGGTTTGGCTGTGGGTGAGGGTTTGGCCTAGTGTGCAGGTTTGGACTAGGTTGAGTGTTTGGGCTGGGGTGAGGGTTTCGGCTGGAGTGAGGGTATGGCCCAGGGTGAGAGTTTGGGCTATGGTGAGGGTTTGGGCTGCAGTGAGGGTTTGGGCTGGGGTGAGGGTTTGGGTTGGGGAGAGGGTTTGGGCTGGGGTGAGGTTTTGGGCTAGGGTGAGGGTTTGGCCCAGGGTGAGGTTTTGGGCTATGGTGAGGGTTTGGCCCAGGGTGAGAGTTTGGCCTAAAGTGAGGGTTTGAGCTGGGGTGAGGGTTTGGGCTAGGGTGAGGGTTTGGGCTGGGGTGAGGGTTTGGCCTAGGTTGAGAGTTTGGGCTATGGTGAGGGTTTGGGCTGAGGCTGTGGGTGAGGGTTTGGGCTCGGGTGAGGGTTTGGGCTGGGGTGAGGGTGTGGCCCAGGGTGAGAGTTTGGGCTATGGTGAGGGTTTGGTCTGAGGTGAGGGTTTGGCTGTGGGTGAGGGTTTGGCCTAGTGTGCAGGTTTGGGCTAGGTTGAGTGTTTGGGCTGGGGTGAGGGTTTCGGCTGGAGTGAGGGTATGGCCCAGGGTGAGAGTTTGGGCTATGGTGAGGGTTTGGGCTGCAGTGAGGGTTTGGGCTGGGGTGAGGGTTTGGGTTGGGGAGAGGGTTTGGGCTGGGGTGAGGTTTTGGGCTAGGGTGAGGGTTTGGCCCAGGGTGAGGTTTTGGGCTATGGTGAGGATTTGGGCTATGGTGAGGGTTTGGGCTGGGTGAGAGTTTGGCCTAGGGTGAGTGCTTGGGCTGGGGAGAGGGTTTGGGCTACAGTGAGGGTTTGTGCTATGGTGAGGGTTTGGGCTAGGGTGAGGATTTGGGTTATGGTGAGGGTTTGGGCTGCGGTGAGTGTTTGGCCTAGGGTGAGGGTTTGGGCTATGGTGAGGTTTTGGGCTGAGGTGAGGGTTTGGCTGTGGGTGAGGGTTTGGCCTAGTGTGCGGGTTTAGCCTAGGGTGAGGGTTTGGGCTGGGGAGAGAGTTTGGGCTAGGGTGTTTGGGCTGGGGAGAGGGTTTGGGCTAGGGTGAGGGTTTGTGCTCGGGTGAGGGTATGGGCTAGGGTGAGGAGTTGGGCTATGGTGAGGGTTTTGGCTGCAGTGAGGGTTTGGCCTAGGGTGAGGGTTTGGCCGAGGGTGAGGGTTTGGCCCAGGGTGAGGTTTGTGCTGGGGTGAGGGTTTGGGTTGGGGTGAGGTTTTGGGCAGGGGTGAGGGTTTGGCCTGGTCTGAGGGTTTGGCCTAGCGTGAGGTTTGTGCTGGGGTGAGGGTTTGGGTTGGGGTGAGGATTTGGCCTGGTCTGAGGGTTTGGCCTAGCGTGAGGTTTGTGCTAGGGTGGGGGTTTGGGTTGGGGAGAGAGTTTTGGCTCCGGTGAGGGTTTGGCCCAGGGTGAGAGTTTGGCCTTGGGTGAGGATTTGTCCGAGGGTGAGGGTTTGGCCCTGGGTGAGGGTTTCGGCTATGGTTAGGGTTTGGGCTGGGGTGTGGGTTTGGGCTGGGGTGAGGGTTTGGCCTCGGGTGAGGGTTTAGACAATGGAGAGGGTTTGGCCGAGGTTGAGGGTGTGGCCCGGAGTGAGGGTTTTGCCTAAGGTAAGGGTTTGGGCTGGGGTGAGGATTTGGGCTAGGGTGAGGGTTTGGGCTACAGTGAGGGTTTCCGCCATGGTGAGGGTTTGGGCTGGGTTGAGGGTTTGGGCTGGGTTGAGGGTTTGAGCTGGGGAGAGGGTTTGGGCTGGGGAGAGGGTTTGGGCTAGGATGAGGTTTGGGCTGGGGTGAGAGTTTGGGCTAGAGTGAGGGTTTGGTCTGCGGTGCCGGTTTGGGCTTGGGTGAGGGTTTGGGCTACTGAGGGTTTGGGCGGTGGTGAGGGTATGGCCGAAGGTGAGGATTTGGGCTGGGGTGAGGGTTTGGCCTAGGGTGAGTGTTTGGGCTGGGGTGAGGGCTTGGCCTAAGGTGAGGGTTTGGGCTGGGGAGAGGGTTTGGGCTTGGGAGGGGGTTTGGGCTATGGCGAGGGTTTGGGGTAGGGTGAGGGTTTGGGCTAGGGTGAGGGTTTGGGCAGGGGTAAGGGTTAGGCCTAGGGTGAGGGCTTGGGCTGGGGTGAGGGTTTGGGCTGAGCTGAGAGTTTGGGCTGAGGTGAGGTTTAGGCCTCGGGTGAGGGTTTCGGCTGGTGTGAGGGTTGGGCTGGGGTGAGGGTTTTGGCTGGGGTGAGGATTTGGGTTATGGTGAGGGTTTGGGCTAGGGTGAATGTTTGGCACAGGCTGAGGGTTTGGACTATGGTGAGGTTTTGGGCTGGGGTGTGGGTTTGGGTCATGGTGAGGGTTTGGGCTGGGGTGAAGGTTTGGCACAGGGTGAGGGTTTGGACTATGGTGAGGGTTTGGGCTGAGGTGAGGGTTTGGCTGTGGGTGAGGGTTTGGCCGAGGGTGAAGGTTTGGCCCAGGGTGAGGTTTGTGCTGGGGTGAGGGTTTGGGTTGGGGTGAGGGTTTGGTCAGGGGTGAGGGTTTGGGCTTGGGTGAGGTTTTGGGCTAGGGTGAGGGTTTGGCCCAGGGCGAGGGTTTGACCTTGGGTGAGGGTTTGGCCCAGGGTGAGGGTTTGGGCTATGGTTAGGGCTTGGACTGGGGTGAGGGTTTGGGCTATGGTGAGGGTTTGGGCTACGGTGAGGGTTTGGGCTATGGTGAGGGTTTGGGCTGGGGTGTGGGTTTGGGCTGGGGTGAGGGTTTGGCCTAGGGTGAGGGTTTAGACTATGGTGAGGGTTTGGGCTGGGATGAGGGTTTGGCCGAGGGTGAGGATTTGGCCTAGTGTGAGGGTTCGGCCTCGGGTGAGGGTTTGGGCTGGGGTGAGTGTGTGGCCAAGGGTGAGGGTTTGGCCTCAGGTGAGGGTTTGGCCTAAGGTGAGGGTTTGGGCTGGGGTGAGGGTTTGGGCTAGGGTGAGGGTTTGGTCTATGGTGAGGGTTTTGGCTATGGAGAGGATTTGGTCTGGGTTGAGGGTTTGGGCTAGGGAGAGGGTTTGGGATAGGATGAGGGTTTGGATGGGGTGAGTGTGTGGCCCAGGGTGAGAGTTTGGCCTAGGATGAGGGTTTGGCCTAAGGTGAGGGTGTGGGCTATGGAGGGTTTGGGCAAGGGTGAGGGTTTGGCCTAGGGTGAGGGTTTAGGCTGGATGAGGGTATGGCCTACGGTGAGGATTTGGGCTGGGGTGAGGGTTTTGGCTGGGGAAAGGTTTTGGGCTAGGGTGAGGGTTTGGGCTGGGGTGAGGGTTTGGGCTAGGGTGAGGGTTTGGGTGGGGAGAGGGTTTGGGCTCGGGTGAGGGCTTGTCCCAAGGTGAGGGTTTGGGCTATGGTGAGGGTTTGGGGTAGGGTGAGGGTTTGGGCTAGGGTGAGGGTTTGGGCTGGGGTGAAGGTTAGGCCTAGGGTGAGTGCTTGGGCTGGGGTGAGGGTTTCGGCTGGGGTGAGGGTTTGGGCTGAGGTGAGGGTTAGGCCTAGGGTGAGGGTTTCGGCTGGGATGAGGGTTGGGCTGGGGTGAGGGTCTTGGCCTAGGGTGAGGGTTTGGGCTGTGGTGAGGGTTTGGGCTGGGGTGAGGGTTTGGGCTGGGGTGAGGGTTTGGGCTAGGGTGAGAGTTTGGGCTGGGGTGAGGGTTTGGCACAGGCTGAGGGTTTAGCACAGGGTGAGGGTTTAGCCTAAGGCGAGTGTTTGGGCTGGGGTGAGGGTTTGGGCTGGGGTGAGGGTTTGGGCTAGGGTGAGGGTATGGGCTGAGGTGAGGGTTTGGGCTATGGTGAGGTTTTGGCCCAGGGTGAGGATTTGGCCTAGGGTGAGGGTTTGGCCTAAGGTGAGGATTTGGGCTGGGGTGAGGGTTTGGTTTGTGGTGAGGGTTTGCGCTGGGGTGAAGGTTTGGCAGAGGGTGAGGGTTTGGCCTAAGGTGAGGGTTTGGGCTAGGGTGAGGGTTTGGCCTCGGCTGAGGGGTTGGGTTGTGGTGAGGGTTTGGTCTGGGGTGAGGGTTTGGCTTAGGGTGAGGGTTTGGTCTGGGGTGAGAGTTTGGGCTATGATGAGGGTTTGGGCTGGGGTGAGGGTTTGGGCTAGGGTGATAGTTTGGCCTAAGGTGAGGGTTTGGACTGGCGTGAGGTTTGGCCTAGCATGAGGGTTTGGGCTGGGATGAGGGTTTGCCCTAGGGTGAGGGTTTGGCCTAAGGTGAGGGTTTGGGCAAGTGTGAGGGTTTGGCCTAATGCGAGGGTTTGGGCTGGGGTGAGGGTTTGGGCCAGGGTGAGGGTTTGGCCTAGGGTGAGGCTTTGGCCTAAGGTGAGGGTTTGGCCTAGGGTGAGGGTTTGGCTTAGGGTGAGGATTAGGGCTGGGGTGAGGGTTTGGTCTAGGGTGAGGGTTTCGGCTGGGTTGAGGGTTTGGCCCAGGGTGTGGGTTTGGCCTAGGGTGAGGGTTTGGCCTAAGGTGAGTGTTTGGGCTGTGGTGAGGTTTTGGGCTATGGTGAGGGTTTGGGCTAGTGTGAGGGGTTAGGCTGGGGTGAGGGTTTGGCCTGAGGTGTGGGTTTGGGCTGTGGTGAGGATTTGGGCTAGGGTGAGGGTTTGGGCTGGGGTGAGGGTTTGGCCTCGGGTGATGGTTTGGGCTGGGGTCAGGGTTTGGGCTATAGTGAGGGTTTCGGTTGGGGTGAGGGTTAGGCCGAGAGTGAGGGTTTGGGCTGGGGTGAGGGTTTGGGCTGGGGTGATAGTTTGGCCTAAGGTGAGGGTTTTGGCTGGCGTGAGGTTTGGCCTAGCATGAGGGTTTGGGCTGGGATGAGGGTTTGGCCTAAGGTGAGGATTTGGGCTGGGGTGAGGGTTTGGCCCAGGGTGAGGGTTTGGCCTAGGGTGAGGGTTTAGTCTGGGGTGAGGGTTTGGGCTATGATGAGGGTTTGGCACATGGTGAGGGTTTAGCCCATTCTGAGGGTTTTGTCCGGGGTGAGGGTTTGGCCCATGGTGAGGGTTTGGCCCAGGGTGTAGGTTTGGCCTAGGGTGAGGGTTTGGCCTAAGGTGAGGGTTTGGGCTGTGGTGAGGCTTTGAGCTATGGTGAGGGTTTGGGCTAGTGTGAGGGGTTAGGCTGGGGTGAGGGCTTGGCCTCGGGTGAGGGTTTGGGCTGGGGTCAGGGTTTGGGCTACTGTGAGGGTTTGGGCTGGGTTGAGGGTTAGGCCTAGGGTGAGGGTTTGGCCTAAGGTGAGGGTTTGGGCTGTGGTGAGGCTTTGAGCTATGGTGAGGGTTTGGGCTAGTGTGAGGGGTTAGGCTGGGGTGAGGGCTTGGCCTCGGGTGAGGGTTTGGGCTGGGGTCAGGGTTTGGGCTACTGTGAGGGTTTGGGCTGGGTTGAGGGTTAGGCCTAGGGTGAGGGTTTGGGCTGGGGTGAGTATTTGTGTTATGGTGAGGGTTTGGGCGGGGGTGAGGGTTTGGCACAGGGTGAGGGTTTGGCCTAAGGTGAGGGTTTGGGCTGGGATGAGGGTTTGGGTTGGGGTGAGGTTTGGCCCAGGGTGAGGGTTTGGCCCAGGGTGAGGTTTGGCCCAGGGTGAGGTTTGGCCCATGGTGTGGGTTTGGCCCAGGGTGAGGTTTGGCCCAGGGTGTGGGTTTGGCCCAGGGTGAGGTTTGGCCCAAGGTGAGGGTTTGGGCTGGGGTGAGGGTTTGGCCCAGGGTGAGGTTTGGCCCAGGGTGAGGTTTGGCCCATGGTGTGGGTTTGGCCCAGGGTGAGGGTTTGGGCTGGGGTGAGGGTTTGGTTTGGGGTGTGGTTTGGCCCAGGGTGAGGGTTTGGCCCAGGGTGAGGTTTGGCCCAGGGTGAGGGTTTGGCCCAGGGTGAGGGTTTGGCCCAGAGTGAGGTTTGGCCCAGGGTGAGGGTTTGGCCCAGGGTGAGGTTTGGCCTAGGGTTAATGTTATGTTTCGGGCTATATTTCACATAAGGCCAGGGTTAGAGTTAGGGCTCGAGTTCCAGTTAAGAGTAGAGATAGGGTTGAGGTTTACGCCTTGGGTTCGGGTTAAAGCTAGAGTTTTGGTTTAGTGTTGGTTTAGGGTGAGGTTTACGCCTTGGGTGAGGGGTAGACTAAGGCCTAGGGTAAGGGTTAGAGCTAGGGTTAGGTTTAGGATGTGGGTTCCAGTTCGGGTTAGGGTTTTGGGTTACGGTGAGAGTTAAGGCTAGGATTAGTGTTAGGGTTAGGGTTAGGGTTAGGGTTTGGATTTGGGGTTAGGGTTAGGGTTCGGGTTAGGGTTAGGGTTTGGGGGTTAGCGTTAGGGTTAGCCTAGCGATGTGGATAGAATTATAGTTAAGGTTAGGGCTTGGACTATGGATTGGGTTAGGACTTGAGTTAGGATTCTGCTTTGGTTAATGTTATGTTTAGAGCTAGTTTTATCCTAAGGCCAGGGTTAGGTTTAGGCCTTTGGTTAGGGTTAAGGCTGGCATTTTGGTTGAGCGTAGGGTTCGGTATAGGTTTATGCTTAGGGGTAGGGTTCGGGTTGGGGTTAAAGTTAAGGTTAGGATTAAGGTTAAGTTTAGAGTTATGGTAAGGGTTTAGTATAGGGTTAGGCTTTAGGTTATGGTAGGGGTTAAGCGGCAGGTTAGCATTAAACTAGTGGTAGGGTTAGGTAAACATTCGGGTGAGATTTATGGTTAGGGTTAGGAATAGGTTTAGGGTTAGGCTAGTGTTAGTGTTAGGCTGAGGGTGAGAGTTAGAGTTAAGCCGAGCATGAGAGTTAGCATTCAAGTTAGTGTTCGGGTTAGGGCTAGGTGTAGGTTTACACTTCAGTTAGGGTTAGTATTATGCATGGATTAGGGTTAGGGTTAGTTCTAAGGCTAGGGATAGTGTTATGGCTAGGGTTAGGTGTGAGAGGTTAAGTGTTGGGGCGAGGGTTAAAGTTAGGTTTAGAGTTTTGGTTATTACTAGGGTTAATGTTATGAGGTTTTGGCTTAAATTTATGGTTAGACCAGAGGTAGGGTTAAAGTTTGAGTTAAGGTTAGAGATAGGTTTAAAATTAGGTTTTGTGATAGAGTTAGGGTTAGGTTAATGTTATGGTTTGGTTGAAGCATAGCGTTAGGGTTAGGGTTAGGGTTAAATTTAAGGTTAGGGTTAGGCCAGTGTTAGTGTTAGGCTGAGGATGAGCGTTAGTGTTAGGCCTTTCCTTTGGGTTAGCATTAAATTTAGGGTTACGGTTAGGGTTAGTGTTCAGAGTTAAGGCTCAGTCTAGATTTACGTTTCGGTTTGGGGCTAGGGTTAGGGATTACTGTTAGGGTGAGGGGTTAGGGTTAGGGTTAGGAATTAGCGTTAGGGTTAGGGGTTAGGGTTAGGGTTAGGGGTTAGCGTTAGGGTTAGGGTTAGGGGTTAGGGGTAGGGATTTGGGATTAGCATTAGGGTTAGGGGTTAGGGTTAAGTTTAAGGTTAGGGTTAGGCAAGTGTTAGAGTTAGGCTGAGGATGAGCGTTAGTGTTAGGCCTTTCCTTTGGGTTAGCATTAAAGTTAGGGTTAGGGTTAGGGTTAGTGTTCAGAGTTAAGGCTCAGTCTAGATTTACGTTTCGGTTTGGGGCTAGGGTTAGGGATTACTGTTAGGGTTAGGGGTTAGGGGTTAGGGTTAGGGTTAGGGGATAGCGTTAGGTTTAGGGTTAGGGGTTAGGGTTAGAGATTAGTGTTAGGGTTAGGGATTAGGGATTAGCGTTAGGGTTAGGGGTTAGGATTAGGGATTACCATTAGGTTTAGGGGTTAGGGTTAAGGTTAGGGATTAGTGTTAGGGTTAGGGGTTAGCGTTAGGGTTAGGGATTAGTGTTAAGGTTAGGGGTTAGGATTAGGGATTAGCGTTAGGGTTAGGGGTTAGGGTTAGGGAATAGCGTTAGGATTAGGGGTTAGGGATTAGCATTAAGGTTAGGGGTTAGCGTTAGGGTTATGGGTTAGCGTTTGGGTTAGGGGTTGGGTTAGGATTAGGGATTACTGTTAGGGTTAGGGGTTAGGGTTAGGGTTAGACTTAGGGATTAGTGTTAGGTTTAGGGGTTATGGGTTAGGGTTACGGGTAGGGGTTAGCGTTAGGGTTAGGGATTACCATTAGGGTTAGGGATTAGGTATTAGCGTTAGGGTTAGGGGTTAGGGATAGGGATTAGCATTAGGTTTAGGGGTTAGGGTTAAGGTTAGGAATTAGCGTTTGGGTTAGGGGTTAGCGTTAAGGTTAGGGATTAGTGTTAAGGTTAGGGGTTAGGATTAGGGATTAGCGTTAGGGTTAGGGGTTAGGGTTAGGGTTAGGGATTAGCATTAAGGTTAGGGGTTAGCGTTATGGTTATGGATTAGCGTTTGGGTTAGGGGTTGGGTTAGGGTTATGGATTAGTGTTAGGGTTAGGGGTTAGGGATTAGCATTAATATTAGGGGTTAGGGTTAGCAATAGGGTTAGGGTTAGGCCTCGGTCTAGGTTTACGTTTCGGGTGAGGGTTAGTGTTATGCGATCGGGTTATGGTTAGGGTTAGGGTTGGGGTCCTGTATAAAGTTATCTGGACAATTTGAGATCCTGCAACCCCTTGGTGTTGATCAAATTTGTGAGGGTCGGGTAACGTGTGGGCTAATGTGCCCCTCAGCAGGGACAAGCTGAAGGCGACCATCAGATCTCATGTACTGCACCTCCTTACTCAGCCCCTCAACACCCTGTCTCCCTCACCCTCACCACCCCCTCAGCCCCACCCTCACCACCCCCACCCCCTCAACTCAGCCCCACGTTCACCACCCCTCACCCCCTCACCTCAGCCCCACCCTCACCACCACTCACCCCCTCAGCCCCAACCTCAGCCCCACTCTCACTACCCCCTCACCCCCTCACCTCAGCCCCATTCTCACTACCCCCTCTCCCCCTCAGCCCCACCCTCACCACCTCTCACTCCCTCACCTCAGCCCCACCCTCACCACCCCCTCACCCCCTCAGCCCCACCCTCACCACTCCCTCACCCCCTCACCTCAGCACCACCCTCACCACCCCCTCACCCCTCAGCCCCACCCTCACCACTCTCACCCCCTCACCTCAGCCCCACCCTCACCACCCCCTCACCCCCTCAGCCCCACCCTTACCACCCCCTCACCCCCTCACCTCAGCACCACCCTCACCACCCCCTCACTCCCTCAGCCCCACTCTCCCTACCCTCTCACCCCCTCAGCCCCACCCTCACTACCCCCTCACCCCACAGCCCCACCCTCACCACTCTCACCCCCTCACCTCAGCACCACCCTCACCACCCCCTCAGCCCCACCCTCACCACCCCCTTAACCCTCAGCCCCACCCTCACCACTCTCACCCCCTCACCTCAGCACCACCCTCACCACCCCCTCACCCCCTCAGCCCCACTCTCACCACCCCCTCACTCCCTCACCTCTGCCCACTCTCACTACCCCCTCACCCCCTCAGCCCCACCCTCACTACCCCCTCACCCCTCAGCCCCACCCTCACCACTCTCACCCCCTCACCTCAGCCCCACCCTCACCACCCCCTCACCCCCTCAGCCCCACCCTCACCACCCCCTCACCCCTCAGCCCCACCCTCACCACTCTCACCCCCTCACCTCAGCCCCACCCTCACCTCCCCCTCACCCCCTCAGCCCCACCCTTACCACCCGCTGTCCCACAGTTCTCATAGCTACCACCCCTCGCTGCTCACCTCCACCCACATCACCCATTTCTGACCTGGAATCCATTTGGAAGAATTACTTTCCTTCAATTTTCTCTCTCAAGTGGTTATTAATTCTTCGTCCTGTATTTTGAAATGCTTTGAGACTGAAGGGTATTTTAAATATGCTGTTTGTAATGTACTGTTTATTCAGTTGTATTCTTATAATTATCAACTTCTGTATTAACTTCAGTTGCTGTCTAGCCTGTTCACCTCAGTATGGTTGAATATTGCAGTCATTCACTTGTCTGAGGATTTTCTAAACACTGTATTGCAATGTTACCATATTCAATCCTTTAATTAGACTGTTACATAACCATTCTGTGATGATTAGCTGCTGTCAATCATTTCAGTTGTGCTCCGTTGTGTTGCTTGCTGGGATTTCCCACCATTCTAACCGATCAAAATGGCAGCTTCCCTCTTTGAAAAGATTTTCCCGACTTCTGAAGCTAAGATGGATTTTCGTGCTCCATTTTGGGCAAATATGGGTATTTCCACCAAGTTCCCAAACATAACAGACCTGCTTTTGCACAACTTTGTGAAAAGAGTCCTCTGGCTGTGGTTCATGCATCTTACCCGTCCCATCCCTCCCACCCACCCAACCCTGAAACATGGTTTCATTGACTTTCAGATCGGAACTAGCTTCTGACATTGCTTTTACTGTTAAATTCTTTCCCCAAACTTGTTGAAATTTGCTCTGTTTGATCTGAAATAAATGCTGAGGCCTTCACTGTATCTGAAGCCTCAGTATAAATTACTTCCCTGGCCCTTTCACTGCTCTTTGCAGTAATGCCCCATGGGATGTAATCACAGTGGTGGCAGTGCCGGTTTGAGATGTGAAAACTCTCCTTCCTACTCCTTTGCCTTCCTTTTCTGGTTTCTGTGGTAATGTCATACGGTAATACAGCATGGAAACAGAGCAGAACAGAGGGTTTGAGATATTGGCAGGGAGACAGTGGCACTTACACTGGCAGAGTGGAGGAAGTCATTGACCTTCACCCTACAGTGCTGGGCATCCCTCTCAGTGACTGAGACCACAGTAATCGGGGTCTTGGACCAGGTTGGCATGGGCTGATGGGGTGACCTCCCCAGCTGGTTTGGAGGGAAGAGTAAATCATGCCTTGTCAGCGCCTCGTCCAGGACCCTTCCTGACCCACAGGGCACCAGTGCCCCCCCACCCTGTTTGCTATGACTGGGTCAAATGTCAGTCACCATGCAGGATGCCTCCAGACTGGCAGAACTTGTCCAAGTGTAGAACAGGCTTTTACGCACAGTGCCTGTGCCAGGGAGGGAAGTCAATTCTAGGAGATGGAGCAGGAACTGGACTTGCCACTTGGCACAAAACAGGGATGGCAATTACGTTTGGTATGATTCAGCAGGAAAACTAGCCCAGCCTGACAGAGAGGAGCCGAAACCTGACGGGATTTCCACTTTGCCCAAACAAACCTTCAGACACAGGCGATCCTCAAGCAACAACATTATGGGAAATTTGTGGGGCCTTATAAATTGTCTCTGTATAGGGGCCATTCTGAATCGATTCAGTAAGCTGTGAGCTTTACCTGATATTTTGGAAACTGTTAAGAAAGTGTTTGTAGGTCAGAGTGGAGAGGAATGGAAAAGATTCAGCAGGAGGCATTTGCTGCTTTCTGAGATATTTCGTCTCTTGCCCCAAAGTTAACAATAATAATTTGAAAAATAAAAGGCTCAAATTTCTGAATTCTATCTAACATTGCTATGTGGGATGTCTCCAAGGACTGAAACTGAGTCAGCGATTAGTGACCTGATGTTTCTCAGGGTGGGCACTGAGCAGTCTCTATCCTGTTTAGATCTCTGTTATGGACAGGGCCAACAGTCACAGCACGATCTCCCCCTGTCCCTCCCGTTGTACATCCCATTCCGTCACAAATCAAACAGCGAACACACTCGGAACATTTCTGTGTCAGGCCCGGCAGTAAATAACGAGATCTACCTGAGCAGCCACAGAAACGTGCCAGTGAGTGAGGTCATGGTGAACTCTCTGTGTTTTGCACTTTGATTGAGTGTAAGCCTATGAAGGAATGACTCATTTATCAGCTCCTGTCCAGTGACTGACGTGTCCTCTATTGCTTTGTAGATGGAACCCACCTTCGCTCGAATGGTTTGACAATATGTTGCTCCATCAGAGATCATAAGGAGCGTAGCATCAGGGTTAATGCCGAAACACTGAGTGTTTCAGACTGACCTAATGAATACAAGTCACACTTGCATCTGAACCCGGTGTTTACTGAATATGTTTAACACTTAATTGCCTTCTGCCCCCACATTCACTTCCAGAGCTGTCACAGGTCAGCAGACTTTGAAGAAATACAGAGCAGAATTCCAGCAACGATACTAATAAAGGTGAATGCATCACTTTCCTCACAGTTCGTATTTGGAATCTCTGCTCACCATCAGATTTGCCAGGGCAGTCATTGCTTTCACCTTGTTTTCACTGTGGGAACTGGAGAGTATATATACATACATCCATTTCCAGATGTGTGCAAGAGAAGTGGTCATGGACCCTGAGGCCTCAGGGGGAACGAGCAGGCCCTGGGGTATTGGATAGGCCCTGGGGGAGTGGACAGGCCCAAGGGGAATGGACAAGCCCTGGGGGAATGGACAGGCCCTGGGGAAATGTACAGGCCCTGAAGGGAATGGACAGACCCTGGGGGAATGGACAGACCGTGGAGGGAATGGACAGGCCCCGGGGGAATGGACAGACCGTAGGGGAATGGACAGCCCCAGGGGAAATGGACAGACCCCAGGGGAATTGATAGACCCTGGAGGGATTGGACAGGCCCCAGGGGAATGGACAGGCCCCAGGGGGAATATACAGACCCGGGAGGGATTGGACAGGCCCCAGGGGAATGTACAGGCCCTGGGGGAATGGACAAGCCCTGGGGAAATATATAGGCCCTTGGGGAAATGTACAGGCCCCAGAGGAATGGACAGACCCTGGAGAGAATGGACAGGCCCCAGGGGGAATGGACAGGCCCCAGGGGGAATGGACAGGCCCTGGAGGGAATGGACAGATCTTGGAGGGAATGGACAGGCCCCAGGGAAATGGACAGGCCCTTGAGGGAATGGACAGACCCTGGGGGAATGGACAGGTCCCAGGGGATTGGTCAGGCCCCAGGGTAAATCAACAGGCCTCAGGGGGAATGGACAGGCCCCAGGGGATAGGACAGCCCCAGGGGAATGGACAGGCCCTGGGTGAATGGACAGGCCCTGGGGGTATGGACAGACCTTGGAGGGAAATGGACAGCCCCTGGGTGAATGGACAAGCCCCGGGGTATGGACAGACCTTGGAGGGAATGGACAGGCCCTGGGGGAATGGACAGACACTGGAGGGAATGGACAGACCCCGGGGGGAATGGACAGAATCCAGGGGAATGGACAGACCCTGGAGGGAATGGACAGACACTGGAGGGAATGGACAGGCCCCAGGGGGAATGGACAGGCCTCAGAGGGAATGGACAGGCCTCAGAGGGAATGGACAGGCCCCAGGGGAATGGACAGACCCCAGGGAATGGACAGACCCTGGGGGAATGGACAGGCCCTAGGGGAATGGACAGGCCTCAGGGGAAATGGACAGGCCCCAGGGGAATGGACAGACCCTGGGGGAATGGACAGATCCTGGACGGAATGGACAGGCCCAGGGGGAATGGACAGACCCTGGAGGGAATGGACAGGCTCTGGGGTAATGGACAGGCCCTGGGGGAATGGACAGGCCCTGGGGGAATGGACAGACCCTGGAGGGAATGGACAGGCCCTGGGGGAATGGACAGACCCTGGAGTGAATGGACAGACCCTGGGGGAATGGACAGGCCCTGGGGGAATGGACGGACCCTGGAGTGAATGGACAGGCCCTGGGGGAATGGACAGACCCTGGAGGGAATGGACAGATCCTGGAGGAAATGGACAGGCCCTAGGGGGAATGGACAGACCCCAGTCGATTGGACAGGGCCCAGGGGAATGGACAAGCCCTGGGGTAATGGACAGGCCCTGGGGTAATGGACAGTCCCCAGAGGAATGGGCAGGCCCTGGGGTTATGGACAGACACTGGAGGGAATGGACAGACCCTGGAGGGAATGGACAGGCCCCAGAGGAATTCACAGGCCCTGGATGAATGGACAGGCCTCAGGGGAATGGACAGACCCCAGAGGAATGGACAGGCTCCAGGGGATTGGACAGGCCCCAGGGTAATGGACAGACCCTGGAGGGAATGGACAGACCCTAGGGGAATGGACAGGCCCTGGGGGAATGGACGGACCCTGGAGTGAATGGACAGGCCCTGGGGGAATGGACAGACCCTGGAGGGAATGGACAGACCCTGGAGGAAATGGACAGGCCCTAGCGGGAATGGACAGACCCCAGTCGATTGGACAGGCCCCAGGGGAATGGACAGGCCTTGGGTGAATGGACAGGCCTTAGAGGAATGGACAGACCATGGAGGGAATGGACAGGCCCTGGGGGAATGTACAGATACTGGAGGGAATGGACAGGCCCTGGGGGAATGTACAGATACTGGAGGGAATGGATAGGCCCCAGGGGAATGGACAGACCCTGGGGGAATGGACGGGCCCCAGGGGGAATGGACAGGCCCCAGGGGATTGGACAGGCCCCAGGGGGAATGAACAGACCCCGGGGGAATGGACAGGGCCTGGAGGGAATGGACAGGGCCTGGAGGGAATGGACAGGCCCTGGAGAGAATTGACAGGCCCTGGGGGAATGGACAGGCCCCGGGGGAATTCACAGGCCCTGGATGAATGGACAGGCCTCAGGGGAATGGACAGACCCCAGAGGAATGGACAGGCTCCAGGGGAATGGACAGACCCCAGAGGAATGGACAGGCTCCAGGGGATTGGACAGGCCCCAGGGGTAATGGACAGACCCTGGAGGGAATAGACAGACCCTAGGGGAATGGACAGGCCCTGGGGGAATGGACGGACCCTGGAGTGAATGGACAGGCCCTGGGGGAATGGACAGACCCTGGAGGGAATGGACAGACCCTGGAGGAAATGGACAGGCCCTAGCGGGAATGGACAGACCCCAGTCGATTGGACAGGCCCCAGGGGAATGGACAGGCCTTGGGTGAATGGACAGGCCTCAGAGGAATGGACAGACCATGGAGGGAATGGACAGGCCCTGGGGGAATGTACAGATACTGGAGGGAATGGACAGGCCCTGGGGGAATGTACAGATACTGGAGGGAATGGATAGGCCCCAGGGGAATGGACAGACCCTGGGGGAATGGACGGGCCCCAGGGGGAATGGACAGGCCCCAGGGGGAATGGACAGGCCCCAGGGGATTGGACAGGCCCCAGGGGGAATGAACAGACCCCGGGGGAATGGACAGGGCCTGGAGGGAATGGACAGGCCCTGGGGGAATGGACAGGCCCTGGAGAGAAATGACAGGCCCTGGGGGAATGGACAGGCCCCGGGGGAATGGACAGACCATGGAGGGAATGGACAGGCCCTGGGGGAATGGACGGACCTTGGAGGGAATGGACAGACTGTAGGGGAATGGACAGACCCTGGAGGGAATGGACAGGCCTCAGGGGGAATGGACAGACCCTGGGGGAATGGACATGTCCCAGGGTAAATCAACAGGCCTCAGGGGGAATGGACAGGCCCCAGGGGATTGGACAGGCCCCAGGGTGAATCAACAGGCCTCAGGGGGAATGGACAGGCCCCACGGGGTTAGGACATGCCCCAGGGGGAATAGACAGACCCTGGGGGAATGGACAGGCCTCACGGGGAAAGGACAGGCCCCAGGAGAATGGACAGGCCCTGGAGGGAATGGACAGGCCCTGGGGGAATGGACAGGCCCTGGAGGGAATGGACAGGCCCTGGGGGAATGGTCAGGCCCTGGGGGAATGGACAGACCATGGAGGGAATGGACAGGCCCTGGGGGAATGGACGGACCTTGGAGGGAATGGACAGACCGTAGGGGAATGGACAGACCCTGGGGGAATGGACAGACCCTGGAGGGAATAGACAGGCCCCAGGGGAACAGACAGGCCTCAGGGGGAATGGACAGACCCCAGGGGAATGGACTGGCCATGGGGTAATGGACAGACCCTGGGGGAATGGATTAGAGGTGCTGAAAGAGCACAGCAATTCAGGCAAAATCTGAGGACAGGCAAAATCGACGTTTCAGGCAAAAGTCCTTCATCAGGGAATGGACAGGCCCTGGGGGAATGGACAGACACTGGAGGGAATGGACAGGCTCTGGGGGAATGGACAGACACTGGAGGGAATGGCAGACACTGGAGGGAATGGACAGACTCTGGAGGGAATGGATAGGCCCCAGGGGGAATGGACAGACCCTGGAGGGAATGAACAGGCCCCAGGGGAATGGACAGGCCCTGGAGGGAATGGTCAAGCCCTGGGGGAATGGACAGGCCCCAGGGGAATAGACAGGCCTCAGGGGGAATGGACAGGCCCCAGGGGTATGGACAGACCCTGGAGGGAATGGACAGACCCTGGAGGGAATGGACAGGCCCCAGGGGGAATGGACAGACCGCAGGGGAATGGACAGACCCTGGAGGGAATGGACAAGCCCCAGGGAAATGGACAGGCTCTGGGGGAATGGACAGGCCCTGGAGGGAATGGACAGGCCCCAGGGGGAATGGACAGGCCTCAGGGGGAATGGACAGGCCCAGGGGAATGGACAGACCCTGGAGGGAATGGACAGGCCCCGGGGGAATGGATAGACCCTGGAGGGAATGGACAGGCCCCAGGGGGAATGGACAGGCCTCAGGGGGAATGGACAGGCCCAGGGAAATGGACAGACCCAGGAGGGAATGGACATTCCCCAGGGGATTGGACAGGCCCCAGGGGAATGGACAAGCCCTGGGTGAGCGGACAGGCCCCAAGGGAATGGACAGGCCCTGGAGGGAATGGACAGGCCCCAGGGGAATGGACAGGCCCTGGAGGGAATGGACAGGCCCCAGGGGAATGGACAGGCCCCAGGGGAATGAACAAGCCCTGGGTGAGTGGACAGGCCCCAGGGGAATGGACGGACCCTGGGGGAATGGACAGACCCTGAGGGAATGGACAGGCCCCAGGAGACTGGACAGACCATGGGGGAATGGACAGGCCCCAGGGGACTGGACAGACCATGGGGGAATGGACAGGCCCCAGGGGGACAGGACAGACCATGGGGGAATGGACAGGCCCCAGGAGATTGGACAGGCCCCAGGGGGAATGGTCAGGCCCCAGGGGAATGGACAGGCTCTGGAGGGAATGGACAGGCCCCAGGGGAACGGACAGGCCCCAGGGGATTGGACAGGCCCCAGGGGGAATGGACAGGCCCCAGGGGAACGGACAGGCCCCAGGGGATTGGATAGGCCCCAGGGGGATTGGACAGACCCTGGACGGAATGCACAGGCCCCAGGGGTAATGGACAGGCCCCGGGGGGATGGACAGGCCATGGGGTAATGGACAGACCCTGGGGTAATGGATTAGTGGTGCTGCAAGAGCACAGCAATTCAGGCAAAATCTGAGGACAGGCAAAATCGACGTTTCGGGCAAAAGTCCTTCATCAGGAATAAAGGCAGTGAGCCTGAAGTGTGGAGAGATAAGCTAGAGGAGGGTGGGGGTGGGGAGAAAGTAGCATAGAGTACAATGGGTGAGTTGGGAAGGGGATGAAGGTGATAGGTCAGGGAGGAGAGGGTGGAGTGGATAGGTGGAAAAGGAGATAGGCAGGTAGGACAAGTCTGGACAAGTCATGGGGACAGTGCTGAGCTGGAAGTTTGGAACTAGGGTGAGGTGGGGGAAGGGGAAATGAGGAAACTGTTGAAGTCCACATTGATGCCCTGCGGTTGAAGTGTTCCGAGGTGGAAGATGAGGCGTTCTTCCTCCAGGCGTCTGGTGGTGAGGGAGCGGCGGTGAAGGAGGCCCAGGACCTCCATGTCCTCAGCAGAGTGGGAGGGGGAGTTGAAATGTTGGGCCACGGGCCGGTGTGGTTGACTAGTGCAGGTGTCTCGGAGATGTTGGCCATTAGCCATGCGGCTGATGCAGCTGCCACCCCCACGCTGATTGATGATGTCACTTCCGCCCCCATCGTGGCCACTCCCACAACCACTTCCACCCCTCACAATTCCTCATGCATCACACGTGACATCACTTCCGGCCCTCACATCATGGCCGATGCCACACGCTCAGTGACTTCCGCCACCCCTACTGCCTTGTCTGCCACCACTTCCGCCCCCACCAGCGCCACTCACCTGCATTCTGCTGACACGCCCCCCCACAGATCCCACTGTCACTATCCCCACCCCCCAGAACCCCGAGGGGAACACTACCCCTGCTCATGACTCTACCCCCATTCCCCCCACCATCACACCCACTCCAGGTACTGGCTCCGACCCCACTCCCAGCTCCACACCCACACCAGATCCCAGCTCCCAGTCCTGCCAAGTTTTCACCATCCCTCCATCACCAAACCATCATCTCCCAGACCATACGGAACCTCATCACCTCAGGAGATCTCCCACCCACAGCTTCCAACCTCATAGTCCGGGAACCCCGCACTGCCTGGTTCTACCTCCTTCCCAAGATCCACAAGCCTGACCACCCTGGCCGACCCATTGTCTCAGCATGCTCCTGCCCCACTGAACTCATCTCTACCTACCTCAACACTGTCCTATTCCCCCCTAGTCCAGGAACTCCCCACATACGTTCGAGACACCACCCACGCCCTCCACCTCCTCCAAGACTTCCGTTTCCCCGGCCCCCAACGCCTCATCTTCACCATGGACATCCAATCCCTCTACACCTCCATCCGCCATGATCAGGGCCTCCAAGCCCTCTGTTTCTTCCTCTCCTGATGTCCCCAACAGTACCCTTCCACTGACACTCTCATTCGTTTGGCCGAACTGGTCCTCACCCGTAACAATTTCTCCTTTGAATCCTCCCACTTCCTCCAGACCAAAGGGGTAGCCATGGGCACACGTATGGGCCCCAGCTATGCCTGTCTCTTTGTTGGCTACGTAGAACAGTTGATCTTCCGTAATTACACCGGCACCACTCCCCACCTCTTCCTCCGCTACATTGGCGGCACCTCGTGCTCCTGTGAGGAGGTTGAGCAATTCATCAACTTCACCAACACATTCCACCCTGACCTCAAATTTACCTGGACCATCTCTGACACGTCCCTCCCCTTCCTGGACCTCTCCATCTCCATTAATGACGACCGACTTGACACTGACATCTTTTACAAACCCACCGACTCCCACAGCTACCTGGATTACACATCTTCCCACCCTACCTCTTGCAAAAATGCCATCCCGTATTCCCAATTCCTTTGCCTCCGCCGTATCTGCTCCCAGGAGGACCAGTTCCACCACAGAACACACCAGATGGCCTCTTTCTTTAGAGACCGCAATTTCCCTTCCCACGTGGTTAATGATGCCCTCCAACGCATCTCGTCCACATCCCGCACCTCCGCCCTCAGACCCCACCCCACCAACTATAACAAGGACAGAATGCCCCTGGTGCTCACCTTCCACCCTACCAACCTTCGCATAAACCAAATCATCCGCCGACATTTCCACCACCTCCAAACAGACCCCACCACCAGGGATATATTTCCCTCCCCACCCCTTTCTGCGTTCCGCAAAGACCGTTCACTCCGTGACTACCTGGTCAGGTCCACGCCCCCCTACGACCCACCCTCCCGTCCTGGCACTTTCCCCTGCCACCACAGGAACTGTAAAACCTGTGCCCACACCTCCTCCCTCACCTCCATCCAAGGCCCTAAAGGAGCCTTCCACATCCATCAAAGTTTTACCTGCACATCCACTAATATCATTTATTGTATCAATTGCTCCCAATGCGGTCTCTTCTACATTGGGGAGACTGGGCGCCTCCTAGCAGAGCGCTTTAGGGAACATCTCCGAGACACCCGCACCAATCAACCACACCGCCCCGTGGCCCAACATTTCAACTCCCCCTCCCACTCTGCCGAGGACATGGAGGTCCTGGGCCTCCTTCACCACCATTCCCTCACCACCCAACGCCTGGAGGAAGAACGCCTCGCCTTCTGCCTCGGAACACTTCAACCCCAGGGCATCAATGTGGACTTCAACAGTTTCCTCATTTCCCCTTCCCCCACCTCACCCGAGTTCTAAACTTCCAGCTCAGCACTGTCCCCATGACTTATCCAGGCTTGTCCGACCTACCTATCTCCTTTTCCACCTATCCACCACACCCTCTCCTCCCTGACCTATCACCTTCATCCCCTCCCCCACTCACCCATTGTACTCTATGCTACTTTCTCCCCACCCCCACCCTCCTCTAGCTTATCTCTCCACGCTCCAGGCTCACTGCCTTTATTCCTGATGAAGGGCTTTTGCCCGAAACGTCGATTTCGCTGCTCCTTGGATGCTGCCTGAACTGCTGTGCTCTTCCAGCACCACTAATCCAGAACCCAGGGGGGAATGGACAGGGTTCAGCTCGGAAAAAACTGGGATGTACTGGGAGAGAACATGTTAAACTGGGAACAACTGGATTAACCTGAGAGAGACTGTGTTACACAGTGTGAAACCAGGGCAAACTGTCAGGGACTGGATTAAACTGAGGCCGACTGTGAATGACAGGGAAAGACCAGGTTATAGAGTCTGAGAGGTCTACAGCATAGAACCAGGCCCTTCAGCCCAAAATGTCCATGCTGACTAGTTTTCACAATTTAAACTGGTCCCATTTGCCTGAGTTTAGTCTATATCCCTCCAAACCTATTCTATCCTTGGACCTGTCCAAATGTTTCATAAATGATGAAATTGTACTTGATTCCACCGCTATCTCTAGCAGCCCATTCTAGACACTGACCACCCTCTGCGTGAAAGATTCCCCTCTGGACCTTTCTGTATTTCTCCCCGCTCACCTAAACCTACACCCTCTAGTTCTGGGCCCACCCCAGGGAAAAGCCCTTGTCTGTTTACCCTCCTCCATGCCCCTCAGGAATGAGGCTTGTGGGCCGGAGGGCACCTGACAGGTAAAAAGGGAGGGGGGTGGGACTGGGGGAGAGGTAGCTGGGAATGCGATAGGTAGATGATGGTGGTGGGGAGGGGGGGGGGTGATTGGTTAGGGAGGGCGGTGGAGCAGATGGATGGGAAGGAAGATGGACAGGTCAAGAGGGCATTGCCCGAGTTGGAGGCTTGGGACTGGGATAATGTGGGGGAAGGGGAAATAGGGGAATTGGTGAAATCTGCATTAATCGTGTGTGGTTGCAGGGTCCCAAGGCAGAAGGTGAGGTGTACTTCCTCCAGGCATCAGATTATCCCTTTCTTGTTGCCTTCCTTAAACAGGGGAATAACATTTGCCACCCTCCAATCCGCTGGTACTACTCCGTGGACAGTGAGGACACAACGATCATCGCCATCAGCCTCGCGGCCTGTAGAAACCTCGGGTATATCCCATCTGGAGCAGGGGACTTAAAGATCTTCACGTTTTTCAAAATTTCCGGCACATCCTCCTTCTTAGTATTAATCTGTTTGAGCGTCTCAGCCTGTTTCACGCTGTCCTCACAATATGACAAGCTTCCTCTCACGCGTGATCATTGAAGCAAAGCCTCCCCCACCTCCTCCGACTTCAGGCACAAGTTCCCTTCACTCTCCTTGATCGGCCCTTCCCTCACTCTGACCATCCTCTTGTTCCTCACATCAGTGTAGAATACCTTGGGGTTTCCCTTAATCCGAACCACTAAAGCTTTTCCATGCCCCCTTCTCACTCTCCTAAGTCCATTCTTCTGTTCCTCCCTGGCTACACTGTAACCCTCCAGACCCCTGTCTGATCCTTGCTTCCTCAACCTGAAGTAAGCTTCCTTCTTCCTCTTGACCAGATGTTCCACATCCCTTGTCACCCAAGGTTCCTTCACCGTACCATCCCTTCCTTGCCTCAGTGGGACAAACCAAATCCAGCACTCGCAGCAAGTGCTCCCTAAACAACCTCCACATTTCTGTCGTGCATTTCCCTGAGAATATCTGTTCCCAATTTACGCTCCACAGTTCCTGCCTATAGCATTGTAATTCCCCCTCCCCCAATTAAATACTCGCCCGTACTGTCAGCTCTTAGCCCTCTTCACCGATCGAGTAAAGGTCAGGGGGTTGTGATCACTATCACCGGAAATGTCATGTACAGCTGCCAGGGGACGATGTCCGGAGAGCTTTCTATCAACAGCTAAAGCACTAGCTCTCCAGGGCAATGCAGGAACCCTGCATCTGACAAACATTCCACAAGGAACCACACAGACAGGAGATCCAGTCTCCCCTCTGTATGGAGACAGGGACAGACAGGAGATCCAGTCTCCCCTCTGTATGGGGACAGGGACAGACAGGAGATCCAGTCTGCCCTCAGTGTGGGGACAGGGACAGACAGGAGATCCAGTCTCCCCTCAGTGTGGGGACAGGGGCAGACAGGAGATCCAGTCTCCCCTCAGTGTGTGGACAGGGACAGACAGGAGATCCAGTCTCCCCTCAGTGTGTGGACAGGGACAGACAGGAGATCCAGTCTCCCCTCAGTGTGGGGACAGGGACAGACAGGAGATCCAGTCTCCCCTCAGTGTGTGGACAGTGACAGACAGGAGATCCAGTCTCCCCTCAGTGTGGGGACAGGGACAGACAGGAGATCCAGTCTCCCCTCAGTGTGGGGACAGGGACAGACAGGAGATCCAGTCTCCCCTCAGTGTGTGGACAGGGACAGACAGGAGATCCAGTCATCCTCAGTGTAGGGACAGGGACAGACAGGAGATCCAGTCTCCCCTCAGTGTGTGGACAGGGACAGACAGGAGATCCAGTCTCCCCTCAGTGTGGGGACAGAGACAGACAGGAGATCCAGTCATTCCTCAGTGTGGGGACAGTGACAGACAGGAGATCCAGTCTCCCCTCAGTGTGGGGACAGTGACAGACAGGAGATCCAGTCTCCCCTCAGTGTGGGGACAGGGACCGACAGGAGATCCAGTCTCCCCTCAGTGTGGGGACAGGGACCGACAGGAGATCCAGTCTCCCCTCAGTGTGGGGACAGTGACAGACAGGAGATCCAGTCTCCCCTCTGTGTGTGGACAGGGACAGACAGGAGATCCAGTCTCGCCTCAGTGTGGGGACAGAGACAGACAGGAGATCCAGTCATTCCTCAGTGTGGGGACAGTGACAGACAGGAGATCCAGTCTCCCCTCAGTGTGTGGACAGGGACAGACAGGAGATCCAGTCTCGCCTCAGTGTGGGGACAGAGACAGACAGGAGATCCAGTCATTCCTCAGTGTGGGGACAGTGACAGACAGGAGATCCAGTCTCCCCTCAGTGTGGGGACAGGGACCGACAGGAGATCCAGTCTCCCCTCAGTGTGGGGACAGTGACAGACAGGAGATCCAGTCTCCCCTCAGTGTGGGGACAGGGACAGACAGGAGATCCAGTCTCCCCTCAGTGTGGGGACAGTGACAGACAGGAGATCCAGTCTCCCCTCAGTGTGGGGACAGGGACAGACAGGAGATCCAGTCACCCCTCAGTGTGGGGACAGGACAGACAGGAGATCCAGTCTCCCCTCAGTATGGGGACAGGGACAGACAGGAGATCCAGTCTCCCCTCAGTGTGGGGACAGTGACAGCCAGGAGATCCAGTCTCCCCTCAGTGTGGGGACAGGGACAGGCAGGAGATCCAGTCTCCCCTCAGTGTGGGGACAGGGACAGACAGGAGATCCAGTCTCCCCTCAGTGTGGGGACGGGGACCGACAGGAGATCCAGTCTCCCCTCAGTGTGGGGACAGGGACAGACAGGAGATCCAGTTTCCCCTCAGTGTGGGGACAGGGACAGACAGGAGATCCAGTCTCCCCTCAGTGTGGGGACAGGGACAGACAGGAGATCCAGTCTCCCCTCAGTGTGGGGACAGTGACAGACAGGAGATCCAGTCTCCCCTCAGTGTGGGGACAGGGACAGACAGGAGATCCAGTCTCCCCTCAGTGTAGGGACAGGGACAGACAGGAGATCCAGTCTCCCCTCAGTGTGGGGGCAGGGACCGACAGGAGATCCAGTCTCCCCTCAGTGTGGGGACAGTGACAGACAGGAGATCCAGTCATTCCTCAGTGTGGGGACAGGGACAGACAGGTGATCCAGTCTCCCCTCAGTGTGGGGACAGGGACAGACAGGAGATCCAGTCTCCCCTCAGTGTGGAGACAGGGACAGACAGGAGATCCAGTCTCCCCTCAGTGTGGGGACAGGGACAGACAGGAGATCCAGTCATTCCTCAGTGTGGGGACAGGGACAGACAGGAGATCCAGTCTCCCTCAGTGTGGGGACAGGGACAGACAGGAGATCCAGTCTCCCCTCAGTGTGGGGACAGGGACAGACAGGAGATCCAGTCTCCCCTCAGTGTGGGGACAGTGACAGACAGGAGATCCAGTCTCGCCTCAGTGTGGGGACAGTGACAGACAGGAGATCCAGTCATTCCTCAGTGTGGGGACAGTGACAGGCAGGGGATCCAGTCTCCCCTCAGTGTGGGGACAGGGGCAGACAGGAGATCCAGTCTCGCCTCAGTGTGGGGACAGTGACAGACAGGAGATCCAGTCTCGCCTCAGTGTGGGGACAGTGACAGACAGGAGATCCAGTCTCCCCTCGGTGTGGGGACAGTGACAGACAGGAGATCCAGTCTCCCCTCGGTGTGGGGACAGTGACAGACAGGAGATCCAGTCTCCCCTCGGTGTGGGGACAGTGACAGACAGGAGATCCAGTCTCCCCTCAGTGTGGGGACAGGGGCAGACAGGAGATCCAGTCTCGCCTCAGTGTGGGGACAGTGACAGACAGGAGATCCAGTCTCGCCTCAGTGTGGGGACAGTGACAGACAGGAGATCCAGTCTCCCCTCGGTGTGGGGACAGTGACAGACAGGAGATCCAGTCTCCCCTCGGTGTGGGGACAGTGACAGACAGGAGATCCAGTCTCCCCTCAGTGTGGGGACAGGGGCAGACAGGAGATCCAGTCTCCCCTCAGTGTGTGGACAGGGACAGACAGGAGATCCAGTCTCCCCTCAGTGTGGGGACAGGGACAGCCAGGAGATCCAGTCTCCCCTCAGTGTGGGGACAGGGACAGACAGGAGATCCAGTCTCCCCTCAGTGTGGGGACAGGGACAGCCAGGAGATCCCGTGTCTCCTCAGTGTGGGACAGGGACAGACAGGAGATCCAGTCTCCCCTCAGTGTGGGGACAGGGACAAACAGGAGATCCAGTCTCACCTCGGTGCAGGGACAGTGATAGACAGGAGATCCAGTCTCCCCTCAGTGTGGGGACAGTGACAGACAGGAGATCCAGTCTCCCCTCAGTGTGGGGACAGGGACAGACAGGAGATCCAGTCATTCCTGAGTGTGGGGGCAGGGACTGACAGGAGATCCAGTCTCGCCTCAGTGTGGGGACAGGGACAGACAGGAGATCCAGTCTCGCCTCAGTGTGGGGACAGGGACAGACAGGAGATCCAGTCTCCCCTCGGTGTGGGGACAGGGACAGACAGGAGATCCAGTCTCCCCTCGGTGTGGGGACAGGGACAGACAGGAGATCCAGTCTCCCCTCAGTGTGGGGACAGTGACAGGCAGGAGATCCTGTCTCCCCTCAGTGTAGGGACAGGGACTGACTGGAGATCCAGTCTCCCCTCGGTGCAGGGACAGTGACAGACAGGAGATCCAGTCTCCCCTCGGTGTGGGGACAGGGACAGACAGGAGATCCAGTCATTCATCAGTGTGGGAACAGTGACAGAGAGCGGATCCAGTCTCGCCTCAGTGTAGGGACAGGAACAGGCAGGAGATCCAGTCTCCCCTCAGTGTGGGGACAGGGACAGACAGGAGATCCAGTCTCCCCTCAGTGTGGGGACAGTGACAGACAGGAGATCCAGTCTCGCTTCAGTGTAGGGACAGGGACAGACAAGAGATCCAGTCTCCCCTCGGTGCAGGGACAGTGACAGACAGGAGATCCAGTCTCCCCTCAGTGTGGGGACAGGGACAGGCAGGAGATCCAGTCGCCCTTCAGTGTGGGGACAGGGGCAGACAGGAGATCCAGTTTCCCCTCAGTGTGGGGACAGTGACAGACAGGAGATCCAGTCTCCCCTCAGTGTGGGGACAGGGACAGACAGGAGATCCAGTCTCCCCTCAGTGTGGGGACAGGGACAGAGAGGGGATCCAGTCTCGCCTCAGTGTAGGGACAGGGACAGACAGGAGATCCAGTCTCCCCTCAGTGTGGGGACAGTGACAGACAGGAGATCCAGTCTCCCCTCAGTGTGGGGACAGTGACAGAGAGGAGATCCAGTCTCCCCTCAGTGTAGGGACAGGGATAGACAGGATATCCAGTCTCCCCTCAGTGTAGGGACAGGGACAGACAGGAGATCCAGTCTCCCCTCAGTGTGGGGACAGGGACAGACAGGAGATCCAGTCTCCCCTCGGTGTGGGGACAGGGACAGACAGGAGATCCCGTCTGAATTGGTGGGGTTTGCACTTGATGAAATGGAGTCTGGACAGAATCCCCCCTGTGTGAGCCTCCCCAGCGCGATGTGAGACCCATGTGGCGGCAGGGTATCGAGCTGACCAAGTACTCAGCCAGGCCCCCTGGTCAGCCAGCACACAGTGTCCTGAAGGTCACTGCTTTCCCTTGGACTTCACTGCTGAGCTGGTGAGGTACGTTCAGACATTGCAGGGGCCACTCTAACATCACCTTCGGACTGACAGGCTGCCCATTTGCCTCACTGAACCAGATTCCCATTGGCCGATGACGGTTTGTGGTGTAAAATTCCAAGCAGTGGAATGTGGTGAAACGGTTAAAAATTATGTCCCAATACATGTGTGAATCTAACCGGAATGGAGGTGTTGCTTAGTCCCGTGTGAATCTTCTTATCTGTATGTAACCAGAATGGAATGTGTTTTTTAGCCTTGCTCTGCTGTTCACATGAATGTTTATATCTGGAAAAGAGTATATCAGCTGAAAAAGTCTCCAGTTCGGTGAGTCTGCTCCGGGGTTACGTTTAACCGCCGAGCGTGGGTTGTTGGCAACCGCTCTACGAGAACTGACGGCTCCCAGTTTTTGTAACATGTAGAGTGAGTATAAGCCAGACCCGTTGTGCGACGCTGCGGGGAATAAAATGCCCATATTCTAGCAGTCTCGCCTCTTGGTCGTTTGTTCTGTGTCAGACTACTCTCCTACGAACCTGACCTTGAGAATTTTTTAAAACATGGTTATTGGAGCAAATGTCACACTAACAGTTATCTATAAGAATCTCTCATAAGGGTGAATGCTTCAATATTAACGTTCTCAAGTATTCTAACCATTAATAAGGCAGTGATTTAACAAGGTAGAGTTCTGAGACTTGAAATCACAAACAGAACTCTTTGAGTGCAAATTGCTACCAATTTATGTTCACTGATTGTTCATAGATCACACTTCAACCTGCAGGAACAGGGTCAACGTCACTAAGATAGGCCCAGTAATATCTCCCGTCTGTCCCTGTCCCTGTCCCCACACTGAGGGGAGACTGCATCTCCTCTCACCACAACACACAAACCTACAAGTGGGAGGTCCAAGAAATAGAATACAAAACAACCTTGGCTATCCCAATGTCAATTATCCGAATTTCGGATTATCTGAACAAGATTCTACAAAACGTCATCCGAACAATCAATTATCCGAACAATCAATTATCCAAAGAATCATTTATCCAAACAATCAATTATGCGAACAATCAATTATCCAAACAATCAATTATCCGAACAATCAATTATCCAAAGAATCATTTATCCAAACAATCAATTATGCGAACAATCAATTATCCAAACAATCAATTATCCGAACAATCAATTATCCGAACAATCAGTTATTTTATTTTTCTTCTTTTTTTGTTTTTTTTCTTTTTTTTTATTTTTTCCCCCAGCACCCATGGTGTGTGTGTGCAGGTGTGAGACACAGTGAAAGACACAAAGTGCACCAATCTTTATTCAAATTCCACCACCAGGAAGATAGGAAAACACCCAGGTGGCCAGTGACAAACACTGCCCTTCCGAACAATCAGTTACTCGACAAAATACTTTCCGCCCATCTCGTTCAGATAATTGAGGTTGTTCTGTAAGTCCCTCTTCCTATTTTAGCACTGATGGTTCCTGATGGTTCCTGATGATTCCCAGAATTGCCAGCTCCTTAACAGTACACTATTACCCATGAGCTTGCCTCCAACTTCGCCCTTCCAGATCTGAAAAGAGTCTCTGCCTTATCTTTACTTTAGTCGAATTCCCATCTCAGCTTCCCGAACACTGTTCCAAACACTTGAATGGATTTTAAAGGCCTTGCAGTCTGCTCCCATTCTGTGGTCAATGCTGCAGCCTGCTGGCCGAATGCTGCTAATGCAGTTTATTGAGGACTCGGTGCACTGCGGTTCCTCGGCTCCCACCAACGGGGTTGAGAATTTGGGAAAATCAGGTGAAATGTTGGATGAGACCAAAAATGTGGCATTTCCCAGCACTTTTTAGCTCATGGACATACAGACTGTGTCTTGCTAGAGGTAAGTCCTTGGCTTGAGCTGCCACATGTCTAAGGATGGCAGGCAAAGGGGAGGAGCTGGTCACGTCTTGAGTGTCCTGAGAGGTATCCTTTCGGGGTGAGAGGAGGTCGGGATGTGGTCCCTCCTTTGGCAGGATGCCAGGAGTTCCACTCTGTGTCCGAGTGCGGGGAGGGGGAGAGGGGAGCTGGGCATCTGGACTGAGATCACTTATAGCCCTATGACCTTTCCCATGTACTCGTGGCTAGTATGATGGAGTGCAGGTTCTGGATCAGTGGTGCTGGAAGAGCACAGCAGTTCAGGCAGCATCCGAGGAGCAGCGATGCTGCCTGAACTGCTGTGCTCTTCCAGCACCGCTGATCCAGAACCTGGTTTCCAGCGTCTGCAGTCATTGTTTTTTACCTGATGGAGTGCAGGGCTATGTATATCCAGCAGGCCCGAGATTACTGGACCCAGTTCTCTGTGGCAGCCATAAGGCTCTACTTGGAGACAGTGAAACACTGTCATGTCAGAGACCTGCATGATCTGAACCGTGTTGCTGCAGTCAGGTTAATGTCACTTAATGACTATTGTATATGGACATATAGTCTGGTATTGAATGTCATATATCGATGTATGTCTTGTTAATGAGTGTGATATATAATGAATGTGGCACAGAGACCGATTATTAATGACTGGTTTACTTGGACATTCATCTGTGCTTTATATGATATACAGTTTGTTGGTAAGTTTTATAAATGAATGTACAGTCTGTTAATGAGTGTTGTCTGTGGGTGTGCCCTACATACGTGGTCTGCACTTGTGACAGTGTCTCCTTCCGTTCTCTTAGTTATAGTTTGAGTTACAACAGGGTTTAATCCGCCTGAGTTTCCTTTCTATCCTCACGCTGGGAAGCTCCAATAAATCCCAGGAGTTTCACTTGCAACTTCCAATGTCCTGAGCAAATAGTCTGCACCTCGTTACACGGCCCAGCTCCTGACTTCCACCTCCACCCTCAGTGGCTGAATAACAAAACACTTGTGAAGAGAAGAAAAATGAGAGAAAGTGGTCCTGCAGTCAGACATTAGTCGGAGGGGAGGGGAGGGAATATAAAAAGTAATGAGCTAATGAGTATAGGAACTGGGAGATAGAGTGTCGGAACATGTGGCAGGAGGGAGGGCTTTAGAATCTGGGGATGCTGGCTCAGAGCGATATAGGACTTCTACAGCGTCAACAGGTTGTACTGGAATCGAGCCAGGAGTGTTTCCTATGGAGCATTCTGCTGCATGCTGTTGTTTAAACTAACTGGGCAGTGATCTGAGAAGTAAATAGATAACATCAGACAGCTGGGCAGCATTCCTGGTGTGACCAGACAGCCCAGGACCTGAACAGCTAGGCCCGAAACCAGAACGGTCAGCCTTTGAGCAGCCAAGCCTGATGGCAGTTTCAGGAAAGGTTAAGCACAAAACAAAGGCATACAAGGATAATCCTGGATTTGCCATGAAAAATGACGCTGGTTTCTGTATTGGAGTATGGTGAGCAGACTTGCTGGCATCCCATGTTCTCGCCATGACCATGTACAGAAATGGAGTGTCAGAAGATGGATACTGAGGGTAACTACCCCATTAAATACCATGGCCTTGACCTGGGAGATCATTTGGTATAAGGCCAAAGAACATTCTGTAAGAATACAGCAGGGACAGATAAGAGGGGATACTTGGCAGCCATTTTTGCATCAAAGAGCTCTGACCAGGTGGAGAGAAAGAGAAGCTAATCATGTACAAGGTCAATCTCCGCCGTGTTCATTACAGCCTGGCCATGTTTGGCTGCATAGATAGTACTGGTCTTAGTCTGGTAAGCAGTTGTAGTTTAGATAAGGATTGTGACAGAGATTTAACGTTGTGATTGGTAATTAATGTAAGAATTGGGAGTTTTATCACGAAAGAGCAGGATTTTAGATAATATTCAGCCATACCACCCCTTTTAGATTAGATTCCCCACAGTGTGGAAACAGGCCCTACGGCCCAACCAGTCCACACCGACCCTCCAAAGAGTAACCCACCCAGACCCATTCCCCTACATTTACCCCTGCCCCTAATACTACGGCCAATTCACCATGGCCAGCTCCGACTAACTCGGAGCACCCGGAGGAAACCCACGCAGACACGGGGAGAATGTGCAAACTCCACACAGACAGTCGCCCCGAGGCTGGAATCGAACCTGGGTCCCTGGTGCTGTGAGACAGCAGTGCTAACCACTGAGCCACCGTGTCACCCTCAATATCTTTAGTGTATTTTGTCAACAAGATTACATTGAATTGCAAGTCAACTCTGTCCCTTTCATTCATGAGTAAAATGAGTTTATATAAAAACTTGTCAAAGTGTCCAAAGTATGGACAATATTGGCATCTCTGGATGAGGTCCGATAAGTAGTTAATGGTTAATCCAGCCTTATGTATCTGAAGGTCCAGCCTGAGACTGAACTGAGAGAGCTATCATAGAACACAGAACAGTACAGCACAGTACAGCACAGTAACAGGCCCTTCAGCCCATCATGCCTGTCCTGACCATGGTGCCATTCTAAATTAAGCCCCTCTGCCCTCACATGGTCCTTATCCCACTAGTCCCTGCCTGTTCATGTGTCTGTTGAAATGCCTCTTAAATGTCACTTTGTATCTGCTCTTATGACCTCCACATACAGAGGCAAGTGAACAAAACTGGGTTTTAATCGGAGAGGACAGTGGGTTTTGTGAAATCTAGGTTAGGCCTGTCATAGCCATAGAGTCATACAGCTCAGAAACAGACTGTTCGATCCAAGCTGTCCCAAACTAGACTAGTCCCACCTGCCCTCTCCCGGCCCATATCTCTTTGAACCTTCCCTGTATTCAGGTACTCATCCAAATATCTTGTAAACGTTGTCATTATACCCACATCCACCACTTCCTCAGGAAGTTCTTTCCACATGCGCCCACCCTCTGGGTAAATATTTACTCCTCGTGTTTTTTTTAAACCTCTCTCTTCTCACCTTGCCCCCCCCCTGGTCTTGAAAACCCCCAGTCTAGGGAAAAGACACCTCCCATTAACGCTATCTATAACCTGGCTTTATTTTATAAACTTTTAAAAGGTAACCTCCTCTACTCCTGTGAAAAAAGTCCCAGCCAATGCAGCCTTTTTTGATAACCGAGACCTTCCATACCCAGTAACACCCTGGTAACCCTCTTCTGAACTCTCCCCTTGGTAATATCCTGCCTATAACAGGGAGACCAGAACTGAACACAATCTTTCAGAAGAGGCCTCACCAATGGCAAGCAGCTTCTGAACCACCCTGTCAGTATGTGACACAAACTTGAAATCCATAAAAGCAGGGAGATCAATTACTTGGTACCCACTGGTATACCCAGTGCTGCATTAAATTACTGCTTTGCCCTTTCCTCTTTCGAGGGAGCTGACGTCCTGTCTATTTATAATTTCTTGATGTGGTGGTGTTTTGGCTGCTTTGTGAGTGGAGCTCACAGCTCCATGCAGCTGTGTCTCCATCCCTTCTATAGGATAACCTGCTTCACTGACCGATGGGTTTCTCATGGAGTTGGTGGATGAAGTGTTGGCAATTGACAGCACACACTAAGATCACAGTGGGCAGACATCGGTGAGCAGAAATACCCAGCCTGTGGTCCACACAAACATCACGTCGGAGTGAGTTCAAAACCTGTGCCAGGGGTTTGAGAAGACGGCACCAACATGATAGGAAACAACCAGGCTGCAGGCCCTCAGCCCGTCCTCTTGGTCGGCACTTTTTAAACTTTTTCTCGTCCCTCCGTCCCCTCCTTTTTCACAAACTCCCTGGAGAGAAAGCTGTTCAGCAGCAGGTGACTTCAATGGGCACCAGGGGCAGCAACATCTTCGTATGCAGCGGACCAACAGAGTAGGTTGGTCAGCCTGGAGTGGGACTATCACGTCTGTGTGGAGTGGGCTCCTAGTGGGGGCACAGCACGGGGCTGGGAAACCGGAGCCAGATACCATCAGCAGCATGGTGTCAGCTGGGAAGCCTGGAGTGGGACTCTCTCTCTCTCTGGGGCACGGTGTGGGACTGGGAAGCCTGGAGTGGGACTTTCTCTCTCTCTCTGCGGGACGGTGTGGGACAGGGAAGCCTGGAGCGGGACTCTCTCTCTCTCTCCCTCTCTTTGAAACGGTGTGGGACTGGGAAGCCTGGAGTGGGACTCTCTCTCTCTCTCTCTCTCTGTCTGGGGCACGGTGTGGGACTGGGAAGCCTGGAGTGGGACTCTCTCTCTCTCTCTCTCTGCGGGACAGTGTGGGACTGGGAAGTCTGGAGTGGGACTCTCTCTCTCTCTCTCTCTCTGTCTGGGGCACGGTGTGGGACTGGGAAGCCTGGAGTGGGACTCTCTCTCTCTCTCTCTCTCTGTCTGGGGCACGGTGTGGGACTGGGAAGCCTGGAGTGGGACTCTCTCTCTCTCTCTCTCTGCGGGACAGTGTGGGACTGGGAAGTCTGGAGTGGGACTCTCTCTCTCTCTCTCTGCGGGACGGTGTGGGACTGGGAAGCCTGGAGTGGGACTCTCTCTCTCTCTCTCTCTGTGAAACAGTGTGGGACTGGGAAGTCTGGAGTGGGACTCTCTCTCACTCTCTGCGGCACGGTGTGGGACTGGGAATCCTGGAGTGGGACTCTCTCTCTCTCTGTGAAATGGTGTGGGACAGAGAAGCCTGGAGTGGGACTTTCTCTCTCTCTCTGCGGGACGGTGTGAGACTGGGAAGCCTGGAGTGGGACTCTCTCTCACTCTCTCTCTGCGACACGGTGTGGGACTAGGAAGCCTGGAGTGGGACTTTCTCTCTCTCTCTGCGGGACGGTGTGGGACAGGGAAGCCTGGAGCGGGACTCTCTCTCTCTCTCCCTCTCTTTGAAACGGTGTGGGACTGGGAAGCCTGGAGTGGGACTCTCTCTCTCTCTCTCTCTGCGGGACGGTGTGGGACTGGGAAGTCTGGAGTGGGACTCTCTCTCTCTCTCTCTGCGGGACGGTGTGGGACTGGGAAGCCTGGAGTGGGACTCTCTCTCTCTCTCTCTCTGTGAAACAGTGTGGGACTGGGAAGTCTGGAGTGGGACTCTCTCTCACTCTCTGCGGCACGGTGTGGGGCTGGGAATCCTGGAGTGGGACTCTCTCTCTCTCTGTGAAATGGTGTGGGACAGAGAAGCCTGGAGTGGGACAGGGACAGACAGGAGATCCAGTCACCCCTCGGTGTGGGGACAGGGACAGACAGGAGATCCAGTCTCCCCTCAGTGTGGGGACAGTGACAGAGAGGAGATCCAGTCTCCCCTCAGTGTGGGGACAGGGACAGACAGGAGATCCAGTCTCCCCTCAGTGTGGGGACAGTGACAGAGAGGAGATCCAGTCTCCCCTCAGTGTGGGGACAGGGACAGACAGGAGATCCAGTCTCCCCTCAGTGTGGGGACAGTGACAGACAGGAGATCCAGTCATTCCTCAGTGTGGGGACAGTGACAGAGAGGAGATCCAGTTTCCCTCAGTGTGGGGACAGGGACAGACAGGAGATCCAGTCTCCCCTCGGTGTGGGGACAGTGACAGACAGGAGATCCAGTCTCCCCTCAGTGTGGGGACAGTGACAGACAGGAGATCCAGTCATTCCTCAGTGTAGGGACAGTGACAGACAGGAGATCCAGTCTCCCCTCGGTGTGGGGACAGTGACAGACAGGAGATCCAGTCTCCCCTCAGTGTAGGGACAGGGACAGACAGGAGATCCAGTCTCCCCTCGGTGTGGGGACAGGGACAGACAGGAGATCCAGTCTCACCTCAGTGTAGCGACAGGGACAGACAGGAGATCCAGTCTCACCTCGGTGCAGGGACAGTGATAGACAGGAGATCCAGTCTCCCCTCAGTGTGGGGACAGGGACAGACAGGAGATCCAGTCTCCCCTCAGTGTGGGGACAGGGACAGACAGGTGATCCAGTCGCCCCTCAGTGTGGGGACAGGGACAGACAGGAGATCCAGTCTCCCCTCAGTGTGGGGACAGTGACAGACAGGAGATCCAGTCTCCCCTCAGTGTGGGGACAGGGACAAACAGGAGATCCAGTCTCACCTCGGTGCAGGGACAGTGATAGACAGGAGATCCAGTCTCCCCTCAGTGTGGGGACAGTGACAGACAGGGGATCCAGTCTCACCTCAGTGTAGCGACAGGGACAGACAGGAGATCCAGTCTCACCTCGGTGCAGGGACAGTGATAGACAGGAAATCCAGTCTCCCCTCAGTGTGGGGACAGTGACAGACAGGAGATCCAGTCTCCCCTCGGTGTGGGGACAGGGACAGACAGGAGATCCAGTCGCCATTCAGTGTGTGGACAGGGACAGACAGGAGATCCAGTCACCCCTCTGTATGGGGACAGGGACAGACAGGAGATCCAGTCTCCCCTCAGTGTGGGGACAGTGACAGACAGGTGATCCAGTCTCCCCTCAGTGTGGGGACAGGGACAGACAGGAGATCCAGTCTCCCCTCAGTGTGGGGACAGGGACAGACAGGAGATCCAGTCTCCCCTCAGTGTGTGGACAGGGACAGACAGGAGATCCAGTCTCCCCTCGGTGTGGGACAAGGACAGGCAGGAGATCCAGTCTCCCCTCAGTGTGTGGACAGGGACAGACAGGAGATCCAGTCACCCCTCAGTGTGTGGATAGGGACAGACAGGAGATCCAGTCTCCCCTCAGTGTGGGGACAGGGGCAGACAGGAGATCCAGTCTCCCCTCGGTGCAGGGACAGGGACAGACAGGAGATCCAGTCTCCCCTCAGTGTGTGGACAGGGACAGACAGGAGATCCAGTCTCCCCTCAGTGTGGGGACAGGGACAGACAGGAGATCCAGTCTCCCCTCAGTGTAGGGACAGGGACAGACAGGAGATCCAGTCATTCCTCAGTGTAGGGACAGGGACAGACAGAAGATCCAGTCTCCCCTCAGTGTGGGGACAGGGGCAGACAGGAGATCCAGTCTCCCCTCGGTGCAGGGACAGGGACAGACAGGAGATCCAGTCTCCCCTCAGTGTGGGACAGGGACAGAAAGGAGATCCAGTCTCCCCTCAGTGTAGGGACAGGGACAGACAGGAGATCCAGTCATTCCTCAGTGTAGGGACAGGGACAGACAGGAGATCCAGTCATTCCTCAGTGTGGGGACAGGGACAGACAGGAGATCCAGTCTCCCCTCGGTGTGGGGACAGGGACAGACAGGAAATCCAGTCTCCCCTCAGTGTGGGACAGGGACAGACAGGAGATCCAGTCTCCCCTCAGTGTAGGGACAGGGACAGACAGGAGATCCAGTCATTCCTCAGTGTAGGGACAGGGACAGACAGGAGATCCAGTCAGTCCTCAGTGTGGGGACAGTGACAGACAGGAGATCCAGTCTCCCCTCAGTGTGGGGACAGTGACAGAGAGGAGATCCAGTCTCGCCTCAGTGTGGGGACAGGGACAGACAGGAGATCCAGTCTCCCCTCAGTGTGGGGACAGGGACAGACAGGAGATCCAGTCTCCCCTCGGTGTGGGGACATGGACAGACAGGAGATCCAGACTCCCCTCGGTGTGGGGACAGGGACAGACAGGAGATCCAGTCATTCCTCAGTGTGGGGACAGTGACAGAGAGCGGATCCAGTCTCCCCTCAGTGTGGGGACAGTGACAGACAGGAGATCCAGTCATTCCTCAGTGTGGGGACAGTGACAGACAGGAGATCCAGTCATTCCTCAGTGTAGGGACAGGGACAGAGAGGAGATCCAGTCTCCCCTCAGTGTGGGGACAGGGACAGACAGGAGATCCAGTCTCCCCTCAGTGTGGGGACAGTGACAGACAGGAGATCCAGTCTCCCCTCAGTGTGGGGACAGGGACAGACAGGAGATCCAGTCTCCCCTCGGTGTGGGGACAGTGACAGACAGGAGATCCAGTCTCCCCTCAGTGTGGGGACAGTGACAGACAGGAGATCCAGTCATTCCTCAGTGTAGGGACAGTGACAGACAGGAGATCCAGTCTCCCCTCGGTGTGGGGACAGTGACAGACAGGGGATCCAGTCTCACCTCAGTGTAGCGACAGGGACAGACAGGAGATCCAGTCTCACCTCGGTGCAGGGACAGTGATAGACAGGAGATCCAGTCTCCCCTCAGTGTGGGGACAGGGACAGACAGGAGATCCAGTCTCCCCTCAGTGTGGGGACAGGGACAGACAGGAGATCCAGTCTCCCCTCAGTGTGGGGACAGTGAAAGACAGGTGATCCAGTCTCCCCTCAGTGTGGGGACAGGGACAGACAGGAGATCCAGTCTCCCCTCAGTGAGGGGACAGTGACAGACAGGAGATCCAGTCTCCCCTCAGTGTGGGGACAGGGACAAACAGGAGATCCAGTCTCCCCTCAGTGTGGGGACAGGGACAGACAGGAGATCCAGTCATTCCTCATTGTGGGGACAGTGACAGACAGGGGATCCAGTCTCACCTCAGTGTAGCGACAGGGACAGACAGGAGATCCAGTCTCCCCTCAGTGTGGGGACAGTGACAGACAGGAGATCCAGTCTCCCCTCAGTGTGGGGACAGTGACAGACAGGAGATCCAGTCTCCCCTCAGTGTGGGGACAGGGACAGACAGGTGATCCAGTCTCCCCTCAGTGTGGGGACAGGGACAGACAGGAGATCCAGTCTCCCCTCAGTGTGGGGACAGGGACAGACAGGAGATCCCGTCTGAATTGGTGGGGTTTGCACTTGATGAAGTGGAGTCTGGATAGAATCCCCCCTGTGTGAGCCTCCCCAGCGCGATGTGAGACCCATGTGGCGGCAGGGTATCGAGCTGACCAAGTACTCAGCCAGGCCCCCTGGTCAGCCAGCACACAGTGTCCTGAAGGTCACTGCTTTCCCTTGGACTTCACTGCTGAGCTGGTGAGGTACGTTCAGACATTGCAGGGGCCACTCTAACATCACCTTCGGACTGACAGGCTGCCCATTTGCCTCACTGAACCAGATTCCCATTGGCCGATGACGGTTATTGGAGCAAATGTCACACTAACAGTTATCTATAAGAATCTCTCATAAGGGTGAATGCTTCAATATTAAAGTTCTCAAGTATTCTAACCATTAATAAGGCAGTGATTTAACAAGGTAGAGTTCTGAGACTTGAAATCACAAACAGAACTCTTTGAGTGCAAATTGCTACCAATTTATGTTCACTGATTGTTCATAGATCACACTCCAACCTGCAGGAACAGGGTCAACGTCACTAAGATAGGCCCAGTAATATCTCCCATCTGTCCCTGTCCCTGTCCCCACACTGAGGGGAGACTGCATCTCCTCTCACCACAACACACAAACCTACAAGTGGGAGGTCCAAGAAATAGAATACAAAACAACCTTGGCTATCCCAATGTCAATTATCCGAATTTCGGATTATCTGAACAAGATTCTACAAAACGTCATCCGAACAATCAATTATCCAAAGAATCATTTATCCAAACAATCAATTATGCGAACAATCAATTATCCAAACAATCAATTATCCAAACAATCAATTATCCGAACAATCAGTTACTCGACAAAATACTTTCCGCCCATCTCGTTCAGATAATTGAGGTTGTTCTGTAAGTCCCTCTTCCTATTTTAGCACTGATGGTTCCTGATGGTTCCTGATGATTCCCAGAATTGCCAGCTCCTTAACAGTACACTATTACCCATGAGCTTGCCTCCAACTTCGCCCTTCCAGATCTGAAAAGAGTCTCTGCCTTATCTTTACTTTAGTGGAATTCCCATCTCAGCTTCCCGAACACTGTTCCAAACACTTGAATGGATTTTAAAGGCCTTGCAGTCTGCTCCCATTCTGTGGTCAATGCTGCAGCCTGCAGGCCGAATGCTGCTAATGCAGTTTATTGAGGACTCGGTGCACTGCGGTTCCTCGGCTCCCACCAACGGGGTTGAGAATTTGGGAAAATCAGGTGAAATGTTGGATGAGACCAAAAATGTGGCATTTCCCAGCACTTTGTAGCTCATGGACATACAGACTGTGTCTTGCTAGAGGTAAGTCCTTGGCTTGAGCTGCCACATGTCTAAGGATGGCAGGCAAAGGGGAGGAGCTGGTCACGTCTTGAGTGTCCTGAGAGGTATCCTTTCGGGGTGAGAGGAGGTCGGGATGTGGTCCCTCCTTTGGCAGGATGCCAGGAGTACCACTCTGTCTCCGAGTGCGGGGAGGGGGAGAGGGGAGTTGGGCATCTGGACTGAGATCACTTATAGCCCTATGACCTTTCCCATGTACTCATGGCTAGTATGATGGAGTGCAGGTTCTGGATCAGTGGTGCTGGAAGAGCACAGCAGTTCAGGCAGCATCCGAGGAGCAGCGATGCTGCCTGAACTGCTGTGCTCTTCCAGCACCGCTGATCCAGAACCTGGTTTCCAGCGTCTGCAGTCATTGTTTTTTACCTGATGGAGTGCAGGGCTATGTATATCCAGCAGGCCCGAGATTACTGGACCCAGTTCTCTGTGGCAGCCATAAGGCTCTACTTGGAGACAGTGAAACACTGTCATGTCAGAGACCTGCATGATCTGAACCGTGTTGCTGCAGTCAGGTTAATGTCACTTAATGACTATTGTATATGGACATATAGTCTGGTATTGAATGTCATATATCGATGTATGTCTTGTTAATGAGTGTGATATATAATGAATGTGGCACAGAGACCGATTATTAATGACTGGTTTACTTGGACATTCATCTGTGCTTTATATGATATACAGTTTGTTGGTAAGTTTTATAAATGAATGTACAGTCTGTTAATGAGTGTTGTCTGTGGGTGTGCCCTACATACGTGGTCTGCACTTGTGACAGTGTCTCCTTCCGTTCTCTTAGTTATAGTTTGAGTTACAACAGGGTTTAATCCGCCTGAGTTTCCTTTCTATCCTCACGCTGGGAAGCTCCAATAAATCCCAGGAGTTTCACTTGCAACTTCCAACGTCCTGAGCAAATAGTCTGCACCTCGTTACACGGCCCAGCTCCTGACTTCCACCTCCACCCTCAGTGGCTGAATAACAAAACACTTGTGAAGAGAAGAAAAATGAGAGAAAGTGGTCCTGCAGTCAGACATTAGTCGGAGGGGAGGGGAGGGAATATAAAAAGTAATGAGCTAATGAGTATAGGAACTGGGAGATAGAGTGTCGGAACATGTGGCAGGAGGGAGGGCTTTAGAATCTGGGGATGCTGGCTCAGAGCGATATAGGACTTCTACAGCGTCAACAGGTTGCACTGGAATAGAGCCAGGAGTGTTTCCTATGAAGCATTCTGCTGCATGCTGTTGTTTAAACTAACTGGGCAGTGATCTGAGAAGTAAATAGATAACATCAGACAGCTGGGTAGCATTCCTGGTGTGACCAGACAGCCCAGGACCTGAACAGCTAGGCCCGAAACCAGAACGGTCAGCCTTTGAGCAGCCAAGCCTGATGGCAGTTTCAGGAAAGGTTAAGCACAAAACAAAGGCATACAAGGACAATCCTGGATTTGCCTTGAAAAATGACGCTGGTTTCTGTATTGGAGTATGGTGAGCAGACTTGCTGGCATCCCATGTTCTCGCCATGACCATGTACAGAAATGGAGTGTCAGAAGATGGATACTGAGGGTAACTACCCCATTAAATACCATGGCCTTGACCTGGGAGGTCATTTGGTATAAGGCCAAAGAACATTCTGTAAGAATACAGCAGGGACAGATAAGAGGGGATACTTGGCAGCCATTTTTGCATCAAAGAGCTCTGACCAGGTGGAGAGAAAGAGAAGCTAATCATGTACAAGGTCAATCTCCGCCGTGTTCATTACAGCCTGGCCATGTTTGGCTGCATAGATAGTACTGGTCTTAGTCTGGTAAGCAGTTGTAGTTTAGATAAGGATTGTGACAGAGATTTAACGTTGTGATTGGTAATTAATGTAAGAATTGGGAGTTTTATCACAAAAGAGCAGGATTTTAGATAATATTCAGCCATACCACCCCTTTTAGATTAGATTCCCCACAGTGTGGAAACAGGCCCTACGGCCCAACCAGTCCACACCGACCCTCCAAAGAGTAACCCGCCCAGACCCATTCCCCTACATTTACCCCTGCCCCTAACACTACGGCCAATTCACCATGGCCAGCTCCGACTAACTCGGAGCACCCAGAGGAAACACACGCAGACACGGGGAGAATGTGCAAACTCCACACAGACAGTCGCCCCGAGGCTGGAATCGAACCTGGGTCCCTGGTGCTGTGAGACAGCAGTGCTAACCACTGAGCCACCGTGTCACCCTCAATATCTTTAGTGTATTTTGTCAACAAGATTACATTGAATTGCAAGTCAACTCTGTCCCTTTCATTCATGAGTAAAATGAGTTTATATAAAAACTTGTCAAAGTGTCCAAAGTATGGACAATATTGGCATCTCTGGATGAGGTCCGATAAGTAGTTAATGGTTAATCCAGCCTTATGTATCTGAAGGTCCAGCCTGAGACTGAACTGAGAGAGCTATCATAGAACACAGAACAGTACAGCACAGTACAGCACAGTAACAGGCCCTTCAGCCCATCATGCCTGTCCTGACCATGGTGCCATTCTAAATTAAGCCCCTCTGCCCTCACATGGTCCTTATCCCACTAGTCCCTGCCTGTTCATGTGTCTGTCGAAATGCCTCTTAAATGTCACTTTGTATCTGCTCTTATGACCTCCACATACAGAGGCAAGTGAACAAAACTGGGTTTTAATCGGAGAGGACAGTGGGTTTTGTGAAATCTAGGTTAGGCCTGTCATAGCCATAGAGTCATACAGCTCAGAAACAGACCGTTCGATCCAAGCTGTCCCAAACTAGACTAGTCCCACCTGCCCCCTCCCGGCCCATATCCCTTTGAACCTTCCCTGTATTCAGGTACTCATCCAAATATCTTGTAAACGTTGTCATTATACCCACATCCACCACTTCCTCAGGAAGTTCTTTCCACATGCGCCCACCCTCTGGGTAAATATTTACTCCTCGTGTTTTTTTTAAACCTCTCTCTTCTCACCTTGCCCCCCCCTGGTCTTGAAAACCCCCAGTCTAGGGAAAAGACACCTCCCATTAACACTATCTATAACCTGGCTTTATTTTATAAACTTTTAAAAGGTAACCTCCTCTACTCCTGTGAAAAAAGTCCCAGCCGATGCAGCCTTTTTTGATAACCGAGACCTTCCATACCCAGTAACACCCTGGTAACCCTCTTCTGAACTCTCCCCTTGGTAATATCCTGCCTATAACAGGGAGACCAGAACTGAACACAGTCTTTCAGAAGAGGCCTCACCAATGGCAAGCAGCTTCTGAACCACCCTGTCAGTATGTGACACAAACTTGAAATCCATAAAAGCAGGGAGATCAATTACTTGGTACCCACTGGTATAGTTGAAACTTTATTGCTGGAACAGCACAGCAGGTCAGGCAGCGTCCAGGGAACAGGAGATTCGACGTTTCGGGCACAGGCCCTTCTTCAGGAATGAGCAGAGAGTGTTCAGCAGGAGAAGATAAAAGGTAGGGAGGAGGGACTTGGAGGAGGGGAGTTGGAAATGTGATAGGTGGAAAGAGGTCAAGGTGAGGGTGATAGGTCGGAGTAGGGTGGAGGCGGAGAGGTCAAGAAGAAGACTGCAGGTCAGGAAGGCGGTGCCGGGCTGGAAGGATCCGGCTGAGACAAGGTGGGGGGAGGGGGGATGAAGAAACTGGTGAAGTCCAAGTTCATCCCCTGCGGTTGGAGGGTTCCCAGTCGGAAGATAAGACGCTCCTCCTCCGACCGTCGGGTTGTTGTGGTTTGGCGGTGGATGAGTCCAATGACCTGCATATCCTCGGTGGAGTGGGAGGGGGAGTTGAAATGCTGTGCCACAGGTTGGTTGGGTTGGTTCGTCCGGGTGGCCCAGAGGTGCTCCCTGAATCGCTCCGCAAGTAGGCGGCCTGTCTCCCCAATATAGAGGAGGCCACACCGGCTGCAGCGGATGCAGTAGATGATGTGGGTGGAGGTGCAGGTCACCTCCACCCACATCATCTACTGCATCCGCTGCAGCCGGTGTGGCCTCCTCTATATTGGGGAGACAGGCCGCCTACTTGCGGAGCGATTCAGGGAGCACCTCTGGGCCACCCGGACGAACCAACCCAACCAACCTGTGGCACAGCATTTCAACTCCCCCTCCCACTCCACCGAGGATATGCAGGTCATTGGACTCATCCACCGCCAAACCACAACAACCCGACGGTCGGAGGAGGAGCGTCTTATCTTCCGACTGGGAACCCTCCAACCGCAGGGGATGAACTTGGACTTCACCAGTTTCTTCATCCCCCCTCCCCCCACCTTGTCTCAGCCGGATCCTTCCAGCCCGGCACCGCCTTCCTGACCTGCAGTCTTCTTCTTGACCTCTCCGCCTCCACCCTACTCCGACCTATCACCCTCACCTTGACCTCTTTCCACCTATCACATTTCCAACTCCCCTCCTCCAAGTCCCTCCTCCCTACCTTTTATCTTCTCCTGCTGAACACTCTCTGCTCATTCCTGAAGAAGGGCCTGTGCCCGAAACGTTGAATCTCCTGTTCCCTGGACGCTGCCTGACCTGCTGTGCTGTTCCAGCAATAAAGTTTCAACTTTGATCTCCAGCATCTGCAGACCTCACTTTCTACCCACTGGTATACCCAGTGCTGCATTAAATTACTGCTTTGCCCTTTCCTCTTTCGAGGGAGCTGACGTCCTGTCTATTTATAATTTCTTGATGTGGTGGTGTTTTGGCTGCTTTGTGAGTGGAGCTCACAGCTCCATGCAGCTGTGTCTCCATCCCTTCTATAGGATAACCTGCTTCACTGACCGATGGGTTTCTCATGGAGTTGGTGGATGAAGTGTTGGCAATTGACAGCACACACTAAAATCACAGCGGGCAGACATCGGTGAGCAGAAATACCCAGCCTGTGGTCCACACAAACATCACGTCGGAGTGAGTTCAAAACCTGTGCCAGGGGTTTGAGAAGACGGCACCAACATGATAGGAAACAACCAGGCTGCAGGCCCTCAGCCCGTCCTCTTGGTCGGCACTTTTTAAACTTTTTCTCGTCCCTCCGTCCCCTCCTTTTTCACAAACTCCCTGGAGAGAAAGCTGTTCAGCAGCAGGTGACTTCAATGGGCACCAGGGGCAGCAACATCTTCGTATGCAGCGGACCAACAGAGTAGGTTGGTCAGCCTGGAGTGGGACTATCACGTCTGTGTGGAGTGGGCTCCTAGTGGGGGCACAGCACGGGGCTGGGAAACCGGAGCCAGATACCATCAGCAGCATGGTGTCAGCTGGGAAGCCTGGAGTGGGACTCTCTCTCTCTCTGGGGCACGGTGTGGGACTGGGAAGCCTGGAGTGGGACTTTCTCTCTCTCTCTGCGGGACGGTGTGGGACAGGGAAGCCTGGAGCGGGACTCTCTCTCTCTCTCTCTCTCTGTCTGGGGCACGGTGTGGGACTGGGAAGCCTGGAGTGGGACTCTCTCTCTCTCTCTCTCTCTGTCTGGGGCACGGTGTGGGACTGGGAAGCCTGGAGTGGGACTCTCTCTCTCTCTCTCTCTGCGGGACAGTGTGGGACTGGGAAGTCTGGAGTGGGACTCTCTCTCTCTCTCTCTGCGGGACGGTGTGGGACTGGGAAGCCTGGAGTGGGACTCTCTCTCTCTCTCTCTCTGTGAAACAGTGTGGGACTGGGAAGTCTGGAGTGGGACTCTCTCTCACTCTCTGCGGCACGGTGTGGGACTGGGAATCCTGGAGTGGGACTCTCTCTCTCTCTGTGAAATGGTGTGGGACAGAGAAGCCTGGAGTGGGACTTTCTCTCTCTCTCTGCGGGACGGTGTGGGACTGGGAAGCCTGGAGTGGGACTCTCTCTCACTCTCTCTCTGCGACACGGTGTGGGACTAGGAAGCCTGGAGTGGGACTTTCTCTCTCTCTCTGCGGGACGGTGTGGGACAGGGAAGCCTGGAGCGGGACTCTCTCTCTCTCTCCCTCTCTTTGAAACGGTGTGGGACTGGGAAGCCTGGAGTGGGTCTCTCTCTCTCTCTCTCTGTCTGGGGCACGGTGTGGGACTGGGAAGCCTGGAGTGGGACTCTCTCTCTCTCTCTCTCTGCGGGACGGTGTGGGACTGGGAAGTCTGGAGTGGGACTCTCTCTCTCTCTCTCTGCGGGACGGTGTGGGACTGGGAAGCCTGGAGTGGGACTCTCTCTCTCTCTCTCTCTGTGAAACAGTGTGGGACTGGGAAGTCTGGAGTGGGACTCTCTCTCACTCTCTGCGGCACGGTGTGGGACTGGGAATCCTGGAGTGGGACTCTCTCTCTCTCTGTGAAATGGTGTGGGACAGAGAAGCCTGGAGTGGGACTTTCTCTCTCTCTCTGCGGGACGGTGTGGGACTGGGAAGCCTGGAGTGGGACTCTCTCTCACTCTCTCTCTGCGACACGGTGTGGGACTGGGAAGCCTGGAGTGGGACTTTCTCTCTCTCTCTGCGGGACGGTGTGGAACTGGGAAGCCTGGAGTGGGACTCTCTCTCTCTCTCTCTGTGAAACAGTGTGGGACTGGGAAGTCTGGAGTGGGACTCTCTCTCTCTCTGTCTGGGGCACGGTGTGGGACTGGGAATCCTGGAGTGGGACTCTCTCTCTCTCTGTGAAATGGTGTGGGACAGAGAAGCCTGGAGTGGGACTCTCTCTCTCTCTGCGGCACGGTGTGGGACTGGGAATCCTGGAGTGGGTCTCTCTCTGTCCCTCTCTGCGGCACGGTGTAGGACTGGGAAGCCTGGAGTGGGACTCTCTCTCTCCCTCTCTGCGGCACGGTGTGGGACTGGGAAGCCTGGAGTGGGACACTGTCTCTCTCTCTCTCTCTCTCTGGGGCACGGTGTGGGGCTGGGAAGCCTGGAGTGGGAATCTCTCTCACTCTCTCTCTCTGCGGGACGGTGTGGGACTGGGAAGCCTGGAGTGGGATTCTCTCTCTCTCTCTGGGGCACGGTGTGGGACTGGAAAGCCGGGAGTGGGACTCTCTCTCTCTCTGCAAAACAGTGTGGGACTGGGAAGCCTGGAGTGGGACTCTCTCTCTCTCTGGGGCACGGTGTGGGACTGGGAAGCCTGGAGTGGGACTCTCTCTTTCTGGGGCACGGTGTGGGACTGGGAAGTCTGGAGTGGGACTCTCTCTCTCCCTCTGCGGCACGATGTGGGAGTGGGAAGCCAGGAGTGGGACTCTCTCTCTCTCTGCGAAATGGTGTGGGACTGGGAAGCCTGGAGTGGGTCTCTCTCTCTCTCTCTGCGACACGGTGTGGGACTGGGAAGCCTGGAGTGGGACTCTCTCTCTCTCTCTCTCTCTGCAGCATGGTGTGGGACTGGGAAGCCTGGAGTGGGTCTCTCTCTCTGTGTGGCACGGTGTGGGTCTGGGAATCCTGAAGTGGGACTCTCTCTCTCTCTCTCTGGGGGACGGTGTGGGACTGGGAAGCCTGGAGTGGGACTCTCTCTCTCTCTCTCTCCGCGACACGGTGTGGGACTGGGAATCCTGGCGTGGGACTCTCTCTCTCTCTCTGCGGCACGATGTGGGAGTGGGAAGCCAGGAGTGGGACTCTCTCTCTCTCTCTCTCTCTGTGAAACGGTGTGGGACTGGGAAGCCTGGAGTGGGACTCTCTCTCTCTCTGCGACACGGTGTGGGACTGGGAAGCCTGGAGTGGGACTCTCTCTCTCTCTCTCTCTCTGTGAAACGGTGTGGGACTGGGAAGCCTGGAGTGGGACTCTCTCTCTCTCTCTCTCTGCAGCACGGTGTGGGACTGGGAAGCCTGGAGTGGGTCTCTCTCTCTCTGTGGCACGGTGTGGGACTGGGAATCCTGAAGTGGGACTCTCTCTCTCTCTCTCTGGGGGACGGTGTGGGACTGGGAAGCCTGGAGTGGGACTCTCTCTCGCTCTCTTCGGCACGATGTGGGATTGGGAAGCCTGGAGTGGGACTCTCTCTCTCTCTCTGCAAAACAGTGTGGGACTGGGAAGCCTGGAGTGGGACTCTCTCTGTGCGGCACGGTGTGGGACTGGGAAGCCTGGAATGGGACTTTCTCTCTCTGGGGCACGGTGTGGGATTGGGAAGCCTGGAGTGGGACTCTCTCTCTCTTGGGCATGGTGTGGGACTGGGAAGCCTGGAGTGGGACTCTCTCTCTCTCTCTCTGCGGCACGATGTGGGAGTGGGAAGCCTGGATTGGGACTCTCTCTCTCTGCGGCACGGAGTGGGACTGGGAAGCCTGGAGTGGGATTCTCTCTCTCTCTCTCTCTGCAAAACAGTGTGGGACTGGGAAGCCTGGAGAGGGTCTCCCTCTCTCTCACTCTCTGGGGCACGGTGTGGGACTGGGAAGCCTGGAGTGGGATTCTCTCTCTCTCTCTGTGAAACGGTGTGGGACTGGGAAGCCTGGAGTGGGACTCTCTCTCTCTCTCTCTGGGGCACAGTGTGGGACTGGGAAGCCTGGAATGGGACTCTCTCTCTCTCTCTGCGGCACGGTGTGGGACTAGGAAACCTGGAGTGAGATTCTCTCTGTGCGGCACGGTGTGGGACTGGGAAGCCTGGAATGTGACTCTCTCTCTCTGGGGCACGGTGTGGGACTGGGAAGTCTGGAGTGGGACTCTCTCTCTCTGTGAAACGGTGTGGGACTGGGAAGCCTGGAGTCCGACTCTCTCTCTCTCTCTGCGACACGGTGTGGGACTGGGAAGCCTGGAGTGGGATTCTCTCTCTCTCTCTGTGAAACGGTGTGGGACTGGGAAGCCTGGAATGGGACTCTCTCTCTCTCTGCAAAACAGTGTGGGACTGGGAAGCCTGGAGGGGGTCTCTCTCTCTCTCTCTCTGGGGCACGGTGTGGGACTGGGAAGCCTGGAGTGGGACTCTCTCTGTGGCGCATGCTGTAGCAGCAGAGAAACGAAAGTAGGACTCTCTCTATGTTATGATTTTCCATTTTGTTGTTAGATGATGTGATTGGTGCCTATATACGGGCGATGGTACTCACTTTTCACCATATTTTAGATTGAATTTGCAAGACAATAAAAAAAATATTCTAATCCAAGTTGCCTGCCCTGGCTAGAGCTGGGTCCATTTTGCAGTTCGATGACATTGTGAGATGTTAATTTAGTTTTGTTGTGTGTCTGAGATGTTTCTGAGTCTGGGAGGCAGTTGGCAGCTCCTGAGCAGTCCTCACCATCCTCCAACCTACTCATAACCCTGAAACTACCTGGTGTTCATTTCACTCCCATCTCCTTCGCCCCCCCATTAGTAACATCACCCCCCCATTAACCCTCCATCACCCCCCCATTACCCCTCCATCACCCCCCATTAACCCCCCATCACCCCCATTAACCCTCCATCACCCCCATTAACCCTCCATCACGCTCCCATTAACCCTCCGTCACACCCCCATTAACCCTACATCACACCCCATTAACCCTCAATCATCCCCCTATTAACCCTCCATCACCCATCCATTAACCCTCCATCACCCCCCATTAACCCTCCATTCCCATTAACCCTCCATCACCCCCCATTAACCCTCAATCAACCCCAATTAACCCTCCATCACCCATCCATTAACCCTCCATCACCCCCATTAACCCTCCATCACGCCCCATTAACCCTCCATCACCCATCCATTAACCCTCCATCACCCCCATTAACCCTCCATCACGCCCCATTAACCCGCCATCACCCATTAACCCTCCATCACGGTCCCATTAACCCTCCATCACACCCCCATTAACCCTCCATCACCCCCCATTAACCCTCCATTCCCATTAACCCTCCATCACCCCCATTAACCCTCTATCATCCCCCTATTAACCCTCCATCACCCATCCATTAACCCTCCATCACACCCCCATTAACCCTCTATCATCCCCCCATTAACCCTCCATCACCCCCCATTAACCCTCCATCACCCATTAACCCTCCATCACACCCCCATTAACCCTCCATCACCCCCCATTAACACTCCATCATCCCCCATTAACCCTCCATCACCCCCATTAACCCTCCATCATCCCTCCATCACCCATCCATTAACGGTCAGTCATCCCCCATTAACCCTCCATCACCCATCCATTAACCTTCCATCACCCCCCATTAACCCCCAACACTCTCATTAACCCTCCATCACCCCCCCATTAACCCCCATCACCCACTCCATTCATCCCCCATCACCCCCATTACCCCTCCATAACCCCCATTAATCCTCCATCACCCATCCATTAACCCTCCATCACACCCTCATTAAACCTCCATCAACCCCCCATTAACCCTCCATCACCCATCCATTAACACTCCATCACCCCCCATTAACCCTCCATCAAACCACCATTAACCCTCTATGATCCCCCCAATTACCCTCTATCACACCCCCATTAACCCTCCATAACCCCCTCACTAACCCTCCATCACCCATCCATTAACCCTCCATCACACCCCAATTAACCCTCTATCATCCCCCATTAACCCACCATCAGCCCCTATTAACCCTCCATCACCCCCCATTAACCCCCATCACACACTCAGTAAGCTCCCATCACCCACCCAATTAAGCCACCATCACCCCCCATTAAACCTCATCACCCCCTCCAATACCAACATCATCCCCCATAACCGTCCATCACCCCCCATTAACCCTCCATCACCCCCCATTACCTACATCACTCCCCATTAACCCTCCATCACCCCCCCATTATCCCTCCATCACCCTCCATTAACTCTCCATCACCCCCCATTACCAACATCACCCCCATTAACCCTCCATCACCCCCTCCATTACCAACATCACACCGCCATTAACCCTCCATCACCCCCCCCATTAACCCTCCATCACCCTCCATTAACTCTCCATCACCTCCCATTACCAACATCACCCCCATTAACCCTCCATCACCCCCTCCATTACCAACATCACACCCCCATTAACCCTCTATCAACCCCCCATTAACCCTCCATCACACCCCCCATTAACCTTCCATTACCCCCCATTAACCCTCCATCACCCACCCATTAACCCTCCATCACACCCCCATTAACCCTCTATCATCCCCCATTAACCTTCCAACAGCCCCTATTAACCTTCCATCACCCCCATTAACCCTCCATCAGCCCCTATTAACCCTCAATCACCCCCATTAACCCTCCATCATCCCCTCATTAACCCTCCATCATCCATCCATTAACACTTAATTATCCCCCATTAACCCCCCATCACCCCCTCCATTACCAACAACATCCCCCATTAACCGTCCATCACCCCCCTTACCTACATCACTCCCCATTAACCCTCCAACACCCCCCATTAACACTCCATCACCCTCCATTAACTCTCCATCACCCCCCATTACCAACATCACCCCCCATTAACCCTCCATCACCCCCTCCATTACCAACATCACACCGCCATTAACCCTCCATCACCCTCATTAACCCTCCATCAACCCCCCCATTAACCCTCCATTACCTCTTATTAACCCTCCATCACCCCATTAACCCTCCATCACCCCCATTAATCCTCCATCAACCCCCCCATTTACCCTCCGTTACCCCTTATTAACCCTCCATCACCCCCATTAACCCTCCATCATCCCCCCATTAACCCTCCATCACCCCCATTAACCCTCCATCACAGCCCCATTAACCCTCTATCATCCCCATTAACCCTCCATCACCCCCCCATTAACCCTCCATCACCCCCCATTAACCCTCCATTACACTCCCATTAACCCTCCATCATCCCCCATTAACCCTCCATCACCCCATTATTCCCCCATCACCCCCATTACCCCTCCATCACCCCCATTACCCCTCCATCACCCATTAACCCTCCATCACCCATCCATTAACCCTCCATCACCCCCCATTAACCCCCATCACCCACCTCATTAATCCCCCATCACCCCGATTAACCCTCCATCACCCATCCATTAACCCTCCCTCACCCCCCATTAATCCTCCAACACCCCCCCATTAACCCCCCCATCACCCCCCATTAATCCTCCATCACTCCCCCATTAACCCTCCATCACCCATCCATTAACACTCCTTCACACCCCCCATTAACCCTCCATCACCCATCCATTAACCCTCCATCACCCCCCCATTAACCCTCTATCATCCCCATTAACCCTCCATCACACCCCCATTAACCCTCCATCACCCCTCCATTAACCCTCCACCACCCATCCATTAACTCTCCATCACACCCCCATTAACCCTCTATCATCCCCCCATTAACCCTCCATCAGCCCCTATTAACCCTCCATCACCCCCCCATTAACCCTCCATCATCCCCCCATTAACCCTCCATCACCCATCCATTAACCCTCCATCAGTCCCCATTAACCCTCCATCACACCCCCATTAACCCTCCATCACCCATCCATTAACCCTCCATCAGTCCCCATTAACCCTCCATCACACCCCCATTAACCCTCCATCACCCATCCATTAACCCTCCACCACCCCCCATTAACCCTCCATCACATCACCATTAACCCTCTATCATCCCCCCAATTACCCTCTATCACACCCCATTAACCCTCCATAACCCCCCCATTAACCCTCCATCACCCATCCATTAACCCTCCATCACACCCCCATTAACCCTCTATCATCCCCCATTAACCCACCATCAGCCCCTATTAACCCTCCATCACCCCCCATTAACCATCCATCATCCCCCCATTAACCCTCCATCACCCAACCATTAATGCTCAATTAGCCCCCACTAACCCTCCATCACCCATCCATTATCCCTCCATCACCCCCCATTAACCCCCATCACACACTCAGTAAGCTCCCATCACCCACCCAATTAAGCCACCATCACCCCCCATTAAACCTCATCACCCCCTCCAATACCAACATCATCCCCCATAACCGTCCATCACCCCCCATTAACCCTCCATCACCCCCATTACCTACATCACTCCCCATTAACCCTCCATCACCCCCCCATTATCCCTCCATCACCCTCCATTAACTCTCCATCACCCCCCATTACCAACATCACCCCTATTAACCCTCCATCACCCCCTCCATTACCAACATCACACCGCCATTAACCCTCCATCACCCCCCCATTAACCCTCCATCACCCTCCATTAACTCTCCATCACCTCCCATTACCAACATCACCCCCATTAACCCTCCATCACCCCCTCCATTACCAACATCACACCGCCATTAACCCTCCATCACCCCCCATTAACCCTCCATCACCCTCCATTAACTCTCCATCACCCCCCATTACCAACATCACCCCCAATAACCCTCCATCACCCCCTCCATTACCAACATCACTCCGCCATTAACCCTCCATCACCCCATTAACACTCCATCACACCCCCATTAACCCTCCATCACCCCCATTAACTCTCCATCACACCCTCATTAACCCTCTATCATCCCCCATTAACCCTCCATCAGCCCCTATTAACCCTCCGTCACACCCCATTAACCCTCCATCATCCCCCCATTAACCCTCCATCACCCATCCATTAACGCTCAATTATCCCCCATTAACCCTCATCACCCCCTCCAATACCAACATCATCCCCCATAACCGTCCATCACCCCCCATTAACCCTCCATCACCCCCATTACCTACATCACTCCCCATTTTCCCTCCATCACCCCCCCATTATCCCTCCATCACCCTCCATTAACTCTCCATCACCCCCCATTACCAACATCACCCCATCCATTAACCCTCCAACACCCCCCATTAACCCCCATCACCCACCCCATTAATCCCCATCACCCCATTACCCCTCCATCGCCCCCCATTAACCCTCCATCACCCCCTTAAAACCCCATCACCCCCATTAACTCCCATTAACACACATCACCCGCATTAACACCCATTAACACACACCACCCCCCATTAATACCGATCACCCCCATTAAGCCTCCATCACCCCCCATTAACCCTCCATCACCCACCCATTAACCCTCCATCACCCACCCATTAACCCTCTATCATCCCCCCATTAACCCTCCATCAGCCCCTATTAACCCTCCATCAGCCCCTATTAACCCTCCATCACCCCCATTAACCCTCCATCAGCCCCTATTTACCCTCCATCACCCCCATTAACCCTCCAAAATCCCTTCATTAACCCTCCATCATCCATCCATTAACACTTAATTATCCCCCATTAACCCCCCATCACCCCTCATCACCCCCTCCATTACCAACAACATCCCCCATTAACCGTCCATCACCCCCCTTACCTACATCACTCCCCATTAACCCTCCATCACCCCATCCATTACCAACATCACACCGCCATTAACCCTCCATCACCCTCATTAACCCTCCATCAACCCCCCCATTAACCCTCCATTACCCCTTATTAACACTCCATCACCCCATTAACCCTCCATCACCCCCATTAATCCTCCATCAACCCCCCATTAACCCTCCATTACCCCTTATTAACCCTCCATCACCCCCATTAACCCTCCATCATCCCCCCATTAACCCTCCATCACCCCCATTAACCCTCCATCACAGCCCCATTAACCCTCTATCATCCCCATTAACCCTCCATCACCCCCCCCATTAACCCTCCATCACCCCCCATTAACCCTCCATCACCCCATTATTCCCCCATCACCCCCATTACCCCTCCATCACCCCCATTACCCCTCCATCACCCATTAACCCTCCATCACCCATCCATTAACCCTCCATCACCCCCCATTACCTACATCACTCCCCATTAACCCTCCATCACCCCCCCATTATCCCTCCATCACCCTCCATTAACTCTCCATCACCCCCCATTACCAACATCACCCCCATTAACCCTCCATCACCCCCTCCATTACCAACATCACACCGCCATTAACCCTCCATCACCCCCCCATTAACCCTCCATCATCCTCCATTAACTCTCCATCACCTCCCATTACCAACATCACCCCCATTAACCCTCCATCACCCCCTCCATTACCAACATCACACCGCCATTAACCCTCCATCACCCCCCCATTAACCCTCCATCACCCTCCATTAACTCTCCATCACCCCCATTACCAACATCACCCCCAATAACCCTCCATCACCCCCTCCATTACCAATATCACACCGCCATTAACCCTCCATCACCCCATTAACACTCCATCACACCCCCATTAACCCTCCATCACCCCCATTAACCCTCTATCACACCCTCATTAACCCTCTATCATCCCCCATTAACCCTGCATCAGACCGTATTAACCCTCCGTCACACCCCATTAACCCTCCATCATCCCCCCATTAACCCTCCATCACCCATCCATTAACGCTCAATTATCCCCCATTAACCCTCCATCACCCATCCATTAACCCTCCAACACCCGCCATTAACCCCCATCACCCACCCCATTACCCCTCCATTGCCCCCCATTAACCCTCCATCACCCCCTTAAAACCCCATCACCCCCATTAACTCCCATTAACACACATCACCCGCATTAACACCCATTAACACACACCACCCCCCATTAACACCGATCACCCCCATTAACCCTCCATCACCTCCCATTAACCCCCATCACACCCCCAGTAAGCTCCCATCACCCACCCAATTAAGACCCCATCAACCTATTAACCCTCCATCAACCCCATTAACCCTCCATTAACCCCCCATCACCCCCCATTTAACCCTCATCACCCCCCCATTACCAACATCATCCGCCATTAACCGTCCATCACCCCCCATTAACACGCCATCACCCCCCATTACCTATATCACTCCCCATTAACTCTCCATCACCTCCCATTACCAACATCACCCCCATTAACCCTCCATCACCCCCTCCATTACCAACATCACACCCCCATTAACCCTCCATCACCCCCCCATTAACCCTCCAGCACCCTCCATTAACTCTCCATGACCCCCCATTACCAACATCACCCCCAATAACCCTCCATCACCCCCTCCATTACCAACATCACACCGCCATTAACCCTCCATCACCCCATTAACACTCCATCACACCCCCATTAACCCTCCATCACCCCCATTAACCCTCCATCACACCCTCATTAACCCTCTATCATCCCCCATTAACCCTCCATCAGCCCCTATTAACCCTCCGTCACACCCCATTAACCCTCCATCATCCCTCCATTAACCCTCCATCACCCATCCATTAACGCTCAATTATCCCCCATTAACCCTCCATCATCCCCCATTAACCCTCCAACACCCCCCATTAACCCCCATCACCCACCCCATTAATCCCCATCACCTCATTACCCCTCCATCGCCCCCCATTAACCCTCCATCACCCCCTTAAAACCCCATCACCCCCATTAACTACCATTAACACACATCACCCGCATTAACACCCATTAACACACACCACCCCCCATTAACACCGATCACCCCCATTAAGCCTCCATCACCCCCCATTAACCCACCATCACCCACCCATTAACCCTCCATCACCCACCCATTAACCCTCTATCATCCCCCCATTAACCCTCCATCAGCCCCTATTAACCCTCCATCACCCCCATTAACCCTCCATCAGCCCCTATTAACCCTCCATCACCCCCATTAACCCTCCATCATCCCTTCATTAACCCTCCATCATCCATCCATTAACACTTAATTATCCCCCATTAACCCCCCATCACCCCTCATCACCCCCTCCATTACCAACAACATCCCCCATTAACCGTCCATCACCCCCCTTACCTACATCACTCCCCATTAACCCTCCATCATCCCTTCATTAACACTCCATCACCCTCCATTAACTCTCCATCACCCCCCATTACCAACATCACCCCCCATTAACCCTCCATCACCCCATCCATTACCAACATCACACCGCCATTAACCCTCCATCACCCTCATTAACCCTCCATCAACCCCCCATTAACCCTCCATTACCCCTTATTAACCCTCCATCACCCCATTAACCCTCCATCACCCCCATTAATCCTCCATCAATCCCCCCATTAACCCTCCATTACCCCTTATTAACCCTCCATCACCCCCATTAACCCTCCATCATCCCCCCATTAACCCTCCATCACCCCCATTAACCCTCCATCACAGCCCCATTAACCCTCTATCATCCCCATTAACCCTCCATCACCCCCCCATTAACCCTCCATCACCCCCCATTAACCCTCCATCACCCCATTAGTCCCCCATCACCCCCATTACCCCTCCATCACCCCCATTACCCCTCCATCACCCAATAACCCTCCATCACCCATCCATTAACCCTCCATCACCCCCCCATTAACCCCCATCACCCACCCCATTAATCCCCCATCACCCCGATTAACCCTCCATCACCCATCCATTAACCCTCCCTCACCCCCATTAATCCTCCAACACCCCCCATTAACCCCCCATTAATCCTCCATCACTCCCCCATTAACCCTCCATCACCCATCCATTAACACTCCTTCACACCCCCCATTAACCCTCCATCACCCATCCATTAACCCTCCATCACCCCCCCATTAACCCTCTATCATCCCCATTAACCCTCCATCACACCCCCATTAACCCTCTATCATCCCCATTAATCCTCCACCACACATCCATTAACTCTCCATCACACCCCCATTAACCCTCTATCATCCCCCCATTAACCCTCCATCAGCCCCTATTAACCCTCCATCACCCCCCCCATTAACCCTCCATCATCCCCCATGAACCCTCCATCACCCATCCATTAACCCTCCATCAGTCCCCATTAACCCTCCATCACACCCCCATTAACCCTCCATCACCCATCCATTAACCCTCCACCACCCCCCATTAACCCTCCATCACATCACCATTAACCCTCTATCATCCCCCCAATTACCCTCTATCACACCCCCATTAACCCTCCAAACCCCCCCCATTAACCCTCCATCACCCATCCATTAACCCTCCATCACACCCCCATTAACCCTCTATCATCCCCCATTAACCCACCATCAGCCCCTATTAACCTTCCATCACCCCCCATTAACCATCCATCATCCCCCATTAACCCTCCATCACCCATCCATTAATGCTCAATTAGCCCCCACTAACCCTCCATCACCCATCCATTATCCCTCCATCACCCCCCATTAACCCCCATCACACACTCAGTAAGCTCCCATCACCCACCCAATTAAGCCACCATAACCCCCCATTAAACCTCATCACCCCCTCCAATACCAACATCATCCCCTATAACCGTCCATCACCCCCCATTAACCCTCCATCACCCCCATTACCTACATCACTCCCCATTAACCCTCCATCACCCCCCCATTAACCCTCCATCACCCTCCATTAACTCTCCATCACCCCCCATTACCAACATCACCCCCATTAACCCTCCATCACCCCCTCCATTACCAACATCACACCGCCATTAACCCTCCATCACCCCCCCATTAACCCTCCATCACCCTCCATTAACTCTCCATCACCTCCCATTACCAACATCACCCCCATTAACCCTCCATCACCCCCTCCATTACCAACATCACACCACCATTAACCCTCCATCACCCCCCCATTAACCCTCCATCACCCTCCATTAACTCTCCATCACCCCCCATTACCAACATCACCCCAATAACCCTCCATCACCCCCTCCATTACCAATATCACACCGCCATTAACCCTCCATCACCCCATTAACACTCCATCACACCCCCATTAACCCTCCATCACCCCCATTAACCCTCCATCACACCCTCATTAACCCTCTATCATCCCCCATTAACCCTCCATCAGACCGTATTAACCCTCCGTCACACCCCATTAACCCTCCATCATCCCCCCATTAACCCTCCATCACCCATCCATTAACGCTCAATTATCCCCCATTAACCCTCCATCACCCATCCATTAACCCTCCAACACCCCCCATTAACCCCCATCACCCACCCCATTACCCCTCCATCGCCCCCCATTAACCCTCCATCACCCCCTTAAAACCCCATCACCCCCATTAACTCCCATTAACACACATCACCCGCATTAACACCCATTAACACACACCACCCCCCATTAACACCGATCACCCCATTAACCCTCCATCACCTCCCATTAACCCTCCATTAACCCTCCATCACCCTCCATTAACTCTCCATCACCCCCCATTACCAACATCACCCCCATTAACCCTCCATCACCCCCTCCATTACCAACATCACACCGCCATTAACCCTCCATCACCCCCCCATTAACCCTCCATCACCCTCCATTAACTCTCCATCACCTCCCATTACCAACATCACCCCCATTAACCCTCCATCACCCCCTCCATTACCAACATCACACCACCATTAACCCTCCATCACCCCCCCATTAACCCTCCATCACCCTCCATTAACTCTCCATCACCCCCCATTACCAACATCACCCCAATAACCCTCCATCACCCCCTCCATTACCAATATCACACCACCATTAACCCTCCATCACCCCATTAACACTCCATCACACCCCCATTAACCCTCCATCACCCCCATTAACCCTCCATCACACCCTCATTAACCCTCTATCATCCCCCATTAACCCTCCATCAGACCGTATTAACCCTCCGTCACACCCCATTAACCCTCCATCATCCCCCCATTAACCCTCCATCACCCATCCATTAACGCTCAATTATCCCCCATTAACCCTCCATCACCCATCCATTAACCCTCCAACACCCCCCATTAACCCCCATCACCCACCCCATTACCCCTCCATCGCCCCCCATTAACCCTCCATCACCCCCTTAAAACCCCATCACCCCCATTAACTCCCATTAACACACATCACCCGCATTAACACCCATTAACACACACCACCCCCCATTAACAACGATCACCCCATTAACCCTCCATCACCTCCCATTAACCCTCCATTAACCCCCCATCACCCCCCATTAACCCTCATCACCCCCCCATTACCAACATCATCCCCCATTAACCGTCCATCACCCCCCATTAACACGCCATCACCCCCCATTACCTATATCACTCCCCATTAACCCTCCATCACCCCCCCATTAACCCCCATCACCCACTCCATTAATCCCCCATCACCCCCATTACCCCTCCATCACCCCCATTAACCCTCCATCACCCCCCCATTAACCCTCCATCACACCCCCATTAACTCTCCATCACCCCCCATTAACCCTCAATCACCCCATTAATCTCCCATCACCCCCATTAACCCTCCATCACCCCCATTAACCCTCCATCACCCATCCATTAACCCTCCATCACCCCCATTAATCCTCCATCACGCCACCATTAACACTCCATCACCCCCCATTAATACTCCATCACACCCCCATTAACCCTCTATTATCCCCCCATTAACCCTCCATCACACCCCCATTAACCCTCCATCACCCCCCCATTAACCCTCCATTACCCCTTATTAACCCTCCATCACCCCATTAACCCTCCATCACCCCCCATTAACCCTTCATCATCCCCCATTAACCCTCCATCACCCCATTAATCCCCCATCACCCCCATTAACCCTCCACCACCCCCATTAACCCTCCATCACCCATCCATTAACCCTCTATCACCCCCCATTAATCCTCCATCACCCATCCATTAACACTCCTTCACACCCCCCATTAACCCTCCATCACCCATCTATTAATGCTCAATTAGCCCCCACTAACCCTCTATCACCCATGCATTATCCCTCCATCACCCCCATTAACCCCCATCACACACTCAGTAAGCTCCCATCACCCACCCAATTAAGCCACCATCACCCCCCATTAAACCTCATCACCCCCTCCATTTCCAACAACATCCCCCATAACCGTCCATCACCCCCCATTAACCCTCCATCACCCCCCATTACCTACACCACTCCCCATTAACCCTCCATCACCCCATTAGTCCCCCATCACCCCCATTACCCCTCCATCACCCCCATTACCCCTCCATCACCCAATAACCCTCCATCACCCATCCATTAACCCTCCATCACCCCCCCATAACCCCCATCACCCACCCCATTAATCCCCCATCACCCCGATTAACCCTCCATCACCCATCCATTAACCCTCCCTCACCCCCATTAATCCTCCAACACCCCCCCATTAACCCCCATCACCCCCCATTAATCCTCCATCATTCCCCCATTAACCCTCCATCACCCATCCATTAACACTCCTTCACACCCCCCATTAACCCTCCATCACCCATCCATTAACCCTCCATCACCCCCCCATTAACCCTCTATCATCCCCATTAACCCTCCATCACACCCCCATTAACCCTCTATCATCCCCATTAATCCTCCACCACACATCCATTAACTCTCCATCACACCCCCATTAACCCTCTATCATCCCCCCATTAACCCTCCATCAGCCCCTATTAACCCTCCATCACCCCCCCCATTAACCCTCCATCATCCCCCATGAACCCTCCATCACCCATCCATTAACCCTCCATCAGTCCCCATTAACCCTCCATCACACCCCCATTAACCCTCCATCACCCATCCATTAACCCTCCACCACCCCCCATTAACCCTCCATCACATCACCATTAACCCTCTATCATCCCCCCAATTACCCTCTATCACACCCCCATTAACCCTCCATAACCCCCCCATTAACCCTCTATCACCCATCCATTAACCCTCCATCACACCCCCATTAACCCTCTATCATCCCCCATTAACCCACCATCAGCCCCTATTAACCCTCCATCACCCCCCATTAACCATCCATCATCCCCCATTAACCCTCCATCACCCATCCATTAATGCTCAATTAGCCCCCACTAACCCTCCATCACCCATCCATTATCCCTCCATCACACCCCATTAACCCCCATCACACACTCAGTAAGCTCCCATCACCCACCCAATTAAGCCACCATAACCCCCCATTAAACCTCATCACCCCCTCCAATACCAACATCATCCCCTATAACCGTCCATCACCCCCCATTAACCCTCCATCACCCCCCATTACCTACATCACTCCCCATTAACCCTCCATCACCCCCCCATTAACCCTCCATCACCCTCCATTAACTCTCCATCACCCCCCATTACCAACATCACCCCCATTAACCCTCCATCACCCCCTCCATTACCAACATCACACCGCCATTAACCCTCCATCACCCCCCCATTAACCCTCCATCACCCTCCATTAACTCTCCATCACCTCCCATTACCAACATCACCCCCATTAACCCTCCATCACCCCCTCCATTACCAACATCACACCACCATTAACCCTCCATCACCCCCCCATTAACCCTCCATCACCCTCCATTAACTCTCCATCACCCCCCATTACCAACATCACCCCAATAACCCTCCATCACCCCCTCCATTACCAATATCACACCGCCATTAACCCTCCATCACCCCATTAACACTCCATCACACCCCCATTAACCCTCCATCACCCCCATTAACCCTCCATCACACCCTCATTAACCCTCTATCATCCCCCATTAACCCTCCATCAGACCGTATTAACCCTCCGTCACACCCCATTAACCCTCCATCATCCCCCCATTAACCCTCCATCACCCATCCATTAACGCTCAATTATCCCCCATTAACCCTCCATCACCCATCCATTAACCCTCCAACACCCCCCATTAACCTCCATCACCCACCCCATTACCCCTCCATCGCCCCCCATTAACCCTCCATCACCCCCTTAAAACCCCATCACCCCCCTTAACTCCCATTAACACACATCACCCGCATTAACACCCATTAACACACACCACCCCCCATTAACACCGATCACTCCATTAACCCTCCATCACCTCCCATTAACCCTCCATTAACCCTCCATCACCCTCCATTAACTCTCCATCACCCCCCATTACCAACATCACCCCCATTAACCCTCCATCACCCCCTCCATTACCAACATCACACCGCCATTAACCCTCCATCACCCCCCCATTAACCCTCCATCACCCTCCATTAACTCTCCATCACCTCCCATTACCAACATCACCCCCATTAACCCTCCATCACCCCCTCCATTACCAACATCACACCACCATTAACCCTCCATCACCCCCCCATTAACCCTCCATCACCCTCCATTAACTCTCCATCACCCCCCATTACCAACATCACCCCAATAACCCTCCATCACCCCCTCCATTACCAATATCACACCGCCATTAACCCTCCATCACCCCATTAACACTCCATCACACCCCCATTAACCCTCCATCACCCCCATTAACCCTCCATCACACCCTCATTAACCCTCTATCATCCCCCATTAACCCTCCATCAGACCGTATTAACCCTCCGTCACACCCCATTAACCCTCCATCATCCCCCCATTAACCCTCCATCACCCATCCATTAACGCTCAATTATCCCCCATTAACCCTCCATCACCCATCCATTAACCCTCCAACACCCCCCATTAACCCCCATCACCCACCCCATTACCCCTCCATCGCCCCCCATTAACCCTCCATCACCCCCTTAAAACCCCATCACCCCCATTAACTCCCATTAACACACATCACCCGCATTAACACCCATTAACACACACCACCCCCCATTAACAACGATCACCCCATTAACCCTCCATCACCTCCCATTAACCCTCCATTAACCCCCCATCACCCCCCATTAACCCTCATCACCCCCCCATTACCAACATCATCCCCCATTAACCGTCCATCACCCCCCATTAACACGCCATCACCCCCCATTACCTATATCACTCCCCATTAACCCTCCATCACCCCCCCATTAACCCCCATCACCCACTCCATTAATCCCCCATCACCCCCATTACCCCTCCATCACCCCCATTAACCCTCCATCACCCCCCCATTAACCCTCCATCACACCCCCATTAACTCTCCATCACCCCCCATTAACCCTCAATCACCCCATTAATCTCCCATCACCCCCATTAACCCTCCATCACCCCCATTAACCCTCCATCACCCATCCATTAACCCTCCATCACCCCCATTAATCCTCCATCACGCCACCATTAACACTCCATCACCCCCCATTAATACTCCATCACACCCCCATTAACCCTCTATTATCCCCCCATTAACCCTCCATCACACCCCCATTAACCCTCCATCACCCCCCCATTAACCCTCCATTACCCCTTATTAACCCTCCATCACCCCATTAACCCTCCATCACCCCCATTAACCCTTCATCATCCCCCATTAACCCTCCATCACCCCATTAATCCCCCATCACCCCCATTAACCCTCCACCACCCCCATTAACCCTCCATCACCCATCCATTAACCCTCTATCACCCCCCATTAATCCTCCATCACCCATCCATTAACACTCCTTCACACCCCCCATTAACCCTCCATCACCCATCTATTAATGCTCAATTAGCCCCCACTAACCCTCTATCACCCATGCATTATCCCTCCATCACCCCCATTAACCCCCATCACACACTCAGTAAGCTCCCATCACCCACCCAATTAAGCCACCATCACCCCCCATTAAACCTCATCACCCCCTCCATTTCCAACAACATCCCCCATAACCGTCCATCACCCCCCATTAACCCTCCATCACCCCCCATTACCTACATCACTCCCCATTAACCCTCCATCACCCCCCATTAACCCTCCATCACCCCCCATTACTAACATCACCCCCATTAACCCTCCATCACCCCCTCCATTACCAACATCACACCGCCATTAACCCTCCATCACCCCCATTAACCCTCCATCACACCCCCATTAACCCTCCATCACCCATCCATTAACCCTCCACCACCCCCATTAACCCTCCATCACACCACCATTAACCCTCTATCATCCCCCCAATTACTCTCTATCACACCCCCATTAACCCTCCATAACCCCCACCATTAACCGTCCATCACCCATCCATTAACCCTCCATCACACCCCCATTAACCCTCTATCATCCCCCATTAACCCACCATCAGCCCCTATTAACCCTCCATCACCCCCCATTAACCATCCATCATCCCCCCATAAACCCTCCATCACCCATCCATTAATGCTCAATTAGCCCCCACTAACCCTCCATCACCCATCCATTATCCCTCCATCACCCCCCATAAACCCCATCACACACTCAGTAAGCTCCCATCACCCACCCAATTAAGCCACCATCATCCCCATTAAACCTCATCACCCCCTCCATTACCAACATCATGCCCCATAACCGTCCATCACCCCCCATTAACCCTCCATCACCCCCATTACCTACATCACTCCCCATTAACCCTCCATCACCCCCCATTAACCCTCCATCACCCTCCGTTAACTCTCCATCACCCCCCATTACCAACATCACCCCCATTAACCCTCCATCACCCCCTCCATTACCAACATCACACCGCCATTAACCCTCCATCACCCCCCCATTAACCCTCCATCACCCTCCATTAACTCTCCATCACCCCCCATTACCAACATCACCCCCATTAACCCTCCATCACCCCCTCCATTACCAACATCACACCGCCATTAACCCTCCATCACCCCCCCATTAACCCTCCATCACCCTCCGTTAACTCTCCATCACCCCCCATTACCAACATCACCCCCATTAACCCTCCATCACCCCCTCCATTACCAACATCACACCGCCATTAACCCTCCATCACCCCATTAACACTCCATCACACCCGCATTAACCCTCCATCACCCCCATTAACCCTCCATCACACCCTCATTAACCCTCTATCATCCCCCATTAACCCTCCATCACACCCCCATTAACCCTCCATCACCCCCCATTAACCCTCCATCACCCATCCATTAACCCTCCATCACACCCCCATTAACCGTCTATCATCCCCCATTAACCCTCCATCAGCCCCTATTAACCCTCCATCACACCCCATTAACCCTCCATCATCCCCCCATTAACCCTCCATCATCCATCCATTAACGCTCAATTATCCCCCATTAACCCTCCATCACCCATCCATTAAGCCTCCAACACCCCCCCATTAACCCCCATCACCCACCCTATTAATCCCCATCACCCCATTACCCCTCCATCGCCCCCCATTAACCCTCCATCACCCCCTTAAAACCCCATCACCCCCATTAACTCCCATTAACACACATCACCCGCATTAACACCCATTAACACACACCACCCCCCATTAACACTGATCACCCCCATTAACCCTCCATCACCTCCCATTAACCCCCATCACACCCCCAGTAAGCTCCCATCACCCACCCAATTAAGACCCCATCAACCTATTAACCCTCCATCAACCCCATTAACCCTCCATTAACCCCCGATCACCCCCCATTAACCCTCATCACCCCCCATTACCAACATCATCCCCCATTAACCGTCCATCACCCCCCATTAACCCGCCATCACCCCCCATTACCTATATCACTCCCCATTAACCCTCCATCACCCCACATTAACCCCCATCACCCACTCCATTAATCCCCATCACCACCATTATCCCTCCATCACCCCCATTAACCCTCCATCACCCCCTATTAACCCTCCATCACACCCCCATTAACTCTCCATTACCCCCCATTAACCCTCAATCACCCCATTAATCCCACATCACCCCCATTAACCCTACATCACCCCCATTAACCCTCCATCACCCATCCATTAACCCTCCAGCACACCCATTAATCCTCCATCACGCCCCCATTAACACTCCATCACCCCCCATTAATCCTCCATCACACCCCCATTAACCCTCTATCATCCCCCCATTAACCCTCCATCACACCCCCATTAACCCTCAATCACCCCCCACTAACCCTCCACCACACCCCCATTAACCCTCCACCACACCCCATTAACCCTCCATCATCCCCCATTAACCCTCCATCACCCCATTAATCCCCCATCACCCCCATTAACCCTCCATCACCCCCATTAACCCTCCATCACCCATCCATTAACACTCATTCACACCCCCCATTAATCCTCCATCACCCATCCATTAACCCTCCATCAGCCCCTATTAACCCTCCATCACCCCCATTAACCCTCCATCATCCCCTCATTAACCCTCCATCATCCATCCATTAACACTTAATTATCCCCCATTAACCCCCCATCACCCCCTCCATTACCAACAACATCCCCCATTAACCGTCCATCACCCCCCTTACCTACATCACTCCCCATTAACCCTCCATCACCCATCCATTAACCCACCATCACCCCCCATTAACCCTCCATCACACCCCCATTAACCCTCTATCACCCCCCATTAACCCTCCATCACACCCCCATTAACTCTCCATCACCCCCCATTAACCCTCCATCACCCATCCATTAACCCTCCATCACACCCCCATTAACCCTCTATCATCCCCCATTAACCCTCCATCAGCCCCTATTAACCCTCCATCACCCATCCATTAACACTTAATTATCACCCATCACCCCTCATCACCCCCTCCATTACCAACAACATCCCCCATTAACCGTCCATCACACCCCCATTAACCCTCCATCACCCCCCATTAACACTCCATCACCCTCCATTAACTCTCCATCACCCCCCATTACCAACATCACCCCCCATTAACCCTCCATCACCCCCTCCATTACCAACATCACACCGCCATTAACCCTCCATCATCCTCATTAACCCTCCATCAAGCCCCCATTAACCCTCCATTACCCCTTATTAACCCTCCATCACCCCATTAACCCTCCATCACCCCCATTAATCCTCCATCAACCCCCCCATTAACCCTCCATTACCCCTTATTAACCCTCCATCACCCCCATTAACCCTCCATCATCCCCCCATTAAACCTCCATCACCCCCATTAACCCTCCATCACAGCCCCATTAACCCTCTATCATCCCCATTAACCCTCCATCACGCCCCCATTAACCCTCCATCACCCCCCATTAACCCTCCATTACACTCCCATTAACCCTCCATCACCCCGATTAACCCTCCATCACCCATCCATTAACCCTCCCTCACCCCCATTAACCCTCCATCACACCCCCTTAAGCCTCTATCATCCCCATTAACCCTTCATCACCCCCCATTAACCCTCCATCAACCCCCATTAACCCTTCATCACCCCCATTACCCCTCCATCACCCCGATTAACCCTCCAACACCCATCCTTTAACCCTCCCTCACCCCCCATTAATCCTCCATCACCCCCCCATTAACCCTCCATCACCCCCCATTAATCCTCCATCACTCCCCCATTAACCCTCCATCACCCATCCATTAACACTCCTTCACACCCCCCATTAACCCTCCATCACCCATCCATTAACCCTCCATCACCCATCCATTAACCCTCTATCATCCCCATTAACCCTCCATCACACCCCCATTAACCCTCCATCACCCCCCCATTAACCCTCCACCACCCCCCCATTAACTCTCCACCACCCATCGATGAACCATCCATCACACCCCCATTAACCCTCCATCAGCCCCTATTAACCCTCCATCACCCCCCCATTAACCCTCCATCATCCCCCCCATTAACCCTCCATCACCCATCCATTAACACTCAATTATCCCCCATTAACCCTCCATCACCCCCCATTAACCACCATCACCCACCCCATTAATCCCCCATCACCCCCATTACCCCTCCATCACCCCCATTAACCCTCCATCACACCCCCATTAACCCTCTATCATCCCCATTAACCCTCCATCACGCCCCAATTAACCCTCCATCACCCCCCATTAACCCTCCATCACCCCCCATTAACCCTCAATCACCCCATTAATCTCCCATCACCCCCATTAACCCTCCATCACCCCCATTAACCCTCCATCACCCATCCATTAACCCTCCATCACCCCCATTAATCCTCCATCACGCCACCATTAACACTCCATCACCCCCCATTAATACTCCATCACACCCCCATTAACCCTCTATTATCCCCCCATTAACCCTCCATCACACCCCCATTAACCCACCATCACCCCCCCATTAACCCTCCATTACCCCTTATTAACCCTCCATCACCCCATTAACCCTCCATCACCCCCCATTAACCCTTCATCATCCCCCATTAACCCTCCATCACCCCATTAATCCCCCATCACCCCCATTAACCCTCCACCACCCCCATTAACCCTCCATCACCCATCCACTAACCCTCTATCACCCCCCATTAATCCTCCATCACTCCCCCATTAACCCTCCATCACCCATCCATTAACACTCCTTCACACCCCCCATTAACCCTCCATCACCCATCCATTAACCCTCCATCACCCATCCATTAACCCTCTATCATCCCCATTAACCCACCATCACACCCCCATTAACCCTCCATCACCCCCCCATTAACCCTCCACCACCCCCCCATTAACTCTCCACCACCCATCCATGAACCATCCATCACACCCCCATTAACCCCCCATCAGCCCCTATTAACCCTCCATCACCCCCCCATTAACCCTCCATCATCCCCCCCATTAACCCTCCATCACCCATCCATTAACACTCAATTATCCCCCATTAACCCTCCATCACCCCCCATTAACCACCATCACCCACCCCATTAATCCCCCATCACCCCCATTACCCCTCCATCACCCCCATTAACCCTCCATCACACCCCCATTAACCCTCTATCATCCCCATTAACCCTCCATCACGCCCCAATTAACCCTCCATCACCCCCCATTAACCCTCCATCACACCCCCATTAACCCTCCATCACCCCCCCTATTAACCCTCCATCACACCCCCATTAACCCACCATCACCCCCCATTAACCCTCATTCATCCCCCATTAACCCTCCATCACCCCATTAATTCCCCATCACCCCCATTAACCCTCCATCACCCCCATTAACCCTCCATCACCCATCCATTAACCCTCCATCATCCCCCATTAACCCTCCATCACCCCATTAATCCCCCATCACCCCCATTAACTCTCCATCACCCCCCATTAAACCTCCATCACTCCCCCATTAACCCACCATCACCCATCCATTAACCCTCCATCACCCATCCATTAACCCTCCATCACCCCCCATTAACCCTCCACCACACACCCATTAACCCTCTATCATCCCCCATTAACCCTCCATCACACCCCCATTAACCCTCTATCATCCCCCCATTAACCCTCCATCAGCCCCTATTAACCCTCCACCATGCCCCATTAATCCTCCATCATCCCACCATTAACGCTCCATCATCTCCCCATTAACCCTCCATCATCTCCCCATTAACGCTCAATTATCCCCCATTAACCCTCCATCACCCCCCCATTAACCCTCCATCACACCCCCATTAACCCTCCATCACCCCCCATTAATCCTCCATCACTCCCCCATTAACCCTCCATCACCCATCCATTAACACTCCTTCACACCCCCCATTAACCCTCCATCACCCATCCATTAACCCTCCATCACCCATCCATTAACCCTCTATCATCCCCATTAACCCTCCATCACACCCCCATTAACCCTCCATCACCCCCCCATTAACCCTCCACCACCCCCCCATTAACTCTCCACCACCCATCCATGAACCATCCATCACACCCCCATTAACCCTCCATCAGCCCCTATTAACCCTCCATCACCCCCCATTAACCCTCCATCATCCCCCCATTAACCCTCCATCACCCATCCATTAACACTCAATTATCCCCCATTAACCCTCCATCACCCCCCATTAACCACCATCACCCACCCCATTAATCCCCCATCACCCCCATTACCCCTCCATCACCCCCATTAACCCTCCATCACACCCCCATTAACCCTCTATCATCCCCATTAACCCTCCATCACGCCCCCATTAACCCTCCATCACCCCCCATTAACCCTCCATCACACCCCCATTAACCCTCCATCACCCCCCCTATTAACCCTCCATCACACCCCCATTAACCCTCCATCACCCCCCATTAACCCTCATTCATCCCCCATTAACCCTCCATCACCCCATTAATCCCCCATCACCCCCATTAACCCTCCATCACCCCCATTAACCCTCCATCACCCATCCATTAACCCTCCATCATCCCCCATTAACCCTCCATCACCCCATTAATCCCCCATCACCCCCATTAACTCTCCATCACCCCCCATTAAACCTCCATCACTCCCCCATTAACCCACCATCACCCATCCATTAACCCTCCATCACCCATCCATTAACCCTCCATCACCCCCCATTAACCCTCCACCTCACACCGATTAACCCTCTATCATCCCCCATTAACCCTCCATCACACCCCCATTAACCCTCTATCATCCCCCCATTAACCCTCCATCAGCCTCTATTAACCCTCCACCACGCCCCATTAACCCTCCATCATCCCACCATTAACGCTCCATCATCTCCCCATTAACCCTCCATCATCTCCCCATTAACGCTCAATTATCCCCCATTAACCCTCCATCACCCCCCCATTAACCCTCCATCACACCCCCATTAACCCTCCATCACCCCCATTAACCCTCCATCATCCCCCATTAACCCTCCATCACCCCATTAATCCCCCATCACCCCCCCATTAACCCTCCATCACCCCCATTAACCCTCCATCACCCCCATTAACCCTCCATCACCCATCCATTAACCCTCCATCACCCCCCATTAATCCTCCATCACCCATCCATTAACACTCCTTCACACCCCTCATTAACCCTCCATCACCCATCCATTAACCCTCCATCACCCCCACTAATCCTCCATCACTCCCCCATTAACCCACCATCACCCATCCATTAACACTCCATCACACCCCCCATTAACCCTCCATCACCCCCATTAACCCTCCATCACACACCCATTAACCCTCTATCATCCCCCATTAACCCTCCATCACACCCCCATTAACCCTCTATCATCCCCCCATTAACCCTCCATCAGCCCCTATTAACCCTCCATCACCCCCCATTAACCCTCCATCATCCCACCATTAACCCTCCATCATCTCCCCATTAACCCTCCATCACACCCCCATTAACCCTCCATCACCCCCCCATTAACCCTCCACCACCACCCCCATTAACTCTCCACCACCCATCCATGAACCATCCATCACACCCCCATTAACCCTCCATCAGCCCCTATTAACCCTCCATCACCCCCCCATTAACCCTCCATCATCCCCCCCATTAACCCTCCATCACCCATCCATTAACACTCAATTATCCCCCATTAACCCTCCATCACCCCCCATTAACCACCATCACCCACCCCATTAATCCCCCATCACCCCCATTACCCCTCCATCACCCCCATTAACCCTCCATCACACCCCCATTAACCCTCTATCATCCCCATTAACCCTCCATCACGCCCCCATTAACCCTCCATCACCCCCCATTAACCCTCCATCACACCCCCATTAACCCTCCATCACCCCCCCTATTAACCCTCCATCACACCCCCATTAACCCTCCATCACCCCCCATTAACCCTCATTCATCCCCCATTAACCCTCCATCACCCCATTAATCCCCCATCACCCCCATTAACCCTCCATCACCCCCATTAACCCTCCATCACCCATCCATTAACCCTCCATCATCCCCCATTAACCCTCCATCACCCCATTAATCCCCCATCACCCCCATTAACTCTCCATCACCCCCCATTAAACCTCCATCACTCCCCCATTAACCCACCATCACCCATCCATTAACCCTCCATCACCCATCCATTAACCCTCCATCACCCCCCATTAACCCTCCACCACACACCCATTAACCCTCTATCATCCCCCATTAACCCTCCATCACACCCCCATTAACGCTCTATCATCCCCCATTAACCCTCCATCAGCCTCTATTAACCCTCCACCACGCCCCATTAACCCTCCATCATCCCACCATTAACGCTCCATCATCTCCCCATTAACCCTCCATCATCTCCCCATTAACGCTCAATTATCCCCCATTAACCGTCCATCACCCCCCCATTAACCCTCCATCACACCCCCATTAACCCTCCATCACCCCCCATTAACCCTCCATCATCCCCCATTAACCCTCCATCACCCCATTAATCCCCCATCACCCCCCCATTAACCCTCCATCACCCCCATTAACCCTCCATCACCCCCATTAACCCTCCATCACCCATCCATTAACCCTCCATCACCCCCCATTAATCCTCCATCACCCATCCATTAACACTCCTTCACACCCCTCATTAACCCTCCATCACCCATCCATTAACCCTCCATCACCCCCCACTAATCCTCCATCACTCCCCCATTAACCCACCATCACCCATCCATTAACACTCCATCACACCCCCCATTAACCCTCCATCACCCCCATTAACCCTCCATCACACACCCATTAACCCTCTATCATCCCCCATTAACCCTCCATCACACCCCCATTAACCCTCTATCATCCCCCCATTAACCCTCCATCAGCCCCTATTAACCCTCCATCACCCCCCATTAACCCTCCATCATCCCACCATTAACCGTCCATCATCTCCCCATTAACCCTCCATCACCCCCCCATTAACGCTCAATTAGCCCCCATTAACCCTCCATCACCCATCCATTAACCCTCCCTCAGTCCCCATTAACCCTCCATCACACCCCCATTAACCCTCTATCATCCCCCATTAACCCTCCATCAGCCCCTATTATCCCTCCATCACCCCCCATTAACCCTCCATCATCCCCCCATTAACCCTCCATCATCTCCCCATTAACCCTCCATCACCCCCCCATTAACGCTCAATTATCCCCCATTAACCCTCCATCACCCATCCATTAACCCTCCATCACTCCCCATTAACCCTCCATCACACCCCCATTAACCCTCTATCATCCCCCATTAACCCTCCATCACACTCCCATTAACCCTCTATCATCCCCCCATTAACCATCCAACAGCCCCTATTAACCCTCCATCACCCCCATTAACCCACCATCACCCATCCATTAACACTCCATCACACCCCCCATTAACCCTCCATCACCCCCCATTAACCCTCCATCACCCCCCATTAACCCTCTATCATCCCCCATTAACCCTCCATCACACCCCCATTAACCCTCTATCATCCCCCCATTAACCCTCCATCAGCCCCTATTAACCCTCCATCATCCCCCCATTAACCCTCCATCATCCCCCCATTAACCCTCCATCACCCACCCCATTAACCCTCCATCACCCCCCCATTAACGCTCAATTATCCCCCATTAACCCTCCATCAACCATCCATTAACCTTCCATCAGTCCCCATTAACACTCCATCACACCCCCATTAACCCTCTATCATCCCCCCATTAACACTCCATCACACCCCCATTAACCCTCCATCACCCCCCCCATTAACCCTCCATCACACCCCCATTAACCCTCCATCACCCACCATTAACCCTCCATCATCCCCCATTAAGCCTCCATCACCCCATTAATCCCCCATCACCCCCATTAACCCTCCAGCACACCCCCATTAACCCTCCATCACCCCATTAATCCCCCATCACCCCCATTAACTCTCCATCACCCCCCATTAATCCTCCATCACTCCCCCATTAACCCACCATCACCCATCCATTAACACTCCATCACACACCCCATTAACCCTCCATCACCCATCCATTAACCCTCCATCACCCCCCATTAACCCTCCATCACACACCCATTAACCCTCTATCATCCCCCATTAACCCTCCATCACACCCCCATTAACCCTCTATCAAACCCCCATTAACCCTCCATCAGCCCCTATCAACCCTCCATCACCCCCCATTAACCCTCCATCACACCCCCATTAACCCTCTATCATCCCCCATTAACTCTCCCGCACACCCCCATTAACCCTCCATCACCCCCCATCAACCCACCATCACACCCCCATTAACCCTCCATCACCCCCCATTAACCCTCCATCATCCCCCATTAACCATCCATTAACACTTAATTATCCCCCATTAACCCCCCATCACCCCTCATCACCCCCTCCATTACCAACAACATCCCCCATTAACCGTCCATCAACCCCCCATTAACCCTCCATCACCCCCCATTACCTACATCACTCCCCATTAACCCTCCATCACCCCCATTAACACTCCATCACCCTCCATTAACTCTCCATCACCCCCCATTACCAACATCACCCCCCATTAACCCTCCATCACCCCCTCCATTACCAACATCACACCGCCATTAACCCTCCATCACCCCCCAATTAAACCTCGTCAACATCCCATTAGACCTCCATCACCCCCATTAACCCCCATCACACCCCATTACCCCTCCATCACCCCCCCATTAAACCCCCATCACCTCCATTAACCCTCCATCACCCCATTAACCCTCCATCACCTCCATTAACCCTCAATCACCTTCACATTAACCCCATCACCCACATTAACCCCCAACACATCCCCATTAACCCCCATCACCCCCATTAACCCCCATCACCCCATTAATCTCCACCACCCATTAATCCTCAATCACCTTCACATTAACCCCATCACCCACATTAACCCCCAACACATCCCCATTAAGCCCCCATCACACCCCCAATTAAGCCCCATTACCCCATTAACCCTTCACCACCCCCATTAACCCTGAGCACCCCCATTAACACACATCACCCCCCATTAACCCCCATCACACCCCCATTAACCCTCCATCACACCCCCATTAACCCCCTACACCTCCATTTACCCGCACCACCCCATTAACCCCCATCACCCCCATTAACCCTCCAACACCCCCCATTAACCGTCCATCACCCCCATTAACCCTCCATCAACCCCCCACTACCCTCCATCACCCCCATTAACCCCATCACAACCCATTAATCCCCATCACCCCTCCCATTAACCCCATTCCCCCATTAACCCCCCATCACCCCAATTAACCCTCCATCACCCCCACATTAACCCTCCATCACCACCCCATTAACCCCATCACCCCCAGTAAAACCCCATCACCCCCCATTAAACCCCCATCACCCCCCATTAACCCTCCAATAACTCCCCATTAACCCTTCATCAACCCCCCATTAAACCACCATCACCCCCCATTAACCCTGATTACCCCCATTTACGCTCTATCACCGCCTCATTAACACCCCAACACCCCACATTAACCCTCGATCACCCCCCATTAACCCCCAACACCTCCAATTCATACTCCATCACCCCCATTAACCCCCATCAACCCCCATTAGCCCTCCATCAACACCCCATTAGCCCTCCATCACCCCCATTAATCATCCATCAACCCCCCCACTAACCCTCCATCAACCCCCATCACAACCCATTAATCCCCCAACACTCCTCCCATTAACCCCCCATCAACCCCCATCACCCCCCATTAACCCTCCCATCACCCCCATTAACCCTCCCATCACCCCCATTAATGCCATCACCCCCATTAATCCTCCATCACACCCCATTAACTCCCATCACATCCCATTAACCCCCATCACACCCCCATTAAACCCCAACACCCCCATTAACCCCCATCACCCCCCCCATTAACCCCCTGTCACCCCATTAACCCTCTATCATCCCCATTAACCCTCTATCATCCCCCATTAACCCCCCTCACACCCCATTAACCTCCATCACCCCCCATTAACCCACCATCACGCCCATTAACTCCCCATCACCCCCATTAAACCTCCATCACACCCACATTAACCACCATCACCCCCCACTCCCCATTAATCCCCACCCACTCATTAACCACCATCACCCACCCCATTAACCCTCAATCATCCCCACATTAACTCTCCATCACCCCCATTCACCCCCATCAACCCCCATTAACCACCATCACATCCCCATTAAGCTCCCATCACCCCCATTGACCCTCCATCAACCCATTAACCCCCATCACCCCCCATTAACCCTCACTCACCCCCACATTAACCCTCCATCACCACCCCATTAACCCCCATCACATCCCCATTAACCCTCCATCACCCCCTATTAATCACCATCACCCCCATTAACCCCATCACTCCCCATTAACCCCATCACCCCCCCATTAACCCTCCATCACCCCCATTAACACGCATCACCCCCCATTAACCCCCATCACACCCTCATTAACCCTTCATCACACCCCCATTAACCCCCTACACCTCCATTTACCCGCACCACCCCATTAACCCCCATCACCCCCCATTAAGCCTCCATCGCCCCCCAATTAAGCCCCATTACCCCAATAACCCTCCATCACCCACCATTAACCCCATCACCCCCATTAACCCCATCACCCCCCCATTAACCCTCCATCACCCCCATTAACACGCATCACCCCCCATTAACCCCCATCACACCCTCATTAACCCTTCATCACACCCCCATTAACCCCCTACACCTCCATTTACCCGCACCACCCCATTAACCCCCATCACCCCCCATTAACCCTCAATCACCCCCACATTAACCCTCCATCACTTCCCCATTAACCCCATGACCCACATTAACCCTCCATCACCCCCATTAATATACATCACCCCCCATTACCCCCATTACCCCTCCATTGCCCCTGCATTAACCCCCATCACTCCCCATTAATCCCCCATCACTCCCTATTACCCCTCCATCACCCCCCATTAACCCCATCACCCCCCATTAACCCCATCACTCCCCATTACTCCTCCATCACCCCCCATTAACCCTCCATCACCCCCCATTAAACCTCCATCACCCCTATTAACACACATCACCCCCATTAACACAGATCACCCCCCATTAACCCCCATCACCCCTCATTAAGCCCCCATCACCCACCCAATTAAGACCCCATCACCCCCATTAACCCTCCATCACCCCCATTAACCCCCATCACCCCCCCATTGACCCTCCATCACCCCCATTAACCCCCATCATGCCCCCACCCCCCATTAACCCCCACCACCCCATTATCTCCCATCACCCACCCCATTAACCCTCAATCACCCCCACATTAACCCTACATCACCACCCATCAACCCCCCATTAAACCCCATCAAACTCCCATTAAGCCCCCATCACCTCCATTAACCCTCCATCACCCCCATTAAACCCCATCACACCCCCATTAAGCCCCCATTAACCCCATTAACCCTCCATCACCGCATTAACCCTGCATCACACCTCCATTAACCCCCCACACCCCAATTAACCCCCACCACTCCATTAACCCCTATCACCTCCCCATTAACCCTCAATCACCCCCACATTAACTCTCTATCACCTCCCCATTAACCCCCATAATCCCCCTTACCCCTCCATCACCCCCATTAACCCCCATCACGCCCATTAACCCTCCATCACCCCCCATTAACCCCCATCACTCCCCATTAACCCTCCATCACACCCCCATTAACCCTCCATCACACCCCCATTAACCCTCCATTAACCCCTCACTAACCCTCCATCACCCCCCATCACAACCCATTAATCCCCCATCACCCTTCCCATTAACCCCCATCACCTCCCCCATTAACCCCCATCACCCCCCATTAACACTCCCATCACACCCATTAACCCTCCAAAAAAACCTCATTAACCCCCCATCACCCCCATTAACACACATCACCCCCCATTAACCCTCCATCACCCCCATTAACCCTCCATCACCCCCATCACATGCCATTAATCTTCCATCACCCCCATCACCCCCCCATTAACCCCCATCACCCCCATTAACCTTCCATCACCCCCCATTAACCCCCATCACTCCCCATTAACCCTCCATCACACCCCCATTAACCCTCCATCACACCCCCATTAACCCTCCATTAACCCCTCACTAACCCTCCATCACCCCCCATCACAACCCATTAATCCCCCATCACCCCTCCCATTAACCCCCATCACCTCCCCCATTAACCCCCATCACCCCCCCATTAACACTCCCATCACACCCATTAACCCTCCAAAAAAACCCCATTAACCCCCCATCACCCCCATTAACACACATCACCCCCCATTAACCCTCCATCACCCCCATTAACCCTCCATCACCCCCATCACATGCCATTAATCTTCCATCACCCCCCCCATTAACCCCCATCACCCCAGATTAACCCCCATCACACCCATTAACCCCCATCATCCCCATTAAGCCTCCATCACCCCCCCATTAACCCTCTACCAGCCCCCATTAACCCCCATCACCCCAGATTAACCCCCATCACACCCATTAACCCCCATCATCCCCATTAAGCCTCCAACACCCCCCATTAACCCTCTATCACTTCCCCATTAACCCACCATCACCTGCCCATCACCCCCATTACCCCATTAACCCTCCATCACACGCCCATTAACCCTCCATCACCCCCCATTAAACATCCATCATCCCCCCATTAACCCTCCTTCACCCCCCGTTAACCCTCAACACCCCACATTAACCCTCCATCACCCCCATTACCAACATCACCCCCATTAACCCCCCCATCACCACCCATTACCCCTACTTTACCCTCCCATTAACCCTCCATCACCCCGCAATAACCCTCATCACACTCCATTAAACCCATCACCCCCCATTAACCTCCATCACCCCATTAACCCTCCATCACACCCCCATCAACCCTCCATCACCCCGATTACCAACATCACCTCCCATTAACCATCCATCAGCCCCCCATTAACCCCCCATTAACCCTCATCACCCAATTAACCCTCCATCAACCCACCATTAACCCTCCATCACCCCTCATTAATCCTTCATCACCCCCCATTAAACCTCATCACTCCCCCATTAACCCTCCATCACCCCCCAATTAAACCACATCAACACCCATTAAACCTCCATCACCCCCATTAACCCCCATCACACCCCACTACCCCTCCATCACCACCATTAACCCTCCATCACCCTGCCCATTAAACCCCCATCACCACCATTAACCCCCATTAACACACATCAGCCCCCCATTAACCCCCATCACCCCCCATTAACACCCATCACCCACCCCATTAACCCTCACTCACCCCTACATTAACCCTCCATCACCACCCCATTAACCCCATCACCCCCCATTAACCCCCATCACCACCCCATTAAGCCCCTATCACCCCATTAACCCCCATCACCCCATTAACCCCCATCACCCCCCATTAACCCCCATCACTCCCACACCCCATTAACCCCCACCACCCCATTAATCTCCACTACCCATTAACCCTCAATCACCCCCACCTTAACCCGATCACCCACATTAACCCCCATCACATCCCCATTAAGCCCCCATCACACCCCCAATTAAGCCCCATTACCCCATTAACCCTCTACCACCCCCCATTAACCCCGAGCACCCCCATTAACCAATCATCACCCCCATTAACACACATCACCCCCCATTAACCCCCACCACCCCATTAACCCTCCATCACACCCCCATTAACCCCATACACCACCATTTACCCGCACCACCCCATTAACACCCATCACCCCCATTAACCCTCAATCACCCACACATTAACCCTCCGTCACCACCTCATTAATCCCATCACCCCCCATTAACCCTCCATCAGCCCCCATTAACCGTCCATCACCCCCATTAATATTCCTTCAACCCACCACTACCCTCCATCACCCCCATTATCCCCATCACAACCCATTAATCCCCCATCACCCCTCCCATTAACCCATCACCCCCAATACCCCCATTAACCCTCCACCACCCCCCATTAACCCTCCATCACCCCCCCATTAACCCTCCATCACCACCCCATTAACCCCATCACCCCCAGTAAAACTCCATCATCACCCATTAAACCCCCATCGCCCCCCATTAACCCTCCAATAACTCCCCATTAACCCTCCATCAACCCCCATTAAACCTCCATCACCCCCCATTAACCCTGATTATCCCCATTTATGCTCTATCATTGCCTCATTAACACCCCAACACCCCACATTAACCCTCCATCACCCCCCATTAACCCCCAACACTTTCCATTAACACTCCATCACCCCCATTAACCCTGATCACCCCCATTAGCCCTCCATCAACACCCCATTAGCCCTCCATCACCCCCATTAATCCTCCATCAACCCCCCACTAACCCTCCATCAACCCCCATCACAACCCATTAATCCCCCAACACCCCTCCCATTAACCTCCCATTAACCCCCATTAACCCCCCATCACCCCACATTAACCCCCATCACCCCCATTAACCCTCCCATCACCCCCATTAACCCTCCCATCGCCCCCATTAATGCCATGACCCCCATTAACCCTCCATCACACCCCATTAACCCCCATCACACCCCATTAAACCCCAACACCCCCATTACCCCCCCATTAACCCCCCTGTCACCCCATTAACCGTCTATCACCCCCCATTAATCCTCATCACACCCCCATTAACCTCCATCACCCCCATTAACTCACCATCACGCCCATTAACTCCCCATCACCCCCATTAACCCTCCATCACACCCACATTAACCCCCATCACCCCCACTCCCTATTAATCCCCCCCACTCATTAACCACCATCACCCACCCCATTAACCCACAATCACCCCCACATTAACCCTCCATCACCCCCCATTCACCCCCATCAACCCCCATCACATCCCCATTAAGCTCCCATCACCCCCATTAACACCCATCACCCTTCCATCACCCCCCATTAACCCTCAACTACCCCCCATTGACCCTCAATTACCCCCCATTAACCTCCATCATCCCCCATTAACCCCATCACACCCCCATTAACCTCCATCACCCCCCATTAACTCCAATCACACCCCATTAACCCACCATCACCCCATTAACCCCATCACCCCCCATTAACCCCCATCACATCCCCATTAAGCTCCCATCACCCCATTAAACCCCATCACCCCCTATTAACCCCCATCACCCCCATTAACCTCCATCACCCCCTATTAATCACCATCACCCCCATTAACCCCCATCACTCCCACATCCCATTAACCCCCACCACCCCATTAATCCCCATCACCCACCCCATTAACTCTCAATCAACGCCACATTAACCTCATCACCCCCCATTAACTCCCTTCACATCCCCATTAGGCCCCCATCGCTCCCCCCCCCAATTAAGCCCCATTACCCCATTAACCCTCCATCACCCCCCATTAACCCCATCACCCCCATTAACCCCATCACCTCCATTAACCCTCCATCACCCCCCATTAACACACATCACCCCCCATTAACCCCCATCACACTCCCATTAACCCTCCATCAACAACCCATTTACGCTCCATCACCGCCTCATTAACACCCCAACACCCCACATTAACCGTCCATCACCCCCCCATTAACCCCCATCACCCCCCATTAACCGTCCATCAGCCCCATTAACCCTCCATCAACCCCCCACTAACCCTCCATCAACGCCCCATCACAACCCATTGATCCCCCAACACCCCTCCCATTAACCCCCATCACCCCCCCCATTAAAACCCCATCACCCCCACATTAACCTCCATCACCCCCATTAACCCTCCATCACACCCCCATTAACCCCCATTAACCCCCATCACACCCCCATTAATCCTCCATCACCCCCATAAACCCCCATCACCCCCCATTAGCCCTCCATCACCACCCATCACACCCCCATTAACCCTCTATCACCCCCCATTAACCCCCTGTCACCCCCATTAACCCTCTATCACCCCCCATTAACCCCCATCACCCCACCCATTAAACCTGCATCACCCCCATTAATACCTATCACACCCCCATTAACCTTCCATCACCCAGATTAACCCCCATCACCCCCATTAACCCACCATCATCCCCATTAACCCTCCATCACCCTTCCATCACCCCCCCATTAACCCTCCATCACCCCCCCATTAAACTCCATCACCCCCATTAACCCCCATCACACTTCCAATAACCTCCATCACCCCCATTAACCTCTATCACCCTCCCATTAACCCCCATCACCCCCATTAACACCCATCACCCTTCCATCACCCCCATTAACCCTCAATTACCCCCCATTAATCCTCAATCACCCCCCATTAACCTCCATCAACCCCATTAACCACCATCACACCCCCATTAACCTCCATTACCCCCCATTAACTCCAATCACACCCCATTAACCCACCATCTCCCCATTAACCCCCATCACCCCCACATTAACCCTCCATTACCCTCCATTAACCCCCCATAAACCCCCATCACCCCCATTAACCCTCCATCAGCCCCCCATTATCCTCCGTCACTCCTCATTAACCCCCATCACACCCCAATTAACCTCCATCACCCCCCATTAACCCCAATCACACCCCATTAACCCACTATCACCCCTATTACCCCCCATCACCCCCATTAACACTCCATCACACCCCCAATAACCCCCATCACCCCCACCCCCCATTAACCCCCACCCACTCATTAACCCCCATCACCCACCCCATTAAACCTCAATCACCCTCACATTAACCCTCCATCACCCCGATTCACCCCATCACATCCCCATTAAGCCCCCATCACCCATCCCATTAAGCCCCCATCACCCCCATTAACCCTCCATCACCCCACATTAACCCCCATCACTCCCATTAACCCCCCATTACCCCCATTAACGCTCTACCACATTAACCCCACATCAACCCCCATTAACCCTCCATCACCCCACATTAACCCTCCATCACCCCCATTAACCCCCCATTACCCCATTAACGCTCTACCACCGCCTAATTAACACCCCAACACCCCACATTAACCCTCCATCACACCACATTAGCCCTCCATCACCCCCATTAATCCTCCATCAACCCCCCCACTAACCCTCCATCAACCCCCATTAACCCCCATCACAACCCATTAATCCCCCAACACCCCTCCCATTAACCTCCCATCAACCCAATTAACCCCCTATCACCCCACATTAACCCCCTTCACCCCCCATTAACCCTCCCATCACCCCCCATTAAACCCCATCACACCATTAACCTCCATCATTCCCCATTAACCCCCATCACCCCCACCCCCCATTAACCCCCACCCACACATTAACCCCCATCACCCACCCCATTAACCCTCAATCACCCCCACATTAAACCTCCTTCACCCCATTCACCCCCATCAACCCCCCATTAACCCCCATCACATCCCCATTAAGCCCCCATCACCCCCTATTAAGCCCCCATCACCCCCATTAATCCTTCATCAACCCACATTAACCCCCATCAGCCCCCATTAACCCCATTAACCCTTCATCACCCCCACATTAACCCCCCAGTAATCCCCATCACACCCCATTAAAGCCCCCATCACCCGCCACCACACCCCCCCCATTATCCCCCATCACCCCCCCATTATCCCCCATCACCCCCATTAACCCTCCATCACACCTTTAACCCCCATCACACGCTCATTAACCTCCATTAACCCCCCATCACCCCCATTAACCCTCCATCACACCCCTATTAGCCCCCCACACCTCTATTAACCCCCACCACCCCATTAACCTCCATCACCCCCATTAACCGTAAATCACCCCCACATTAACCCTCCATCACACCCCTATTAACCCCCCACACCTCCATTTACCCGCACCACCCCATTAACCCCCATCACCCCCCATTAACCCTCAATCACCCCCACTTTAACCCTCCATCACCACCCCATTAATCCCATCACCCACATTAACCCCCATTACCCCCCATTAACACTCCATCACCCCCTGTTAGCCCCCATTACCCGCATCACCCCCATTAATCCTCAATCACCCCCACATTAACCCTCCATCACCACCCCATTAACCCCATCACCACCATCCCCACCCATCACCCCCCATTAACCCTCCATCAACCCCCATTAACCCTCCATCAACCCCCATTAACCCTCCATCAACCCCACATCACCCCCCCATTAACCCCCATCACCCCCATTAACTCTCCATCACCCCCATATTAACCCCCATTAATCCCCATCACACCTGCATTAAGCCCCCATCACTCCCATTAACCCTCCATCACCCCCATCACCCCCCTATTATCCCCCATCACCCCCATTAATCCTCCATCACCCCATTAACCGCCATCACACGCTCATTAACCCCCATTAACCCTTCATCACCCCCATTAACCCTCCATCACACCCCTATTAACCCCTCACACCTCCATTAACCCCCACCACCCAATTAACCTCCATCACCCCCATTAACCGTAAATCACCCCCACATTAACCCTCCATCACCACCCCATTAGCCCCATCACTCCCCATTAACCCCCATCACAACCCATTAACATTCCATCACCCACATTAACACCCATCACCCCAATTAACTCTTCATCACCCCCCATTAACCCGGATCACCCCCCCATTAACCCCATCACCCCCATTACCCCTCCAGCATCCCACATTAACCCTCAATCACCTCCACATTAACCCTGAACCACCACCTCATTAACCCCATCACCCCATTAAACCCCCATCACCACCCATTCACCCCCCATCACCCCCATTAACCCTCCATCACCCCCCAATTAACCACCATCACCCCCCATTAACCGTCCATCAACCCCCATTAACCCTCCATCAACCCCCATTAACCCTCCATCACCCCACATCACCCCCCCATTAACCCCCATCACCCCCATTAACTCTCCATCACCCCCATATTAACCCCCATTAATCCCCATCACACCTGCATTAAGCCCCCATCACTCCCATTAACCCTCCATCACCCCCATCACCCCCCTATTATCCCCCATCACCCCCATTAATCCTCCATCACCCCATTAACCGCCATCACATGCTCATTAACCCCCATTAACCCTTCATCACCCCCATTAACCCTCCATCACACCCCTATTAACCCCTCACACCTCCATTAACCCCCACCACCCAATTAACCTCCATCACCCCCATTAACCGTAAATCACCCCCACATTAACCCTCCATCACCACCCCATTAGCCCCATCACTCCCCATTAACCCCCATCACAACCCATTAACATTCCATCACCCACATTAACACCCATCACCCCAATTAACTCTTCATCACCCCCCATTAACCCGCATCACCCCCCCATTAACCCCCATCACCCCCATTACCCCTCCAGCATCCCACATTAACCCTCAATCACCTCCACATTAACCCTGAACCACCACCTCATTAACCCCATCACCCCATTAAACCCCCATCACCACCCATTCACCCCCCATCACCCCCATTAACCCTCCATCACCCCCCAATTAACCACCATCACCCCCCATTAACCGTCCATCAACCCCATTAACCCCCATTACCCCCATTAACCCTTCATCACCCCCAATTAACCCTCCATCAACGCCCCATTAACGCTCCATCACCGCCTCATTAACACCCCAACACCCCACATTAACCGTCCATCACCCCCCATTAACCCCCATCACCCCCCATTAACCGTCCATCAGCCCCATTAAACCTCCATCAACCCCCCACTACCCTCCATCACCTCCATTAACCCCCATCACAACCCATTAATCCCCTATCACCCCTCCCATTAACTCCCATCACCCCCCCATTAACCCCCATTAACCCTCCACCCCTCCATTAACCCTCAATCACCGCCACATTTACCCTCCATCACCACCCCATTAACCCCATCACCCCCAGTAAACACCTCCATCACCACCCATTAAACCCCCCCATCACCCCCCATTAACCCTCCAATAACCCCCCATTAACCCTCCATCAAACCCCCATTAATCCTCCATCACCCCCATTAACCCATTACCCCCATTAACGCTCTACCACCGCCTAATTAACACCTCAACACCCCACAATAACCCTCCATCACACCACATTAGCCCTCCATCACTCCCATTAATCCTCCATCAACCCCCCACTAACCCTCCAACCCCTATTAACCCCCATCACAACCCATTAATCCCCCAACACCCCTCCCATTAACCTCGCATCACCCCCATTAACTCCCATCACCCCACAGTAACCCTCCATCACACCCCCATTAACCCTCATCACACTCCATAAACCCCCATCACCCCCCATTAACCCTCCATCACCCCCCATTAACTTCCATCACCCCCCATCACACCCTCATTAAACCCCATCACCTCCCCATTAACCCCCCGTCACCCCCATTAACCCTCTATCACCCCCCCATTTACCCCCATCACCCCCCATTAACCCTCCATCACGCCCATTAACACCCATCACCCCCATTAACCCCCCATCATCCCCATTAACCCCCCATCACCCTTCCATCACCCCCCATTAACCCTTCATTACCCCCCATTAACCCCATCACCCCCCATTAACCTTCCATCACCCCCATTAACCTTCATCACCCCCATTAACCCCCATCATACCCCCATTAACCTTCCATCACCCCCCATTAACTCCCATCACCCCCATTAACACCCCATCATCCCCATTAACCCCCCATCACCCTTCCATCACCCTCATTAACCCTCCATTACCCCCATAACCCCCATTAAACCTCAATCACCCCCCATTAACCTCCATCACCCCCCATTAAGCCCCATCACACCCCCATTAACCTCCATCACCCCCCATTAACTCCAATCACACCCCATTAACCCACCATCTCCCCCTATTAACCCCACATCACCCTTCCATCACCCCCCATTAACCCTCCATTACCCCCCAATTAACCCCCATCACACCCCCATTAACCTCCATCACCCCCCATTAACCCCAATCACACCCCATTAACCCACCATCACGCCTATTAACCCTCCATCACCCCATTAACCCTCCATCACACCCCCATTAACCCCCATCACCCCCCACCCCCATTAACCCCCAACCACTCATTAACCCCCATCACATCCCCATTAAGCCCCCATCACCCCCATTAACCCTCCATCAACCCACATTAACCCCCATCACCCCCATTAACCCTCCATCACCCCCATGTTAACCCCCCATTAATCCCGATTACACCTGCATTAAGCCCCCATCACTCCCATTAACCCTCCATCACCCCCACCCCCCCCTATTATCCCCCATCAACCCCATTAACCCTCCATCACCCCATTAACCGCCATCACACGCTCATTAACCCCCATTAACCCTCCATCACCCCCATTAACCCTCCATCACACCCCTATTAACCCCCACCACCCCATTAACCTCCATCACCCCCATTAACCGTCAATCACCCCCACATTAACCCTCCATCACCACCCCATTAGCCCCATCACTCCCCATTAACCCCCATCTCAACCCATTAACATTCCATCACCCACATTAACACCCATCACTCCAATTAAGTCTCTATCACCCCCCCATTAATCCCCATCACCCCCATTACCCCTCCAGCACGCCACATTAACCCTCAATCACCTCCACATTAACACTTAATCACCACCTCATTAACCCCATCACACCATTATACCCCCATCACCACCCATTCACACCCCATCACCCCCATTAACCCTCCATCACGCCCCAATTAACCCCCATCACCCCCCATTAACCATCCATCAACCCCATTAACCATTACCCCCATTAACCCTCCATCACCCCCAATTAACCCTCCATCAACACCCCATTAACGCTCCATCACCGCCTCATTAATACCCCAACACCCCACATTAACCGTTCATCACCCCCATTAACCCCCATCACCCCCGTTAACCCTCCATCAACCCCCCACTACCCTCTATCACCCCCATTAACCCCCATCACAACCCATTAATCCCCTATCACCCCTCCCATTAATTCCCATCACCCCCCATTAACCCTCAATCACCGCCACATTTACCCTCCATCAACCCCCCATTAACCCTCCATCACCCCCATTAACCCCCATTACCCCCATTAACGCTCTACCACCGCCTAATTAACACCCCAACACCCCACACTAACCCTCCATCACACCACATTAGCCTTCCATCACCCCCATTAATCCTCCATCAACCCCCCACTAACCCTCCATCAACCCCCATTAACCCCCATCACAACCCATTAATCCCCCAACACCCCTCCCATTAACCTCCCATCATCCCCATTAACCCCCTATCACCCCACAGTAACCCTCTTCACCCCCCATTAACCCTCCCATCACCCCCATTAACCCCCCATAAACCCCCATCACCCCCCATTAACCCCCATCACACCATTAACCTCCATCATCCCCCATTAACCCCCATCACCCCCAACCCCCATTAACCCCCACCCACTCATTAACCCCCATCACCCACCCCATTAACCCTCAATCACCCCCACATTAACCCTCCTTCACCCCATTCACCCCCATCAACCCCCCATTAACCCCCATCACATCCCCATTAAGCCCCCATCACCCCCCTATTAAGCTCCCATCACCCCCATTAATCCTTCATCAACCCACATTAACCCCCATCAGCCCCCCATTAACCCCCATCACCCCCATTAACCCTTCATCACCCCCCATTAACCCCCCATTAATCCCCATCACACCCCCATTAAGCCCCCATCACCCCCATTAACCCTCCATCACCTGCCACCACACCCCCCATTATCCCCTATCACCCCCCCATTATCCCCATCACCCCCATTAACCCTCCATCACACCTTTAACCCCCATCACACGCTCATTAACCTCCATTAACCCTCCATCACCCCCATTAAACCTCCATCACACCCCTATTAACCCCCCACACCTCTATTAACCCCCACCACCCCATTAACCTCCATCACTCCCATTAACCGTAAATTACCCCCACATTAACCCTCCATCACACCCCTATTAATCCCCCACACCTCCATTTACCCGCACCACCCCATTAACCCCCATCACCCCCCCATTAACCCTCAATCACCCCCACTTCAACCCTCCATTACCACCCCATTAACCCCATCACCCACATCAACCCCCATTACCCCCCATTAACACTCCATCACCCCCGTTAGCCCCCATTACCCGCATCACCCCCATTAATCCTCAATCACCCCCACATTAACCCTCCATCACCACCCCATTAACCCCATCACCACCAACCCACCCATCACCCCCCATTAACCCTCCATCAACCCGGATTAACCCTTGATCACCCCACAGTAACCCCCATCACCCCCCATTAACCCTCCCATCACCCCCCATTAACCCCCCATAAACCCCATCACCCCCCATTAACCCCCATCACACCCCCATCATCCCCCATAACCCCCACCCCCCATTAACCCCCACCCACTCATTAACCCCCATCACCCACCTCATTAACCCTCAATCACCCCCACATTAACCCACCTTCACCCCATTCACCCCCATCAACCCCCCATTAACCCCCATCACATCCCCATTAAGCCCCCATCACCCCCCTATTAAGCCCCATCACCCCCATTAATCCTTCATCAACCCACATTAACCCCCATCAGCCCCCCATTAACCCCCATCACCCCCATTAACCCTTCATCACCCCCATTAACCCTCCATCACCCGCCACCCCCCCATTATCCCCCATCATCCCCCATTAACCCTCCATCACCCCTTTAACCCCCATCACATGCTCATTAACCCCCATTAACCCTCCATCACCCCCATTAACCCTCCATCTCACCCCTATTAACCCCCCACACCTCTATTAACCCCCACCACCCCATTAACCTCCATCACCCCCATTAACCGTAAATCACCCCCACATTAACCCTCCATCACACCCCTATTAACCCCCCACACCTCCATTTACCCGCACCACCCCATTAACCCCCATCACCCCCCATTAACCCTCAATCACCCATACTTTAACCCTCCATCACCACCCCATTAATCCCATCACCCACATTAACCCCCATTACCCCCCATTAACACTCCATCACCCCCCGTTAGCCCCCATTACCCGCATCACCTCCATTAATCCTCAATCACCCACACATTAACCCTCCATCACCACCCCATTAACCCCATCACCACCATCACCACCCATCACCCCCCATTAACCCTCCATCAACCCCCATTAACCCTCCATCAACCCCCATCACCCCCATTAACCCTCCATCACCCCCCATTAACCCCCATCACAATCCATTAATCCCCCATCACCCCTCCAATTAACCCCCATCACTCCCCCATTAACCCCACATTACTACCCATTAACCCTCCATCACCACCCCATTAACCCCATCACATTAAAACCCCATCACCACCCATTAACCCCCCATCAGCCCCCCATTAACCCTCCAATAACCCCCCATTACCCCTCCATCACCCCCATTACCCACATTAACACTCTATCACTGCCTCATTAACACCCCACCACCCCACATTAACCCACCATCACCAGTCCCATTAACCCCCAACACCTCCCATTAACCCTCCATCACCCCATTAACCCCTATCACCCGCCATTAACCCTCCATCACCCCCATTAACCCTCCATCAACCCCCCACTAACCCTCCATCAACCCCCATTAACCCCCATCACAACCCATTAATCCCCCAACACCCATCACATTAACCCCCATCACCCCCCATTAAAACCCATCACCCCATTAACCCCCACCACCCCCCATTAACCCTCCCATCACCCCCATTAACCCCATCAACCCCCATTAACCCTCCATCACACCCCCATTAAGCCCTATTACTCCCATTAACCCCCATCACACCCCCATTAACTCTCTATCACCCCCCATTAACCCCCATCACCCCCCATGAACCCTCCATCACTCCCATTAACACCCATCACACCCCCATTAACCCTCCATCACCTCCCATTAACCTCCATCACCCCCATCACACCCCCATTAACCCCCCGTCACCCCCATTAACCCTCTATCATCCCCATTAACCCCCATCACCCCCCAATTAACTCCCATCACCCCCATTAACACCTATCACACCCCCATTAACCCTCCATCACCCCAGATTAACCCCCATCACCCCCATTAACCCCCCATCATCCCCATTAACCCCCATCACCCTTCCATCACACCCCTATTAACACCCCATCATCCCACATTAACCCCCATCACCCCCCATGAACACTCCCATCACCCCCATTAACCCCATCACCCCCATTAATCCTCCATCACACCCCCATTAACCCTCATCACAACCAATAAACCCCATCACGCCCCCATTAACACCCATCACCCCCATTAACCCTCTATCACCCCCATTAACCCCCATCACACCTCCATTAACCCTCCATCACCCCGGATTAACCCCCATCATCCCCATTAACCCCCATCACCCTTCCATCACCCCCCATTAACCCTCCATTACCGCCCCATTAACCCCCATCACCCCCCATTAACCTCCATCACCCCCCATTAACACCCATCACCCCCATTAACCCTCCATAACCCCCCATTAACCTCCATCACCCCCATCACACCCCCATTAGCCCCCATCAACCCCCCATTAACCCCCCATCACCCCCATTAACCCTTTATCACCCCCTATTAACCCCCATCACCCCCATTAACCCTCCATCACCCCCATTAACACCTATCACACCCCCATTAACCCTCCATCACCCCATATTAACTCCCATCACCCCCATTGACCCCCCATCATCCCTATTAACCCCCATCACCCTTCCATCACCCCCCCATTAACCCTCTGTTACCCCCATCACCCCCATTAACCCTCAATCACCTCCCCATTAACCTCCAGCACCCCCCATTAACACCAATCACACCCCATTAACCCATCACACCTATTAACCCCCATCACCCTTCCATCACCCCCCCATTAACCCTCCATTACCCCACATTAACCCCCTAAACCCGCATCTCCCCCCATTAACCCTCCATCACCCCCAATTAACCTCCATCTCCCCCATTAACCCTCCATCATTCCCCCATTAACCCTCATCACTTCCCATTAACCCCCATCACCCCCCCCATTAACCCCCACACACTCATTAACTCCCATCACCCACCCCATTAACCCTCAATCACCCCCACAGTAACCCTCAATCACCCCCCATTAACCCCCAACACAACCCATTAGCATTCCATTACCCACATTATCCCCCATCACCCCCATTAACCCTCCATCACCCCTCCCATTAACCCCCATCACCCCCCATTAACCCCCATCACACCCATTACCCCTCCATCATCCCACATTAACCCTCAATCACCTCCACATTAACCCTCAATCACCATCTCATTAACCCCATCACCCCCATTAAACCCCCATCACCACCCATTCACCCCCCATCACCCCCCATTAACCCTCCATCACCCCCATTACCCTGCATCACACCTTCATTAACCCCCCCACACCCCAATTAACCCCCACCACCCCATTAACCCCTATCACCTCCCCATTAACCCCCAATCACCCCCACAGTAACCCTCCATCATCACCCCATTAACCCCATCTCCCCACATTAACCCCCATCACCCCCATTAACACTCCATTACCCACATTAACCTTCATCACCACCCATTAACCCCCATAACCCCCATTAACCCTTCATCACCCCCCATTAACCCCATCACCCCCATTAACCCTCCATCACCTCCATTAACCCCTAATCACCGTCATTAACCCTCCATCATCCCCATTAACACCCCATCATCCCCATTAACCCCCATCACCCTTCCATCACCCCCATTAACCCTCCATTACCCCCATCACCCCCATTAACCCTCAATCACCCCCCATTAACCTCCATCATCCCCATTAACCCCCATCACATCCCCATTAACCTCCATCACATCCCCATTAACCTCCATCACCCCCATTAACACCCCATCATCCCCATTAACCCTCTATCACCCCCCATTAACCCCCATCACCCCCCCCCCATTAACCCTCCATCACCTCGGATAAAGCCCCGTCACCCCATTAACCCCCCATCATCCCCATTAACCCCCCATCACCCTTCCATCACCCCCCATTAACCCCCCATTAACCCCATCACCCCCATTAACCCCAATCACACCTCCATTAACCTCCATCACCCCCCATAACCCCCATCACCCCCATTAACACCCCATCATCCCCATTAACCCCCCATCACCCTTTCATCACCTCCATTAACCCTCCATTACCCCCATCACCCCCATTAACCCTCAATCACCCCCATTAACCTCCATCATCCCCCATTAACTCCAATCACACCCCATTAACCCACCATCACCCCTATTAACCCCACATCACCCTTCCATCACCCCCATTAACCCTCCATTACCCCCCAAATAACCCCCCATTAACCTCCATCACCCCCCATTAACCCCCATCAAACCCCCATTAACCTCCATCACCCCCATTAACCCCAATCACAACCCATGAACCCACCATCTCGCCTATTAACCCCATCACCCCATTAACCCTCCATCATACCCCCATTAACCCCCATCACCCCCCATTAACCCCCATCACCGCCCACCCCCATTAAATCCCAACCACTCATTAACCCCCATCACCCACCCCATTAACCCTCAATCACCCCCACATTAACCCTCCTTCACCCCCCATTTACCCCCATCAAACCCCATTAACCCCCATCACATCCCCATTAAGCCCCCATCACCCCCCCCGCATTAAGCCCCTATCACCCCCATTAACCCTCCATCAACCCACATTAACCCCCATCACCCCCCATTAACCCCCATCGCCCCCATTAACCCTTCATCACCTCCACAGTAACCCTCCATCACCCCCATTAGCCCTCCATCAACACCCCATTAACCCACCATCACCACCATTAACCCCACATCACCCTTCCATCACCCCTCATCAACCCTCCATCACCCCCATTAACCCCCCATTAACCTCCCATCACACCCCCATTAACCTCCATCACCCCCGTTAACCCCAATCACACCCCATTAAGCCACCATCACCCCTATTAACCCCCATCACCCCCATTAACCCTCCATCACACCCCCATCATCTCCATTAACCCCCATCACCCCCACCCCCATTAACCCCCACCCACTCATTTACCCCCATAACTCACTCCATTAACCCTCAATCACCCCCACATTAACCCTCCTTCACCCCATTCACCCCCATCAACCCCCCATTAACCCCCATCACATCCCCATTAAGCCCCCATCACGCCCCTATTAAGCCTCCATCACCCCCATTAATCCTTCATCAACCCACATTAACCCCCATCACCCCCCATTAACCCCCATCACCCCATTAACCCTTCAGCACCCCCACATTAACCCCCCATTAATCCCCATCACACCCCCATTAAGCCCCCATCACACCAATTAACCCTCCATCACCCCCATTAACCCCCCATTAACCCCCATCACACCCCACCCCTATTAACCCCCACCACCCCATTAACCCCCATCACCCAACCCATTAACCCTCAATCACCCCCACATTAACCCTCCATCACCCCCCCCATTAACCCCTGTCACCCCCATTAAGCCCCCATCACCCCTATTAGCCCTCCATCACCTCCCATTACCCCCATTAAACCTCCATCACCCCCATTAACCCCATCACACCCCCATTAACCCCCATCACCCCATTAACCCTTCAGCACCCCCACATTAACCCCCCATTAATCCCCATCACACCCCCATTAAGCCCCCATCACACCAATTAACCCTCCATCACCCGCCACCACCCCCCCTTTATCCCCATCACCACCCCATTATCCCCCATCACCCCCATTAACCCTCCATCACCCCTTTAACCCCATCACATGCTCATTAACCCTCCATCAACCCCATTAACCCTCCATCACACCCCTATTAACCCCCACACCTCTATTAACCCCCACCACCCCATTAATCTCCATCACCCCCATTAACCGTAAATCACCACCACATTAACCCTCCATCACACCCCTATTGACCCCCCACACCTCCATTTACCCGCACCACCCCATTAACCCCCATCACTCCCCATTAACCCTCAATCACCCCCCATTAACCCCATCACCCACATTAACCCCCATTACACCCCATTAACACTCCATCACCCTCCATCAACCCCCATTAATCCCCATCACAACCCATTAATCCCCCAATACCACTCCCATTAACCTCCCATTACCCCCCATTAACCCTCATCACATCCCCAAAAAGTCCCCATCACACCCCATTAAGCCCCCATCAACCCCCATTAACCCCCCAATAACCCCCATCACACGCCCATTAACCCACCATCACCCCCATTAACCCCCCGTCACCCCCATTAACCCCCCATTAACCCCCATCACACCCCACCCCTATTAACCCCCACCACCCCATTAACCCCCATCACCCAACCCATTAACCCTCAATCACCCCCACATTAACCCTCCATCACCCCCCCCATTAACCCCTGTCACCCCCATTAAGCCCCCATCACCCCTATTAGCCCTCCATCACCTCCCATTACCCCCATTAAACCTCCATCACCCCCATTAACCCCATCACACCCCCATTAACCCTCCATCACCCCCATTAACCCTGCATCACACCTCCATTAACCCCCCACACCCAAATTAACCCCCATCACCCCATTAACCCCTATCACCTCCCCGTTCACCCTCAATAACCCCCACATTAACCCTCCATCACCACCCCATTAAGCCCATCTACCCACATTAACCCCCATCACCCCCATTAACCCTCCATCACCCACACTAACCTCCATCACCGCCCATTAACCCCCATAACCCCCCATTAACCCTCCATCACCCCCCCCATTCACTCCATCACCCCCATTAACCCTCCATTACCCCATTTACACTCCATCACCCCCATTAACCCCCATCATCTCCATTAACCCTCCATCCGCCCCCATTAACCCTCCATTAACCCCCCACTAACCCTCCATCACCCCCCATCACAATCCATTAATCCCCATCACCCCTCCCATTAACCCCCATCACCCCCCATTAACCCCCATCACCCCCATTAACACTCCCATCACCCCCATTAACCCTCCCAACACCCCCATTAACCCCCCATCAAACTCCATCACCCCCATTAACTCACATCACCCCACATTAACCATCCATCACCCCCCATTAACCATCCATCACCCCCATTAACCCTCCATCACCCCCATCACACGCCATTAATCTTCCATCACCCCGGGTTAACCCCCATCATCCCCATTAAGCCTCCATCACCCCCTCATTAACCCTCTATCACCTCCCATTAACCCCCATCACCCCGGATTAACCCCCATCACACCCATTAACTCCCATCAACCCATTAACCCCCATTATCCCCATTAAGCCTCCATCACCCCCCATTAACCTTCAATCACTTCCCCATTAACCCCCCATCACCCGCCCATCACCCCATTAACCGTCCATCACACGCCCATTAACCCTCCATCACCCCCCATTAACCGTCCATCACCCCCATTAACCCCCATCACCCCCCATTAACCGTCCATCACCCCCCATTAACCCTCCATCAACCCCCCACTACCCTCCATCACCCCCATTAACCCCCATCACAACCCATTAATTCCCAATCACCCCTCCCATTAACTCCCATCACCCCCTATTAACCCCCATCACCCCCATTAACCCCCCATTAACCCTCAATCACCGCCACATTTACCCTCCATCATCACCCCCATTAATCCCCCATTAACGCTCAACCACCGCCTAATTAACACACCAACACCCCACATTAACCCTCCATCACACCCCATTAACCCACCATCACCACCGTTAACCCCACATCACCCTTCAATCACCCCTCATTCACCCTCCATCACCCCCATTAACCCCCCATAAACCCCCATCACCCCCCATTAACCTCCCATCACACCCCCATTAACCTCCATCACCCCCATTAACCCCAATCACACCCCATTAACCCACCATCACCCCTATTAACCCCCCATCACCCCCATTTACCCTGCATCACACCCCCATTAACCCCTATCATCTCCCATTAACCCCCATCACCCCCACCCCCCATTAACCCCCACCCACTCATTAACCCCCATCACCCACTCCATTAACCCTCAATCACCCCCACATTAACCCTCCTTCACCCCATTCACCCCATCAACCCCCCATTAACCCCCATCACCACCCCATTATCCCCCATCATCCCCATTAACCCCCATCACCCCCACCCCCATTAACCCCCACCCACTCATTTACCCCCATCACCCACTCCATTAACCCTCAATCACCCCCACATTAACCCTCCTTCACCCCCATCAACCCCACATTAACCCCCATCACATCCCCATTAAGCCCCCATCACCCCCCTATTAAGCCCCCATCACCCCCATTAATCCTTCATCAACCCACATTAACCCCCATTAATCCCCATCACCCCCATTAACCCTTCATCACCCCCACATTAACCCCCATTAATCCCCATCACACCCCCATTAAGCCCCCATCACCCCCATTAACCCTCCATCACCCCTTTAACCCCCATCACACACTCATTAACCCCATTAACCCTCCATCACCCCCATTAACCCTCCATCACACCCCTATTAACCCCCCACACCTCTATTAACCCCCACCACGCCATTAACCACCATCACCCACATTAACCGTAAATCACCCCCACATTAACCCTCCATCACACCCCTATTAACTCCCCACACCTCCATTTACTCGCACCACCCCATTAACCCCCATCACCCCCATTAACCCTCAATCACCCCCACATTAACCCTCCATCACCACCCCATTAACCCCATCACCGACATTAACCCCCATTACCCCCCATTAACACTCCATCACCCTCCATCAACCCCCATTAACCCCCATCACAACCCATTAATCCCCCAATACCCCTCCCATTAACCTCCCATCACCACCCCATTAACCCACATCACATCCCCATTAAACCCCCATCACCCCCCATTAAGCCCCCACCACCCCCATTAACCCCCCATCAAACCCGATTAACCCCCATTAACCCACCATCACCCCTATTAACCCACCATCACCCCCATTAACCCCCCCATTAACCCCCATCACGCCCCACCCCCCATTATCCCCCACCACCCCATTAACCCCCATCACCCACCACATTAACCCTCAATCACCCCCACATTAACCCTCCATCAACCCCCCCATTAACCCCTGTCACCCCCATTAAGCCCCCATCACCCCCATTAACCCTCCATCACCTCCCATTACCCCCATTAACCCTCCATCACCCCCATTAACCCCATCATACCCCCATTAATCCTCCATCACCCCCATTAACCCTGCATCACACCTCTATTAACCCCCCACACCCCAATTAACCCCACCACCCCATTAACCCCTATCACCTCCCCATTAACCCTCAATCGCCCCCACATTAACCCTCCATCACCACCCCATTAAGCCCATCTCCCCACATTAGCCCCCATCACCCCCATTAACCCTCCATCACCACCGTTAACCCCACATCACCCTTCCATCACCCCTCATTAACCCCCCATAACCCCCCATTAACCTCCCATCACACCCCCATTAACCTCCATCACCCCCATTAACCCCAATCACACCCCATTAACCCACCATCATTCCTATTAACCCCCCATCACCCCCATTAACCCTCCATCACACCCCCATTAACCCCCATCACCCCCACCCCCATTAAACCCCACCCACTCATTAACCCCCATCACCCACTCCATTAACCCTCAATCACCCCCACATTAACCCTCCTTCACCCCATTCACCTCCATCAACCCCCATCACATCCCCATTAAGCCCCCATCACCCCCCCATTAAGCCCCTATCACCCCCATTAATCCTTCATCAACCCACATAAACTCCCATCACCCCCCATTAACCCCCCATCACCCTTCCATCACTTCCATTAACCCTCCATTACCCCCATCACCCCCATTAACCCTCAATCACCCCCCATTAACCTCCGTCACCCCCCATTAACCCCCATCACACCCCCATTAACCTCCATCACCCCCCATTAACTCCAATCACTTCCCATTAACCCACCATCACCCCTATTAACCCCACATCACCCCCCATTAACCCTCCATTACCCCCCAATTAACCCCCCATTAACCACCATCACACCCCCATTAACCTCCATCACCCCCCATTAACTCCAATCACACCCCATTAACCCACCATCACCCCTATTAACCCCACATCACCCTTCCATCACCCCCCATTAACCCTCCATTACCCCACAATTAACCCCCCATAAACCCGCATTAACCCCCATCACACCCCCATTAACCTCCATCACCCCCCATTAACCCCAATCACACCCCATTAACCCACCATCACGCCTATTAACCCCCATCACCCCATTAACCCTCCATCACTCCTCCATTAACCCCAATCACTCCTCCATTAACCCCCATCACCCCGCACCCCCATTAACCCCCAACCACTCATTAACCCCTATCGCCCACCCCATTAACCCTCAATCACCCCCACATTAACCCGCCTTCACCCCCCATTAAGCCACCATCACCCCCCCATTAAGCCCCTATCACCCCCATTAACCCTCCATCTACCCACATTAACCCCCATCACCCCCCATTAACCCCCATCACCCCATTAACCCTTCATCACCCCCATTAGCCCTCCATCAACACCCCATTAACCCACCATCACCACCGTTAACCCCACATCACCCTTCCATCACCCCTCATTAACCCCCCATAACCCCCCATTAACCTCCCATCGCACCCCCATTAACCTCCATCACCCCCATTAACCCCAATCACACCCCATTAACCCACCATCATTCCTATTAACCCCCCATCACCCCCATTAACCCTCCATCACACCCCCATTAACCCCCATCACCCCCACACCCCATTAAACCCCACCCCCCATTAAACCCCACCCACTCATTAACCCCCATCACCCACTCCATTAACCCTCAATCACCCCCACATTAACCCTCCTTCACCCCATTCACCCCCATCAACCCCCATCACATCCCCATTAAGCCCCCATCACCCCCCCCATTAAGCCCCTATCACCCCCATTAATCCTTCATCAACCCACATAAACCCCCATCACCCCCCATTAACCCCCATCACCCCCCATTAACCCCCATCAAGCCCCCATTCCCCATTAACCCTCCATCACCCGCCACCACCCCCCCATTATCCCCCAACACCACCCCATTATCACCCATCCCCCAATAACCCTCCATCACCCCTTTAACCCCCATCACACGCTCATTAACCCCCATTAACCCTCCATCACCCCCATTAACCCTCCATCACACCCCTATTAACCCCCCACACCTCTATTAACCCCCACCACCCCATTAACCTCCATCACCCCCATTAACCGTAAATCACCACCACATTGACCCTCCATCGCACCCCTATTAACCCCCCACACCTCCATTTACCCGCACCACCCCATTAACCCCCATCACCCCCCATTAACCCTCAATCACCCCCACATTAATCCTCCATCACCACCCCATTAACCCCATCACCCACATTAACCCCCATTACCCCCCATTAACACTCCATCACCCTCCATCAACCCCCATTAACCCCCATCACAACCCATTAATCCCCCAATACCCCTCCCATTAACCTCCCATTACCCCCATCACATCCCCATTAAGCCCCCATCACCCCCCATTACCCCCATTAACCCTCCATCAACCCACATTAACCCCCATCACCAACATTAACCCTTCATCATCCCCACATTAACCCTCCATCACCCCCATTAGCCCTCCATCAACACCCCATTAACCCACCATCACCACTATTAACCCCACATCACCATTCCATCACCCCTCATTAACCCTCCATCACCCCCCATTAACCACCACCCACTCATTAACCCCCATCACCCACCCCATTAACCCTCAATCACAACCCACATTAACCCTCCTTCACCCCATTCACCCCCATCAACTCCCCATTAACCCCCATCACATCCCCATTAAGCCCCCATCACCCCCCAATTAAGCCCCCATCACCCCCATTAACCCTTCATCACCCCCACATTAACCCCCCATTAATCCCCATCACACCCCCATTAAGCCCCCATCACCCCCATTAACCCTCCATCACCCCTTTAACCCCCATCACACGCTCATTAACCCCCATTAACCCTCCATCACCCCCATTAACCCTCCATCACACCCCTATTAACACCCACACCTCTATTAACCCCCACCACCCCATTAACCTCCATCACCCCCATTAACCGTAAATCACCCCCACATTAACCCTCCATCACACCCCTATTAACCCCCCACACCTCCATTTACCCGCACCACCCCATTAACCCCATCACCCTCCATTAACCCTCAATCACCCCCACATTAACCCTCCATCACCACCCCATTAACCCCATCACCCACATTAACCCCCATTACCCCCCATTAACACTCCATCAACCCCCATTAACCCCCATCACAACCCACATTATCCCCCAATACCCCTCCCATTAACCTCCCATTAACACCCATCACATCCCCATTAAGCCCCCATCACCCTCATTAATCCTCCATCACCCCTTTAACACTATCACATGCTCATTAACCCCCATTTACCCTCCATCATCCCCATTAACCCTCCATCACACCCCTATTAACCCCCCATCATCCCACATTAACCCCCATCACCCCCATGAACCCTCCCATCACCCCCATTAACCCCATCACCCCCATAAATCCTCCATCACACCCCCATTAACCCTCATCACACCCAATAAACCCCCATCACACCCCCATTAACCCTCCGTCACCCCCATTAACACCTATCACACCCCCATTAACCCTCCATCACCCCGGATTAACCCCCATCACCCCCATTAACCCCCATCACCCTTCCATAACCCCCATTAACCCTCCAGTACCGCCCCATTAACCCCCATCACCCCAATTAACCCTCCATTACCGCCCCCATTAACCCCCATCACCCCCATTAACCCTCCATCACCCCTCCATTAACCTCCATCACCCCCCATCACACCCCATTAAACCCCATCACCCCCCCATTTATCCCCCATCACTCCCATTAACCCCCATCACCCACCATTAACCTCCATCACCACATTCACCCCATCACACCCCCATTAACTCCATCATCCCCCATTACCCCCATTAACACCCCATCATCCCCATTAACACCCCATCACCCTTCCATCACCCCCATTAATCCTCCATTACCCCATCACCCCCCATTAACCCTCAATCACCCCCATTAACCCCCATCACCCCCCATTAACCCCCATCACCCCCCATTAACCCCCCATCACCCCCATTAACACCCATCACCCATTAACCCTCCATCACCCCCATTAATACCCATCACACCCCCATTAACGCTCCATCACCACCATAAACCCCCATCACCCCCCCATTAACCCTCCATAGCCCCCCATTAACCTCCATCACCCCCCATCAACCCTCACCACACCCCCATTAACCCCCATCATCCCTATTAACCCCCATCACCCTTCCATCACCCCCCATTAACCCTCTGTTACCCACATTAACCACCATCACCCCCCATTAACCCTCAATCACCTCCCCATTAACCTCCATCACCCCCAGTAAACCCCATCACACCCCTATTAACCTCCATCACCCCCCATTAACACCAATCACACCCCATTAACCCAACATCACCCCTATTAACCCCCATCACCCTTCCATCAGCCCCATTAACCCTCCATTACCCCACATTAACCCCCATAAACCCGCATCTCCCCCATTAACCCTCCATCACCCCCCAATTAACCTCCATCACCCCATTAACCCTCCATCATTCTCCCATTAACCCCCATCACCCCCCATTAAAACCCATCACCCCCGCATTAACCCCCCCCACCACCCATTAACCCTCCCATCACCCCCATTAACCCCATCAACCCCCATTAACCCTCCATCACACACCCATTAACCCCCATTACACCCATTAACCCCCATCACACCCCCATTAACACTCTATCACCCCCCATTAACCCCCATCACCCCCCCATGAACCCTCCATCACCCCCATTAACACCCATCACAGCCCCATTAACCCCCCATCACCTCCCATTAACCTCCATAACCCCCCATCACCCCCATTAACACCCTACCATCCCCATTAACCCCCATCGCCCCCCATTAACCCGCCTTTAGCCCCCATCAAACCCCATCACCCCCATTAACCCTCTATCACCCCCATTAACCCCCATCACCCCCCATTAACCCCCCATCACCCCCATTAACACCCATCACCCATTAACCCTCCATCACCCCCATTAATACCCATCACACCCCCATTAATACCCATCACACCCCCAGTAACGCTCCATCACCACCATAAACCCCCATCACCCCCCCATTAACCCTCCATAACCTCCCATTAACCTCCATCACCCCCCATCAACCCCCACCACACCCCCATTAACCCCCATCATCCCTATTAACCCCCATCACCCTTCCATCACCCCCCATTAACCCTCTGTTACCCCCATTAACCACCATCACCCCCATTAACCCTCAATCACCTCCCCATTAACATCCATCACCCCCAGTAAACCCCATCACACCCCCATTAACCTCCATCACCCCCCATTAACACCAATCACACCCCATTAACCCAACATCACCCCTATTAACTCCCATCACCCTTCCATCACCCCCATTACCCCACATTAACCCCCATAAACCTGCATCTCCCCCATTAACCCTCCATCACCCCCCAATTAACCTCCATCACCCCCATTAACCCTCCATCATTCTCCCATTAACCCCCATCACCCCCCATTAAAACCCATCACCCCCGCATTAACCCCCCCACCACCCATTAACCCTCCCATCACCCCCATTAACCCCATCAACCCCCATTAACCCTCCATCACACTCCCATTAACCCCCATTACACCCATTAACCCCCATCACACCCCCATTAACCCTCTATCACCCCCATTAACCCCCATCACCCCCCCATGAACCCTCCATCACCCCCATTATCACCCATCACAGCCCCATTAACCCCCCCATCACCTCCCATTAACCTCCATATCCCCCATCACCCCCATTAACACCCTACCATCCCCATTAACCCCCATCGCCCCGCATTAACCCGCCTTTAGCCCCCATCAAACCCCATCACCCCCATTAACCCTCTATCTCCCCCCATTAACCCCCATCACCCCCCATTAACTGTCCATCACCCCCATTAACACCTATCACACCCCCATTCACCCTCTATCACCCCAGATTAACCCCCATCACCCCCATTAACCCCCCATCATCCCCATTAACCCCCATCACCCTTCCATCACCCCCCATTAACCCTCCATCACCCCCCATTAACCCCCATCACCCCCATTAACCCTCATCACACCCCCATTAACCGCCATCACCCCCCATTAACCACCATCACCCCCATTAACACCCTACCATTCCCATTAACCCCCATCGGCCCCCAATAACCCGCCTTTAGCCCCCATCAAACCCCATCACCCCCATTAACCCTCAATCACCTTCCCATTAACCTCCATCACCCCGCATTAACCTCCATCACCCTCCATTAACTCCAATCACACCCCATTAACCCACCATCACCCCATTCACCCCCATCACCCTTCCATCACCCCCCCATTAACCCTCCATTACCCCCATTAACCCCCCATAAACCCCCATCTCCCCCCATTAACCATCCAGCAGCCCCATTAACCTCCATCACCCCTCATTAACCCCCATCACACCCCCATTAACCTCCATCACCCTCCATTAACCCCAATCACACCCCATTAACCCACCATCACCCCATTAACCCCCTTCACCCCCATTAACTCTCCATCACACCCCCATTAACCCCCATCACCTCCCATTAACCCCCATTACCCCCACCCCCAATAACACCCACCCACTCATTAACGCCCATCACCCACCCTATTAACCCTCCATCACCCCATTCACCCCCATCAACCCCCATTAACCCCCATCACATCCCCATTAAACCCCCATCACCCCCCATTATCCCCCATCACCCCCATTAACCCTCCATCACCCCGGATTAACCCCCATCACCCCCATTAACCACCCATTATCCCTATTAACCCCCATCACCCTTCCATCACCCCCCATTAACCCTCCATTACTGACCCATTAACCCCCATCACCCCCATTAACCCTCTATCACCCCCCATTAACCCACAGCACACCCCCATTAACCCTCCATCACCCCCATTAATCTCCCATCAGCCCCATTAACCCCATCACCCTTCCATCACCCCCCATTAACACTCCATTACCCCCCCATTAATCGCCATCACACCCCATTAACCCTCCATCACCCCCCATTAACCTCCATCATCCCCCATTACCCCCATTAACACCCCATCATGCCCATTAACCCCCCATCACCCTTCCATCACCCCCATTAACCCTCCATAACCCCCATTAACCTCCATCACCCCCCATCAACCCCCATCATCCCTATTAACCTCCATCACCTTTCCATCACCCCCCATTAACCCTCTGTTACCCCCATTAACCCCCATCACCCCCCATTAACCCTCAATCACCTCCCCATTAACCTCCATCACCCCCATTAACCCTCAATCACCCCCATTAACCCTCAATCACTCCCATTAACACGCTATCACCCCCATTAACCCTCTATCACCCCCATTAACACCCATCATCCATTAACCCTCCATCACACCCCCATTAACCCTCCATCACCCCCATCACCCCCATTAACCCTCCATAACCCCCATTAACCTCCATCACCCCCCATCAACCCCCATCATCCCTATTAACCTCCATCACCTTTCCATCACCCCCCATTAACCCTCTGTTACCCCCATTAACCCCCATCACCCCCCATTAACCCTCAATCACCTCCCCATTAACCTCCATCACCCCCATTAACCCCATCACACCCCCATTAACCTCCATCACCCCCCATTAACACCAATCACACCCCATTAACCCACCATCACCCCTATTAACCCCCATCACCCTTCCATCACACCCCATTAACCCTCCATTACCCCACATTAACCCCCATAAACCCGCATCTCCCCCCATTAACCCACCAACACCCTTATTAACCCCCATCACCCCCATTAACACTCCATCACACGCCCATTAACCCCCATCACCTCCCATTAACCCCCATCACCCCCCATTAACCCCCACACACTCATTAACTCCCATCACCCACCCCATTAACCCTCAATCACCCCCACATTAACCCTCAATCACCCCCATTAACCCCCAACACAACCCATTAACATTCCATTACCCACATTATCCACCATCACCCCCATTAACCCTCCATCACCCCTCCCACTAACCCCCATCACCCCCCCATTAACCCCTATCACCCCCATTACCCCTCCATCACCCGACATTAACCCTCAATGACCTCCACATTAACCCTCAATCACCACCTCATTAACCCCATCACCCCCATTAAACCCCCATCACTACCCATTCACCCCATCACCCCCATTAACCCTCCATCACCCCCAATTAACCCTCCATCAACACCCCATTAATGCTCCATCACCGCCTCATTAACACCCCAACACCCCCCATTAACCCCCGTCAACCCTCATTAACCGTCCATCAACCCCATCAATCCCCATTACCCCCTTTAACCCTCCTTCACCCCCATTAACCCTCAATCACCTTCACATTAACCCCATCACCCCTATTAAACCCCCATCACCACCCATTAACCCCCATCACAACCCATTAATCCCCCAATACCCCTCCCATTAACCTCCCATTACCCCCCCATTAACCCCCATCACATCCCCATTAAGCCCCATCACCCCCCATTAAGCCCCTATCACCCCCATTAACCCTCCATCAACCTACATTAACCCCCATCACCCCCATTGCCCCCATTAACCCTTCATCACCACCACATTAACCCTCCATCACCCCCATTAGCCCTCCATCAACACCCCATTAACCCACCATCACCACTATTAACCCCACATCACCCTTCAATCACCCCTCATTAATCCTCCATAACCCCCCATTAACCCCCCATAAACCCCATCACCCCCCATTAACCCCCATCACACCCCCATTAACCTCCATCACACCCCATTAACCCCAATCACACCCCATTAACCCACCATCACCCCATTAACCCCCATCACCCCCATTAACCCTCCATCACACCCCCATTAACCCCCATCATCCCCCATTAACCCCCATCACCCTTCCATCACCCCCATTAACCCTCCATTACCCCCATCACCCCCATTAACCCTCAATCACCCCCATTAACCCTCAATCACCCCCATTAACACGCTATCACCCCCATTAACCCTCCATCACCCCCATTAACACCCATCACCCATTAACCCTCCATCACACCCCCATTAACCCTCCATCACCCCCATAAACCCCCATCACCCCCATTAACCCTCCATAACCCCCCATTAACCTCCATCAAGCCCCATCATCCCTATTAACCCCCATAACACCCTTCCATCACCCCCCATTAACCCTCTGTTACCCCCATTAACCCCCATCACCCCCCATTAACCCTCAATCACATCCCCATTAACCTCCATCACCCCCATCACACCCCCATTAACCTCCACCACCCCCCATTAACACCAATCACACCCCATTAACCCACCATCACCCCTGTTACCCCCCATCACCCTTCCATCACCCCCCATTAACCATCCATTACCCCACATTAACCCCCATAAACCCCCATCTCCCCCCATTAACCCACCAACACCCCTATTAACCCCCATCACCCCCATTAACACTCCATCACACGCCCATTAACCCCCATCACCTCCCATTAACCCCCATCACCCCCCATTAACCCCCACACACTCATTAACTCCCATCACCCACCCCATTAACCCTCAATCACCCCCACATTAACCCTCAATCACCCCCATTAACCCCCAACACAACCCATTAACATTCCATTACCCACATTATCCACCATCAACCCCATTAACCCTCCATCAACCCTCCCATTAACCCCCATCACCCCCCCATTAACCCCATCACCCCCATTACCCCTCCATCACCCCACATTAACCCTCAATCACCTCCACATTAACCCTCAATCACCACCTCATTAACCCCATCACCCCCATTAAACCCCCATCACCACCCATTCACCCCCATCACCGCCCATTAACCCTCCATCACCCCCAATTAACCCTCCATCAACACCCCATTAATGCTCCATCACCGCCTCATTAACACCCCAACACCCCCCATTAACCCCCATCAACTCTCATTAACCGTCCATCAACCCCATCAATCCCCATTACCCCCTTTAACCCTCCATCACCCCCATTAACCCTCAATTGCCTTCACATTAACCCCATCACCCCTATTAAACCCCCATCACCACCCATTAACCCCCATCACCCCCATTAATCCTCCATCCACCACCCATTAACCCTCCATCAACCCCCATTAACCCACATCACAACCCATTAATCCCCCAATACCCCTCCCATTACCCCCCATTAACCCCCATCACATCCCCATTAAGCCCCCATCACCCCCCCATTAAGCCCCCATCACCCCCCCATTAACCCTCCATCAACCCACATTAACCCCCATTGCCCCCATTAACCCTTCATCACCACCACATTAAACCTCCATCACCCCCATTAGCCCTCCATCAACACCCCATTAACCCACCATCACCACTATTAACCCCACATCACCCTTCCATCACCCCTCATTAACCCACCATAACCCCCCATTAACCCCCCATAAACCCCTTCACCCCCCCATTAACCTCCCATCACACCCCCATTAACCTCCATCACACCCCATTAACCCCAATCACACCCCATTAACCCACCATCACCCCTATTAACCCCCATCACCCCCATTAACCCTCCATCACACACCCATTAACCCCCATCATCACCCATTAAGCCCCATCACCCCCATTAACCCCCACCCACTCATTAACCCCCATCACCCACCCCATTAACCCTCAATCACCCCCACAGTAACCCTCCTTCACCCCATTTACCCCCATCACATCCCCATTAAGCCCCCATCACCCCCTATTAAGCCCCTATCACCCCAATTAACCCTCCATCAACCCACATTAACACCCATCACTCCCCATGAACCCCATCACCCCTATTAACCCTTCATCACCCCCGCATTAACCCCCCATTAATCCCCATAACACCCCCATTAAGCCCCTATCAACCCCATTAACCCTCCATCACCCCCCCATTATCCCCCATCACCCCTTTAACCCCATCACATGCTCATTAACCCCCATTAACCCTCCATCACACCCCTATTAACCCCCCATCATCCCACATTAACACCCATCACCCCCCATAAACCCTCCCATCATGCCCATTAACCCCATCACCCCCATTATTCTTCCATCACACCCCCATTAACCCTCATCATACCCAATAAACCCCCATCACGCCCCCATTAACCCCCCGTCACCCCCATTAACCCTCTATCACTGCAATTAACCCCCATCACTCCCCATTAACCATCCATCACCCCCATTAACACCTATCTCACCCCCATTAACCCTCCATCACCCCAGATTAACCCCCATCACCCCCATTAACCACCCATCATCCCCATTAACCCCCATCATCCTTCCATCATCCCCCATTAACCCTCCATTACTGCCCCATTAACCCCCATCACCCCCATTAACACTCCATTACCCCCCATTAACCCCCATCACCCCCATTAATCCTCCATCCACCCCCCATTAACCCTCCATCAACCCCCATTAACCCACATCACAACCCATTAATCCTCCAATACCCCTCCCATTACCCCGCATTAACCCCCATCACATCCCCATTAAGCCCCCATCACCCCCCCCATTAAGCCCCCATCACCCCCCCATTAACCCTCCATTAACCCACATTAACCCCCATTGCCCCCATTAACCCTTCATCACCACCACATTAACCCTCCATCACCCCCATTAGCCCTCCATCAACACCCCATTAACCCACCATCACCACTATTAACCCCACATCACCCTTCCATCACCCCTCATTAACCCACCATAACCCCCCATTAACCCCCCATAAACCCCTTCACCCCCCCATTAACCTCCCATCACACTCCCATTAACCCTCATCATACCCAATAAACCCCCATCACGCCCCCATTAACCCCCCGTCACCCCCATTAACCCTCTATCACTGCCATTAACCCCCATCACTCCCCATTAACCATCCATCACCCCCATTAACACCTATCTCACCCCCATTAACCCTCCATCACCCCAGATTAACCCCCATCACCCCCATTAACCACCCATCATCCCCATTAACCCCCATCATCCTTCCATCACCCCCCATTAACACTCCATTACCGCCCCATTAACCCCCATCACCCCCATTAACACTCCAGTACCCCCCATTAACCCCCATCACCCCCCATTAACCCTCCATCATCCCCCCATTAACCTCCATCACCCCCCATTAACCCTCCATCACTCCCATTAACACCTATCACACCCCCATTAACCCTCCATCACCCCGGATTAACCCCCATCAACCTCCCATCAGCCCCATTAACCCCATCACCCTTCCATCACCCCCCACTAACCCTCCATTACCCCCCATTAACCCCCATCACCCCCCCATTAACCCCATCACATCCCCATTAACCTCCATCATCCCCCATTAACCCCCATCACCCCCATTAACCCTCAATCACCCCCATTAACACGCTATCACCCCCATTAACCCTCCATCACCCCCATTAACACCCATCACCCATTAACCCTCCATCACACCCCCATTAACCGTCCATCACCCCCATAAACCCCCATCACCCCCATTAACCCTCCATAACCCCCCATTAACCTCCATCAAGCCCCATCATCCCTATTAACCCCCATCACCCTTCCATCACCCCCCATTAACCCTCTGTTACCCCCATTAACCCCCATCACCCCCCATTAACCCTCAATCACATCCCCATTAACCTCCATCACCCCCATCACACCCCCATTAACCTCCACCACCCCCCATTAACACCAATCACACCCCATTAACCCACCATCACCCCAGTTACCCCCATCACCCTTCCATCACCCCCCATTAACCATCCATTACCCCACATTAACCCCCATAAACCCCCATCTCCCCCCATTAACCCACCAACACCCCTATTAACCCCCATCACCCCCATTAACAATCCATCACACGCCCATTAACCCCCATCACCTCCCATTAACCCCCATCACCCCCCATTAACCCCCACACACTCATTAACTCCCATCACCCACCCCATTAACCCTCAATCACCCCCACATTAACCCTCAATCACCCCCATTAACCCCCAACACAACCCATTAACATTCCATTACCCACATTATCCACCATCAACCCCATTAACCCTCCATCACCCCTCCCATTAACCCCCATCACCCCCCCATTAACCCCCATCACCCCCATTAACACTCCATTACCCCCCATTAACCCCCATCACCCCCCATTAACCCTCCATCATCCCCCCATTAACCTCCATCACCCCCCATTAACCCTCCATCACTCCCATTAACACCTATCACACCCCCATTAACCCTCCATCACCCCGGATTAACCCCCATCAACCTCCCATCAGCCCCATTAACCCCATCACCCTTCCATCACCCCCCACTAACCCTCCATTACCCCCCATTAACCCCCATCACCCCCCATTAACCCCATCACATCCCCATTAACCTCCATCATCCCCCATTAACCCCCATCACCCCCATTAACACCCCATCATCACAATTAACCCCCCATCACCCCCATTAACCCTCCATTACCCCCATCACCCCCCATTAACCCTCAATTACCCCAATTAACCCTCCATCACCCCCATTAACCCTTCCATCACCCCCCATTAACCCTCTGTTACCCCCATTAACCCCCATCACCCCCCATTAACCCTCAATCACATCCCCATTAACCTCCATCACCCCCATCACACCCCCATTAACCTCCACCACCCCCCATTAACACCAATCACACCCCATTAACCCACCATCACCCCTGTTACCCCCCATCACCCTTCCATCACCCCCCATTAACCATCCATTACCCCACATTAACCCCCATAAACCCCCATCTCCCCCCATTAACCCACCAACACCCCTATTAACCCCCATCACCCCTATTAACACTCCATCACACGCCCATTAACCCCCATCTCCTCCCATTAACCCCCATCACCCCCCATTAACCCCCACACACTCATTAACTCCCATCACCCACCCCATTAACCCTCAATCACCCCCACATTAACCCTCAATCACCCCCATTAACCCCCAACACAACCCATTAACATTCCATTACCCACATTATCCACCATCAACCCCATTAACCCTCCATCACCCCTCCCATTAACCCCCATCACCCCCCCCATTAACCCCCATCACCCCCATTAACACTCCATTACCCCCCATTAACCCCCATCACCCCCCATTAACCCTCCATCATCCCCCCATTAACCTCCATCACCCCCCATTAACCCTCCATCACTCCCATTAACACCTATCACACCCCCATTAACCCTCCATCACCCCGGATTAACCCCCATCAACCTTCCATCAGCCCCATTAACCCCATCACCCTTCCATCACCCCCCACTAACCCTCCATTACCCCCCATTAACCCCCATCACCCCCCATTAACCCCATCACATCCCCATTAACCTCCATCATCCCCCATTAACCCCCATCACCCCCATTAACACCCCATCATCACAATTAACCCCCCATCACCCCCATTAACCCTCCATTACCCCCATCACCCCCCATTAACCCTCAATTACCCCCATTAACCCTCCAGCACCCCCATTAACCCTCATCACCCCCCATTAACCCTCCATCACCCCCATTAACACCCATCACCCATTAACCCTCCATCACCCCCATTAACACCCATCACACCCCCATTAACCCTCCATCACCCCCATAAACCCCCAGCACCCCCCATTAACCCTCCATAACCCCCCATTAACCTCCATCACCCCCATCATCCCTATTAACCCCCATCACCCTTCCATCACCCCCCATTAACCCTCTGTTACCCCATTAAACCCCATCACCCACCCCATTAACCCTCCAATAACCCCCATTAACCCTCAATCAACCCCCCATTAACCCCCATTAACGCTCTATCACCGACTCATTAACACCCCACATTAACCCTCCATCACCCCCCCTATTAACCCCCATCACCCCCATTAACCCTCCATCACCCCCATTAACCCCCATCACCCCCATTAGCCCTCCATCAACACCCCATTAGCCCTCCATCACCCCCATTAATCCTCCATCAACCCCCAATAACTCCCATCACAACCCATTAATCCGCCAACACCCCTCCCATTAACCTCCCATTAACCCCCCATCACCCCACATTAACCCCCATGAACCCTCCCATCACCCCCATTAACCCATCACCCCCCATTAACCCTCCATCACCCCCATTAATCCCCATCACCCTCCATTAACCCCCCATTATCCCCATCACCCCCATTAACCCCCATCACCCCCCATTAACCCTCCATCACCCTCCATTAATACCCATCACCCCCATAACCCCACATTACCCCTCCATCACCTCACATTACCTCTCCATCACCCCCCATTAACCCACCTTCACCCCCCATTAAAACCCCATTACCCCCATTAACCCTCCATCACCCCCCCATTAATACACATCACCCCCATTAAGCCACCATTGCCCCTGCATTAAACCCCATCACCCCCCCATTAATCCCCCAACACTCCCCATTACCCCTCAATCACCCCCATTAACCCTCCATCACCCCCCCATTAAACCTCCATCACCCCTATTAACACACATCACCCCCATTAACACAGATCACTCCCCATTAACCCCCATTAAGCCCCCATCACCCACCCAATTAAGACCCCATCACCCCAATTAACCCCCATCACCCCCATTGACCCCCCCATTATTCCCCATTAACCCTCCATCACCGCCCCATTAACCCCCATCAACCCCCAATAACCCCCATCACACCCCCATTAACCCACCATCACCCCCATCACCCCATTAACCCCCCATCACCACCCCATTAACCCCCATCACACACACACCCCCCATTAACCTCCATCACCCACCCCATTAACCCTCAATCACCCTCACATTAACCCTCCATCACCCCCCATTAACCCCCGTCATCCCCATTAACCCTCCATCACCCCCCATCAACCCCCCATTAAACACCATCACACCCCCATTAAGCCCCCATCACCCCATTAACCCTCCATCACCTCCCATTACCCCCATTAACCCTCCATCACCCCCCCGTTAACCCCCATCACACCCCCATTAACTCTCCATCACCCCCATTAACCCTGCATCACACCTCCATTAACCCCCCACACCCCAATTAACCCCCACCACCCCATTAACCTCTATCACCTCCCCATTAACCCTCAATCACCCCCACATTAACCCTCCATCACCACCCCATTAACCCCATCTCCCCACATTAACCCCCATCACCCCCATTACCCCTCCATCACCCACATTAACCTCCATCACTGCCCATTAACACCCATAACCTCCATTAACCCTCCATCACCCCCATTAACCCCCATCACCCCCATTAACCCCCCATCACCCCCATTAACCCTCCATCACCCCCCATTAACCCCCATCACTCCCCATTAACCTTCCATTACACCCCCATTAACCCTCCATTAACCCCCCACTAACCCTCCATCACCCCCCATCACAACCAATTAATCCCCATCACCCCTCCCATTAACCCCCATCACCCCCCATCACCCCCATTAACACTCCCATCACCCCCATTAACCCTCCCAACACCCCCATTAACCTCCCATCAAACCCCATCAGCTCAATTAACCCACATCACCCCCCATTTAGCATCCATCACCCCCCTTAACCCTCCACCACTCCCCATTAAACCCAATCCACCCCCCGTCACCCCCATTAACCCTCCATCACCCCCATCACACGCCATTAATCTTCCATCACCCCCATCACCCCCCATTAACCCTCCATCACCCCGGATTAACCCCCATCATCCCCATTAAGCCTCCATCACCCCCCCATTAACCCTCTATCACCCCCCATTAACCCCCATCACCCCAGGTTAACCCCCATCACACCCATTAACTCCCATCAACCCATTAACCCCCATTATCCCCATTAAGCCTCCATCACCCCCATTAACCATCTATCACTTCCCCATTAACCCCCCATCACCTGCCCATCACCCCATTAACCCTCCATCACACGCCCATTAACCCTCCATCACCCCCCCATTAACCATCCATCATCCCCCCATTAACCCTCCTTCACCCCCGTTAACCCTCATCACCCGCCATTAACCCTCCATCACCCCCCATTAACCCCCCCCATCACCACCCATTACCCCTACTTCACCCTCCCATTAACCCTCCATCACCCCGTATTAACCTTCATCACCCCCAATTAACCCTCCATCAACCGGCGGCACGGTGGCACAGTGGTTAGCACTGCTGCCTCACAGCGCCTGAGACCCAGGTTCAATTCCTGCCTCAGGCGACTGACTGTGTGGAGTTTGCACGTTCTCCCTGTGTCTGCATGGGTTTCCTCCGGGTGCTCCGGTTTCCTCCCACAGTCCAAAGATGTGCAGGGTCAGGTGAATTGGCCATGCTAAATTGCCCGTAGTGTTAGGTAAGGGGTAAATGTAGGGGTATGGGTTTCGCTTCGGCGGGTCGGTGTGGACTTGTTGGGCCGAAGGGCCTGTTTCCACACTGTAATGTAATCTAATCTAAAAAAAAACCCGCCATTAAACCTCCATCACCCCTCATTAACCCTCCATCACCCCACCATTAACCCCCATCACCCCCCATTAACCCCATCACACCCCATCACCCCCATCACACCCCCATCAACCCTCCATCACCCCGATTACCAACATCACCCCCCATTAACCCTCATCACCCCCCTTTAAGCCTCCATCACTCCCCCATTACCCCTCCATCAACCCCCACTACCCTCCATCACCCCCATTAACCCTCATCACACCCAATTAACCCTCCATCAACACGCCATTAACCCTCCATCACCCCTCATTAATCCTTCATCACCCCCCCATTACCAACATCACCCTCCATTAAACCTCCGTCACCCCCCATTAAACCTCATCACTCCCCCATTAACCCTCCATCACCCCCCAATTAAACCACATCAACACCCCATTAAACCTCCATCACCCCCATTAACCCATATCACCCCCCATTGACCCCCATCACACCCCATTACCCCTCCATCACCCCCCCATTAAACCCCCATCACCCCCATTAACCCTCCATCACCCCCCCATTAAACCCCCATCACCCCCATTAACCCTCCATCACCCCCCCATTAACACGCATCACCACCATTAACCCTCCATCACCCCCACTTTAACCCGCATCACATCCCCATTAAGCCCCTATCACACCCCCAATTAAGCCCCATTACCCCATTAACCCTCCACCGCCCCCCATTAACCCCGAGCACCCCCATTAACCAATCATCACCCCCATTAACACACATCATCACCCCCATTAACACACATCATCCCCCCCATTAACCCTCCATCACACCCCCATTAACCGCCTACACCTCCATTTACCCGCACCACCCCATTAACCCCCATCACCCCCATTAACCCTCAATCACCCCCACATTAACCCTCCATCACCACCCCATTAATCCCATCACCCCCCATTAACCCACCATCACCCCCCACTACCCTCCGTCACCCCCATTAACCCTCCATCAACCCCCCACTACCCTCCATCACCCCCATTAACCCCATCACAACCCATTTATCCCCCAACACCCCTCCCATTAACCCCATCACCCCCATTAACCCCCATCACCCCCATTAACCCTCCACCACCGCCATTAACCCTCAATCAACCCCACATTAACCATCCATCACCACCCCATTAACCCCATCACCCCCAGCAAAACCCCATCATCACCCATTAAACCTCCATCACCCCCCATTAACCCTGATTACCCCCATTAATGCTCTATCACCGCCTCATTAACACCCCCAACACCCCACATTATCCCTCCATCACCCCCAACACCTCCCATTAACCCCCATCACCCGCCATTAGCCCTCAATCACCCCCACATTAACCCTCCATCACCACCCCATTAATCCCATCAACCCCCCATCACCCCCCATTAAACCCCCATCACCCCCCATTAACCCTCCAATAACTCCCCATTAACCCTCCATCAACCCCCACTAGCCTCCATCACCCCCATTAACCCCCATCACAACCCATTAATCCCCTATCACCCCTCCCATTAACCCCCATCACCCCCCATTAACCCCCCATCACCCCCCATTAACCCTCCACCCCCAATTAACCCTCAATCACCCCCACATTAACCCTCCATCACTTCCCCATTAATCCCCTATCACCCCTCCCATTAACCCCATCACAACCCATTAATCCCCCATCACCCCTCCCATTAACCCCATCACCCCCATTAACCCTCCATCACCCCATTAACCCTCCACCACCCCCCCATTAACCCTCAATCACCCCACATTAACCCTCCATCACCACCCCATTAACCCCATCACCCCCAACAAAACCCCATCACCCCCCATTAAACCCCCATCACCCCACATTAACCCTCCAATAACTCCCCATTAACCCTCCATCAATGCCCACTACCCTCCATCACCCCCGTTAACCCCCATCACAACCCATTAATCCCCTATCACCCCTCCCATTAACCCCCATCACCCCCATTAACACTCCCATCACCCCCATTATCCCTCCCAACACCCCCATTAACCTCCCATCAAACCCCATCAGCCCAATTAACCCACATCACCCCCCATTAAGCATCCATCACCCCCCTTAACCCTCCACCACTCCCCATTAACCCCCATCCACCCCCGTCACCCCCATTAACCCTCCATCACCCCCATCACACACCATTAATCTTCCATCACCCCCATCACCCCCCATTAACCCTCCATCACCCCGGATTAACCCCCATCATCCCCATTAACCCTCTATCACCCCCCATTAACCCTCTATCACCCCCATTACCAACATCACCCCCATTAACCCCCCCATCACCACCCATTACCCCTACTTCACCCTCCCATTAAACCTCCATCACCCCCCATTAACCCTCCATCACCCCCCATTAACCCCCATCACACCCCCATTAACTCTCCATCACCCCCATTAACCCTGCATCACACCTCCATTAACCCCCCACACCCCAATTAACCCCCACCACCCCATTAACCTCTATCACCTCCCCATTAACCCTCAATCACCCCCACATTAACCCTCCATCACCCCCCATCAACCCCCCATTAAACCCCATCACACCCCCATTAAGCCCCCATCACCCCATTAACCCTCCATCACCTCCCATTACCCCCATTAACCCTCCATCACCCCCCCATTAACCCCTATCACACCCCCATTAACTCTCCATCACCCCCATTAACCCTGCATCACACCTCCATTAACCCCCCACACCCCAATTAACCCCCACCACCCCATTAACCTCTATCACCTCCCCATTAACCCTCAATCAACCCCACATTAACCCTCCATCACCACCCCATTAACCCCATCTCCCCACATTAACCCCATCTCCCCACATTAACCCCCATCACCCCCATTACCCCTCCATCACGCACATTAACCTCCATCACTGCCCATTAATCCCCATAACCCCCATTAACCCTCCATCACCCCCATTAACCCCCCATCACCCCCCATTAAACCCCCATCACCCCCCATTAACCCTCCAATAACTCCCCATTAACCCTCCATTAACCCCCACTACCCTCCATTACCCCCATTAACCCCCATCACAACCCATTAATCCCCTATCACCCCTCCCATTAACCCCCATCACCCCCCATTAACCCTCCACCTACCATTAACCCTCAATCACCCCCACATTAACCCTCCATCACTTCCCCATTAATCCCCTATCACCCCTCCCATTAACCCCATCACAACCCATTAATCCCCCATCACCCCTCCCATTAACCCCATCACCCCCATTAACCCCCCATCACCCCCATTAACCCTCCACCACCCCCCCATTAACCCTCAATCACCCCACATTAACCCTCCATCACCACCCCATTAACCCCATCACCCCCAACAAAACCCCATCACCCCCCATTAAACCTCCATCACCCCCTATTAACCCTCCAATAACTCCCCATTAACCCTCCATCAACCCCACTACCCTCCATCACCCCATTAACCCCCATCACAACCCATTAATCCCCTATCACCCCTCCCATTAACCCCCATCACCCCCCCATTAAACCCCCATCACCCCCATTAACCCTCCACCCCCATTAACCCTCCAATAACTCCCCATTAACCCTCCATCAACCCCCACTACCCTCCATCACCCCCATTAACCCCCATCACAACCCATTAATCCCCATCACCCCTCCCATTAACCCCCATCACACCCTCATTAACCCCCCATCACCCCCCATTAACCCTCCACCCCCATTAACCCTCAATCACCCCCACATTAACCCTCCATCACTTCCCCATTAACCCCATCACCCACATTAACCCCCATTAACACTCCATCAACCCCCATTAGCCCCCATTACCCACATCACCACCATTAACCCTCCATCACCCCCCATTAACCCCCATCACAACCCATTAATCCCCCATCACCCCTCCCATTAACCCCCATCGCCCCCCATTAACCCCCCATCACACCACATAAACCCTCCATCACCAACCCAATAACCCCATCACATTAAAACTCCATCATCACCCATTAAACCCCCCATCACCCCACAAATATCCCTCCAATAACCCCCCATTAACCCTCCATCAACCCCCCATTAAACCCTCCATCACCTCCATTAGCCCTCCATCAACACCCCATTTACCCTCCATCACCCCCATTAACCCTCCATCAACCCCACACTAACCCTTCATCAACCCCCATTAACCTCCATCAACCCCACACTAACCCTTCATCAACCCCCATTAACCCCCATCACCCCCCATTAAAACCCCATCACCCCCACATTAACCTCCATCACCCCCCCATTAACCCTCCATCACACCCCTATTAACCCCATTAACCCCCATCACCCCCATTAACCCTCCATCACCCCCATTAACACCGATCACACCCCCATTAATCCTCATCACCCCCATAAACCCCCATCACCCCCATTAACCTTCCATCACCCCCATTAATCCTCCATCACCCCCCATCACACCCCTATTAACCCTCTATCACCCCCCCATAAACCCCCTGTCACCCCCATTAACCCTCTATCACCCCCCCCAAATTAACCTCAATCATCCCACCCATTAACCCTCCATCACTGCCATTAACACCTATCACAACCCCATTAACCCCCCATCACCCCCATTAACCCCCCATCATCCCCATTAACCCCCATCACCCTTCCATCACCCCCTATTAACCATCCATCACCCCCCATTAACCTCCATCACCCCATTAACCCCCATCACACCCCCATTAACCTCCATCACCCCCCCATTAACACCGATGACCCCCATTAACACCCTTCCATCACCCCCCATTAACCCTCCATTACTCCCCATTAACCCCCATCACACCCCATTAACCCTCAATCTTCCCCATTAACCTTCATCACCCCCCATTAACTCCAATCACACCCCATTAACCCACCATCACCCCTATTAACCCCATCACCCCCCATTAACCCTCCATTACCCTCCATTAACCCCCCCATAAACCCCCATCACCCCCATTAACCCACCATCGCCCCCCATTAACCTCCATCACCCCTCATTAACCCCCATCACACCCCCATTAACCTCCATCACCCCCCATTAACCCCAATCACACCCCATTAACCCACCATCACACCTATTAACCCCCCATCACCCCCATTAACCCTCCATCACACCCCCAATTACCCCCACCCACTCATTAACCCCAATCACCCACAACATTAAGCCTCAATCACCCCCACATTAACCCTCCATCACCCCCCATTAACCCCCATCACATCCCCATTAAGTCCCCATCACCCATCCCATTAAGACCCCATCACCCCCATTAACCCTCCATCAACCCACATTAACCCCCATCACCCCCCCATTAACCCCCATCACCCCATTAACCCTCCATCACCACCATATTAACCCCCTTTAATCCCCATCACACCTGCATTAAGCCCCCATCAACCCCATTAACCCTCCATCACCCCCTATTATCCCCAGTCACCCCCATTAACACTCCATCACCCCATTAACCCCATCACACCCCCATCACACGCTCATTAACCCCCAATAACCCTCCATCACACCCCTATTAACCCTCCACACCTCCATTAACCCCCACCACCCCATTAACCTCCATCACCCCCATTAACCCTCAATCACCCCCACATTAACCCTCCATCACCCCCCAATTAACCCTCCATCAACACCCCATTAATGCTCTATCACCGCCTCATTAACACCCCAACACCCCACATTAACCCTCCATCACCCCCCCATTTACCCCCATCACACCCCATTAACTGTCCATCAGCCCCATTAACCCTCCATCAACCCCCCACTAATCTCCATCACCCCCCATTAACCCCCATCACAACCCATTAATCCCCTATCACCCCTCCCATTAACCCCCATCACCCCCCCATTAACCCCCCATCACTCCCCATTAACCCTCCACCCCCCATTAACCCTCAATCACCCCCACATTTACCCTCCATCACCACCCCATTAACCCCATCACCCCCAGTAAAACCCCATCACCACCCATTAACACCCATCACACCCCCATTAACCCTCCATCACCCCCATAAACCCCCTTCACACCCATTAACCCTCCATCACCTCCCATTAACCTCCATCACCCCCCATCAACTCCCATCACACCCCCATTAACCCCCATCACCCCCCATTAACTCTCCATCACCCCCATTAACACCTAGTACACCCCCATTAACCCTCCATCACCCCTGATTAACCCCCATCACCCCCATTAACCCCCCATCATCCCCATTAACCCCCATCACCCTTCCATCACCCCCATTAACCCTCCATCACTCCCCATTAACCTCCATCACCCCCATTAACCCCCATCACCCCCATTAACACCCCATCATCCCCATTAACCCCATCACCCCCCATTAACCCTCCGTTAGCCCCCATTAACCCCCATTAACACCCCCATTAACCCTCAATCACCTCCCCATTAACCTCCATCACCCCCCCATTAACCTCCATCACCTCCCATTAACTCCAATCACCCCCCTTTAACTCCAATCACACCCCATTAACCCACCATCACCCCATTAACCCCCATCACCCTTCCATCACCCCCATTAACCCTCCATTACCCCCATTAACCCCCCATAAACCCCCATCTCCCCCCATTAACCCTCCATCACCCCCCATTAACCCCAATCACACCCCATTAACACACCATCACCCCTATTAACCCCCATCACCCCATTAACTCTCCATCACACCCCTATTAACCCCCATCACCTCCCATTAACCCACATCACCACCACCACATTAACCCCCACCCACTCATTAACCCCCATCACCCACCCCATTAACCCTCAATCACCCCCACATTGACCCTCCATCACCCCCCATTCACCCCCATCAACCCCCGTTAACCCCCATCACATCCCCATTAAGCCCCCATCACCCCCCATTAACCACCATCACCCACATTAACCCTCCATCACCCTCACATTAAACCCCCATTAATCCCCATCACACCCGCATTAAGCCCCCATCACCCCCATTAAACCTCCATCACTCCCCATCACCTCCCTATTTTCCCCCATCACAAACCATTAATCCCCCAACACCCCTCCCATTAACCTCCCATTAACCCATCACCCACATCAACCCCCCATCACCCCCATGAACCCTCCCATCACCCCCCATTAACCCCATCACCCCCCATTAACCCTCCATCACACCCCCATTAACCCTCATCACACCCCATGAATCCCCATCACACCCCCATTAACCCTCCATCACCCCGGATTAACCCCCATCACCCCCATTAATCCCCATCACCCTTCCATCACCCCCCATTAACCCTCCATTACCCCCCATTAACTCCCATCACCCCCATTAACCCTTCATCAGCCCCATTAACCTCCATCACCCCCCATCACACCCCATTAAACCCCATCACCCCCCCATTAACCCCCTGTCACCCCCATTAACCCTCTATCACCCCCCATTAACCCCCACCACACCCCCATTAACCCTCCATCACCCCGGATTAACCCCCATCACCCCCATTAACCCCCCATCATCCCCATTAGCCCCCCATCACCCCCATTAACCCCTCATCACCCCCCTTTAACCCTCCATTACCCCCCCATTAACCCCCATCACCCCCATTAATCCTCCATTACCCCCCCATTAACCCCCATCACCACCCATTAACCCTCCATCACCCCCCCATTAACTTCAATCAGCCCCATTAACCCCCATCACACCCCCATTAACCTCCATCACCCCCCATTAACTCCAATCACACCCCATTAACCCACCATCACCCCTATTAACCCCCAACACCCTTCCATCACCCCCCATTAACCCTCCATTACCCCACATTAACCCCCATAAACCCCCAGCACCCCATTAACCCTCCATCACACACTCCCATTAACCTCCATCACCCCTCATTAACCCCCATCACACCCCCATTAACCTTCATTACCCTCCATTAACCCCAATAACACCCCATTAACCCACCATCATCCCTATTAACCCCCCCATCATCCCCATTAACCCTCCATCACACCCCCATTAACCCCATCACCTCCCATTAACCCCAATCACACCCCATTAACCCACCATCACCCCTATTAACCTCTATCACCTCCCATTTACCCCCATCACCCCCACCCCCCATTAACCCCCACCCACTCATTAACCCCCCATCACCCACCTCAATAACCTTCAATCACCCCCACATTAACCCTCAATCACCCCCACATTAACCCTCCATTACCTCCCATTAACCCCCATCACAACCCATTAACATTCCATTACCCACATTATCCCCCATCGCCCTCATTAACCCTCCATCACCCCTCCCATTAACCCCCATCACCCCGCCATTAACCTCCATCACCCCCATTACCCTCCATCACCCCACATTAACCCTCAATCACCACCTTATTAACCCCATCACCCCCATTAAACCCCCATCACCACCCATTCACCCCCCATTAACCCCCATCACCCCACATTAACCCTCCATCACCCCCCATTAACCCCCATCACCCCCCATTAACCGTCCATCAACCCCATTACTCCCCATTACCCCCTTTAACCCTCCATCACCCCCATTAACCCTCAATCACCTTCACATTAACCCCATCGCCCCTATTAAACCCCCATCACCACCTATTAAACCCATCACCCCCATTAACCGTCCATCAACCCCCATTAATCCTCTATCACCCCCATTAACCCCCTATTACCCCCACTAATGCTCCATCACCGCCTCATTAACACCCCAACACCCCACATTAACCCTCCATCGCCTCCCATTAACCCTCCATCACCCCCATTAACGCTCCATCACCCCCATTAACCCTCCATCACCCCCATTAACCCCCATCACCCTTATTAGCCCTCCATCACCCCATTAACCCTCCATCAACCTCCCATTAACCCTCCATCACCCCCATTAACGCTCCATCACCCCCATTAACCGTGTCACCCCTCATTAACCCTCCATCAACCCCATTACTCCCCATTACCCCCTTTAACCCTCCATCATCCCCATTAACCCTCCATCACCCTCCATTGTCCCCCATCACAACCCATTAATCCCCATCACCCCACCCATTAACCCCCATCACCCCCCATTAAACCTCATCACCCCCATTAACCATCCCATCACCCCCATTAACCCCCCCCGATTAACCCCCATTAACCCTCCATCACCTACATTAACCCTCCATCACCCCCCCATTAACCCCCATCACCCCCGTTAACCCCATCACACCACCATTAACCCACCATCACCCCCATCAACCCTCCATCACCCACTTTGTGTGTGTGACTCTGCCCCCTGTGTGTGACCCCGCCCCGTGTGTGTGTGACCCCGCCCCCTGTGAGTGTGTGTGTGACCCCACCCCCCTGTGTGTGTGCGTGACCACCATGTGTGTGTGACCCCGCCCCCTGTGTGTGCACGACACCGCCCCCCTGTGTGTGTGTGACCCCCATGTGTATGACCCCGCCGCCTGTGTGTGCGTGAGACCCCGCCACCCGTGTGTGTGCGCGTGAGACCCCGCCCCCCCGTGTGTGACCCCGCCCCCTGTGTGTGTGTGCGACCCCGCCCCCTGTGTGTCTGTGTGACCCCGCCCCTGTGTGTGTGACCCCACCCCCTGTGTGTGACCCCACCCACTGTGTGATACCCCGCCCCTTGTGTGTGACACCGACCCCCTGCGTGTGATCCCGCCCCCCTGTGTGTGTGACCCCGCCCTCGTGTGTGACCCCGCCCTCCTGTGTGACCCCGCCTCCTGTGTGTCGGTGTGTCCCCGCCCCCTGTGTGACCCCCGCCCCCCTCTGTGTGACCCCGCCCCCCTGTGTGTGACTCCGCCCCGTGCGTCCCCGCCCCCTGTGTGTCGGTGTGACCCCGCCCCCTGTGTATCCCCGCCCCCTGTGTGTGACTCCGCCCCCTGTGTGACCCCCGCCCCCCTGTGTGTGACCCCGCCCCCCTGTGTCGGGTGGATGGATGTTGTGGTGTCCCCGGGCGGTGTGCTCCGCTCCCGCCTCAGCCGGTGTTCCCCGGGCCCAGGCCTCTCCCTCTTCCTCCTCCTCCTGGTGGTGTGTGTGAGCGGGGCCCGGGCCACTCTCTCCCGGAAGGACATCAGGAAACAGGCGGCAGGCCGCGGGCCCGAGGAGGAGGTGAGGGCCGGGGGGGGGGGGGTGAGCCCTGTGGGCAGTGACAGGTGACCCCCCCCCCACCCCAGCACAGAGCGGTTCCACCCCCTCCCCTCATGCCTGCCCCCCCACTCTCCTATCCCCCAGCACACACCCCCCCCCCCGCACTATCCCCTCCCCATCACAGACCTCCCCCCCCCCCCCAGCACTGACCGCCCCCCAGCACAGGTCAACCCCACTCCCCCCCCTCCCCAATAGACCCCCACTCCCCCCCCTCCCCCCCTCCCCCCTCCCCAATAGGCCCCCACTCCCCCCCTCCCCCCTCCCCAATAGGCCCCCACTCCCCCCCCCCCCCCAATAGACCCCCACTCCCCCCCTCCCCAATAGACCCCCACTCCCCCCCTCCCCAATAGACCCCCACTCCCCCCCCTCCCCAATAGACCCCCACTCCCCCCCTCCCCAATAGACCCCCACTCCCCCCCTCCCCAATAGACCCCTAGCACAGCAATCCACTCAGTTGAAGAGCAGCTCTGGACAGGCAGGAAATGCTGGCCACCCAGAGACAGTCATCTTCCACGAGCGAGTTATTCTTTAAAATAACTTGCCAAAGGATGGCACATGGTGGACAGCAGCCCTAACGGGTGGACAGCAGCTTAGTTGGAAGGATTTAGGACAAACAGGCCCCTCCTTGTCACGCATCCCAGCTTCCAACATTCACTTCCACCTTCCGCGGCTGAAGGAGCAACACAGTTGAAAAAAGAAGGAAATGTGGTCCTGCTATCAGAATTCAGAGAGCTTGGAGAAAAATATAACAAGGTCTTGAGCTAGAGGGAGATAGAGTGTCGGAACGTGTGGCAGGAGGGAGGGCTTTAGAATCTGGGGACACTAGCTCAGAGCGATATAGGACTTCTACAGCGTCAACAGGTTGCACTGGAATCGAGCCAGGAGTGTTTCCTATGGAGCATTCTGCTGCATGCTGTTGTTTAAACTAACTGGGCAGTGGTCTGAGAAGTAAATAGATAACATCAGACAGCTGGGCAGCATTCCTGGTGTGACCAGACAGCCCAGGGCCTGAACAGCTAGACCCGAAACCAGAACGGTCGGCCTTTGAACAGCCAAGCCTGATGGCAGTTTCAGGAAAGGTTAAGCACAAAACGTCCATGTGAGGACCATCCTGGACTTGCCCTGGGACACGAGGCTGGTTTCTGTATTGGAATATGGTGAGCAGCCTGGTTGGCGTCCCAGGTTCCCACTATAACCATGTATAGAGATGGGGATGTGCCCTGTATTAGGAGTGGCCATCAGTGCTTTGGAGATACTGCAGTCATTAGAAAAGGAGGGACACTAGAGAAATAAAAAAGAAAGCTACTGAAGAGTAGAGGAAGGCTCTGGGCAGATTGAGAGTTTGAATATCAATCGTTTTGACTCTCACATCCGTGTTAAACACAAAGTTGGACTTTCATCCTCCCGCTCCGACTTTGTGTGCATGAAACAGTGTGGCTCAGAGCCTCAACTGAGAGAGCAGCAGCCTTTGGTTGATGCTGTTCATGGTCAGAAACACTGTGTGGATCATTCATCAATGCCATCTGACTCTGTCCTGTTCTGACAGTTCAGTTTTCTTTTCAAATAAAGGTGTTAGTAAGTAAGATTTCAGCCGAGTGCATCCCACGCTGTGAGATGGTGGTTGGAGGGTCCAAGGGGTGAGTGCCTCAGGGTGCTAGTGTGCCTCTAGGAAGTGTTCACCTGACATGCGATTGGCAATAAAGCTGGCAGCACAGCATTACAACAGCCCTCCCTCAGTCCCACACATTCACTATTGGTCTCCCTTGATCAGAGATGGTCAGGCTTCCCGATTGTGTGAGTCATGTTGATTGACAGCTCCGTGTTGTTCTGTTAGACCGGACCTTCGAAGCATTTGGTGCAGGAGAGAGGGCTGGTCGTCACTGATCCCAAGGCCAGAGATATTCTGAAGGAGCATAAGAGTTACTGTGCTGCCAAGGTGGTAGAGCGACACTTCAGTGGTGACATTCTGGGCTACGTCACACCTGTGAGTAATGGAGTGTGTGTGGATGTTGTATGTTATATGTTATAACACAGCACTGTCAACAGTGGAGTCCTTAATTTGGACCCTGTTTGGTGCAGTCCCTCTCCAGGGTAGGGGGGGAGGAGAGCAAGGTGCTGTGTGTTTTTTAACCAAATCGTGCACAGACAGGGGAACCATGCAACTTGTGTCCCACTGAATTATTAACAAGTTTCAAACTTGGTGGGAAGGCACACTTACTCAGGATAAAATTTTAAAAGCTGTTTCCACTAGACATTCTGGAAAAAAATTGATTACAATCCGTTGTTTTCCACACTTCAAGATATATGTAAGGCTTTAGTTTGTTCAGGCTAATAGATAGCTGGGAATGAGTTACAGATTGGAACTTAAACAGATGATTTGGGTTGGATTATATGTAGAGGAACAAATACCCAGGAGTGAGTTATAGTCTGGAATCTATTCAAGGGGTTCTGGGTGGTATATACACAGAATAACAGATATCTAGGTGTGAGTTACAGACTGGAATCTACTCAAGGGGTTGAGGGTGGTTTACATTATGGGATAACAGATACATGGGAGTGAGTTACAGACTGGAATCTAATCAAGGGATTCGGTTGATGGGGGAGGGGTTTATGTATATAATAACAGATACCCAATCGGAATCTAATTGAGGGATCAGAGTGATTTATATCAACAATAACAGACACCCAACAGTGAGTTACAAACTGGAATCTATTTGTGGGATTTGAGGTAGTTTATACACAATAACATACACCCAGGAGTGAGTTACAGACTGGAACCTAATCAAAAGGTTTGGGGTGGTTTATATATAGAATAACATATACCTTGGAGTGAGTTACAAAACGGAATCTAATTGAAGGGTCAGAGTAATTTTATATGTAGAATACCAGGTGTGCATGAGTGATCTGGGGCTCAGGATGGTTTATATATGGAATAGCAGATACCTGGGAGTGAGTTACAGACTAGAATCACATCAAGAGGTTCAAAGTGGTATATAAAGAAAATAACAGACACCCAGGAGTGAGGTACAGACCGGAATCTAATCGAGAGGTTTGGGATGGTTTATACACAATAGCAGACACCCAACAGTGAGTTACAAACTGGAATCTATTCGCAGGATTTGGGGTAGTTTATACACAATATCAGACACCCAGGAGTGAGTTACAGACCAGCGTCTAACCGAGGCAGTCAGGGTGGTTTATATATAGAATAACAGATACCCCGGTGTGAAATATAGACTGGAAATATATCAAGGAGTCAGAGTGATTTATATATAGGTAACAGATACCCAGGAGTGAGTTACAGACTGGAATCTAATTGTGGGGTTTGGTTGGGGGTGAGAGAAGAGGTGGGGGTGGGGTTGTGGTTATATATGGAATAACAGATGCCCAGAAGTGGATTCTAACCAATGGGTTCAGGATGGTTTATAAACAGAATAACTAGGTGTGAGTTACAGACTGGAATGTATTTGACAGCCTCAGGTTGTTTATATACAATTTAATCTAGATATATTTGAGGTACTGCATTTTGGAAAGGCCAATCAGGGCAGGACTTTGTGTACAGCGAAACCCTGGAGTCCGTAGCTCCTTGAAAGTGGAGTCCCAGGTAGATGGGATAGTGAAGAAGGCGTTTGGTGTGCTTGTCTTTATTGGTCAGTGCATTGAGTGTAGAGTGGGAGGTCATGTTGCTACTGTACAGCACATTAGTCAGGCCACTTTTGGGATACCACATGCAGTTCTGGTCTCCCTGCTATAGGAAGGATGTTGTGAAACTTGAAAGGGTTCAGATAAGATTTATTTATAAGGATATTGCCAAAGTTGGAGGGTTTCAGCTACAAGGGAAAGCTGGATAGGCTGGAGCTGTTTTCCCTGGAGCGCGGAGGCTGAGGGGTGACCTTATAGAGGTTTATAAAATCATGAGGGGCATGGATAGGGTAAATAGGCAAGGCCTTTTCCCTGTGGTGATGGAATCCAGAACTGGAGGGTATAGGTTTAAGTTGAGAGGGCAAAGACTTAAAGGGACCTAAGGGGAAATATTTTCACACAAAGGGTGGTGTGTGTATGGAATGAGCTGCCAGAGGATGTGGTGGAGACTGGTACAATTATAACATTTAAAAAGCATCTGAACAGGTACGTGAATAAGGCCAAATACTGGCAAATGGGACTGGATTAATTTAGGGTATCTCGTCAGCAGTGTTGAGTTAGACTGAAGGCTCTGTTTCCATGCTGTACAGCTCTACAACTTTGAGAGGAGAGCAATTTAAAAAGGACATGAGAGGTAACTTCTTTACACAGCAAGTGATTAGCGTGTGGAATGAGCTCCCAGCCGAAGTGGTGGATTCCCAGGTACAGTTACAATGTTTAAAAGACATTTAGATAAGGACATGAATGGGAAAGGTTTGGAGGGGTCTGGGCTAGGGGCAGGCAGGTGGGACTAGTTTAGTTTGGGGACATGGTTTGTGTGGACTACCTTGATCAAAGGGTCTGTTTCTGTACATCGCTATGGACGAGACTGTTGAAGAGAGATCGGTTGACCAGAATGGTTGTACACAAACATGAACTCTGCATCAGTTGGAAAAGCCTTATTTCACTTGTAAGATATTGAAGGAAGGTTGCACCAACACCCAGGAAAGTCACCTTTGGAGGTAGCCGTGTGATTGAGATGGTAAGCGGTTCAGTTGTGTCTTTTTGACCAACTGCTGTGTAATAGAGTTACTTCCATAGGATTTCAGTCTGTGGAGATGGAAAACGGACCAGGGGACACCAGTCTGAGAGGAGAGGAGAGGGGAGGGGAGCAGGAGGAGGAAAAAGACCAAGGCCTTCCCCCACAGTGGTGTTCTTGTGGAGTCATTAATGACTTGGTTATATGCATGTAGCACATAATCGGAAAGCTCAAGATGGTAAGACATTTGGAAATGTAATAAACAGTGAAGGTTGGAATAGATTGCAAGACGCAGGTTTATAAAGCGGTCAAATATGTCAGTTGGAATTTAGTGCAGCGATTTATGAAGTGATATATCTTGGTAGATTGAATTAGATAATAAAAAAAGGCACAACTTTAAAGAGAGTTCAAGAACATGAAAGCTGAAGGGTCAAGGACATGAATGTTTGAAGGTGGTGTGGCAGGGGAGGAGGCACGATGGTGCAGTGGTCTTGTCACTGGGCTAGTAATGCTCTGGGGAACTGGGTTCAAAACCCATCACAGCTGATTGTGCAATTTGATTTCAACTAAAACAAGTCTGGAACTGAAGTCTCAGGATGACCATGGAACCACAGTTAATTGTCTGAAAACCCATCTTGCTCACTGATTTTACTTAGGGAAGGAAAGCAGCCATCCTGGCCTATACGTGACTCCATACCCGCAGCTATGTGGTTGATGGCTTTATAAAGAGACAGAGTACAGTTTCCCAGGTACAAACACAAGGAAGTCCAGGTTCCTTTATCAAACACTGGCTAGATCCCAGTGGGAATATTGTTACCGATTCTGGCCATCAGATAGAAACTGGAGTCGGCCATTCGGCCCCTCGAGCCTGTTTGATCATTCAGTAACGAAGGAAGCTGAGGCCATCATGATAGCAGGGAAAAGATGTCCTAGAGTGTTTTGTCGGTTGACATTGTTCTGTTTTATGAGAGGCCAGAGGAATTTATTCACAATCCAGCTTTGGTGGTACACTCAGCAGCAAGGGACGCACTCAAAGCCTCGTGTCATAATTCTCTTTCTCCTACTGACCCAGTTCAATTCTTGTCTCTGTTTTTCAGTGGAACAGCCACGGTTATGATATCACTAAGACCTTTGGTGGTAAATTCACCTTAATTTCCCCAGTTTGGCTTCAGATCCAGAGGAAGGGAGTTCAGCTTTATTACGTCACTGGCCACCACGACATAGACCAAGGTATTATCTTTATCTTGATCTGTACTTTGTATCGAACACTCTTTCTAGATTATGATTAGATTATATTACAGTATGGAAACATCGGCCCAACAAGTCCACACCGCCCCGCCGAAGCGCAACCCACCCATACCCCTACATGTACCCCTTACCTAACACTACGGGCAATTTAGCATGGCCAATTCACCTGACCTGCACATCTTTGGACTGTGGGAGGAAACCGGAGCACCCGGAGGAAACTCACGCAGACACGGGGAGAATGTGCAAACTCCACACAGTCAGTCGCCTGAGGCGGGAATTGAACCCGGGTCTCTGGCGCTGTGAGGCAGCAGTGCTAACCACTGTGCCACTGTGCTTTAACTTTAACCCCGCTGCCTCACAACCTTCCCATCACACTCCCAACACAATCTGGTCACTGTGGAGCAGACTTGATGTGAAATATTGTGTGGGCTTGTGTCTCTATACCAGATGGGCCAAAGTGGTGATTAGAAACTAAGACCATCGCCTGTAGAGTTAATTTTCAGCAACAGGCCAGGCTGGTGAAGGTAGAGGTATGATCATGAAGTTCTGATTTAACTAACATTGGCTTAATCAAGACACTGAACGGGACAACACAAAAATGGTCTTCCCATCCAAAGTCCCAAAGCAGTTTACAGCCAAGGGAAGACTCTGAAGTATTGTCACTGTAATATCATGGCTGAGCCTCAAATAGCATAGTCTGAATCACAAGTTAATGATGTGGAGGAGCCGGTGTTGGACTGAGGAGAGCAAGGTTAAAAACCACACAACACCACGTTATAGTCCATGAGGTTTACTTGGAAGCACTAGCTTTCGGAGCGCTGTTCCTTCATCAGGTAGCTGTGGAGCAGGATCATAAGACACAGAATTTATAGCTAAAGATTACAGTGAGAGGAGATGGTGGAGGCAGCTACAATAGCAATATTGAAGAGGTATCTTGACAGATACATGAATAGGCAGGGAACAGATGGCTATGAGGCCTATCGGCAAAAGGCTTTTAGATTGGTGGGCCGAAGGGCCAGTTCCTGTGCTGTACTCTTCTTTGTTCACCCAACTTGGCCAATCCTTGAGCCCAGGCTTCCTGGATGGGTTTTCCAGCTGTCTGGTTGGATATCCATTTCTGCCAATTGGCTGAGTGATCAGACCATATCCAGGGGCCAACTGACCTTAGTTGGTTCCTGGCTGAGTCGTTTGGGGCTGGTTATTGGGAACTCACTGTCGTACCAGAGAGCCAGGGAGTGAAGAATGGGGGAGGAGGTGAGGAACTGGGGTGGTCTGATCAGCCGGCAATGTGGAGCCAGCTGTCTAGCGTTCCAGCAACTGGTGGGCACAACAGACGCAAACAACCTTTGGCAGCACAAGGCAGAGGGGCCTTGAGTAGACAGGTCCTCCCACTGAGAATATCTCTCATAGGAAGTGGTCAGAATTGTTTTAGTTGAGAGTTTATATGTAGCTGCAGGCAGCCCAGTGGTGATACGATGAGAAAGGTTAACATGGAAGACAGGCCTGGACTGTGTGATGCTGATACACGGTAATCATCTGATCCCCAAGTAGAAGGCTTTCTTGTTAAACACATGAGTCAGTGACATTAAACCGTCCGTTCTGACAGAGAGGCCGTACTGGTGTGTTACATCCCCCTAGCTACTTTATATGTTGGCTAGCCTTATTATAAAAAAAACGCAAGCTGAAAATGTATAATTGGCCATCTTTGACTTGCTTTCTGATGGAGGAGACTTATTGTAGAAGGAATTGGTTCAGCTGGTTTTGGTACCCGTCCTCCCTGTCTCTAACCCCTTGCTTGTGCGTGTTTTATTGATGAACAGGGTGGATGAAGAATGTGAAAGCAGAATTTGAAGCAGTCCGTTTTGGTGAGTAAGGTATTTTTTTAATTTGCCTGTTTCCTTGGTCTGTGTTCCAACTCTCAAAATGTGCCAATCTCTCCCGTCTCTGAGTACCGGGTTTGCCTTCCAGTTGAATTCCTGGTAGATAATACAATACAGTGCACTCTCACTCTCTCCCTACGATTACAGTACATAGTTGCAGTCTAAATGACAGTTGGTGATATAGTGTATGAAAGTCGGGAAGTTACACTGCATCTTCAATCTTACTTCAGACCACAGCTCGAATACTGAGCTGCATCCTGGTCACCACACTTTCAGGAAGGACTTGAGGCTCTGTCAGAGAGTGGAGAGCAGATTTATCAGAACAATACCACAGGTGAGGGAGTCTAGATCGAGAGGGGTTTGGAGGGATATGGGCCGGGTGCTGGCAGGTGGCACTAGATTGGGTTGGGATATCTGGTCGGCATGGACAGGTTGGACCGAAGCGTCTGTTTCAGTGGTGTACATCTCTATGACTCCAAGCTGCTGCTGTTGGAGCAAAGGAGACTGAGAGGAGATTGGATGGAGGTCAACAAGGTTCTGACAGGGTTTTCGGGAAGATGGACAGAGAAAAGCTGCTCCCAGTAGGCTGATGGCCAAGGACGAGGAGAGACAGGTTGGCGGTTTTGGGGAAGGGTTGCAGGGGAAGGCCAGTTTCATACAGCGGATGTAACTCCAGGCACGAAATGAAGACACAAATGGTTTTGAAAAGACGTTGAGTTACAGTTAGTAAGTTTGCAGATGACACCAAAATTGGAGGTGTAGTGGACAGCGAAGAGGGTTACCTCAGATTACAACAGGATCTTGACCAGATGGGCCAATGGGCTGAGAAGTGGCAGATGGAGTTTAATTCAGATAAATGCGAGGTGCTGCATTTTGGGAAAGCAAATCTTAGAAGGACTTATACACTTAATGGTAAGGTCCTCGGGAGTGTTGCTGAACAAAGAGACCTTGGAGTGCAGGTTCATAGCTGCTTGAAAGTGGAGTCGCAGGAAAATAGGATAATGAAGGCGGCATTTGGTATGCTTTCCTTTATTGGTCAGAGTATTGAGTACAGGAGTTGGGAGATCATGTTGCGGCTGTACAGGACATTGGTTAGGCCACTGTTGGAATATTGCGTGCAATTCTGGTCTCCTTCCTATCGGAAAGATGTTGTGAAACTTGAAAGGGTTTAGAAAAGATTTCCAAGGATGTTGCCAGGGTTGGAGGATTTGAGCTATAGGGAGAGGCTGAACAGGCTGAGGCTGCTTTCCCTGGAGCATCGGAGGCTGAGGGGTGACTTTATAGAGATTTACAAAATTATGAGGGGCATGGATAGGGTAAATAGACAAAGTCATTTCCCTGGCGTCAGGGAGTCCAGAACTAGAGGGCATAGGTTTAGGGTGAGAGAGGAAAGATATAAAAGAGACCTAAGGGGCAAAGTTTTCATACAGAGGGTGGTGCGTGTATGGAATGAGCTGCCAGAGGAAGTGGTGGAGGCTGGTACAATTGCAACATTTAAGAGGCATTTGGATGGGTATGTGAATAGGAAGGTTTGGAGGGATATGGGCCAGGTGCTGGCAGGTGGGACTAGATTGGGTTGGGATATCTGGTCAACATGGACGGGTTGGACCGAAGGGTCTGTTTCTGTGCTGTACATCTCTATGACTCTGAGTGGACACTCTTGGGAAATAAATGGATGGAATGAGGAAATAGGACTGATCGGATTGGTGTGCAAAAGGTTGGCATGGACTGAATGGGCAGAATAGCCTGCAGAGTGCCATATTGTTTTGTCATGGGATTGGGGTTAGTGTCCATTACGTATTTGCCATGTGTGTTGGTCTAGGCGATCCCTCCTTGTTGCAAATGTTCAGCTATCTTGATTGGATTGTTTTCAAGCCGCAGTTTAAAATTGAAATTTGTCGTGGGAACTGGAACGCTTCAGAAAGAAGTCCATCTCCTCTCTCGTCAGTTAATGATCGCAGATTCCATCAAATTTCACCAGACTCTCAAAGTCATGCTACCCCCGACCTGCTTTTTCTTTGGGAACTTAAGGAGCTGAAAATTGAAAAGAAGTCTCAAAAGTCCATCCAGCCTGTCCCCGAATTAATATCTCTCCGAGTTGTTATCTCCTCAATGATTCAGCCAGATCTCCCTGACAATCCATTCCACACATTTCCTCAGTGAAAAGGCATCTGTGTGTACACTGTACATTGTAAGCTTGAACCCACACCTCAGTACTCTGGTTTACAACAGCATGAAACTTCTTACTGGGTTCAGTTGAACGATTTTCTTAAGAATCTAGATAACATTGCTCCCCAGTGATAACAGCGTGGTCGGTAAGGCTGTATCACTGCCTGTACATTCTGGCTGAGTGATCAGAGCTGTAGAGGAGAAAGTGAGGTCTGCAGATGCTGGAGATCAGAGCTGAAAATGTGTTGCTGGAAAAGCGCAGCAGGTCAGGCAGCATCCAGGCAGCATCCTGAAGAAGGGCTTATGCCTGAAACGTCGATTCTCCTGTTCCCTGGATGCTGCCTGACCTGCGCTTTTCCAGCAACATATTTTCAGCTCTGATCAGAGCTGTACACTGCTCACTTGTGACTGTACCACTGCCTGTACATTCAGGTTGGAGTGATTAGAGCTGTACGCTGCTCACTGTGTGACTGTACAACTGCCTGTACATTCAGGCTGAGTGATCAGAGCTGCACGCTGCTCACTGTGTGACCGTACCACTGCCTGTACATTCAGATTGGAGTGATCAGAGCTGTACGCTGCTCACTGTGTGACTGTGCCACTGCCTGTACATTCAGGCTGGAGTGATCAGAGCTGTACGCTGCTCACTGTGACCATACCACTGCCTGTACATTCAGGTTGAGTGATCAGAGCTGTACACTGCTCACTTGTGACTGTACCACTGCCTGTACATTCAGCTTGGCGTGGTCAGAGCTGTGCACTGCTCATTGTGTGACTATTGCTGCCTGTACATTCAGGCTGAGTGATCAGAACTGTACACTGCTCACTGTGTGACTGTGCCACTGCCTGTACATTCAGGTTGGAGTGATCAGAGCTGTACGCTGCTCTCTGTGTGACTGTATTGCTGCCTGTACATTCAGGCTGAGTGATCAGAGCTGTACGCTGCTCACTGTGTGCCCGTACCATTGCCTGTACATTCAGGCTGAGTGATCAGAGCTGTACGCTGCTCACTTGTGACTGTACCACTACCTGTACGTTCATGCTGAGTGATCAGAGCTGTACACTGCTCACTTGTGACTGTACCACTGCCTGTACAGTCCCTTTGACGCTTTTTTAAAGTTGATTTTGTTTTTCTTGTTTCTGTTTTGCCCTTTCAGTTCCCCGGATTTTGTTTGATTCCTGGACATACCGTGACTATGAAAGTCTTTTTAACAGCGAGGATGAAATCGAAGAGCTCTCAGAAGCGTTGGTGCAGACAGCACAGGTCAGTGAGTCCCCCCTTCGGGAGCTATGCTTCCCCCTTGGCAGTCAGTTACCTGGGAAGGCAGTGGGATCTTTCCCCTTTCCCCACGTTGGCCATATACCTGAGAAAGCAGAGCGATCTCCTGGTGAGTTAGTTCCCTGAGGACCGTCAGCGGTTTCAAGCCGAGTAACGTAGTGGTTTAGATCTCTCCAACACCATTGCCATGAGGCTGCAGAACGTGGACCTGACCGGCTGGATGTTTGTGTAAAGTTGAAATATTGGTCAGGATTGGGAATGTTGGGCTAGGGCTGAGATAGATCGGGAATGTCAGGTTAAGGCCAGAGCGGTCTGGGGATGTCAGATGAGGGCAGTGGTGGACTGAGAATGTCAGGTGAGGGCCAGAGTTGAATGGGAATGCCACGTTGAGACCAGGATTCAACTGGGAATGTCAGATTAGGGCCGGAGTGAGGTGGAAGTGTCATGTTAGGGCCAGAGTGATCTGGGAATGTCAGATGAGGGCAGTGGTGGTTCAGGAACGTCGGGTGAGGGCCGGAGTGATCTGGGAACATCAGGTGAGGGCCGGTGTGGACTGGGAATGTTGGGTGAGGGCTGGAATGTACTGGGAATGTTTGGTTAGAGCCAGCATGGACTGGGAATGTCATGTGAGGGCCACTGTGAACTGGGACTGTCAGATGAAGGCCGGAGTGGACTGGGAATGTCGGGTGAGGACCAGGATGGACTGGGAATGTCCAGTTAGGACCGAGATAGTCCAGGAATGTCAGGTTCGGGCTGGGCTGGACTGGGAATGTCAGGTTAGGACTGGACTGGGAATGTCCAGACAGGTGCAGTAAGTCGCAGGAAGGCACTGAGCTTCACTTGGCCCAATGAGAAAAGTCTAAGGTGTGGGCAGTGCTGGTCCCAGGCCTACATCGTACCTGAACCCAGATGTGGAGGAGTTTGTCAATCCTGCTCAATCCCTAGGGGATGGCTCTTTGACCGAGGAAGTGATTAAACTTTGTGTACAGGCTTCTCCCGTTCAGAATGTCGGCCAGTGTATCCTGGGACAGTTACTCAGCGTCTGGGCCCTAAACCTGAGCGGTGATGGAGAGAGGGCCCGGGATGGCTTCGTATATCGTGAGTCACCGTCCATCTTCACACTGAGCCCCTCGAGGGAAGTCCCAGTTGAGTGAATCTCTCCCAGCAGCCGTTTTCCCGGTGGGAAGGGTTAGTGCAGCCATTACACAAGGAAGTGATCCTTTGTTTGCCCTGCTGTGCAGAGCATTGAGCTACTCGTGACCAACAAGGGCCATTTTATGGGGACTTAAAGCCGAGGCTGCCAGGTTGTGCATCAACCACTTTCAAACTCCGTTCACTGGGCTTGACCTCATCTGACTGACTGCTCTATACTGTCAATGCAATCATTTACTGTGGATTTGATCAAGTCGAGACATTTGTGAAGGTTTAGCCCATGTGTCCCGGTATTGTGTGAATGCTTTGGATATTAAAATGCCTAATTGCCCTCTCCTTTTATTATTTATCTGTTTTAAAAATGTATTGGACTGTGTTTTATGTGCTATGCTCATCTGTTCTTGACAATTTATTCCTTTTAGATTTCTATACTCTCTGTATTGAGCTTCAATCTCTCTGCTTCATTATGAATCCTACAACCGGGTGGCACGGTGGCTCAGCGGTTAGCACTGCTGCCTCACAGCGCCAGGGACCCGGGTTCGATTCCAGCCTCGGGCAACTGTCTGTGTGGAGTTTGCATGTTCTCCCCGTGTCTGCGTGGGTTTCTTCCCACAGTCACAAAGATGGTCAGGTGGATTGGCCGTGCTAAATTGCCCATAGTGATAGGTGCATTAGTCAGAGGGAAATGGGTCTGGGTGGGTTACTGTTTGGAGGGTCGGTGTGGACTTGTTGGGCCGAAGGGCCTGTTTCCACACTGGACGGAATCAAATTGTCACAAGCTTCCTTTTAAAATCTCATTTTAACCTCTGATTTTATAATCAAACAGGTACTCTAGTTATGAATTTATTTTCTTTCTGAACCTGGGAATGTAACTATTGTATGCCTGAGCAGTCTCCTCTCTGCGTGTCCTCATTGGTGACTTACTAGTTTTGGATTCCAGTCCACTTGAATTAGCTCATTTTTCACTTCTTTGACATTAGCCCTTTTCAGTTAAGTTTATTTTCGCTTGCTTTTACCTCCTCCTCTTCCATCGCACTCGCTGTCTGATCATGTTACAGTCGCTGTTTCCTAAACCCACAGTTTGTGTTTCAGTGGTACCTTTAATGTCACAGCACCCTCCGAGCTGCTTCATGGGGGGGCATTATAAAATGGTGCCATGTCGAGTAGTAGAGTCGTGGAAGCAGACTCTTTAGGCCAACTAGTCCACGCCGACCATGTTCTCAAACCAAGCTAGTCCCACCTCACTGCGTTTGGCCTGTATCCCTCCAAGCCTTTCCTATTCACATACCTAACCAAATATCTTTCTAATGTAACTATACCTGCATCCGTCACACCCTCTGTGTAAAAAAAAAAGTCCCTTAAATCCTTTTTAAATCTTTCTCCTCCCACCTTAAAAATGTTCCCCCTAGTTATGAATTTCCCTCACGATTTTAACAAAGGTCGCCTCTCAACGTCCTGCGCTCCAGTGGAAAAAAATCCTGTTCTTTCCAGCCTCTCCTTATAACTCAAACCCTCCATTCCCGACAATATCCCGGTAAATCTTCTCTGAGCCCTCTCCAATTTGGTTAGATAACTGAAAGCTTTGTCAAAGAGGTAGTTTTTAAGGAGTGTCTCGGAGGAGAAAGAGTAGAGAGACCCACACACTCAGTTAGGGAGCACAAACAGTGGCTTCCACCTGCACACTATCTAAATGAGGAAAGGTCAACTCATCCAGACATGTGTCACAGCAACGACAGGAAATGACCAATCATTGTGAGAGAATTAAACTAGTACACCTTGATGGATGGTGAAGTTACCACCGCTGAATCTCCTACTATCGACCTCCGGGGTGGGGGGGGCAAACCAATGACTACAAACTGAACTAGAGTAGCCAGACAAATACACTCTCCAAAGCCTGTCCACCATCTCCAAGGCACGAGTCAGGAGTGTGATGGCACACTCCCCACTTGCCTGGAAAGGTTCATTCCTTAGCTGTCGCTGGGTCAAAATCCCAAAATTCCCGCATACAGCCTGGAGCTGGTGATGGCTCACCAACAGGATGGGCCATAATATTTCCAGGGGCATCCACGTGCTTTCTAGGTATTTAATAAACGCTCCCCCAATGTAACATGCTCCCCTAGCCCCTCTTCATTCCCCAGAACCGCTTCCTCTCTCTGTAAACGGACGACACTGTGCAGGAAAGGTCTTGGACACAAATATCCAGGAATTCCTTTCCCTGTACCCTGTCGCTATCTCAGTCCATGTTATACTAATTAAAGTTCCAATTATCACTGCTATATCGTTCATACGTTCTCTGTAATTTTCCAGCTCTGATTCTCTCCTGTTGTTTGGTGAGACCAGTGTTATACAGTAACATAACAGCTTCTTTAATGTTCCTGGATTTGTGCTAAGTAGACACTGACCTTAGCTGCTGAATCATATTACTCCTCTCCAGTGGTCTGGTAGTTTCCATGATGATTACTTCCACCGTACCCACCGCTCATGCCCGAAACGTCGATTCTCCTGCTCCTTGGATGCTGCCTGACCTGCTGCACGTTTCCAGCACCACATTTTCAGCTCGTACCTATCATTTCCCTGAATAATGTGTAAACTGATGTTTGTGAGCCCAGTCTGCCCGCCTTGGAGCCAGGTCTCAATCACTGCTGATATATCCTAGTCACATGGTGGAACATTCCTGCAGCTCATTAAATCCATCTTAGCCTATTTCTCATTCGGCCCACGCCAGATCCCTCCTACTCTAACTCCCATTCTCTGCCAATATTTCAGGAAAAAGTGAGGACTGCAGACGCTGGGGATCAGAGTCGAGTGTGTGTTGCTGGAAAAGCACAGCAGGTCAGGCAGCATCCGAGGAGCAGGAGAATCGATGTTTCGGGCAAAAGCTCTGCATCGGGAAAGAGCCTCATGCCTGATGAAGAGCATATGCCTGAAACATCGATTCTCCTGCTCCTCAGACCCTGCCTGACTTGCTGTGCTTTTCCAGCAAGTTTAATATTGTCCTCGGTAAACCTTTCTGTCCCAGTTCTGTTGACATGCCACCTGTCCTTCTTCAAGCCTGAAATGTATATGCCTTTGTACCTCCTTATATACACATTTGATTGTTTACTTTTGATCATTTCCACCCCCACCAGGCTGAGGAGTTTGATGGCTTTGTCTTGGAGGTATGGAGTCAACTTGGTGGTCAGAAACGCAAGTAAGTGAAGTTACATTTGTTGTGAGCTTTGAGGTTGTGAGAGATTATTTGTCTGATGCATCTTATCTTCCGCAGTTTTCTATCAAAGGTTTAATTATTAAGAGGAGAATTGCAAGTCCTTTTGACCATCGAGTCAAACAGCGTGGAAACAGACCCTTTGGTCTGACTCCCCTACGTCCACCAGGTTTCCCGAACTCAACGAGTCTCATTTACCTGCATTTGGCCCAAATCCCTTTAAACCTTTCCTATCAATGTAGCTGTCCAAATATCTTCTAAATGCTGTCATTGTAGCAGCCTCTGACAGCTCATTCCACACTCGCACCACCCTCTTTGTGAGTAGGTTGTTCCTCAGGTCCCTTTTAAATCTTTCCCCTCTTGCCTTGAACCCATGCCCTCTAGTGAAAGGACCTTTGCCATTCACCTTATCTGTGCCTGTCATGATTTTCTAAACCTCTACAAGATCACCCCTCAGCCTCCAATCCTTCAGTGACAAAAGTCTCAGCCTATCCAGCCTCTCCTTATTACTCAAACACTCCAGTTCCAGTAACATCCTGGTAAACCCTTTTTTTTTGGACCCTTTCCAGCTTACTAACATCCTTCCTCTATCAGGGCAACCATCTATGACCACTTAACCAGAGATGCATGCAGTTGTCAGAGAAATTGATTGGCTATCCTACTCATTGAGCTTGTCGAGTAGAATTTATGATCTTGCTGTAACAAATGCTCAGAGAATATTGAGTGGGTGTTTGAGATATTTATAGAGGCTGCTTCTACAGCACCCTTCCTGTATTGCAGTATGACAGGTACGATCATTATTAATCCACAGTATAAACCTGTTTCCCAGTAATATAATGGACTTTTATAATAAAAGGTTTAGAATATACAAGTTGAGCAGTCCCCCTGCAATACTACAGTCTTAGTTCATAAGATGAGAAGGTTTTACACTCGAAGGATGATTTGTCTTTGATGTGTGTTAAGTGTGCATGAAGCGTATGCAGGTGCCAGTTACTTGCCTGGGCTCCAGACTTAAATATGTAGATGTTGTGTTAGAAAGTGTCGACTTGTCACATGTAACTTTGTAAATACGCAGCAAACTATCTATTAACTGGCACCTAAGGGACCAGGAGAGTGCCAGTTTAACAGGTATTTCAGTTGATCCACAATAGAGCCCCGCATAATCAATGTGAAAACGCGCCCTAACTTTTTAAAAACTGTGGAAAGTCTGCGTTGCTGGCTAGCCAGCAGTTGCCTTCGATAAGGTGGTGGTGAGCTGCCTTCTTAAACCCCTAGCCAATAGGAGCGTAATGCATACATGTCGCTGTGATACTTTATTTACAGCAGAATGCAACGTTTCCTTAAATAAAACTTAACGGCAGAGGGCCTCCTCACTCGTACCCACAACTGACTATTCGAACACTGTAATAATACAGTCGACTTCTGGCATATAATTTTTAGTCAGTTTATCAAGAATGCCCATTCATAAGGTGCTGGTTTAAACAAAGTTTGCCGTAACTACAAAAGGGTGTAAAGATTAGATTCCCTACAGTGTGGAAACAGGCCCTTCAGCCCAACAAGTCCACACCGACCTGCCGAAGCGTAACCCACCCATGCCCCCCTACATTTACCCCTTTACCTAACACTATGGGCAATTTAGTGTGGCCAATTCACCTAAGCTGCACATCTTTTGGACTGTGGGAGGAAACCGGAGCACCCGGAGGAAACCCACACAGACACGGGGAGAACGTGCAAACTCCACACAGTCAGTCGCCTGAGGCGGGAATTGAACCCGGGTCTCTGGCGCTGTGAGGCAGCAGTGCATACCACTGTGCTACCGTGCTGCTCCAGGTCTGTCCTTCACCACCTGTCGCAGAACCTTGTAGACTTACAAAATGAGTCGGACTGGAAGCTGCAACCCTGCTAGCCGTGGGCAGACAGCAGATGTAACTGGTTGGGGTCTGATTCCTGCATAGTACACAGTGTTGGAACTGTAAGTACCAGCAGCACAATGAATTGGATGTGTGGCTGTGTCCCTATATAAAGGAAAACAAGGTCTGACTTTGGCCTTGACAACTTGCGATGGAAAGAAAGGATCTTGTCACACAAATACTCATGGTGCAGCGAGTGGTTCCTTGAGAGAGAGATCCTGATCAGATATCTGCTGCCTCAGGAAAATAAGCCTTGGGGGAGGTGTGGGCAATAATAGTTTTCCCATCAACGTTCATGCAGCAAGCGGGGCATTCTGACAGAGAGCCGATGTTTGTCAGATTTTAAAATGGTCAAGTCACCGGGTGCTGGCATCACTGAAACGGAGGGGTTAGAGACGAACACGATGAGGAGGTTGCAAGTGTCCTGTCAGTCCTGGCCTATACAGCAGAGGACAGAAGTGTAACAGGAATCCCAGAATACCCAATCGAGCTGCCTGAAACAGGAAGGTAGGGTCCCCAAACTAATAAAAGACCCAGGAGGTTTGGGAGAATGGTGGCAATAATGAATTTGAACATATTTTACTTGTCAGATAGTTTTAGTCCTGTGATGCCTTGCGCAGTTTTAGATATTATTTGCAGCTCAAAGATATGTGTAACAGATTGGTTAGAGTATTACAGTGATTTATTGAATAATGACATTTGGAACAAAGTTAAGTCACATAAATGTCATGCCTGCTTTGTGTGTGGTGTTGAGAACACATTGAAGTGACTGAGGGGAAGTGTAGTTCTATGTACAGTAACTGGGGTAAGCAGAGATCTTGTCTCCTGTGAGATACTTGCGTTGTTGAGTAAATCTTTCAGAGAAGCATAAATGAAACGTGACAGGAGCATAAGGCAGTTAATGTTTGTGAATCTACGGTTTACCCAGTCATGACTTCATTGTGAATACAGACCAAAACTCGGATGTTTCTGATCAGGGCTGGACAGACATTAGTGACATCAGGGAATGAGGATCTGAGGAAAAAAACGTTGCTTGTTTTTTCAGTTACATAATTCAAATTATTCAACTCCACAAACATTAAGTAAGAGCTGCAGGTAACAGTATTTGTGATGAAGAGTACGTAGGACAAAGATGATGGAAGAGATTATTGCGAATGGACCTGGGTTCAATTCCCGACTCAGGCGACTGACTGTGTGGAGTTTGCGCATTCTCCCCGTGTCTGCGTGGGTTCCCTCCGGGTGCTCCGGTTTCCTCCCACAGTCCTAAGATGTACAGGTCAGGTGAACTGGCCACGCTAAATTGCCCGTAGTGTCAGATGCATTAGGGGTAAATATGGGGAATGGGTCTGGGTGGGTTACTCTTCGGAGGGTCGGTGTGGACTTGTCGGGCCGAAAGGCCTGTTTCCATACGGTAGGGAATCTAATCTAATCTAATCTTTTAAGTTCTTGTGTGAGATGTGGATACTATGGGTGAGCTGACCTTGAACTGATGGGTTTTCTCAGCTGTGCCAGAGGGCAGTCAGGAGTCAACCCAATGGTGTGGCGTCGGAGTCACACTGGGATTAAATTCACAGGAGGACAAGAGTGAACCAAACGGGTTTTTACAAAGGCTGCATGCTCTGAATTAGACTGGTTTTCATTTCTAATACTTATTAAATGTAAATTTCACCATCTATTGTGGTTGTATTCGAACATTAACCTGGGGTTGTGAAGGTCAGGGACACAAACCACTGCTTTCTATGTTACAGCTTGGCTTGAAAGTTGGAAGATGCCACCATATTGTATAATAAGACTTCCATTAGTACAAGACTTTGAGATATTGCCAGAAGGTACAAGACATTCTACATTTTGGTGGGTCCCCCAAAAGCCAGGGTTGGTAAGTATAGCTGGTTGGAGATAGTGAGAACTGCAGATGCTGGAGAGTCCGAGTGAAGCTGGAAAAAAGCATATCAGGTCAAGCAGCATCAGGGAAGAAGGGAGTCGATGTTCCAAGTCGGAACCTTTCATCAGGATTCCGACCCCCCCCCAAAGGGCAGATCATGAATTGAATGATAATTTGAAAGCAAATGGGGGAAATTCTTTTTGCAGAGAGTGGGTCTAGAATGGACTGCACTGCCCGAGAGAATGGTGGAGGCAAAGTCAGTTGAAGCATCCCAAAGGGAATGGTCTACAAAGGTAGCATGGGTGAGGTTATAGGGAGAAGATGGCAGGATGGATGTAAGGGATTTGGAGAGCCAGTTAGAAGGCAAAATGGCCTCCTCCAGTCCAGTGCTGGACTAACTCAGTGAGAGCTTGGTGAGCCCCATTACTATTCTACAGATTCATTGAATAAACTGACTGTAAATTACAGTCAGTCACATTACTGAGCACCTACTGTGCAACAGCATTCCAACATATAACTGTGGTGGATGCCTGCTATCTGGTTGTGTGCTGCATGGTATCTGACTGGCTCACTACAATACACATTGTCACAGTACAGCACTCAGACAATGACCTAATTCTGTGCTGTGTGTTACCTGACTATTGAATGGTGTGTGTTCTGTCTGTCTTGCTGTGTGTATCTGACTGTGTTATTGAATGGTATGTCCTGTCTGTCTTGCTGTGTAGTGTGTGTTATCTACCTCTTGTGGTAGTATGCTGTGTCTGACTGTGTAGCTGTATATGTTTACGATGGGTGTTTCTGACAGGGCCAGTGCCCGTTGCCTTTTCTCAGTGTTTCTGTCATAGTGACTCTTGATCCTCCATGGAGTACCCAGCACATAGTGAGACCAGTTGGTCTAACAGCTGATGTCAACCTTTCTGCCCAGTACAGCCCTCCTCCCAGCATGCTTCATCTGGCCGTCTCAATATCTCTTTCATTTGCTTCCCCCCGCAAAAAATGACATTTTACCTCAGTGTCAGTTTTCAGAGGAGAGTATGTGAGTGCCGAGTCGTTGCTGACCTGTTTTGAGTTTCTGGCTGTTTTGGACTCAATACATATTTGCCAACATGTTGACCCTTATTTTATAGGCATGTAATGTGCATAGCCGGGTGGATATGGGGATTAAAAACAGAAAATAGGAACACGAGTAGGCCATTCAACCCATCGAGCCTTCCCCTGCTATTCCACGCAGCTGACCTTCTACCTCGACACACTCTCCCCTCGTTCCTCGACATCTTTAGCTTCCAGAAATATTTTTGTTTCTTAAATATATTAATTGAACCAGTTTCTACTGCATTCTGTGGGAACGAATTCTCCAGGTTTGCTACCATCTTGCTTGAAGATATTTCTCCACATCTCAGTCCTAAATGGCTTTACCCTGTATCCTGACTGAAGAACACCTGATTCTGGGCTCACTAGTCGGAGGAAACATTCTCCAGTGCATCCAGTGAGTCCAGCTTTGCCAGAATTTAACATGTCTTAATGTGGGCCCATTTCATTCTCCAGTGAATACAGCCCCAAGTGATCTGGTTTCTCCTCGCAAGACTGACCTGTCGTCCCAGGAAGCAAACTGGTGAACCTCCACTGCATTCCCCGCTATGGCAAATATCTCCTTCCTTAAAGTGAGGAGGGCAAAACTGTACGCAACACTGAGAGTGGTCCCACCCAAGTCACTACAGCTGCAGTAAATCTCCCTTCCCCTGGACTGCAATCCTCTTGCAATGAATGCCAAATATTATTTGCCTCCGAACTGCCTTTGGTACCCACCTGGATATAATTGGCCGTGTTCGCTGCGGTTGGGTTTTGATGGAGTGTTGCTGTGCAGTTTGGAATCCTGACTCACAACACCCAAGCACCAATAACTGCGACTGTCGTTGGGAGGGAGGAATGCTTCAGCCCTTACGGCAGTTTTTTATTGAACTGTGGAGTTCTGAGGTGCTCTGTAGGTCTGGGGAAGAAAAAAGAGTTTCTCCTGCAGTCAGCTCCTCTCCTCACAGACTGTATGTGTGTGCGTGTCAGTCAAAGGCAGTTGGATTAAAAACTGTTCTGATTTGAGTATTTGGCTAGCCATGCTGTATTCCAGCAAGCATCAGCAGCTTCCTCTGTTCAGAGATTCACATCAGAGCTTGTGTCTTTCAGGCTGGGTGTTGACATTGATTGAGGTCAGCTTCAGTCCGTTTAATAATGGAAGTGGAAAGGTTCCTATCCTTGACTGGTGATGAGCTGCCTCTGGTGCTCAGCCCGGTCTCGTGCATCTGTGATGAGCTGGCTTCTGTTACTGTATCCTGTCAGCTCATGCTCACTGACCTACACCTCACAGGACAGCAGAACCTTGCTTTTCAACAGCGGACTCTTATATGGGTCTGAGTGTAAGACTATAAAACAGAGCAGGTAGACGGAAGTGGGGACAGCAGATGCTGAAGATTAGAGTAGTGCTGGAAAAGCATCTGAGGAAGGCATTCCTGATGAAGGGCTTTTCCAGGATTCCTAATGAAGGGTTTTTTGCCGAAGCGTCGATTCTCCTGCTCCTCGGAAGCTGCCTGACCTGCTGTGCTTTTCCAGCACCACTCTTAATCTTGACCATAAAACAGAGCAGCCGGATTCGGCCTGTTGAGCCTGTTCTGCCGTTCAATTGTGGCTCATAAGTTTCTCAACCTCACTCTCCTGCCTTCTCCCCGTTCCCCTTGATCCTGTTACTAATCAAGAACCTGTCAATCTCTGTCTTAAACACACTCACTGACATGGCCTCCACATCCTTCTGTGGCAATGAGTTCCACAGATGCTCCACCCACTGGCTGAAGAAATTCCTCCTCATTTCAGTTTGAAAGGGTTATCCCTTCACTCTGAGTGAGGCTGTCTCCTCTGGTCCTCGTCTCTCTGACTAGTAGAAACATCATCTCCCCAACCACTCTATCCAGACCTCTCAGTATTATGTAAATTTTAATGAGATTCCCCCTCATCTTTGTAAACTCTTATCGAGTACAGACCCAGAGCCTTCAACTGTTCCTCACATGACAAGGCCTTCATCCCCGGGATCATTTTTGTAAGCCTCCTCCAGAATCCCTCCAAGGCCAGCACATCCTTCCTCGGACACAAGGCCTAAAGCTGCTCACCGTATTCTGAATGCAGTCTGGCCATAGCCTTGTACAGCCTCAGCAGTACATCCCTACTCTTGTATTCTAGTCCCCCCGAAATGAATGCTAACATTGTATTTGCCTTCCTAACTGCAGACTGAACCGTACGTTATCCTGTTCTAGGACTCCGAAGCCCCTTTGTAGTTCATATTTCTGAAGCCTTTCCCCATTTAGAAAATCCTCACGCTTTCCTATATTGTGTTCCATCTGCCACTTCTTTTCCCGCTCTGCTCAGCTGTCCAAGCCCTTCTGCAGCCTCCCTGTTTCCTCAATACGACCTGTCCCTCCATCCATCTTTGTGTCATTTGCAAATTGAGCAACAACGCCCTCCGTTCTTTTGTCCAGGTTGTTAATGTATAATGTGAATAGTTCTGATCCCCACACTTAGCCCTGCGGAACTCTACCAAGTCACCAGGTGCCGTCTTGAAAATGGCCCCTTTATTCCTACACTCTGCCTGCTGCTGGTCAAGCAATTCTCTGTCCACGCCAGTACCTCGTCCTGAACACTGTGGACTCTTAGCTTATTTAGCAGCCTCCTGTGCAGCACCTTGTCAAAGGCGTTCTGGAGATTTAAATAAATCACATCCAGTGGCACTCCTCTGTCTAACTTGCTTATTATCTCCTCAAAGAATTCTCACAGATTTATCAGGCATGACATTCCCTTGACAAAGCCACATTGATTCAGTCCAATTTTACCACATGCGTCCGCGTACTCCTGAATCTAGTCCTTAATAATGGACTCTAAAATCTTACTAATAACCGATGTCAGGCTAACCAGCCTATAGGTTCCTGTCTTCTGCCGCCCTCCCTCTCTGTGTGTGTCTGTCTGTCTCTCTCTCTCTGTCTGTCTCTCTCTCGCTCTCTCCCCGTCTCACTCCCTCTCTCTCCCCGTCTCTCTCCCTCTCTCTCCCCATCTCATCCCTCTCTCTGCAGACACTGTTGTTTGAATTTCTTGGTTACTTAGACACTTATTATAACACTGCCTGTTCAGTCAGTAGTGGTGCCAATCCAGAGAATACACTCTGTACATTTACTATCCCTGATACATCGTGCAGATGATAGTCAACATTGAGGAGAGCTGAATCATCTGTTGGATGAATTTAACTCGGTGTTATATTAATTCACACTTATCAAAAACTAGGAATTATCCCTCAGTGAATAAACAGTGCTTAAAAATAGGTATTTCTATAATCTTCAGATTCACCAAATCCAAACCCAACTCTCGGTTTAGTATGGAGAAAGTGAGGACTGCAGATGCTGGAGACCAGAGTTGAAAAGTGTAGTGCTGGAAAAGCGCAGCAGGTCAGGCAGCATCCAATGAGCAGGAGATCCTCGGATGCTGCCTGGCCTGCTGCGCTTTTCTAGCACCACACTTTTCAACTCTCAGTTTAGTATACTTGGTTAGCATGGCTGGGTTGGACCGAAGGGACTATTTCCATGCTGTATACCTCTGAATCTATCAGCAGAAATGGCACTGGGCTGAGTCTGGGCCTGTGGCCTGTAGAAATCTGTACTGAATCGCCCAGGGTGATACATGTGAAAGAGAGCACTGTCAGGTATCTGGAAGATTGCTGGCCTTCACTATCGGAGGAAGTGCTCAGCACTACCCTGAGTCTGAGTAACGGTTCTTGTATTGCCTTCTGTCGGAATGTGTTGAGGGAAGCTGAAACATCGGAATTAATTCTGGGTGTCGGCAAAGATCTGGAGACTGATTCTAATGAATGGCAATGTTTCGGGTCTGTTTGTTATTCTGGGACAGCAGTGAGGTTACTCTCTCTCTCTGATTAATGAGCTGAGGGGTTTTTTTTTCCTGTATCTCCCTGAAATATGTCAGGGTGTTTAAACACTGTGAAGCAATCAGTCTCTCCCTGATCTACAGTGGACTGATCTGTTATTCCTGATGCAACATGGACAGAGGAAACAAACTAGTCCATTAAAGCACCTTTCCCCCAAGCTAAGCTCACTCTCTGTCCATCACTGTCACTGATGAACTTGCTCACTTATTCCTACCTTGAATCCAGGCATGGATTCTCCCAGGCCGAAGGTCCTGGCTGGTCAGGCCGGAGTCACACTTTCCATTCACACTTGGCCTGTGTTGAGCTCAGTACCTATCCACCTATTCTGAGTGATGGGAGGCTGAGCTGAATCATTTAAAGCTCACCTTTATGTCCAGAATTAGCTGATTAGATTCCCTACAGTGTGGAAACAGGCCATTTGGCCCAACAAGTCCAGGCTGACCCTCCGAAGAGTAACCCACCCAGACCCATTCACCTACACCTACCCCTGACTAATGCACTTTACACTATGGACAATTTAGCACGGCCAATTCACCTAGCCTGCACATCTTTGGACTGTATGAGGAAACCAGAGGAAACCCACGCAGACACTGAGAGAATGTCCACTCAGGAATCGAAGCCGGGTCCCTGGTGCTGAGAGGCAGCAGTGTTAACCACTAAGCCTCCGTGCCCCCCAGAGTTGTAATACTTTCATTACATGGGGCAATATATATATTAACATCTTGACAGTCTTGGCGCTGGCTTCACCCAGACGAGGGTCTATCTTCCTGTCAGTATGTTGCTGGAGGCGTTTGTCTGATTCTGTTTGCAATGTCGGATTCACATGATTTCTGTAGGTGCTGCGATGTGATTTGGAATCAGAGAATCATACAGTATAGCAGAGGCCCTTTGACCCATTGAGTCTGTACTGACAAAAATACACCAGCACCTACTCCAGTCCCACTTTCCCACACTAGACCAATGGCTTTGAATGTTATTACATTTCAAGTATTTTTTAAAGTTTGTGAGGTTTCCTGCCTCAGGGGAAATATAGAGTAATAGGTTAGGGGAATGGGTCTGGGTGGGATACTCTTCAGAGGGTTGGTGTGGACTTGTTGGGCCAAATGGCCTGTATCCACACTGTAGGAATTCTATGTACCAGTTGCCCTTATCCTTCTAAATACTGGTGGCAGTGGTGGTGAGCTGGAAAGATGCTATCTGAGAATCTTTAGTGAATGTTGGCTGTACATCTTGTAGATAGTATGTGCTGCTGTTATCGAATGTTAGTGCAATTGGGGACTATTCCATCAGACTCCTGACTTGTGCCTTGTAGATGGTGGACAGACTTTGGGGAGTCAGGAGGGGAGTTATTCTTTCAGTATTCCCAGTCTCTAACCCACTGTTGTAGGCACTGTTTATGTGGCGAGTCAATGGTAACCCCCAGGATAGTGGTACTGGGAGGAGTGAATATTGGTAATACCACTGTATGTACAGTGGTTAGATCATCTCTCATTGGTGACAGTCATTACCTGGCATTTCGGTGGCACAAGTGTAACCTCCCACATGTCTGTCTAAGCCTGCATATTGTACAGATCTTGCTGCCAGTCAGATATCCCAACCCAATCTAGTCCCACCTGTCTGCACCCGGCCCATATCCCTCTAAACCCTTCCTATTCATATACCCATCCAGATGCCTCTTAAATGTTGCAATTGTACCAGCCTCCGCCACTTCCCCTGGCAGCTCACTCCATACACGTACCACCCTCTGCGTGGAAAAGTTGCCCCTTAGGTCTCTTGAATAGCTTTGACCTCTCACCTAAACCTATGCCGTCTAATTCTGGACTCCCCCACCCCTGCACTCCAAGGTCTCTTTGTTCAGCAACACTCCCTAGGACCTTACCATTAAGTGTATAAGTCCTGCTAAGATTTGCTTTCCCAAAATGCAGCATTTATCTGAGTTAAACTCCATCTGCCACTTCTCAGCCCATTGGCCCATCTGGTCCAGATCCTGTTGTAATCTGAGGTAACCTTCTTCGCTAGGAGAAAGTGAGGACTGCAGATGCTGGGGATCAGAGCTTAAAAATGTGTTGCTGGAAAAGCACAGCAGGTCAGGCAGCATCAAAGAAGGAGAATCGACGTTTCGGGCATAAGCCCTTTTTCTGGAAAAACCTAACCCTCTTCGCTGTCCACTACACCTCCAGTTTTGGTGTCATCTGCAAACTTACTAACTGTACCTCTTATGCTCGCATCCAAATAATTTATGTAAATGACAAAAAGTAAAGGGCCCAGCACCAATCCTTGTGGCACTCCACTGGTCACAGGCCTCCAGTCTGAAAAACAGCACTCCATCACCATCCTCTGTCTTCTACCTTTGAGCCAGTTCTATATCCAAATGGCTAGTTCTCCTTGTATTTCGTGAGATTAGATTACATTACAGTGTGGAAACAGAACCTTCGGCCCAACAAGTCCACACTGACCCGCCGAAGCGCAACCCACCCATACCCCTACATTTACCCCTTACCTAACACTATGGGCAATTTAGCATGGCCAATTCACCTGACCTGCACATCTTTGGACGGTGGGAGAAAAACGGAGCACCCGGAGGAAACCCACGCAGACACTGGGAGAACGTGCAAACTCCACACAGACAGTTGCCTGAGGAGGGAAATGAACCCAGGTCTCTGGTGCTGTGAGGCAGCAGTGCTTACCACTGTGCCACCGTGCCGCCCATAGATCTAAGCTTGCTAATCGGTCTCCCAGGGGGATCCGCGTCGAACTCCTTACTGAAGTCCATATAGATCACATCTACCGCTCTGCCCTCATCAATCCTCTTTGTTACTTCTTCAAAAAAACTCAATCAAGTTTGTGAGACATGATTTCCCACCCACAAAGCCATGTTGACTATCCCTAATCAGTCCTTGCCTTTCCACATACATGTACATCCTGTCCCTCAGGATTCCTTCCAACAATTTGCCCACCACCGAGGTCAGGCTCACAGATCTATAGTTCTGGACTACTTCAGTATCTGAGGAGTTGGGAATGGTGCTGAACAGTGTGCAATCATCAGTGAACATCCCCATTTCTGAACTTTGGATGGAGGGAAGGACATTGGGGAAGCAGCAAAAGGTTGAAAAAGCACAGCAAGTCAGGCAGCATCTGAGGAGCAGGAGAATCAACGTTTTGGGCTTCATCAGGAATGAGGCTTGTGGGTCAGGGTGGGGGATGCTGAGAAGTAAATGGGAGGCAGGGTGGGGCTGGGAGGGAAGGTTCCTGAGAATGTGATAGGTAGATCACGGTGGGGAAGGTGATAGCTGAGAGTGTGATAGAGGGATGAAGGTGGGGGAAGGTAATAGCTGAGAGTGTGATAGAGGGATGAAGGTGGGGAAGGTAATAGCTGAGAGTGTGATAGAGGGATGAAGGTGGGAAGGGTGATAGCTGAGTGTGTGATGGGAGGACGGTGGGGAAGGGTGATAGCTGAGAGTGTGATAGAGGGATGAAGGTGGGGAAGGTAATAGCTGAGAGTGTGATAGAGGGATGAAGGTGGGGAAGGTAATAGCTGAGAGTGTGATAGAGGGATGAAGGTGGGGAAGGTAATAGCTGAGAGTGTGATAGAGGGATGAAGGTGGGAAGGGTGATAGCTGAGTGTGTGATGGGAGGACGGTGGGGAAGGTGATAGCTGAGAGTGTGATAGAGGGATGAAGGTGGGGAGGGTGATAGCTGAGTGTGTGATAGAGGGATGAAGGTGGGGAGGGTGATAGCTGAGTGTGTGATGGGATGACGGTGGGGAGGGTGATAGTTGAGAGTGTGATAGAGGGATGAAGGTGTGGAAGGTAATAGCTGAGAGTGTGATAGAGGGATGAAGGTGGGGAGGGTGATAGCTGAGTGTGTGATAGGGGGATGACGGTGGGGAGGGTGATAGCTGAGAGTGTGATAGAGGGATGAAGGTGGGGAGTGTGATAGCTGAGAGTGTGATAGAGGGATGAAGGTGTGGAGGTGATAGCTGAGAGTGTGATAGAGGGATGAAGGTGTGGAGGGTGATAGCTGAGAGTGTGATAGAGGGATGAAGGTGGGGAAGGTAATAGCTGAGAGTGTGATAGAGGGATGAAGGTGTGGAGGTGATAGCTGAGAGTGTGATAGAGGGATGAAGCTGGGGAAGGGGATAGCTGAGTGTGTGATAGAGAGATGAAGGTGGGGAAGGGGATAGCTGAGAGTGTGATAGAGGGATGAAGATGGGGAGGGTGATAGCTGAGAGTGTGATAGAGGGATGAAGGTGGGAAGGGTGATAGCTGAGAGTGTGATAGAGGGATGAAGGTGGGGAAGGGGATAGCTGAGTGTGTGATAGGGGGATGTAGGTGGGGAGGGTGATAGCTGAGTGGGAGATAGGGGGATGAAGGTGGGGAGGGTGATAGCTGAGAGTGTGATAGAGGGATGAAGTTGTGGAGGTGATAGCTGAGAGTGTGATAGAGGGATGAAGCTGGGGAAGGGGATAGCTGAGTGTGTGATAGAGAGATGAAGGTGGGTTAGGTAATAGCTGAGTGTGTGATAGAGGGATGAAGGTGGGGAGGGTGATAGCTGAGAGTGTGATAGAGGGATGAAGGTGGGGAGGGGATAGCTGAGAGTGTGATAGAGGGATGAAGATGGGGAGGGTGATAGCAGAGAGTGTGATAGAGGAATGAAGGTGGGGAAGGTGATAGCTGAGAGTGTGATAGAGGGATGAAGGTGGGGAAGGGGATAGCTTAGAGTGTGATAGAGGGATGAAGATGGGGAGGGTGATAGCTGAGAGTGTGATAGAGGGATGAAGGTGGGAAGGGTGATAGCTGAGAGTGTGATAGAGGGATGAAGTTGTGGAGGTGATAGCTGAGAGTGTGATAGAGGGATGAAGCTGGGGAAGGGGATAGCTGAGTGTGTGATAGAGAGATGAAGGTGGGTAAGGTAATAGCTGAGTGTGTGATAGAGGGATGAAGGTGGGGAGGGTGATAGCTGAGAGTGTGATAGAGGGATGAAGATGGGGAGGGTGATAGCAGAGAGTGTGATAGAGGAATGAAGGTGGGGAAGGTGATAGCTGAGAGTGTGATAGAGGGATGAAGGTGGGAGGGCTGATAGCTGAGAATGTGATAGAGGGATGACGGTGGGGAGGGTGATAGCTGAGAGTGTGATAGAGGGATGAAGGTGGGGAGTGTGATAGCTGAGAGTGTGATAGAGGGATGAAGGTGTGGAGGTGATAGCTGAGAGTGTGATAGAGGGATGAAGCTGGGGAAGGGGATAGCTAAGTGTGTGATAGAGGGATGAAGGTGGGGAGGGTGATAGCTGAGAGTGTGATAGAGGGATGAAGGTGGGGAAGGTAATAGCTGAGAGTGTGATAGAGGGATGAAGGTGTGGAGGTGATAGCTGAGAGTGTGATAGAGGGATGAAGCTGGGGAAGGGGATAGCTGAGTGTGTGATAGAGAGATGAAGGTGGGTAAGGTAATAGCTGAGTGTGTGATAGAGGGATGAAGGTGGGGAGGGTGATAGCTGAGAGTGTGATAGAGGGATGAAGGTGGGGAAGGGGATAGCTGAGAGTGTGATAGAGAGATGAAAGTGGGGAAGGGGATAGCTGAGAGTGTGATAGAGGGATGAAGCTGGGGAAGGGGATAGCTGAGAGTGTGATAGAGGGATGAAGGTGGGGAAGGGGATAGCTGAGAGTGTGATAGAGGGATGAAGATGGGGAGGGTGATAGCTGAGAGTGTGATATAGGGATGAAGGTGTGGAAGGGTGATAGCTGAGAGTGTGATAGAGGGATGAAGGTGGGGAAGGGGATAGCTGAGTGTGTGATAGGGGGATGAAGGTGGGGAGGGTGGTAGCTGAGTGGGAGATAGGGGGATGAAGGTGGGGAGGGTGATAGCTGAGAGTGTGATAGAGGGATGAAGGTGTGGAGGTGATAGCTGAGTGTGTGATAGAGGGATGAAGCTGGGTAAGGTAATAGCTGAGAGTGTGATAGAGGGATGAAGGTGGGAAGGGGATAGCTGAGAGTGTGATAGAGGGATGAAGGTGGGAAGGGTGATAGCTGAGAGTGTGATAGAGAGATGAAAGTGGGGAAGGGGATAGCTGAGAGTGTGATAGAGGGATGACGGTGGGGAGGGTGATAGCTGAGTGTGTGATAGAGGGATGAAGATGGGGAGGGTGATAGCTGAGATTGTGATAGAGGGATGAAGGTGTGGAGGTGATAGCTGAGACTGTGATAGAGGGATGAAGCTGGGGAAGGGGATAGCTGAGTGTGTGATAGAGAGATGAAAGTGGGGAAGGGGATAGCTGAGAGTGTGATAGAGGGATGAAGGTGGGGAAGGGGATAGCTGAGAGTGTGATAGAGGGATGAAGATGGGGAGGGTGATAGCAGAGAGTGTGATAGAGGAATGAAGGTGGGGAAGGTGATAGCTGAGAGTGTGATAGAGGGATGAAGGTGGGAGGGCTGATAGCTGAGAATGTGATAGAGGGATGACGGTGGGGAGGGTGATAGCTGAGAGTGTGATAGAGGGATGAAGGTGGGGAGTGTGATAGCTGAGAGTGTGATAGAGGGATGAAGGTGTGGATGTGATAGCTGAGAGTGTGATAGAGGGATGAAGCTGGGGAAGGTGATAGCTGAGAGTGTGATAGAGGGATGAAGGTGGGAAGGGTGATAGCTGAGAGTGTGATAGAGGGATGAAGGTGGGGAAGGGGATAGCTGAGTGTGTGATAGGGGGATGAAGGTGGGGAGGGTGTTAGCTGAATGTGTGATAGGGGGATGAAGGTGGGGAGGGTGATAGCTGAGTGGGAGATAGGGGGATGAAGGTGGGGAGGGTGATAGCTGAGAGTGTGATAGAGGGATGAAGATGGAGAGGGTGATAGCTGAGTGTGTGATATAGGGATGAAGGTGGGAAGGGTGATAGCTGAGAGTGCGATAGGGGGATGAAGGTGGGGAGGGTGATAGCTGAGAGTGTGATAGGGGGATGAAGGTGGGGAGGGTGATAGCTGAGAGTGTGATAGAGGGATGAAGGTGGGGAAAGGGATAGCTGAGAGTGTGATAGAGGGATGAAAGTGGGGAAGGGGATAGCTGAGAGTGTGATTGAGGGATGATAGTGGGGAAGGGGATAGCTGAGTGTGTGATAGAGGGATGAAGGTGGGGAAGGTAATAGCTGAGAGTGTGATAGAGGGATGAAGGTGGGGAAGTGGATAGCTGAGAGTGTGATAGAGGGATGAAGGTGGGGAAGTGGATAGCTGAGCGTGTGATAGAGGGATGAAGGTGGTGAGGGTAATAGCTGAGTGTGAGATAGGGGGATGAAGGTGTGCTGAGGTTGCACCCCCCTGGCCCACAAGCCTCATTCCTGATGAAGGGCCTTTGTCTGAAACGTTGATTCTCCTGCTCCTCAGATGCTGCCTGACCTGCTGTGCTTTTCCAGCAACACACTCTCCACACTGATCTCCAGTGTCTGCAGTCCTGACTTTCTCTTGCAAATGGTTGAGCCTAGGCCCTGCCCCTGAGCAAAGTGGCTCCTTCTGCCACCCTTGATTACACAGCTGTCACTCTCCCCTCAGAGTTTGAGCTTCTGTTATTTCTCCAGTTTGCCTTCTCCACTATATGGTAACGCTGTCTGTTTCTCCAGCCGTCTGGTCAGGGCCCTTGTGGAATACAGTGTCCACTTCTGGTCACACTGTTGTGGGAAGGATATTATTAAACTGGAGAGGGTTCAGAAGAAATTTCCCAGGGTGTTGCTGGGAAAGGAGGGTTTGAGTTGTGAGGAGAGGCTGGATAGGCGAAGACTGGAGTGTCGGAGTTGGAGGGAGTAACTTTATAGAGGTCGATGAAATCATGAAGGATATCAAGAAGCTGAATAGCTAAGGTTTTTTCCCTCGCATGGAGGAGTTAAAAACGAGGGAATATTTTTAGGGTGTGAGGATGAAGATTTTAAAAGGACAGTGGGTGGGCGGGGGGGCAACATTTTTATACAGAGAGTGGTTTGCATGTGCAATGAACTGCTGAGAGGAAGTGATGGATGCAAGTACAACTACAACATTTAAAAGATGTTCGAATCGGTTCATGAATAGGAAAGGTTTGGAGGGATATGGCTAAAGGCAGGCAGGTGGGACGAGGACAGTTTGGGAACATGGTTGGCTGGACTAGTTGGACCGTAGGGTCTACTTCCATGCTGAACGACTTTATCTGACTGATTTGCTTTGGCAGCTCCAGTTATCTGCTGACCACCTCCACTCTCTGCCCTGCAGTCTGTCCAGGATCCTGCACTCGGTCTCTCTGACCAGGTTTCTCCAGCCGTCTCAGTCACTGACAATAAACAGATTGTCAAGTGAACAATATGTTGCTGTTTATGGGAGCTTGCTGTGCAGAAATTGCCAGCGACTGCTCTTCAGAAATATTTCATTGGCCATATTTGTACATGGCGACATGCTGAGGTTGTGTAAGGCACTATATCCCCCTTGCTGTTACTCACCGCTGTCCTCATGGCCCTTGTGAATTCAGTGATTCTCTCATGAGATGTGACGCGCAAGGGGCAGTACAAATGTTCATGCTTCATTTTCTTTGAAGATAGTGCTGTTCCAGTCTGTGTGATAGAAGTTTAAAGCTGCTGAAGAAGTTGGTGCAGTTTCGACAATTTCAAACTCCCTCCACTCAGTGAGTGGAAAGAGGTTTTAAACTTCTCTGAGCTTGCCTTTGAATTGTTAGTGAACTAAAATGTCTGGCATTCCTGCTCGATGTGGTAAGATGGTGTACTTGCTGGCTCTGGGGAACAGGACAGGGGCAAAAATGACCTTATGTCTTTGACGGGATGAATTTGTCTTCCAGGGAACTCGTCCACGTGATCCGCCACTTGGCCAATGCCTTGTGGGAAGCCAAGCTGAAAATTGTGCTGGTGATCCCCCCAGCCATCTCTGCAGGGTAAGCATTGGATGCTGTGCTCAATAACACATGGGCTTTTCCGTCCGGAAATGTCACTGACTGCATAGTCTCCTGAAAAAGCAGCATTAGATCCCAGCTTGGTCTCTTTTCAAATGTGGAGGGCTGTCAGTGAAAGCAGTCACAAGAGGCTGCCAGTGTACTTTTAACAGAAAATGAAAATGTTTATTAAACAAGAAAAATAATGTGCAATATCACTCGAGACAAAACAAGAGGTGACAAAGATTTCAACGCAGATAGCAACAAAGGTTTCAAATCCCCACACTATTCTTTCTATCGTATGGACTAGGAGCAGCAGTCGGCAGCTCAGCCCCTCCAGCCTGCTCTGACATTTTGTACAGTCATAGCTGATCTCATCTCGGCCTTGAGTCTGCTTTCCTGCTCACTCCCCGTAATCCTTTAAACCATTACTAATTAAAAATCTCCTTAAATGTACTTGGTGACCCAGCATCCCCTACATCCGGGGGGGTCCTGAATTTTACCTGTTTATGACTGAGAAAAATAATTTCTCCTCAAATCTGTTTTAAATCTGCCACCCCTTAACATAAAACTGTGTGTCCTTTCATTCTAGATTTCCCCACATCTGCTTTGTCCATCCCCTTATGTACCTCTGTTAGATCTCCTCTCATTCTCCTTGGCTCCAGAGGGTACAGGCCTCAACTGCTCAATCCCTTTCCTCATCTCTGGAATCAATCGAATGAATCTCCTCTGAACTGCCTCCATTGCAACTACATCCCCCCCCCCTTCCTCAAGTATGAGGACCAAACTAGTCCACAGTACTCCAGGTACGGTCTCACTGATACAGCTGCAGCAACACTTCCCTACTTTTATACTCCAAGCCTTTAATAATAAAAGCCAAAATTCCATTTGCCTTCCCTATTATCTGTTGTACCCGCATTCCTGGTTTCTGTGATTCATGCAGGGGGAGGAAATACCCTCGTGGTATTCTGACTGGACCATTAACCCAGCCACCCAGGGAATGTTCGGGGGACCTGGGTTTGAATCCATCCTTGGCAGACGGTGGAATTTCAATTCAATTAAAAAAAAATCTGGAATTAAGAGATTATTTATGATCATGAATCTGTTGCCAATGGTCGGAAAAACCCATCTGGATTCACTAATATCCTTGAGGGAAGGAAACTGCCATCCTTACCTGGTCTGGCCTACATGTGACTCCAGACCCATAGCTATGTAGCTGATTTTTAATGCCCTCTGGGTAGTTAGGGATGGACAATAAATGCTGGCTTACCCAGCAATGTCCACGTCCTGTGAAGGAATTAAAACAAAAGATGCAGAGGAACACCCAGATCCCTCTGCACTGAAGCACTCTGACGTTTCTCTCCATTTCGATAATAAGTTGCCTTTCTAATTCTCCGACCAAAATGGATAACCTCCCGCTTGGCCACGTTAAACTTCACCTGCTAAATTCTGGTCTCTTCACCTGATCAATCCATATTGGTTTGTAAATATCTTCATTGCAACTTCCGGTCCCTCCTGTTCGAGTGTCACCTGCAGATTTGGCTGTAGTACTTTCTATCCTGCATCCAAGTCACTCATATTGATTGGAAATAGTTAGGGCCTGAGACCCAACCCTGTGGCATCCTACCAGTTACAGCTCGCCAACCAGAAAAATACCTATTTATTGTAACTGTCAGCTTTCTGTTGGCCAGTGAATAAATTACTCTGATCCCCACGTGACCTTACACTGTGCATTAACCCTTCATGCAGCACCTTACCAAATGCTGTCTGGAAAATCCAGAATCCCTATTATCGGCATTGCTTGTTACGCCTTAGAGAACTCTAGCAAATTGCACAACCATGATTTACTTTGATAAAACCATGTGGATCCTGATGGATAGTGTTTTAACGGGCAGTACAGCATAGCTTCTGATTCTAGCAAAATCCCAGCTGATTGGAAAACTTCTCTCAGAAATGGAAGGATGCAAGAAACTGTCAAGTGGTTAGCCTGAGGTCTGTCAGGCACAACATATGATGATTATTCTGTAGGTGGTAACAGGACAACGTAAAGAGTCAGAGCGATTTCCTATTTGAGTCCTTTAGGAATGCAATGAACAGGGTGGATAAAGGATCACCAAGTACATTATAAAGAGATGGGAGGTTTAGATTTCCCACAGACACTGAGTGCACAGCTCACTCTGAAATACTCCCACACCCAGTGTGTGAGAGAGAGAGAACGAGAGAAAGAACAGGGGAGGGAGAGAGAACAGGCATGGGGGGAGGGAGAGAGAGAGAAAATGGTCATTTTTTAGGGGGAGGGTGAGGAGGAGTGGACAAGCTGTGTGGGGTTTAGGTGGAGAGGGTTATTAGAGGAGAGATGGAGAATGGGGGGAGAGACACAGAGTGGACGGTCTGTGTGAAGATTGGATGAAGAGGGTAATGGGGAGGGGACAGAGAGAGAATGGGGGTTGGTAGACAGAGAGAGAGAGTGGCCGGGCTGTGTGGGGTTGGTGAAGAGGGTAATGGGGAGGGGGAGAAAGAATGGGGGTTGGTAGACAGACAGAGTGTGTGAGTGGACAGGTTGTGGCGGGCGGGTGAAGAGGGATAATGGATGGATAGGGCTGGGCTATGATGGACAGGGCCCAGAACCTGGCTACCAAGCATTTCTCCCCTCTCCACCCCCACCCTCTGCCCAGAATGGCATTCCCAGTGTTCCCCCCCCCCCCCCCCGGCAAGGAAACCTCCACCCCATCCCTCCCCGTCTGTTTCACCCCACCATACCCTCTTTGACCACTATCCCCCCCCCAGCACCAGAGGCGTGCTCTCTCCCCCCACCGCCATGATGAAGTACCACATGTTCGGTGGCTGTTCTTCAGTCCATCAGTGGGGGGGAAGGATTGGTCAGCGAGCAGTGAACAAACTGTCAGGTAATGAGCTGTCCTCCGATCAACAAATTGTTAATAATGGAGTGCCCTGGTGCTGAGGGTGAAAGGATAGAGTATGTAGACAAGCTGGCTGTGAAGGGGATATTGATCTGGCGAGGCCCAGCAAGTGGGCAAACGTTTGACCATAATGCGGAAAATGTGAGGGTCGGATGGAGACGTAGAGAGGGAGAGAGACTGCAGAATGCCACAGTGCAGAGGGATCGGGGTGTCCTTGTCCATGAGTCTCAAAAGGACAGTGTGTATAATGAATCGTTAGGGAGACAAACGAAATGTGTGCTCGTTGCAAGGGGATGGAATAATAAAAGAGGAAGTCTGGATAGGCCATTGATGAGTCCATACCCTGGCATATTGTGTGCAGGTTTGGTGTCCAGATTGAAGGAGAGATTGACTTGAAGATTCCTGGGATGAAGGGGCCCTTTTTCTGAGGAAATGTTGAAGTAGCTAACACTGTACCCATCGGGGGTGAATGTGGAGTGAACGTTTTGCTTTGGGTGTGGGAAGAGGGGCTGGGTATACAGCGAGCAGTCCCAGGGGGAGGGGGATGAAGAGGGTGGGTGGAGAGAGTCCAAACCATCTGGGCTGGGAACCTGCTGCATTGCCATTTGACGTTGAAGATTGTGTGCCTTGTTCCCTGTTTCCAGGACCAACCAGCCAGGAATGTTTGGGAAGCAGGATTTTGAGCAGCTGGCCCCCGTGGTGGACGCTTTCAGCCTCATGACGTACGACTTTTCGAATCAGCATCGGTAAGCCGTGTCCCAGGGCTCCCACTGGGGAAAGACCGTGTCCAGTCTCGGCCAGCGATCCACGATGTGTAGCTCTGAGGCAGACTCTGACAGGTCTGCAACCTCGAACACATCTTCCGTTTCACCAGGAACCTCGCTCCTACCCTCACACTCGCCCGCCATTTTGTTTTTTGGGTCAGCCCAGAAAGTCCCTCACCTGCCATTCATTCCAGATGGAAATCCCTCTGTCACCCATCTTTTTCTAACAAGGCAACACAGGATTCCCTGTTCACGGTCTTTTCCGAACAAAGGGCACGATATTCCCCACTATCCATCCTGTCGGTCTACACACTTCAGCTACTCCATGCAATCGCCATCCCCTTTCCAAATGCCTGTCAAAATTGGGATTCCGGCACAGTCTTCCGGACAGGATTCTGACACCTCTGTCCTGCCTGGAGCAGTTGAGGTCATTAAGGCCCAGGAGCTGAAGTAGGCCCTACACTAGCACTTCCAGTCGGTGTGCTTGTTGTTGGTCTGAATCGTTGTAAATGATCCCAGCGTGAGGTTGGATCTAACGCAGCACCTTTTATAGCGACATGACCTTCAACCCCCAATCCGAGACCACTGAGCCACTCGAATCAATCCATTCCCTCCTGTCGTTGAGAGAGCAGAGGATGCTCTTGATCTCGCCACCTCAGGATCGTGGGCCCAGGCCACGCTGCTGTGTCAGCGTTGCAACACTTCCCACAAACCAGAATCTGGCTGATCCCAATGGTAGTTGACGTAATTACTAAGAAAGCAGCAGTTTCAGCTCAGTTTCATGAGGCCTCTACGTGGGATCTGACTGAATTGTGTCTGGCTGATGGCTGATTAGCCCCTCTGACTGCAGCTTCCTCTGCCTCTCCCTGCGGTGGCCTCCATATTGGATTGTTTGGTCCAGACACTGGAGTGGCTGAAACAGTGTTCCGTTTGCCAGCATGGATGGCTCCACCTTGGTACAGTGTGTACTGGTTTTGAAACCGTTGGGCTCTTATTAGCGATAAGCTTTGAGCCTCTCCAACGAGATGGTCTGTTTTTTTTTTAAGATTACATATAGTGTGGAAACAGGCCCTTCGGCCCAACAAGTCCACACTGCCCCGCCGAAGCGCAACCCACCCATTCCCCTACATTTACCCCTTACCTAACACTACGGGCAATTTAGCATGGCCAATTCACCTGACCTGCACATCTTTGGACTGTGGGAGGAAACCGGAGCTCCCGGAGGAAACCCACGCAGACACGGGGAGAACGTGCAAACTCCACACAGTCAGTCGCCTGAGGCGGGAATTGAACCCGGGTCTCTGGCGCTGTGAGGCAGCAGTGCTAACCACTGTGCCACCGTGCCGCCCACCAAGTTCTTTCAGACTTTGAACTGGGTCGGCCTGAGTTGCTGTGGGTGTGGTTCCAGTTGAGTGTGATTCCAGTTGAGTGTGAAGATTGATTGCTGTGAACGGGAGTGAAAACCTGGCTGTTGCTTGTTTTGTAGACCCGGTCCCAACTCTCCAATCCCCTGGATACAAGCCTGCGTTCAGACGTTGGACCCAGATGCAGTTTGGAGAAGTAAGATTCTCTTGGGGCTGAATTTCTACGGGATGGACTATGGTATCCTTGGAGGGACAGCAGAGCCCATTGTTGGGCACAGGTAGGGCATACTGTCGGTCTGGAATCAGCAGCGTTGACCAGGCTTGTCTGCAGCGTGGCCCGGGAACGGAGGATTCGTGTCACTCACTTGGGGCTTAACCTTTAGCTTCTGAATTGTTTAAAAATAACCGGCAAAGCTTTCATTTTCAACAAGATCAAACTCAGCTATTGCTGAGCACCACAGACTAAAGAGTGTGACGCATTTATTACGTATAGTACAGGCACCAGGAATAAAAGAAGATGCAGGTAAAAGGTACTTGTAAAAATGGCCATATGGATGAAGGCTTTAGGCCTTTTGTAGATTCTCTTCCCGAGAGTAAGGGGCTTTGAAGAGTTAGAACCCAGTTGCTGCAATAATCTCGGGAGGTGAATAGTTGGCTGTTTCTCGAACTCCACCTTGGTTTTGTGAGGAGTCGGTGGATACCAGAAAGTTTCTTGATCTGTAATAATTCCGTGGTGCTGGTCCTCACAGTTTGCCTGGACCCGTCTGGTCAAATTGTGGTTGTTTCCTGGAAGCATTCCTGTTCTGAGCGGGAAAGTAATTCTCTGTCAGTGTTGGCTTGAGGAATCCTTGCTGCTGAGGTGTTTAGGTTTGGAATGGCGTGCTTTAGGATGTTATGCCGATGAAAATGTAAGCTGGTTGCTTTCCCCAAACTGTTGTTTCCTCCTTTCAGGAGCAGTTGGGTCCATCCAGCAGTGGGGCCTAGCCCCCACTCATTGCCTTTCAGTTGGAGTGATTAACCTTTAACTGTCTCAGCCATTGGTTTGGACAGTTTTCATTGTCAGGTCAGGGCGGGCTGGGCTGAGGTATTCACGGGGTATGGGTGTCGTCAGCTGGGCCGGTATTTTGTTTTCCTGTCCCTAGTTGCCCCCATGAAGCTGGTGTTGAGCTGCCTTCCTGAACTGTTGCAGCCCACATGTTGTGGGTTGACCCACAATGCCCTTAGGGAGGGAAGGCCAGGTTTTGACCCAGCGACCGAGAAGGAACCATGGTCTATTTCCAAGTCAGGATGGTGAGTGGAGGGGACCTTACAGGGGGTGGTGTTCCCAAATATCTGCGGCCCTTGTCCTTCCAGATGGAAGTGGCCGTGGGTTTGGGAGGTGCTGAATTTGGTGGATTTCTGCAGTGCATCTTGTAGATAGTACACACTGCTGCTACTGAGCGTGGAGGGAGGTGGTGGATGTTTGCGGATGTAGTGCCAATCGGGCGGGCTGCTTTGTCCTGTTAACTTGAGTGCTGTTGGAGCTGCCCCCGTCCAGGCGAGTGGGGAGTATTCCATCACCCTCCTGATTTGTGTTTTTGTTGACAGACTTTGGGGGAGTCAGGAGGTGTAGAACAATTCAACAGGGTTTAACAAAAACTGAAATCCTGGATAAAGTGGAACCAGTCCCTGTCGTACACTTAGATTCCCAAGAGACTGTTCAGTAACATGCTTCACAAAAGGTTAATGTTCCAGGTAAAGACTCGTGGAGTTGTGGATAATTTGGGAGGAAGATTGGTTCTTGAATAAAGGATAAATGGGCCTTTTCGATGTGGCGAGCTGAGCCCAGTAAATTCTGTCAAGCATCAGTTCTGGGGCCTCAGCCATTACTGATCGATACAGCTGGCTGTGACATTAAGAGAATATCTAAGTTTTTTGTTAATAGAAAGATTTTGTGTTGATTTATTAATGTCATGTGTAGGGAGGTGCAGTGAAAAGTGCTGTCTTATTTGCTTTACAGATCATACAAAAGCATAAGTGCAGGATACTATGTTACAGCTGCCGGCAAGGTGAATAGAGAGAGAGAGAGAGAGAAAGATCAACATTAACCTTAGAGAGATCCATTCCTGTGTGTGAGGAGGGCACAGGAAGTTGCAAGAAGATGTAGACAGGTTAAGTGAGTGGGCAGATAGTGTATAACGTCGGGAAGGGTGCAGTTTTCACTGCTGGTTGTGAGAATGAGAAAAAGACAAGGTTTTGTTTCGAAAAGTTTGAATCTGGTTGGTGTTCAGAGGGACTGGGGTGTTTCTGTACAAAGAACGCAGGGCAGCAAGCAATGGGAGAGACAAAGGCTGGGCGGTTGGAGTTCAGCTTGCTGCTGAAAGTGTCAGCAATATCGCAGTCACCCGGAGTCTCCCTGGAGTCTCTGTGCTTCAGGATAATGGCAGTGCAAGCAAAGCTTGTTAAAACCCACGCTCAGGTGAGATTGTCCAATTTGTTCCAATGTTCGGTGGGATCCCTGGGTGAGGACGGATAGACTGGCTTCTGTTCTCTTTTTACTCACCCTCTCGGTCGGTTGTGACAAGTTGAATTTTAAAAGAATCCCTTCTCTTGCGGATACTTTAATCCCAGATCAAAATAACTTCAGGTTTAAAGGAACCAATTTCATCAGGCTTCCTTCAGTTATCAAAATAGTGTGTTTATTAGTGACAAAATGCAAGAATTAGTAACACACTCACTCACTCACTCACACTCTCTCTCACACACGCTCACTCTCACTCTCACTCTCACACCTCACATTCACACACTCACTCCTCACACTCACTCCTCACACTCACTCCTCACACTCACTCCTCACACTCTCTCCTCACACTCTCTCCTCACACTCTCTCCTCACACTCTCTCCTCACACTCTCTCCTCACACTCTCTCCTCACACTCTCTCCTCACACTCTCTCCTCACACTCTCTCCTCACACTCTCTCCTCACACTCTCTCCTCACACTCTCTCCTCACACTCTCTCCTCACACTCTCTCCTCACACTCTCTCCTCACACTCTCTCCTCACACTCTCTCCTCACACTCACTCACTCCTCACACTCCTCTCACTCACTCACTCCTCTCACTCACTCACTCCTCTCACTCACTCACTCCTCTCACTCACTCACTCCTCTCACTCACTCACTCCTCTCACTCACTCACTCCTCTCACTCACTCACTCCTCACACTCACTCACTCCTCACACTCACTCACTCCTCACACTCACTCACTCCTCACACTCACTCCTCACACTCACTCCTCACACTCACTCCTCACACTCACTCCTCACACTCACTCCTCACACTCACTCCTCACACTCACTCCTCACACTCACTCCTCACACTCACTCCTCACACTCACTCCTCACACTCACACACACACACACACACCAAAAAAGATAACATTTTAAAATGTACAAGTCAATGTCTAGGTCACTCATGAACTGGTAGTGGAACATTGGTAGTTGAGCTTTCCAGCTTGGTTGAAATTTTTTTGTCTTGATCCTTTTTGAGTGTGAGTGATTAACTTTGGAAGGTGGCATTTGGATACAGGGTTAAAGGCAGGATTCTTGGCAGTGTGAGGGAACATCGGGATTTGGGTCCACGTTCATAGATCCCTCAAAGTTGGCACCCAAGTTGATAGTGTTGTTAAGCAGGCATGTGGTGTGTTGGCTTTCATTAGCGGGGGATTCGATTTAAGAGCCGTGTGGTAATGCTGCAGCTCTATAGGGCCTTGCTTAGACCACACTTGGAATACTGTGTTCCGTTCTAATCACCTCATTATGGGAAGGATATGGAAGCTTTACAGAGAGTGCAGAGGAGATTTATCAGGATGCTGCCTGGACTGGAGGGCATGTCTTATGAAGAAAGGTTGAGGGAGCTATGGCTTTTCTCAATGAAGTGAAGAAGCATGAGCGGTGATGTGATAGGGGTGTAAACATAGACAGAATGAAGAAATGTCTATCACGAGGGGACATAATTTTAAGGTGATTGGAGGAAGGTTTAGGGGCGATGTCAGAGGTAGGTTCTTTACACAGAGAGTGGTGGGTGCGTGGAATATACTGCCAGCGATGATGGTAGAGTCAGAGACATTAGGGGCATTTAAGTTACTCTTGGATAGGCACATGGAAGATAGTGCAATGAAGGGTATGTAGGTTAGTCTGATCTTAGAGTAGGGTAAAAGGCCGACACAGCATCGAGGGCTGAAAGGCCTGTACTGTGCTGTGTTCTCTGACTGTGGCTAGCAGGCAGCACTCAAAGGGAGGAGGGTCTTCTCTGTTGCCTGGCCTGTGGGCTGATTGGTTTCGAGCACTGAGTGAGAGAGTTCTTCACCTGCAACAATTTCGAAGGGTCTGTTTCCATGCTCTACAACTGTCTCTACAAAGAGACACCATATTACTATAGGTCTAGAGTCATACGTAGGCCAGACCGGGTGAGGATGGCAGATTTCCTTCCTTGAAGGGGCATGAGTGAACCAGGTGGGTTGTTATGACAATTGGTGATAGTTGTCATGGCCAACATTGCTCTGAATCTATCGATCCCAGAGTGGTTAATCGATCCCAGAGCGGTTATTTCAGTGTAAAATCCCACCACCTGGCCCACATGTCAGGTTGGAGGGTTTTCAAACCAGGAAGTCGATGCTAGAGTCAGAGTCATTCAGCACAGAATCAGACCCTTTGGCCCAACTAATTCCTGCTGACCGGTATCCCAAACTGAACTAATCCCCATTGGCTGCATTTGGCCCCCAATTCCTCCAAACGTTTCCTACCCATGTACCTGTCCAAGTGCCTTTTAACTGTTGGAATGTTGTAAAACTGCAGATGCTGGAAACCAGATTCTGGATTAGTGGTGCTGGAAGAGCACAGCAGTTCAGGCAGCATCCGAGGAGCAGCGAAATCGACGTTTCGGGCAAAAGCCCTTCATCAGGAATAAAGGCAGTGAGCCTGGAGCGTGGAGAGATAAGCTAGGGGAGGGTGGGGGTGGGGAGAAAGTAGCATAGAGTACAATGGGTGAGTGGGGGAGGGGATGAAGGTGATAGGTCAGGAAGGAGAGGGTGGAGTGGATAGGTGGAAAAGGAGATAGGCAGGTAGGACAAGTCATGGGGATAGTGCTGAGCTGGAAGTTTAGAACTGGGGTGAGGTGGGGGAAGGGGAAATGAGGAAGCTGTTGAAGCCCACATTGATGCCCTGGGGTCGAAGTGTTCCGAGGCGGAAGATGAGGCGTACTTCCTCCAGGCGTCTGGTGGTGAGGGAGCGGCGGTGAAGGAGGCCCAGGACCTCCATGTCCTCGACAGAGTGGGAGGGGGAGTTGAAATGTTGGGCCACAGGGCGGTGTGGTTGATTGGTGCGGGTGTCCCGGAGATGTTCCCTAAAGCTCTGCTAGGAGGCGACAGAGTGGGAATGTTGTCGCTGTTGAATACAGGAACTGTTGGTGGAGCTGTCTGTTTGATTCATGGGGAGAAAGTGAGGTCTGCAGATGATGGAGATCAGAGCTGAAAATGTGTTGCTGGAAAAGCGCAGCAGGTCAGGCAGCATCCAGGGAACAGGAGAATCGACGTTTCGGGCATAAGCCCTTCTTCAGGAATGAGAAAAGTTTGTCCAGCAGGCTAAGATAAAAGCTAGGGAGGAGGGACTTGGGGGAGGGGCGATGGAAATGTGATTGGTGGAAAGAGGTCAAGGTGAGGGTGATAGGTCAGACTGGGGTGGGGGCGGAGAGGTCGGGAAGAAGATTGCAGGTTAGGAAGGCGGTGCTGAATTCGATGGATTTGACTGAGACAAGGTGGGGGGAGGGGAAATGAGGAAACTGGTGAAATCCGAGTTCATCCCTTTTGGTTGGAGGGTTCCTAGGCGGAAGATGAGGCGCTCTTCCTCCAACCGTCGTTTTATTGTGGTCTGGCGATGGAGGAGTCCAAAGACCTGCATATCCTTGGTGGAGTGGGAGGGGGAATCGAAATGTTGAGCCACAGGGTGGTTGGGTTGGTTGGTCC